>NC_136466.1:104749913-105410090 GCF_902686455.1 Sciurus vulgaris
CTTGTGTTTTAACATTATTTTTTTCCTGTCCTGTTGCCTAAAGACTGAAAAGGCAGTTTCAGAACACACCATTCCTCAAATATAAATATTTATAATGCACTGAGAACCATGCACATGCTGGAGGCTGGCACTGCTGATGTGTTGGCCCTAGAGAGGAGGCTTCGGCTTTTCTGTGAAGCTTGTAATGGAAGGAGATGTCATGGAAGCAGATAAATCGTAGGAGAAGATTGGCAGGGGTGCCCAGGCCAGTGAAGTGCCAGAGAAACATCACAGGTCTTTTCTGTGGGCCCTTGTCTCCAAGTTCTAATAGAACATGGGACAGAGGGAAATTTACCATCTTACCAGCTTCATGAAAGTGGCTACAAGCCTCTCCCATCTTACATTCCCTTACATAAAATGTACCATCAGTTTTACAGCATCAGTCTTTTCATCTTCCCACCCAAGGCTGAAGCAGCTGTCTTTGACCCACACAGCTGGGTTTGCTCTGGCTGGAGACAGAAATTCAGTCCAATTCCATCTTCTTCAGTGCAGACAGGAGACTAGCTTTGCCTTTCCCCAGTCCCCGCTGCACCGTGTGAGGCATGGCATGCACAGTTCTGTCTGTCCCCTTTCCATGGAAATGCCGAGGTCTCAGGGCAAGGCCAGATCTTCAAGCAGGGAGTCGAGGTTCAATTTTCAGTGACAGGTCATAAAGTGTATCTTCATCTATGATAAGGGCTTTGTCAAGCAAGTACTGTGTGACCTGAAAAAAAGACATCACAGCTTGCATTTCTTTCAAAACACCAGTACAAACATTTCGGAATGGAATCTGACACATTCAACATTTTCTCTTAAACATTTAAAATTTTCATATAACTAAAAAATGTTGTCAATATATTCTCTTTTTTAAAAAATCAAACATCTCTAGTCCTTTCCCACCTCTGTCCCAGGTAGCTTTCCCAAGAGGCACCACTGTTACCATTTGGCGTGTATTCTCCCAAATGTGTTATTGTATCTTTACAGACATTACATGTACTTCAGAAACCATTTCCCCTGTCCTCAATAGTTGAAAGCATGTCCTACATTATATTCTGCTTTCCTCTCTTAACTGTAACTTATGGAATGCTCCTATGTCAATACGAAGAGTTCTAACTGCCTTACAGTATTGATAGTGCAATATACCAGTTTCTTTAATGATATACATTGATAGATGTTAAGTTGCTGTCTATATTTTCCCATTACAGTTACAGGGAAATCCTTGTTAGCAAGCTTCCTGATGCTCATATATGAATGCTATGCTTGGGTAGGCACCAGCAGTGAAATGAAAGGAAATGATGCTAGAAATAAAGATGTTGGGCTGGGGAGATAGCTCAGTCAGTAGAGTGCTTGCCTTGTAAGCACAAGGCCCTGGGTTCGATCCCCAGCACCCAAAAAAAAAAAAAAAAAAAATAAAGAAAAAAAAAATAAAGATGTTGGGGCATAGGGTATTCTCCATGAAAATATTTCCCTATTTTTATTGAGATACAACAAATATAAGAGCAATGAATAATTTGATCAGTTTTGACAAATGTATGCACCCATGTAATTTACATACATACACAACACAGAACTCCATCACACCTAGAAGCTCCTCCATGCACCTTCCCAAGTCAATCGGCTCACAGAAGCAGCTGCTGCTCTGATTCCTATCACACATTAATTTTGTCTACCAAGGAACTGCATGTAAATGGAATCATACAGCATAAGCTCATTCTTATCTGGCTTATTTCACTGCGCATAAACGTTTTGAGATTCATGCATGCTATGGTTTGTATCAGGGACATTTACTCTCATTGTTGAGCAGTGTCCCATTGTAGAAATATACCATGGTTCACTTATCTACTCCTCTGTTGATGAACACTTGGACTGTTTCCAATTTGAGGCTATTATTAAAAAATGTTATGGACATTTTACATGAGACTTTTTAAGAGGCATATCTTCATTTCCCCCTTGGAGAGAAATTATTGGGTCATAATACATACTCAACATTATAAGAAAACTCCAAGGGCAGTTTTCCAAAATGGGTGTGTGATTTTACTCTCACCAGCAATGTATACACAAGTTCTAGTTGCTTCATGTACAAGTTTTAATTTTAAATATTTTTTTAGTTGTGGAGGGTCCTTTATTTTTTGTTTTAATTTGTTGTACATGACAGTAGAATGCATTTATACATTTTGATAGGTCATACATAAATGGAGTGTAATCTCTCATTTTTCTGAAAATACAAATTGTAGGATCACATTGGTCATGCAGTTATATATGCACATGAGGTAATAATGTCTGTTTTACTTTACTATCATTCCTACCCCCATGCCCCTTCCCCTCCCTTCACTCCTCTCTATCTAATATAAAGTAATTCTATTCTTCCCTGTCCCCACCTTATTGTGAATTAGCATCTGCATATCAGAGAAAACATTCAGTCTTTGATTTTTTGGGTTTGGCTTATTTCACTTAGCATGATATTCTCTAACTCCATTCATTTATTTTATTTTTATGCAGTTCTGAGAATCAAACCCAGTGCCTCACACATGCTAGGCAAGTGCTTTACCACTGACCCACAACCCCAGCCCTACAAATTTTAATTTTAAAGGATGATGTAAAATGACTTTCAAAGTTACTAAAACTATAGTACATGACAGTACCTGTTTTCCCATATCCTGACTAATGTTTATGTTATCAATCTTTTGAATTTTTGCTAATCTAGCAGGTGAGGATGATATTATAATTCGCAATTTTTATAAGTGAAGTTGGGCATTTTTCAAATATTTATTGACCATTTTTGTTTCTTCTGTGAATTAAATGCTCACAGAGGTATCAATTTTTCTATTAAGTTGTTTATGCTTTTCATAATTCATATTTATATGAATACTTTTATTTCAACTCTTTATGTGTTGAAAATATTATCTTAGTCTACTGCTTGCATTTTGACTTTATAAGCAATTGTCCATTGTCTTACAGAATGACATTTTCATGTAGTAAATTTTGTGTAGTAAACTTTATCAAGCTTGTCTTTAAAAGTTTTTGTATTCTGTAAAGATGGTCTTTCAAATCTAAAGGTCATAAATGTTGCATCCTGTTTATTTGAATAATTTAAATATTTCTTTTTATATCTAGGTAAAAACTCATCTAAAATTTATTTTTTTGAATGGTATAAGATGCAGAGTTCAAATTCCTAATCCACTTATTAAATGGAAGTCAGTTTCTCTGGCTTTTGGTAAGTTCCTTCTTTATCCCATATTAGATTTTCATATTGACAAAATGTGTATCTGGAATTTACTCCATTGAATTTGTATTCTTATGGGAATAGCATCCTATTTTATTTACTTTAGCTTAGGATATGTGTTTGTATTTGGAAGGAAAAATTCTCACGTGCTGTTATTTTCACAAAGTTCTTCCCCCCACACACTTAAGGTTCCTTATGAATTTCAGAGTAAGTTTGTCAACTTCCATGAAAAGCTGTCTTGGGGTTAGATTAGGATTTCAATGAAAGTACAGATTAATTTGAGGACATCTATATAAAAAGTCTTCTAATTTATAAACTTGATAGAGCTATTTAATCAGTACCTCCTGCATGCACTTCAGTTCATGCATATAAAGAACTTATATACTTCTTGTTCCACATAATCCTAGGCATAACAGATTTGTTGCTTTTTTGTGGGGGTGGGTAACAGGGTTTGAACTCAGGGTGCTTAACCACTGAGTCATGTTCCCAGCCCTATTTTGTATTTTATTTAGAGACAGGGTCTCACTGAGTTGCTTAGCTCCTCTCTTTGGCTGAGACTGGCTTTGAACTCTCCATCCTCCTGCCTCAGCCTCCTGAGCTGCTGGGATTACAGGTGTGTGCAACCATGCTGATTTGCTGCTTTTCAAATGAGAGGGTTTTTTATATTTCAGCTTGGTATTATCCTGTGTTGAAAATCGTTGGCTTTCATGTTAGGTTGCTATGCTTCCTTAATCCATTTTTCTCTTGAATTTTCTAGAGAGCTGGTTAAATCATCTGTGAATTATAACATTTAATCTTCACCTTCCAAATGTTTAACCCCTTTACAACATTTTATTGCATCATTGGCTTGACTATTTTTTCCAGCCCAAAACTGAACAGTAACAGTGACAATGACAACTTTGTCTTTTATCCTGACTTGGTTTAATTCAAGAGGCATTTATTATCTATTACAGTCCAGGCACTATGCAAGATGCTGGGAGCTATAAAACTAAACACAACAGGCTCACTCTGACCCTCGTGGATGTTACATGTGTACACACAGGCACACAGATACAAGTAAAATGGCAACTCCAGCAGTGAGTGTTGGAAAATAGAGGTACTTAGTGCAATAAATGCTAAAAATTGTGGGGAGTTCCTGAGAAAGTGATACCTAATTTGTGAACAAGTTAACCATGCAATGCAGAAAGAAGAGCATCCCAAACAGAAATATGGAAAACCCTATAACAAACTGAAATAAAGCAAAACCGCGGGGCTATTAAAGAAGAGTCTATTTCTCACTGTTGGAATGAACATTTACAGATATGCAAACATCAGTGGGGCTAGGATGACTCATGTGTGACAGAACAGAGTTGGAGGCTTCAGTGTGAAGTTGGGTACACCTTAAAACAAATACATTTGGGTACACATGAAAATACTTGTATGCATATGAACATGGGTTAGTATATACACATGTATTTCTGTGTTCTTGAGGACCGAAGAGAAATGAGCTTCTGTAGCATGAGCATACCAAGAATCTATATCTTGGTTTCTAACACCATTCTCCAATACAAGGAGTTAGAGTTTCAGGAGAAATATCGGATTCTAGCATTGGGGACAGAAACATATAAGATCAGCCTGTAGTATCTTATAGTGGCAGCAAATTAGTAAGTCCTCAAAAAAGAAAAGAAAAAGAGAGAACACCACACTGATGGGGGCATGTACAATAAGTCAATGACAGAGCACCCAATGGCCAAATCATACAATTTCAACAACAAAATGAGAGAAGTATTATTGGATTATCACCCAGAATATAAAATCCATTTATTCATATAAAAAAATAAATAATTGGATAAATTAGTAAATGGGGGTAGAATAAATAAATTTTGTGTTCACAAGAATTCCATGTAATGGCACCTGCCTATAATCCCAGCAACCTGGAAAGCTGAGACCAAAGAATGGCAAGTTCAAGGCCAGCCTTAGCAACTTAGCAAGACCCTCAACAACGTGGCAAGACCCTGTCTCAAAATAAAAAATAAAAAGGGCTGAGATGTAACTTTTGGATGTGAGCTGCATATGGTGACTCCTTCCAAAGAGTACAGTATGGGAAAGAAGGATAAAAGAGTTATTTAACAGAGGAGAAGTCTGATAAACCCAAGCTTAGCCAGAAGATGAAGGTTACATCAAAGGTCATAACCTATGTTGATAGTATGTACTGTCAGTATGAAGTGATGAAAATAGTACTTTACTTCTGTGATTTTCCTTCCAATAACCCACAGTCTCAGCCCAATCATGAATACAACATCAGATGAATTCCAACAGTGAGTCATCCTACAAAATGTGTGAGCTGAGCTGGGGATGTAGTTAAGCATTAGAGAGCTTGTCTAACGTGCAAAAGCCCTGGGTTTGATCCCCAGCACTGCAGAAAACAAACAAACGAAAACCACCACTACTCCTCAAAACTGTCAAGATCATCAAAATTAGGAAAGTCTAAGAAACTGCCATAATCAAGAGGACCTTATGAAGTCTTGACTCCTAAATGAAATATGATATGAATGAATCCTGAAACAGAGAAATTACATTAGGTAAAATGTAAAGAAATCTGTCCTTAGAAGACTAGTAATGGAACCACCATATGACCCAGCTATCCCACTCCTTGGTATTTGTCCAAAAGAACTAAACTCAGCATACTATACTGATACAGCCACATCAATATTTAAAGTGGCATAATTCACAAGAGCCAAGTTTTGAAACCAACCCAGGTGCCCATCAACAGATGAAAGGATAAAGAAAATGTGGTATATATACACAATGCAGTGTAGTTGGCCACAAAGAAGAATGAAATTATGTCATTTGCTAGTAAATGGATTGAACTGGAGAATATCATGCTAAGTGAAATGAGCTAGACTCAGAAAGTTAAAGGTCAAATGTTTTCTGATTTGTAGAATCTAGAGAGAAATAGGAATTTTAAAAAAGAGGTAGATATCATGAAAATGGAAGGAAGATCAGTGGAGTAGAGGAAGTGGATAGAGGGTGAGAGAGGAGGGCCAGGAAAAGGAAGGAACTATGGAAAGAAAATGATCAAATTATGCTATGCACATGTATGTATAAACCTCAGTGGATCCCACATTTAGGTATAGTTATAAAGCACCAAATAAAAAATAAATAAATAAATAGAAAGAAGACCACTAGGTTAAAAGAAGGGGAGCAGGAAGAGAAAGGAGGAGGGGAGAAAAAGTGAGATACTGGGGATTAAAATGGAGCCAATTGTATTCCATGCATATATGAATATGTGACAACGAACCCCACTATTACATATAACTATAAAGCCCTATTAAAAACATTTTAGAAAATAAAGGAATCTGAATAAACTATGATCCTCAGTTAATAATCATGTATCAATATTGGTTCATCAATTTTAAAATGTACTACATTAATGTTAAGATTTTAATGATAGGGAAAACTGTGAGATATGTAGAAATTTTGTATTACCTCCTTGGTTGTGATATCAGATAGCTAAAGCTACCTTTAAAAATAACCTTTTTAAAATTTCCTTTTCAGCTGTAGATGGACCCAATATCTTTATTTTATTTATTTTTATGTGGTGCTGAGGATCAAACCCAGTGCCTCACAAATGCTAGTAAGTGCTCTACCACTGAGTTACATCCCCAGCCCCTAAAAATAGCCTTTTTTTAAAAAAGAAAAAGACCAGTTGTGACTGGGACAGAGAGAGTAAGGAGGTATGTCATGTGAAATGAATCAAGAAAAGCCAGGGCCACATAACACAGCAACACAAGACTTCTTAGTAACATCAGGAATTTTTCTTCGACTTTTTTTTATCCTAAGGGCAATAGGAAGACAATAAGATGTTTTGTGGGGGGCAGGGGGTGTAATTCACTTTGTATTTCAGAGAGCTGTGCCAGCTGTAATTTGTAATTCGGATTTTGCATTCTAAAGTGTTTGGAGGGTTAGGGATGTAGCTCAGAGGTAGAGCACTTGTCTGATATGTGTAAAGCCCTGGTTTGATCCCCAGTGAGACACACACACACACACACACAAACACACACACACACACACAAATACTGGGAATGGAATGGTGTTGCAAACAGAAGAAGAGGGGAAGATTCACATGAAATAGAAGATGTAAAATCGATAGATGATGCACTGATGTTCTTTTTGTCTTTTTTTTTTTTTTCCTTTCAGGCTTGCTGAAGATTTCCTAGTTTATTGGTCCTTTCTATGAGTCAGTTTTGGTGTTACTGATCAACTCTGTTGTTGTTTTCCAATTCATTAATTGCCAGTTTCTTTTTTCTTTCTTAATTCCCTCACAACCACAGTGTTTTACCTTTGGCTGATGGTCTATTCGGTAGGCAGTCTGCTGGAACTGTCGAATCTCTCGGATAATGTGTGATATCTAACAGGAGGAGAGAAAAAATAGCAACAGTAACAAAAGCAGAGCAAAGGTATTTCCTGTAGCACAAGGCACTCCTCTGAGGCCTCTTCCCAGAGTCCTTCCTCCAGCAGGTGAAGCCCACTTCATGATTTTCTATGCCTGGGGCTTTCTTGTCCTTCTAGGAACTGTATGAGATTCCAACAGCAAGAAGATACTGAATCCACAACTGGAGGAGCAGCTGGTACCAGGTGGTCACAGGTTTGGGAGAGGGACACCTTGGGTGCCCTTGTCCATGGCTCCTTGCTTCTAACTTGGTGTTCAGAATCCGATTGTCCCGCAAGAAGCCTTCAGCTCCTATCTACCATGGGTCAGACTTAGAAAGTCATCCTTGAACTTTTATTCCTTATCCCCTTGACCCAGATGGCAAGCGGAAAAGACTGCCAAAAATCTCAATAAGCCAACAGGAAGTATTAGCCCTAGTCTCCCCACCTCTTCTCCCTTGAGATTAAAAAGCAAACACTGACTTTTTTATCGAGCTTCTTCTCTGTAAGCCATTAAAGTCATGAACACAAGTCAATTATAAGATTATCACCTACCATTCTCATTTTGGAAAAATTGACAAGGCCTTCTTCAGTAAAGTTTGGTGTTCCTTCTTCTATAAATGCCAGATCCGTCAAGTACATTCCAAGGTAAGGAACTGCTGGGGGGTTACAACTGCAAGACCAAGAAGCACTGTTCTCACGCTCATCTGCATGACTATCCATTTCCCTCCCCAATTTAAACAGGAAGCAACTGCGCTGCTTCCATCCTGAGGAACAAAGACTTTTTATTTCATTGTCAGATACACACTCATGATATGCAGATTTCACAATAGAATACAATACAAAATTACAGTCCATGCTTTACTAATGTGAGCATGGCATATCCCAACAACAGGATAACTTAGGGACAAATACAAAATGTTTGCTAGCAGGAATTGTTTGCAGCACTTGTAAATTGGCCATACTTTTTTGAGGAGCAGAAGCATGTGGGAAAACCCCTATGTTCACCTCACTGGTGGACGGACATCATGAAGAACTGGGTGGGAAAATCACTATGGTCAGAGACTCACACTATAGTAAACTTGTTCTCTGTTTTAGTTAGTACTTCAATATTTTAGAAAGTAGAGACTTAACTGATATTACAGCTCCCATGAAAGGGAGTCACCTGTTTTGTTTTTGGAGGGGAGGGGAATAACTGGATAACTGGTTTCCTGAAAGAGGTCTAAAGCTAAGAATATGGACTTTTGGTGCAGAAAGAACTGGTTTTCGATCCCAGTCGACCAGTTAGTCAGTGGCACTGAGCAAACTTTCTGGACTATAGTTCCCTCATCTAAAATGGAGACAGAAAAGCTTATCTCTTAGATTTGTTGTGAGGTTTAAATAAGATGTATCAAGTAGTTAGCATGGAGTCTGTCATTCAGTAAAAATTCAGTAAATAATTCTTACATTATCGTTGTTGTTGCTATTGTTGTTGTTATCACTCTTAAGCTTTCTTTCACTCATACCATCACAAGACTAATGTTTTGCCAGAGTGAGTCAAGTTTACATGCTACATCATGAGAAAATTAGTTGCAGGAGAATAAATTCTATGCTGTATGTGTGTGTGTGCGTGTGTGTGTGCGTGTGTGTGTGTGTGTGTGTGTGTAGAGAAAGAGAGGGAGGGAGATAGAGAAGGAGGGAGGGAGAGAGGAGAGAGAGAGGTAGGGGGAAGGGGGGGAGAGAGAGAGAGAGAGAAAGAGAAAGAGAGAGAGAGAGAGAGAGAGAGAGAGAGAGAGAGAGAGATCCAGAAATACTAATCACATGTGCTAGAATATTTAAATTTTAAAAAAATCACAGGAAATTGTTGGACTTAGATTAGGAAATACCGACTCAAGAAACTTATTTGGTGACATTTTCTTATTTGGAGTGCTTTGCATACCATGAGTGCCCCTGTAAGATGCTTACTGCATCCACAGAGTTCCAAGTGAGAAGGAAACTCCGAATGCTGGGACAATGGGAATGCTTTCCTATGCGCTTTTCCCTTCCAGCAGTGAAGGAGGTGGGTCACCATTCATACACTTCTCAAGATTAGGTAGACATATTTCTAAAGTATGAAGAACTTAAGATAGACATACTTTTTAAGGGTTTCTCTGAGATTTTTAAACCTTCCTTCAGATGAAACAGTCTTCTGAAGTTTGTCCATTAGAGCTTTTGTCTAAAACAGAAAGAAAAAACTTAGTATGTCATGAAAATACCATGGTTTGGTAAGATAGTGTTTAGTCAGCCTTTTCACTGCTGTGACCAAAATACCTGACAAGAAAAATACTAGAGGAGGAAAAGTTTATTTAGGGGCTCGCAGTTTCAGAGGTTGCAATCTATAGATGGTGAACTCCATTCCTGAGGGCCCAAAGTGAGGCAGAACATCATGGCAGAAAGAGTGAGGCAGAGGAAGGCAGCTCAGGACATCACACCAGGGAGCAGAGAGAGAGACTCCCCTCACCATGGACAAAATACAAACCCCCAAAGCATATCCTCAATGACCCACCTCCTCCAGTCACATCCTACCTGCAATTACCGCCCAGTTAACCCCTATCAGCAGATTAATGCAATGACTAGGCTAAAGCTCTCATAACCCTGAACTTTCTTGCATTGTCTCACACATGAGCTTTAGCGGGACACCTCATATCTAAACCATAACAGAGAGTGAACTGCCAAAAGACACCCAGCTCTCCACTACAGTGGCAGGTACTGAAACCTTCACCAGAACAAAGGTCACTGTGTGATATGATTTCCATGCAGAGGCAGAGCATAATGACGGCATGCTTAAAACAAAGAACAACTTGGGGAGAAGAGGAAGTGCTTCTATGTACACATTTAGCCATAAAGAAAGAAAAATGTTTAAAAAGAAAAATTGTAATGCACAGAAAATTTAAGAACCTGAAGAACTGAAAAGCATGTGCAGAATATAGACTATTAAAGGAAAGGTCTCCTGTCAGGGAGTTTTCAGGATGAATCTTTTCCATGTTCATCTAAACTCTCAAAATGCATATTTGGTTGCTTTGGTATTGACTGAGCAATATCTTCTACTCTAAAGCCTTTATTTTTTATTTATTTGTTTTTTATTTATACAGACTGCATTTTGATTCATTGTACACAAATGGGGTACAACTTTTTGTTTCTATGGTTGTATATGATGCAGATTCATACCATTCATGTAATCATACATATAACGCGGCCACATCAATGTTTATAGCAGTTCAATTCACAATAGCTAGATTGTGGAACCAACCTAGATGCCCTTCAATAGATGAATGGATAAAGAAATTGTAGTATATACACAATGGAATATTACTCAGTCTTAAAGAAGAATGAAATTATAGAATTTGCTCTTAAATGGATGAAGTTGGAGAATATCATGCTAAGTGAAATAAGCCAAGCCAAAAAAACCAAAGGCCAAATATTTTCCCTAGTAAGTGGATGATGATACATAATGGGGGTTGGGGGGTGGGAGTTAAGAGAAAAATGGAGGATATGGGAAAACAGGTACTGTCATGTACTATAGTTTTAGTAACTTTGAAATCATAAATTTACATAGGGTAATGTTGTTTGATTCATTCTGTTATTTTTTCCCTACCCCCCACCCCTCCCACCCCTCTTTTCCCTCTATACAGTCCTTCCTTCCTCCATTCTTGCCACCCTCCTTAACCCTAACCCTAAACCTAACCATAACCCTAACACTAACCCCTCCCACCCCCCATTATGTGTCATCATCTGCGTATCAGCGAGATCATTCATCCTTTGGTTTTTTGAGATTGGCTTATCTCACTTAGCATGATATTCTCCAATTTCATCCATTTGCCTGCAAATGCCATAATTTTATCATTCTTTATGGTGGAATAATATTCCATTGTATATATATGCCACAGTTTCTTTATCCATTCATCAACTGAAGGACATCTAAGTTGGTTCCACAATCTGGCTATGGTGAATTGAGCAGCTATGAACATTGATGTGGCTGTATCTCTGTAGTATGCTGATTTTAAGTCCTTTGGGTATAGGCCAAGGAGTGGGATAGCTGGGTCAAATGGTGGTTCCATTCCAAGCTTTCTAAGGAATCTCCATACTGCTTTCCAGAGTGGCTGCACTAATTTGCAACCCCACCAGCAATGTATGAGTGTACCTTTTTCCCCACATCCTCGCCAACACCTATTGTTGCTTGTGTTCTTGATAATTGCCATTCTAATTGGGGTGAGATGGAACCTTAGGGTAGTTTTGATTTGCATTTCTCTTATTACTAGAGATGTTGAACATTTTTTTATATATCTGTTGATTGCTTGTACATCTTCTTCTGTGAAGTGTCTGTTCATTTCCTTAGCCCATTTGTTGATTGGATTATTTGCATTCTTGTTGTAGAGTTTTTTGAGTTCTTTATAAATATTCTGGAAATTAGCGGTCTATCTGAAGTATGAGTGGCAAAGATATTCTCCCACTCTGTAGGCTCTCTCTTCACATTACTGATAGTTTCCTTTGCTGAGAGAAAGCTTTTTAGTTTGAATCTATCCCAGTTGTTGATTCTTGCTTTTATTTCTTGAGAAAGCACATTATTTTTGATATTGGTCTGGAGTTTCTTCCATGGCAAAGTGGCCTTTGGGAATAAGAACCTATTTCTGGTGATATCCACTCCCAGGCTGCCTGGCTGAGTCCTGATGCTCCAGATCCCATGGGAAAAGCACCTGGTAAGCCCAGAGCAAGGCTGCTCTGACCACTCTGCCTCAGCCTAGAAAGGAGTTGCACAGTTCCTAAGAGCTTTCTTAGTTGCTTGGCCAGACAAGTGGTCTCTTTGGAGGTCTCTTTGTGACCTCAGCCTGCTAAGGTCACAGGGAGTGACTCATACATGTGGTTGAAATAGTATAATCTATCTAATGCCTCCTCAGGTGTTACAGGAAAATTTGAAACAATACATTTAATATTAGTCTATCATCCCTAACCCTTGGTTATCCCTGAATTTGTATCCTTTCAAGACAAGACTATCACTTAGGTCAACTATAGAGAAGCCAGGAAGCTTTCTTAAAGTTTTGGTGAACCCTTAGTGCCACTTTCAAAGGAAAAAAGAAACAGGGAAGAGAAAAGAAGACTGAGGTGTGCCTTACTGACCCTGATGAATGCGGGACAGGACAATAGGCTCTGTTCAGCCAGTGCCTGATGCTTGGGGCAAAACAGCCAAACACAGGGGTTGGAGTCCAGCTTTTGGGTTCTGACCCAAGTGTTTAAAGTTCACTTCAAAATAATATTTTGATAGCCATTAATTATAAAAACTCTCAGAAAACTAAGGAAAGATGACTGTTTCCTTCATTTGATAAAGAACATTTACAAAAAAACTGACTACCAGGTTGGGTGGTGAAAGACTGAAAGCTTTGCCCCCAAGACACAGAACAAGGTAAAAATGTACTTTCTTGCCATTCTAGTCAATGCAGCATTAGAAGTATCAGAGCAATAAGGCAAAAAAGGAAATTAAAGGCATAAAAACTAAGAAAGGACTGCTCCTATTTATAAATTACATAATTGTCTACGTTAAAAATTCCAAGAGGAGGTTTTCAAGATGGCGGCCTAGAGGGTGGCTGCATTTCATGTTGCTCCAGGACTCAGGATTCAAGAGAGGAGATATTGGGACACTTGGGACCAACTCAAAGCAGCCGGGTGACTCTCACCCCCTGGGGGGGCATCCCGGATGGGACGGGGGTCCCGGAACGCAGGAAACTTTGTGAAGTAGAACTGCCAGCGAGACGCCCCTCCCCCCGCTGGAGCAGTGAACTTGGATAGCTGGGAGCGCCGTAAAGGAGGCCGCTCGGCACAGCGCTGGGACTCGGAGCAGCCACTGGGGCTCCGGCGGCTGCCCGGGGGAGGAGTGGCGGGGAGAACTGTGTGGACTCAGGACACCGGGGCCTGCTCTGAGGAGGAGGAGAGGAGCGTGGCCACTTGGATTCGGAGAGACTGCACCAGAGCTGCAGGCGGTTGCCAGAGGAGAAGCTGCGCGGCGAGCTGTTTGGAATCAGAACGACGCTTCTGAACACCGGGGCCTGCCCTGAGGACGAGGAGGAAGAGGAGCGGCCGCTTGGATTCGGGTGACTACACGGGAGCTACAGGCGGTTGCCAGAGAAGGGGCTGCGTGGCGAGCTGTTTGGACTCTGACCACTTCTGAACCCCGGGGCCTGCCCGGAGGAGTAGGAGAAGGAGGAGAAGGAGCGCTGCGGGTCCTTTGGACTCGCAGTGACTGCATTAGCGCTCCAGGCGGCTGCTCAGAGGAGAAGGCGAGTGGTGAGTTGTTTGGTCTTAAAGTGACAGCTCCTGAACACAGGGGGGCTGCCTGGAGGAGAAGCGTGGTGGGACGCTTGGTCTTGAGTGGCCACACCAGAGCTCCGGGCGGTGCCCAGAGGACCCGTGCAGCGGGTCACGTGGATTCAGAGCCACTCAGAGGGACTGCTCCTGAACACCCGGGGGGTTATCTGGAGAAGGAGGAGGAACGGGGAGGGTCACTTCGACTCGGAGTGATTGATTGCCCCGGGCTACGGGTGGTTGGTGGGAGGAGGAGGCACGAAGGGAGTTTCTTGGACTCCTAGTGACCGCACCGGCATACTGGGCGGCTGTCTGGAGGAAGAGGCCTGTGGCGGGTCTCTGGGACTCAGAGCGATTGTTCGGGGCCACAGGTGGCTGCTCAGAGGAGGGGCCACGCAGCCAGGCGATTAGGTGCAGAACAGGGTCCCAGGATCTAGGAGGCTTCTGGGTGGAAGAGCCGCACAGAGACAGGCTTAGGGCGGAGCGAAGGTTCCAGGCCTATGGGCAAATTCTCTGAGGAGGGGCAGCCTAAGGAGATTCATCTGCGAAGGGTGAGGCTCCCAGGCCCAGGAGGTAGGGCCGGGCCCCTGGAAACTTTGCAGAGGAAGGCAGCCCAGCCCAGGCAGTAGCTGTAAATTGAGGGGAACCTCTAGGAGGAAACTGACCAGCGAGACCTCCCCACTGGGTGAGTCTTCCCTGCCTGGTGAGGTTTCCCCACAAGGACGGTAAAACCAGAGACACAGGCCCAAACAGGCCTTGCCTCAGCCCACAGCCTAGGTCCCCTTTGGATGACCATTGGTCAACAAGTGGAGGCACCTCTGCCCACTAGCAGGGAATATACCCCACCTGAAGGCCACCACTCCTAGAGAGGCAGCTTCCTTGTGGAGCACCGCATTATCAACTTCCTCCAAGACTTCAGCCTACTGAAGGCTAAGAGGGGATATATATAGAAATCATCAGGGACATTGTAAATCAACAGAGAAAATCTGCAATATCTCAGCGGTCCACTGATATCTGAACAATATGAGAAAACAAGGAAAGAAAATGCTGCAAACAAATCTAGATGTTACATCAATAAAACCCAATGACAGCATGGCAGAAGAAATGACAGAAAAGGAGTTCAGAATGTACATAATTAAAATGATCAGAGAAGCAAACGATGAGATGAAAGAGCAAATGCAAGCATTGAATGATCACACCAATCGACAGTTAAAAGAGCAAATACAGGAAGCAAAAGATCATTTCAATAAAGAGTTAGAGATATTGAAAAAAAACCAAACAGAAATCCTTGACATGAAGGAAACAATAAACCAAATGAAGAACTCCATAGAAAGCATATCCAATAGGATAGAACACCTGGAAGACAGAACCTCAGACATTGAAGACAAAATATTTAACCTTGAAAACAAAGTTGAACAAACAGAGAAGATGGTAAGAAATCATGAACAGAATCTACAAGAACTATGGGATATCATGAAAAGGCCAAATTTAAGAATTATTGGGATTGAGGAAGGTCTAGAGAAACAAGCCAAAGGAATGAACAACCTATTCAATGAAATAATATCAGAAAATTTCCCAAATCTGAAGAATGAAATGGAAAATCAAGTTCAAGAGGCTTATAGGACTCCAAATACACAAAATTACAACAGACCCACACCAAGGCACATTATAATGAAAATACCTAACATACAAAATAAAGACAGAATTTTAAAGGCTGTGAGAGAAAAGAACCAAATTACATTCAGGGGGAAACCAATACACATATCAGCAGATTTTTCAATCCAGACCCTAAAAGCTAGAAGGTCCTGGAACAACATTTTTCAAGCCCTGAAAGAAAATGGATGCCAACCAAGAATCTTATACCCAGCAAAACTTACCTTCAAATTTGACGATGAAATAAAATCCTTCCATGATAAACAAAAGCTAAAAGAATTTACAAAAAGAAAGCCAGCATTACAGAACATTCTCAACAAAATATTCCATGAGGAAGAGATGAAAAACAAAGAAGCAAATCAGCAAAGGGAGGAATTATCCTAAAGGAATTGTCAAATAAAGGAGGAAACAAGTTGTGTCAAACAAATAAATAAACAAAATTTTAAAAATGAACCAAATGACCGGGAAACCAAATCATTTCTCTATAATAACCCTGAATGTTAATGGCCTGAATTCATCAATCAAAAGACATAGACTGGCAGACTGGATTAAAAAGAAAGATCCAACAATATGTTGCCTGCAAGAGACTCACCTCATAGAAAAAGATACCCATAGATTAAAGGTGAAAGGATGGGGAAAAACATACCATGCACATGGACTCAGCAAAAAAGCTGGAGTATCCATCCTCATTTCCGATAATGTGGACTTCAAGCCAAAGTTAGTCAGAAGGGATAAAGAAGGTCATTTCATACTGCTTAAGGGAAGCATAAATCAGCAAGATATAACAATCATAAACATCTATGCCCCAAACAGTGGCTCATCTATGTATGTCAAACAAATCCTTCTCAATTTCAGAAACCAAATAGACCACAACACAATAATACTAGGTGATTTTAACACGCCGCTCTCACCACTGGACAGATCTTCCAGACAAAAATTGAACAAAGAAACCATAGATCTCAACAACACAATCAATAATTTAGACTTAACGGACATTTATAGAATATACCATCCAACCAAGAGCGAATACACTTTCTTCTCAGCAGCACATGGATCCTTCTCTAAAATAGACCATATATTATGCCACAAAGCTAATGTTAGCAAATACAAGAAGATAGAGACACTAGCATGTATTCTATCAGATCATAATGGATTGAAGTTAGAAATAAATGAAAGAGTAAAACACAGAAACTATTCCAACATCTGGAGATTAAACAATATGCTATTATATGATGAATGGATAACAGAAGATATTAGGAAGGAAATTTAAAAATTCTTAGAGGTAAATGAGAACAAAGAAACATCATATCAAAATCTCTGGGACACTATGAAAGCAGTACTTAGAGGGAAATTTATTTCATGGAGCGCATTTAATAAAAGAAGTAAAACTCAACAAATAAACAACCTAACACTACAGCTCAAAGCCTTAGAAAAAGAAGAACAGAACAGCACCAAAAGTAGTAGAAGACAGGAAATAGTTAAACTCAGAGCTGAAATCAATGAAATTGAAACAAAAGAAACAATACAAAAAATTGACAAAATAAATAGTTGGTTCTTCGAAAAAATAAACAAAATTGATAAACCTTTAGCCACACTAACAAAGAGAAGACGAGAGAAAACCCAAATCACTAAAATTCGGAATGAACAAGGAAATATCACAACAGACAGGATGGAAATACAAAACATAATTAGAAGCTATTTTGAAAATCTATACTCCAACAAAATAGAAAATTTCGAAAACATCAACAGGTTTCTAGAGACATATGAATTGCCTAAACTGAATGAGGAGGACATAAACAATTTAAATAGACCAATTTCAAGTACTGAAATAGAAGAAGTCATCAAAAGCCTACCAACAAAGAAAAGTCCGGGACCAGATGGGTTCTCAGCCGAGTTCTACAAAACCTTTAAGGAAGAGCTCATCCCAATACTTCTCAAAGTATTCCATAAAATAGAAGAGGAGGGAACCCTCCCAAACTCATTCTATGAAGCCAATATCACACTGATACCTAAACCAGACAGAGACTCATCAAGGAAAGAAAATTTCAGACCAATATCCTTAACGAACATCGACGCAAAAATTCTCAACAAAATTTTAGCAAATCGCATACAAAAACATATTAAAAAGATAGTGCACCATGATCAAGTGGGTTTCATCCCAGGGATGCAAGGTTGGTTCAACATCAGGAAATCAATAAACGTAATTCACCATATTAATAGACTTAAAGTCAAGAATCACATGATTATTTCAATAGATGCAGAAAAAGCATTTGATAAAATACAGCACCCCTTCATGCTCAAAACACTAGAAAAAATAGGGATAGTGGGAACATTCCTTAACATTGTAAAGGCCATTTATGCTAAGCCTACGGCTAATATCATTCTAAATGGTGAAAAACTGAAAGCATTCCCCCTAAAAACGGGAACAAGGCAGGGATGCCCTCTTTCACCACTTCTATTCAACATCGTTCTTGAGACTCTGGCCAGAGCAATTAGACAAACCAAAGAAATTAAAGGGATACGAATTGGAAAAGAAGAACTCAAACTATCCCTGTTCGCTGATGACATGATTATATATTTAGAGGAACCTGGAAATTCCACCAGAAAACTCTTAGAACTCATAAGTGATTTCAGTAAAGTAGCAGGTTACAAGATCAATGCCCATAAATCCAACGCATTTTTATACATAAGTGATGAATCTTCAGAAAGAGAAATTAGGAAAACTACCCCATTCAAAATAGCCTCGAAAAAAATAAAATACTTGGGAATCAATCTCACAAAAGAGGTGAAAGACCTCTACAATGAGAACTATACAACACTAAAGAAAGAAATTAAAGAACACCTTAGAAGATGGAAAGATCTTTCATGTTCTTGGATAGGAAGAATTAATATTGTCAAAATGGCCATACTACCTAAAGTGCTATACAAATTCAATGCAATTCCAATTAAAATCCCAATTGTATACCTTACAGAAATAGAGCAAGCAATTATGAAATTCATCTGGAAGAATAAGAAACCCAGAATAGCTAAAGCAATCCTTAGCAGGAAGAGTGAAACAGGGGGTATTGCAATACCAGATCTTCAACTCTACTACAAAGCAATAGTAACAAAAACGGCATGGTATTGGTACCAAAATAGAAAGGTAGATCAATGGTACAGAATAGAGGACACGGACACAAACCCAAATAAATACAATTTTCTCATACTAGACAAAGGGGCCAAAAATATGCAATGGAGAAAAGATAGCCTCTTCAACAAATGGTGCTGGGAGAATTGGAAATCCATATGCAACAGAATCAAACTAAACCCATATCTCTCACCATGCACGAAACTAAACTCAAAATGGATTAAGGACCTCGGAATCAGACCAGAGACCCTGCAGATTATAGAAGAAAAAGTAGGTCCAAATCTTCACCTTGTTGGTCTAGGACCAGACTTCCTTAACAGGACTCCCATAGCACAAGAAATAAAAGCTAGAATCAACCACTGGGATAGATTCAAACTAAAAAGCTTTCTCTCAGCAAAGGAAACTATCAGCAATGCGAAGAAAGAGCCTACAGAGTGGGAGAATATCTTTGCCAATCATACTTCAGATAGAGCACTAATCTCCAGAATCTATAAAGAACTCAAAAAACTCTACTCCAAGAATTCAAATAGTCCAGTCAACAAATGGGCTAAGGAAATGAATAGACACTTCACAGAAGAAGATCTACAAGCAATCAACAAACATATGGAAAAATGTTCAACATCTCTAGTAATAAGAGAAATGCAAATCAAAACCACCCTAAGATTCCATCTCACCCCAATTAGAATGGCGATTATCAAGCCATTCGAGCAACAACAGGTGTTGGCGAGGATGTGGGGAGAAAGGTACACTCATACACTGCTGGTGGGGCTGCAAATTAGTGCAGCCACTCTGGAAAGCAGTGTGGAGATTCCTTAGAAAACTTGGAATGGAACCACCATTTGACCCAGCTATCCCACTCCTTGGCCTATACCCAAAGGACTTAAAATCTGCATACTACAGAGATACAGCCACATCAATGTTCATAGCTGCTCAATTCACAATAGCCAGACTGTGGAACCAACCTAGATGCCCTTCAATTGATGAGTGGATAAAGAAACTGTGGTGTATATATATACAATGGAATATTACTCAGCCAGAAAGAATGATAAAATTATGACATTTGCAGGCAAATGGATGAAATTGGAGAATATCATGCTAAGTGAGATAGGCCGATCTCAAAAAGCCAAAGGACGAATGATATCGCTGATAAGTGGAGGATGACACATAATGGGGGGGAGGGAAGGGTTAGAGTTAGGGTTAGGGAGGGGGGCAAGTATGGAGGAAGGAACTACTGTATAGAGGGTAAAGAGGGGTGGGAGGGGTGGGAGGGGTGGGAGGGGTGGGGGGAAGGGAAAAAATAACAGAATGAATCAAACAACATTGCTCTATGTAAATTTATGATTACAAATGGTATGCCTTTACGCCATGTACAAACAGAGAAACAACATGTATCCCATTTGTTTACAATAAAAAAAAAAAAAAATTCCAAGAAATCTACAAAAAAAAAAAACCCTTCTAGACCTATTAAGTGAGGTCAGCAAGTTTATAGATATGAGATCAATGTACAAAAAACAACTGAATGTCTATATACTAACTTTTATTGAAAAGGATATACAAATGGCAAAAAAGCACATGAAAAGAATTTTAATATCATGAACCATTAAAAAGTACACATTTGCATCACAGTGAGCTAAATTTTAATATAAAAAATATAATACCAAATTCTGGCAAGAATGCAGAGAACCTGAATCACTCATACATTTCTGGTAGAAGTGTAAAATAGGACAGCCACTCTGGGAAAGAGTTTGGCAGGTTCTTATAAAACTAAACACACACCAACCAGGAATTGCACTCTTGGACATTTATCCCAGAGAAATAAAAACTGATGTTCACACAAACCTTTACATGAATGTTCACAGCTCTATTCATAATAGCTTTGATCTAGAAACTACCCAAGTGTCCTTCAAGGAGTGAATGGTGAAACAAATGTGGTATATCCACACCAGGGAACACTTCTCAGCAATAAAAGAGAATGCAGTATTGATACATGTAACAACTTAAATGGAGCTTAAGGGAATTAATGCTGAGTTTAAAAAAAGCAAATCTCAAACACATCACATACCCTATGATTCCATTTATATGCCATTCTTGAAGTGACAGAATTATAGAGATGGAAAACAGGTTAGTGATTGCTACAAGTCAGGGAATGGGGATGGAAGGAAGGTGGCTATGGCTATCAAAGCATGGCACAAGGGACCTCCATAGTGAAACCGTGCTGTATCCTGACTGGGGTGGCGTTCACCCTAATCTACCCTTGTAATAGAAGTACATAGAATTAAATGCCTCTCCATACACAGAGACATGAAAAGCTGGTGAGTCCTGAGTAAGACTGGTGGATTATACCAAAGTTCATTCACTTCCTGGTTGTGATATTATCTACAGTTATAAAAAGGTTGCCTCTGGGAGAAGGTGGGGGCAATGTATAGGATATATCTATATTATTTCACAACTGCATATGAAGTTACAATAATCTCCAAATAAAATACTTTAAAAATAATAATATTTAAAAACTATGGCTTTTATTTCACAAAGTCCAAGGTTTGCTATAATAAAGGGACTTGTGAGCTCTAAGAGGTCAAGTTCAGATTCTCAGAGCACTGCACTTTTCCTAAGGAATAAGCAAAGTTGGATAAAGACTGACTTAGGCTTGGTTTCCAGCTACATGGAGAACTTAAAGTATTTCCTGTACTTAAGGGCAAGGCTTAGAGAAAGAAGCAAAAATAGAAAGGAGTAAGAAATAACGAGTCTCAGAGAGGGGTTGAAATCCTCAGGAAGCTTCTTTTCATGTGCTTAAATAATTCAGAAAGTGACTCTTGACTGAAAGTCCCATGGACATGTCAGCAGAATGTAGTTAAGTTCTTCTTCTAGTCTGGTCCCCTAGAAATGGCATCCTGCACAAGCCCTTCATCAGCACTGGTGGGCACATCAAGGCAGGCATAGTGGGGAGTTGGGGAGGGTGAGGCAGAGAGCACCAGACACTGACCCTCCTACCCACTGGCACCGAAGCAGCATGAAGGAGCCTGGAAAATTCCCCCAAGGCCCCGTGTGAGGGCTGAGGTAGTCATGTAATAATGAAGAGGGTGCACATCCAACAGGGATCCCCAAGGGGCAGCCAGCCTGAGAGACACAGGCTCACTGCAGTAGGCTCTCACTGGGTCAGCCCAGCTGCTTGGGTTCAACCACCACACACAGTGGTTCCTGGGCAGGTGGGCAAGTACATGTCTGCCAGCACAGGCAATCCACAGAGGCCTCTACCCAGGGACAGTCAGAAAAGGACCACTAGGAAGCCAGGGGGGCAGAGAGCCTTTCAGAAGCCCAAAGAAGCCCTCCCAATACCCACCAATACCCAAGCAGAATGCCAGAAGAAAGGGCAGGAAAGAATTGCGGTTTGAATCTTCGAATTATCTGAATGAAAACAACAGGCAGGGGGCAAGCTGACCCCAATAAAAGAAAATTAAGGAAATCATGTTTGTGCACATCTCAGTCATTTTGCCAAAACTTTAAATCTGCTACATGAATGACAAAGATAAAGGTGAACACTGAGGTCTTTGGCCCTTAGACATTCGAACCCCAACTTTGGGGGAGAAAGAGTAAATCCACTGGTCATCACTTGAAATCAGGGTGCCCTCCCGAAATCATTGAGGAAGCAACTCTTGACTGAAAGTCACATTGCTTGAGGCTGTCCCCACAAATGTTTGAATGAATGTTTTGGAAATGCACATGAGTGGAATTAATTAAGTGGTAAGAGCACAGTAATTACCCATGTTGGCACCTTTCTTTGGCAACCAGGCTGCTCATTTCAGCTAATGATTTCCTAATTAGTAATATTTATCTTGGCTCTCGTCTCCCAGCCTCCTCCTCTCAGCAGCAGTCTGTGTCGCACTCAGTTGCTCACCTGCTTGGACACCTTGGCCCAGGTTTTCTTCAGCCTGTAGATGGCACTTCTGTTTAAGGCCGAGGTGATCTCCAGCACACCATTGTAGTTATGCAGGCATCGGCAAATGTCCGCCACCGCCACCCACTTTTCGATTGCGCTGGCACGAGAGCTGACATCGGCGTAATTCATTATCTGGGAGGCCACCAGGTTACTCATCTGAGACAAGCAAAAAGCCGAGAAAGGCGGTCTAAGAGCAGAGAAGTGCAGGTAGGCAAGGTACCTGAACTCCTGCAGCCATATCAGGAAAGGAGGGTGTCCTGTAGTGTGGACATCACGTTCCATCTTTGGTTACCCACTTTCTAAGGGAATGATGTCTGTGATAAGATTAACATTAAAGTACCGAGCACCTGGTCACCCTTAGAGCGTGGAGAAGGATTCTTTGGAATCTAGTTAGTTGCGGGGAAACGTGATTTTTCTTAATCAGGAATTTTGATGAAGGATAGAATAATCTAACTCCCAAGGAAAGGCAGTGTTTATCGACCATGGATGTCACTCCTTGGAAACACACTCCTCGGCCCCCAACAGTGGGATGCCTCAGTTATCACAGGGAAAGAAAACACACTCGCCCCCAATCAGACCAAATTCTGAACTGCTCAACTCTCCAGATACACTTGGCTGCAGAGGAAGAGAGAACATTTTCTCCTTCTTATAATATTTTACTGGCATTTAAAAGGACCTATGGCCTCAGGGCTAAGTATTGTCATTCTGCTAATTAAAGCCAGCTTAAGAAGCTCAACTGTTGCAATATGGAGAGAAAAGGGGCAAATTAGGAATATTAACAAAGGGAACACGGGGTGTGTAATCTTGCATTGATATGCTAAATCTGATGGGGACTCCATTCTTGCATGATTCCTAAGATCTGTAAGCTCTACTGATGCCCCAGAGTCATCAAGGTGACATTCACTGAAGCACCTACTATGGTGCTACTCATTGAGGACCTGTTCATCCTCAGAGTGGTGAGAGGGGTGGTCTGGAATCCAGTCTGCAGGGGGAACAGGTGATTTTATTAATCAATAATTTTGGTGAAGAATTATTGCCAATAATCATTGAGGAACTGGATGGAAGTTGTCTTAGGTGATGGGAACAGTAAGAAAAAGGTGTCCCTAACTGACTCAGATGTTAAAGGTTTGGTCCCTAGGGTGGTGCTATTGGAAGATACTGTGGACCTCCAGAAGGAAGGACCTTGTGTGAGGTCCTTAGGTTGCTGGGAGCCTACCTTTGCAGGAGACTGTAATAACAAAACCCTTCCTCTTCCACTCATTTGCATCCTGGCCATGACAACAGCAACTTGCTCTGCCACTCTCCCTACCACTGCTATCTGACACACCCACCAGAGGTCCAAAGCAATGGGACTGCCTAGCCTTGGATTAGAGGTTCCAAAACTGTGGGCCAAAGTAAACCTTTTCTCTTTATGAGTTAATTATCTTGGGTATTTCATTATACAAATATCTAACACCCAACCTTAAGGCACTCTGAGCTAATTAGGTGGGCTGGGGAGGGGAGGGAGAAGAGTGAACAAGTAAATGCCGTTAAGAGAAATGCAAAGCTATGCCTGGGCATGGTGGGGATTGAGAACATGGAGACAGAATGGGGTGTTTGGTCTAGTCCAGGGGAGGCTTCTGGAAAGAGGTCATGCCTGCATTGCATTTTGAGAGATGAGAAGAACCGTCCTCTGCTTCCCATCAAAATAGAATTGTAAAGAAACAGGAGGAAGGCAAGAGTAAAGCGACAGAGGTGGAAGGATCTGATTGCCCTCTGAGGAACTCAGGGGTCTCAAGAGACAGGATGAGAGATGGGCGGGGCTCTTGACACCAGGTTGAGATGAGACATCTCCTGAAGGTGAGGGGAAGCCACTGACAGATTTTGCCAGAGTGACATAATTAGATTGACCTTTCAGAGGAGTCATTCCTGGGAGATGGCATATGGAATACATCAGGACCCAGTGAGACAGAGGGGAAGAGAGCAGTTAGAAGCTCCAGGAGCAAAAGGACGAAGTCAAATTCAGGTTGTGGCAATCTGGGAGGAGGGATGAGGAAAGGTCTGAGATGCAGGTAGATTTAGCTTTCAGGAATATGTTGGGGGAGATGGTAAGGGGAAGGTAAATGAAGGAAAAGGAGTCAGAGATGACCTCTGGCATGGGGGAGTAATATATAATGAGGCCATCACCCAAGACTGAGAAGAAGCTGCAGAGGCAGGTTTGGCAGGGGTGGGTGCAGATGGTGAGTTCTATCTGCACCAAGGTGTGGTCATCCAGGTGGAGAAGATATGTGGGTCTGGAGCCTGCAATTGCACCTCTGATATGAGAGTCAAGTATATTCCAAATGTATGCACAACACAGGTAATGAAGCTTTATTTTCCATAGCCAGAACCTGCTTCTCAAAGTGGCCCAGATAGGTAGGTCATGCACCCTGCCCTTCAGCAGCAGAGGCAGTGAAGCCCATTACACAACAGAATCCACTAAGCATCGGTGTGCTCTGAGTACATCCTGTGCAGGACACTGTCTTGGGAGTCTATGCTGTTTTTGTATTTTAATTTTGGATGACTTATTAATGTACCTGTGGGGTTCCTTTGTTTTTTGAAACACCGTCATTATTCCTTCTACTGTAGTTTAGTGCAATTGGAAAGGGAGCCTTCCCTTTGTTTGATCAGAACTGAAGACACTTGCACATCTGTTACTTATTCTCCCACAGGACTAAGACTATTAGAACAGAACCAACTACAAGTCAGTAGGCAAAAAAGCAACTCCCAGTCTTACTGCTAGAGAAAGGCAGAGCTGGGAGTGGCAGCTGTCACCACTGTGCAGAGCCCAGTAGCAATGTGATCGTGTTCTAAGACAGCCCTTCCAATGCTGGAATGCGATTTGGACTGAATACTCCAGAATGACAAGGAGAAGTCACACAATTCAATCTTACTGTCACCAACACCGCCAGGGGCCCGTGACACATGCGCTGCTGGTTTTGTCAGTTAGTGTATGACCCAGAAGCCACAATGATTATGATAAAAATAATAACAGCAACACAAACACTACTGAGCACTTACCAGAGCTGAGTACCCTCAAAACTGAACCTGTTACATCAGGAAATTACTAGCAATCATCACATCACTATGAACTGTTAGAGGCTATTTAAGTTTTTCTTTAAAGTTCCATCACTTCTGCTTTTAGAGTTTGTTTTCAAAGAAGGAGTCTGAAAACCCCAATACTCATCTCCCTGTAACACGCCCAAGGTTTTACTTTCATGGTTACTCACATCATTAAAGTGTTGGCTGTTTTTCATAATGTAAGGTGTTCTTTCATTTTTATCCAGCTTCATCCATCCCTGCCCAAGAAACTCTCTGAAAAGTTAAAAAAAAAAAAAAAAAAAAAACACAAAACCAATTAAGTTTTTAAGAGACAGTGGCTATGACCCTGCATGATCATCATGAACATGAGATACACTACATTGACAATGCCTGGAACGTTCCTTGACGTCCACCTGCTGCTCGTGACCATCTCTAATGAATTGTAGCTAGACTCTAGCATTTCACTTCTCAATGCCAAAAAGAAACAGATTTTTTTAGTCTCTAGTTTTCTCTTGCAAATGTTTGGAACTTTGTCCCTGCAAAGGCTTTTCTGAAGTTGGAAAACTACCACCAACATGAGAAAAATAAAGAAGTACTAACTCAGAAACCAAGACTGTTTTCCCTGGATTAGCTTCTCAAAATGTTAAGCCTTAGCAGAGGACCAAAAAAAATCTATCACTGCCAAAAATGTTAATCAAGAACAGAACGTTTTTCTTTCCCTTTGCTCTAACGTTCTCTAAAGAACACAGGTTCCAAGGGCGGGGACTTCATTTTGTTCTCCCCAGAGCTCAGTCCAGCACACGTGCAAAGAGCCAAATAAATGCTCCCTGTTGCCACTCTTGCAGCACAGTCACCTGACCGAGGCAGCTAAGTAGCATGAAAGCTCAGTCTGGTTGGGAGGTCTGTCTTCAGAACAGTGTCCCTGCTCGTTCACTGCATTCATGGGCAGGAACAATCATACAGGAATTATTTTGCATGGGCAGTAAAAAATAAACTCTGGCACATTCTCAATACAGAAATGTTGACTGAATCCTTGTGCAAGCTTCTTTGGCCCTTGCTGTTGTTGATGCTGCTCCTGTTCTGTAGTGTTGGATAGAGAGGTGTGCCAGGTCTGTGGATGGAAATAATTGGCAGACATTCACACAGAGAAGACAGGGAGGAGAGGTGGGAGTCTCTGGAAGAGACATGCCAAGGGCCACCATCAGAGTTTTGGCTTTGATTATTCTCTTCCTCCACAGAAGTCATGTCCCCAGTTCCCTGCCTCAATACACTGAGTGCAGTGAGAAAGTGATGGGGCAGCAGAGGACACCGTGGTTCCTAAATCAGGTCTTCAGCTTGTCATCAGATTCATTTGAACAGCTGATGAGCTGCATTCCTGTTTTAATTTTTTTTCTCATGTTCATGAACGGGTCTGTGCGTACTGGAGCAGGGATGAGGAAAAAGGTAAAATGCAATAAGGAAAAGTCTTCAGGGACATCCATTGGTCCTTCCCTTCATGCCTCTAGTCCATCTACCCTGTCCACACCCAACCCTCCACCATCAAGAGTCCTTTCTTCCACATTTGACATGGATTGCAGTCCTGTCTCCTGCCCAGCCCTTCCACTGCCTCCACCATAGTCACTAGTTCATGAAGGACAAGTGCCAACATCTCCATTTGTCTAAACAAAGGCCTTGTGTTGGGGGCGACTCAGTATGACAGCTGGAAGGGGCTTCAAGAGCCTCCCTGTTCTACACAAGAGGAATCTGAAGGGCTATGTGTGGGTCCATGGCCATAAAGCTCACAACACTTGTTGATTTGTGCAAAGAACTGTAGCCGAATTTACAGTATTTACTAAATCACTGTTTCTCAAAGTAGGGTCTTGGACTCCTCAGAATCACTCATTGAAGAGACAGTTTCCTGGGCCTCAAAACAAACAAATAAACAAACAAACAAAAACCAAAAAAACACTTAGTAGAATAGAATCAGAATTTCTGAGGGACATAGCTAAGAATATACATTTTTAACAAGCTCAAATGATTCCAGGCCCAAAGTCTGAAAACTGCTCTTATAATTATGCAGGGGCTTCTGTAATTCAAGGCTAGAACACAGCAATTCACATTCTATGGTAACCCCAGCACATATAGAAACACAAGAGTAACCCTCTGGAGATTCAAGTGAGGCCAAGCAATCTGAAGTTTAAGATTCACACCACTGCATACACATACACACACACACACACACACACACACACACATATCAGCCTTAGGACAATGTCAGCTTGCAGGCCAGACACTGCAGTTGAGCCTTGCTGGTGCGAGAGGTGCCACTCACTCGTAAGGAATACTTCTGAAAATGACGTGGTCTAGGAGAGTGATCTGCTCAGCCAGCTCCATGGCTGACAAGGTCTCAAAGCACTCGGCCTTCGAACAGTCAGTCTGTAAAAGATGAAGGAGGAATGTGAAACATAGCAGGAGCAAGGTGCTCACCACCTCACTGCAGGTCTGTGAGGCAGATGCCTCATCTGTGGGAGTATGAAGCCCAGCACTAGATTCTAGCTGGGAAAGAAAGAGCGAAGCCAACCTTAATATCACTGACCAATTGCCAGACCCTGTGCAGAATGTGGTGCACCTCCCAGAGCTTCACAGTCAGACACATGTCAACCATGGTGATCAGCTACAAGTGCACTGCTTACCTTTGAGAGGTAGTGTGCGAGTCTCTGTGTTCAATAAAACTGTGGCTGAACTTACCATTTGCATTATGTCTTCTAATTTTAGGTGAATGTCATCTTGATCATCTTGTGAAAGGGCCCTAAAAAAATCAAAATATCCTTCATGAAAAAAGAAGAAAATAGACATGCAAGGTATGAAACTACAAAATGGAAGAGGTCAGTTTTCTCTGGGTGGGAAGTTGGGTTTGATCTGTGAGGCTGTGCAGTACAACAGGCTGCTGAGCTGGAGAGAAGTGATGGCAGAAACAGGAAGACACTTGTGAAACGCACAAGAGAAGCATCAGGAGAGCCGATTCAGAACAAGAGCTGACTTGTCCCAAACTACCCATCAAAGTGAACCTGGAGGTAAGTTGGGTGGGCTAGTCCCCAGATGATCTAGGACGAAATTCGGGCATGCCCTAATGGCATCAGTGAGCTACAGACCTGAACGCCCCATCCACACTCCTGCTGTCCCTCCCTGCTGGTGCTGAGCAGGAAATGCAGTGCCAGCCCTCCCTGCTCGGACAACACAGGGGAGTTCCTGTGTGGCAATACTCGGGACAACGTGGGGTAGGAGTAGGCAGATGACTCTTCCCTCTTGCTTTCCAGGTGTGTGTCCCCCACACAGTGTTATTCTGCTATCCACACATATCTTTTTTTTTTTTTTTTTTTTAATAAATGAATAAGTTAAATACCTAAGATACCAGTTTCAAAATGGGTGGATATTTTATGTCCAACAGAAGTTCAGCATCCAGGAGAATCATATCCAGGGGACATCCAATTCTATAACTTGTCATCTGGGCCAAGCATTTTAAGTTTTTCAAAATGAAGGTATAAGCACAAATTAAATGTATTAAAACATTTAAACAGTCCCAAACCATGTAGCCTGTCTACTGGAACATGCTAGGTATTTTGGGAGGGGAGAGGAAAGTTTAAAAACCAGATCTGGAGGTCAGAAGTCTAAAGCAGGTCAAACAAGCTGCATTCCCTCTGGGGGCCCTGGAGAAGAACCCAAGTCCTTGCTTTTTCCAGCTTTCAGAGGCTGCCTACATTCCTTGGCTTGTGGCCCCTTTGGAAGATGCCAGTTTTAAAAGAAGTAATTATATGATGTTTTGCTTGTTCATAGTTGATGGAAACAAAAACCACAATCCTCAAAAATACCAAGTCAACAGAGATGGTTTACTGCATGCCCGCTATGTGTCAGACACATGCCAAGTGTTTGATGTCCTGCACCATAATCAATTCCTTCTAACCAGGCAGTAGCTTCGTTTTACAGATGAGGAAACAAAAGCCAAAGAAATTTACTGGCCCAGGGTTCCCGTCCAGTTGCAATCTCCTCTTACTCAATGCTTCTCTTACTCGGGCTCATAGAAGGCCCCTCTCCAAGCAGCCAGCAAAGAGCGTAGTCAATAAATGCCAATTCCTGTCCCTCTACCTTCCTTCCCTCTTTCAAAAGCCCTCACAAAGAATCCTTCTGGATTACACAAGTGTCAACAAGGAATGATATCATTTGTAAGCAGAAAAAAAAATCACTGTAAAGGGCAGATTATGAGGAAAAAGTGAGTTAAACATGACTCTTTCTCCAAAGATGATTCAATTACATTTGAAGGTTACAACAAGGAGACAAATGTTACTCTTTCCCAAGATGTACATCATTCTTTCTACTGTATTAGTCGGGGTTCTCTAGAGGAACTGAATGAATAGAAGTATGATTATAAAAAGGGGACTTATTAGATTGGCTTTTAGGACCAGAAGCTGGATAGTCCACAATGGCCATCTGCAAGCTAGATAGTTAGAACTAGTAGCTGCGCAGTCCAAGAGGCGGAAGACCCAGAACAAGAAGGATCAACAGTCCTACTCTAGTACAAGACCAAGGCTTCTAGAAACTACCTGGAGAATCACTGACAGAATTGAATTTGGAAGAGTGAAGAAATGAGAGTTTGATATCTTCAGGCAATCAAAGGAGCAATCAAGACCAGTTCAAGAGGAGTTGAGCTTGCATCTGCATCTTCTTCCTTGTTCTTCCAACTTTTATTCTATCCAAGCCACAATCCTGTTGGGTGGTGCTGCCCAGGCTTAGGGAGGGTCTCCAGTTCAGCTCACCATCCCACATGCCAATCATTCCTAGACACGCCCTCAGTGTCACACCCAGAAGCCTCGTGATCATCGGCATCTCTTTTTTTTTTTTTTTTTTTTTTTTGTTGTTGTCACATTAGTAATTTGTAATTCTGAATCATTTCAGGAGGGCTATGACTGTATAAAGGACTTATCACAGTTTCTGGCACTACATAGCATGTTTAATAAACATAAGCTATTATTAGCACCCACACTGTGAAAGAGAAAACTGAGGACAGTAAATGAAAATATCACAAAAATATCCCATGTGGTTAGCTTTCCTCTGATGTACAGCAAGATTTCAAGATGCCTCCCCCATCAAGGTGTATTTAAGAAATTAAAAATCCTTTGAATACAGAACAAACAACACAAAATTGGAGATATAATTACTATTTATTTTGCTATGAGGCTTTTCTTTTTTTTTCTAATGCTTAATTTTTCTTTTTTTTTAAATGATTTATTATTTTTTTTAATTTTTTACAGACTGCATTTTGAGTCATTGTACACAAATGGGGTATGTCAACCCAGTTATCTCTTTTCTGTCTTGCTCTTAAATATGAAAAGAAACACCAAAGCAGACCAAAGTTTTCTGTTTACAGTAAAGGGAAAAAATAAATTCCTTGCCCATGCCAAGATGGAGTTGTAACCACCAATTAGAGACCAAGTGGGTGTAGCACTCCTCCCGACCTGTTAATGCCTCTCAAGCATGGTTCTTTTCTTTCTTTCTTTCTTTTTTTTTTTTTTTTTTTTTTTTTTTTGTAGCTGTAGCCTTTCAACTTGCCAAACATTTGGTCATATGAAATAAATCCTGGTAGATGTTTTCAGAGTTTTCAGTGCTCTCTGAATACAGTGACAGCTGAGTATAATATGGGGTACCAAAGAGAATGGATCAATTTCTGAACAAAATACTTTGGGGTTCATGTCACTGGTTCCTCATGTATTAGGTCTGGGTGACCTGAGAGATTTACTGCCCTATGACACTTCTGAGACTTCATTTTCCTGAAAGTCACCAGTTTCAAGGAAAGTTCAATAGTTGAATTTAGGGGCCACCCGAAGCCTTCTCATTTGGATGGCCCCTCACAGCACCTCTGTGTTATTTCAAGTTAGGTAAGACAACTATTGATCTAGGTACCATGACCTGAATTTGAAAAGCATCTCCTTACAAATGGATTGAATGGCAGGGTTTGATGATTGAAAGTATAAGCTTTAGTTAACAGGGAATACTCTACTGTGGAACAGTTCATTCAGTGAAGATGGTAGAAACGTAAGGCTAATATTAGTATTATCACTTCTCAGTTCTGTTTCACAGTTAAAATGACTGTGAGTCTAATAACAATCACTAACATTTGTTTGTTATTCAGTGTGCTAAGTCTTTTTTTTTGGGGGGGGGGGGTTTAACTGGGGATTGAACCCAGGGCCTTGTGCTTGTGAGGCAAGTACCCTACCAATTGAGCTATATCCCCAGCCCTAGTGTGCTACGTCTTTTGCATGGGTTATATTCTTTCTTAGTTCTACAAGCACAATTGCAAGATGAGCACCATTAATATTTTTCCAGGTGAGGAAACTGAAGCTTAGAGAAAAATTTCGTGCCAAGATAATACAGGACCAAAGTAGTGGACCTAGAATTTGAAGCAAAAGCTTCTGATCTCAACAGCTCATCCTCTTATCTGTTTATAAAGCATTTCAGCAAGAACCTGATACTTGTACTTTGTTGACCAGCAAAACTTGTTTTGTACATCTGTGCATTCTCCATTTACCTTCTTGTTGTTGTTTTCATTTATCTCCTTTAAAAGATATCTTGGTGTTAGATATTATTCTTATGTAATCAAAGCATGATTTATCTATTCTTGCTTTGTTTTTTTTTTTTTTAATTGTAAACAAATGGGATACATGTTGTTTCTCTGTTTGTACATGGCGTAAAGGCATACCATTTGTGTAATCATAAATTTACATAGAGCAATGTTGTTTGATTCATTCTGTTATTTTTTCCCTTCCCCCCACCCCTCCCACCCCTCTTTACCCTCTATACAGTAGTTCCTTCCTCCATACTTGCCCCCCTACCTAACCCTAACTCTAACCCTTCCCTCCCCCCCCATTATGTGTCATCCTCCACTTATCAGCGATATCATTCGTCCTTTGGCTTTTTGAGATCGGCCTATCTCACTTAGCATGATATACTCCAATTTCATCCATTTGCCTGCAAATGTCATAATTTTATCATTCTTTCTGGCTGAGTAATATTCCATTGTATATATATACCACAGTTTCTTTATCCACTCATCAATTGAAGGGCATCTAGGTTGGTTCCACAGTCTGGCTATTGTGAATTGAGCAGCTATGAACATTGATGTGGCTGTATCTCTGTAGTATGCAGATTTTAAGTCCTTTGGGTATAGGCCAAGGAGTGGGATAGCTGGGTCAAATGGTGGTTCCATTCCAAGTTTTCTAAGGAATCTCCACACTGCTTTCCAGAGTGGCTGCACTAATTTGCAGCCCCACCAGCAGTGTATGAGTGTACCTTTCTCCCCACATCCTCGCCAACACCTGTTGTTGCTCGTATTCTTGATAATCGCCATTCTAATTGGGGTGAGATGGAATCTTAGGGTGGTTTTGATTTGCATTTCTCTTATTACTAGAGATGTTGAACATTTTTCCATATGTTTGTTGATTGCTTGTAGATCTTCTTCTGTGAAGTGTCTATTCATTTCCTTAGCCCATTTGTCGACTGGACTATTTGAATTCTTGGAGTAGAGTTTTTTGAGTTCTTTATAGATTCTGGAGATTAGTGCTCTATCTGAAGTATGATTGGCAAAGATATTCTCCCACTCTGTAGGCTCTTTCTTCGCATTGCTGATAGTTTCCTTTGCTGAGAGAAAGCTTTTTAGTTTGAATCTATCCCAGTGGTTGATTCTAGCTTTTATTTCTTGTGCTATGGGAGTCCTGTTAAGGAAGTCTGGTCCTAGACCAACAAGGTGAAGATTTGGACCTACTTTTTCTTCTATAATCTGCAGGGTCTCTGGTCTGATTCCGAGGTCCTTAATCCATTTTGAGTTTAGTTTCGTGCATGGTGAGAGATATGGGTTTAGTTTGATTCTGTTGCATATGGATTTCCAATTCTCCCAGCACCATTTGTTGAAGAGGCTATCTTTTCTCCATTGCATATTTTTGGCCCCTTTGTCTAGTATGAGAAAATTGTATTTATTTGGGTTTGTGTCCATGTCCTCTATTCTGTGCCATTGATCTACCTTTCTATTTTGGTACCAATACCATGCCGCTTTTGTTACTATTGCTTTGTAGTAGAGTTGAAGATCTGGTATTGCAATACCCCCTGTTTCACTCTTCCTGCTAAGGATTGCTTTAGCTATTCTGGGTTTCTTATTCTTCCAGATGAATTTCATAATTGCTTGCTCTATTTCTGTAAGGTACACAATTGGGATTTTAATTGGAATTGCATTGAATTTGTATAGCACTTTAGGTAGTATGGCCATTTTGACAATATTAATTCTTCCTATCCAAGAACATGGAAGATCTTTCCATCTTCTAAGGTGTTCTTTAATTTCTTTCTTTAGTGTTGTATAGTTCTCATTGTAGAGGTCTTTCACCTCTTTTGTGAGATTGATTCCCAAGTATTTTATTTTTTTCGAGGCTATTGTGAATGGGGTAGTTTTCCTAATTTCTCTTTCTGAAGATTCATCACTTATGTATAAAAATGTGTTGGATTTATGGGCATTGATCTTGTAACCTGCTACTTTACTGAAATCACTTATGATTCACTAAGAGTTTTCTGGTGGAATTTCCAGGTTCCTCTAAATATATAATCATGTCATCAGCGAACAGGGATAGTTTGAGTTCTTCTTTTCCAATTCGTATCCCTTTAATTTCTTTGGTTTGTCTAATTGCTCTGGCCAGAGTCTCAAGAACGATGTTGAATAGAAGTGGTGAAAGAGGGCATCCCTGCCTTGTTCCAGTTTTTAGGGGGAATGCTTTCAGTTTTTCACCATTTAGAATGATATTAGCCGTAGGCTTAGCATAAATGGCCTTTACAATGTTAAGGAATGTTCCCACTATCCCTATTTTTTCTAGTGTTTTGAGCATGAAGGGGTGCTGTATTTTATCAAATGCTTTTTCTGCATCTATTGAAATAATCATGTGATTCTTGACTTTAAGTCTATTAATATGGTGAATTACGTTTATTGATTTCCTGATGTTGAACCAACCTTGCATCCCTGGGATGAAACCCACTTGATCATGGTGCACTATCTTTTTAATATGTTTTTGTATGCAATTTGCTAAAATTTTGTTGAGAATTTTTGCGTCGATGTTCATTAAGGATATTGGTCTGAAATTTTCTTTCCTTGATGAGTCTCTGTCTGGTTTAGGTATCAGTGTGATATTGGCTTCATAGAATGAGTTTGGGAGGGTTCCCTCCTCTTCTATTTTATGGAATACTTTGAGAAGTATTGGAATGAGCTCTTCCTTAAAGGTTTTGTAGAACTCGGCTGAGAACCCATCTGGTCCCGGACTTTTCTTTGTTGGTAGACTTTTGATGACTTCTTCTATTTCAGTACTTGAAATTGATCTATTTAAATTGTTTATGTCCTCCTCATTCAGTTTAGGCAATTCATATGTCTCTAGAAACCTGTTGATGTCTTCGGAATTTTCTATTTTGTTGGAGTATAGGTTTTCAAAATAGCTTCTAATTATGTTTTGTATTTCCATCCTGTCTGTTGTGATATTTCCTTGTTCATTCCGAATTTTAGTGATTTGGGTTTTCTCTCGTCTTCTCTTTGTTAGTGTGGCTAAAGGTTTATCAAATTTGTTTATTTTTTCGAAGAACCAACTATTTATTTTGTCAATTTTTTGTATTGTTTCTTTTGTTTCAATTTCATTGATTTCAGCTCTGAGTTTAACTATTTCCTGTCTTCTACTACTTTTGGTGCTGTTCTGTTCTTCTTTTTCTAGGGCTTTGAGCTGTAGTGTTAGGTCGTTTATTTGTTGAGTTTTACTTCTTTTATTAAATGCGCTCCATGAAATAAATTTCCCTCTAAGTACTGCTTTCATAGTGTCCCAGAGATTTTGATATGATGTTTCTTTGTTCTCATTTACCTCTAAGAATTTTTTAATTTCCTTCCTAATATCTTCTGTTATCCATTCATCATATAATAGCATATTGTTTAATCTCCAGATGTTGGAATAGTTTCTGTGTTTTACTCTTTCATTTATTTCTAACTTCAATCCATTATGATCTGATAGAATACATGCTAGTGTCTCTATCTTCTTGTATTTGCTAACATTAGCTTTGTGGCATAATATATGGTCTATTTTAGAGAAGGATCCATGTGCTGCTGAGAAGAAAGTGTATTCGCTCTTGGTTGGATGGTATATTCTATAAATGTCCGTTAAGTCTAAATTATTGATTGTGTTGTTGAGATCTATGGTTTCTTTGTTCAATTTTTGTCTGGAAGATCTGTCCAGTGGTGGGAGCGGCGTGTTAAAATCACCTAGTATTATTGTGTTGTGGTCTATTTGGTTTCTGAAATTGAGAAGGATTTGTTTGACATACATAGATGAGCCACTGTTTGGGGCATAGATGTTTATGATTATTATATCTTGCTGATTTATGCTTCCCTTAAGCAGTATGAAATGACCTTCTTTATCCCTTCTGACTAACTTTGGCTTGAAGTCCACATTATCTGAAATGAGGATGGATACTCCAGCTTTTTTGCTGAGTCCATGTGCATGGTATGTTTTTCCCCATCCTTTCACCTTTAATCTATGGGTATCTTTTTCTATGAGGTGAGTCTCTTGCAGGCAACATATTGTTGGATCTTTCTTTTTAATCCAGTCTGCCAGTCTATGTCTTTTGATTGATGAATTCAGGCCATTAACATTCAGGGTTATTATAGAGAAATGATTTGGTTTCCCGGTCAATTGGTTCATTTTTAAATTTTGTTATTATTTGTTTGACACAACTTGTTTCCTCCTTTATTTGACAATTCCTTTAGGATAATTCCTCCCTTTGCTGATTTGCTTCTTTGTTTTTCATCTCTTCCTCATGGAATATTTTGTTGAGAATGTTCTGTAATGCTGGCTTTCTTTTTGTAAATTCTTTTAGCTTTTGTTTATCATGGAAGGATTTTATTTCATCGTCAAATTTGAAGGTAAGTTTTGCTGGGTATAAGATTCTTGGTTGGCATCCATTTTCTTTCAGGGCTTGAAAAATGTTGTTCCAGGACCTTCTAGCTTTTAGGGTCTGGATTGAAAAATCTGCTGATATGCGTATTGGTTTCCCCCTGAATGTAATTTGGTTCTTTTCTCTCACAGCCTTTAAAATTCTGTCTTTATTTTGTATGTTAGGTATTTTCATTATAATGTGCCTTGGTGTGGGTCTGTTGTAATTTTGTGTATTTGGAGTCCTATAAGCCTCTTGAACTTGATTTTCCATTTCATTCTTCAGATTTGGGAAATTTTCTGATATTATTTCATTGAATAGGTTGTTCATTCCTTTGGCTTGTTTCTCTAGACCTTCCTCAATCCCAATAATTCTTAAATTTGGCCTTTTCATGATATCCCATAGTTCTTGTAGATTCTGTTCATGATTTCTTACCATCTTCTCTGTTTGTTCAACTTTGTTTTCAAGGTTAAATATTTTGTCTTCAATGTCTGAGGTTCTGTCTTCCAGGTGTTCTATCCTATTGGATATGCTTTCTATGGAGTTCTTCATTTGGTTTATTGTTTCCTTCATGTCAAGGATTTCTGTTTGGTTTTTTTTCAATATCTCTAACTCTTTATTGAAATGATCTTTTGCTTCCTGTATTTGCTCTTTTAACTGTCGATTGGTGCGATCATTCAATGCTTGCATTTGCTCTTTCATCTCATCGTTTGCTTCTCTGATCATTTTAATTATGTACATTCTGAACTCCTTTTCTGTCATTTCTTCTGCCGTGCTGTCATTGGGTTTTATTGATGTAACATCTAGATTTGTTTGCATCATTTTCTTTCCTTGTTTTCTCATATTGTTCAGATATCAGTGGACCGCTGAGATATTGCAGATTTCCTCTGTTGATTTACAATGTCCCTGAAGATTTCTATATATATCCCCTCTTAGCCTTCAGTAGGCTGAAGTCTTGGAGGAAGTTGATAATGCGGTGCTCCACAAGGAAGCTGCCTCTCTAGGAGTGGTGGCCTTCAGGTGGGGTATATTCCCTGCTAGTGGGCAGAGGTGCCTCCACTTGTTGACCAATGGTCATCCAAAGGGGACCTAGGCTGTGGGCTGAGGCAAGGCCTGTTTGGGCCTGTGTCTCTGGTTTTACCGTCCTTGTGGGGAAACCTCACCAGGCAGGGAAGACTCACCCAGTGGGGAGGTCTCGCTGGTCAGTTTCCTCCTAGAGGTTCCCCTCAATTTACAGCTACTGCCTGGGCTGGGCTGCCTTCCTCTGCAAAGTTTCCAGGGGCCCGGCCCTACCTCCTGGGCCTGGGAGCCTCACCCTTCGCAGATGAATCTCCTTAGGCTGCCCCTCCTCAGAGAATTTGCCCACAGGCCTGGATCCTTCGCTCCGCCCTAAGGTTGTCTCTGTGCGGCTCTTCCACCCAGAAGCCTCCTAGATCCTGGGACCCTGCTCTGCACCTAATCGCCTGGCTGCGTGGCCCCTCCTCTGAGCAGCCACCTGTGGCCCCGAACAATCGCTCTGAGTCCCAGAGACCCGCCACAGGCCTCTTCCTCCAGACAGCCGCCCAGTATGCCGGTGCGGTCACTAGGAGTCCAAGAAACTCCCTTCGTGCCTCCTCCTCCCACCAACCACCCGTAGCCTGGGGCAATCAATCACTCCGAGTCGAAGTGACCCTCCCCGTTCCTCCTCCTTCTCCAGATAACCCCCCGGGTGTTCAGGAGCAGTCCCTCTGAGTGGCTCTGAATCCACGTGACCCGCTGCACGGGTCCTCTGGGCACCGCCCGGAGCTCAGGTGCGGCCACTCAAGACCAAGCATCCCACCACGCTTCTCCTCCAGGCAGCCCCCCTGTGTTCAGGAGCTGTCACTTTAAGACCAAACAACTCACCACTCGCCTTCTCCTCTGAGCAGCCGCCTGGAGCGCTAATGCAGTCACTGCGAGTCCAAAGGACCCGCCGCGCTCCTCCTCCTCCTTCTCCTACTCCTCCGGGCAGGCCCCGGGGTTCAGAAGTGGTCAGAGTCCAAACAGCTCGCCACGCAGCCCCTGCTCTGGCAACCGCCTGTAGCTCTGGTGTAGTCACCCGAATCCAAGCGGCCGCGCTCCTCTCCTCCTCCTCGTCCTCAGGGCAGGCCCCGGGGTTCAGAGCGTCGTTCTGAGTCCAAACTGCTCGCCGCGCGGCTTCTCCTCTGGCAACCGCCTGTAGCTCTGGTGCAGTCTCTCCGAATTCAAGTGGCCACGCTCCTCTCCTCCTCCTCAGGGCAGGCCCCGATGTCCTGAGTCCACACAGTTCTCCCCGCCACTCCTCCCCCGGGCAGCCGCCGGAGCCCCAGTGGCTGCTCCGAGTCCCAGCGCTGTGCCCAGCGGCCTCCTTTACGGCGCTCCCAGTTGTCCGAGTTCACTGCTCCAGCGGGGGGAGGGGCGTCTCGCCGGCAGTTCTACTTCACAAAGTTTCCTGCGTTCCGGGACCCCCGTCCTATCCGGGATGCCCCCCCAGGGGGTGAGAGTCACCCGGCTGCTTTGAGTTGGTCCCAAGCGTCTCAATATCTCCTCTTTTGAATCCTGAGTCCTGGAGCAACATGAAATGCAGCCACCCTCTAGGCCGCCATCATTTCCTCATCGGCATCTCTTAATCCAATCAAGTTGACAATTCAAATTAACCATTACACTACTACAGCCTAGATTCTGGAGGGAAGTCTGTGGACCCACTACATTTGACATGGGAAAGACATTTTTATGAGCCTGGACAATCTTTCCCTTGGGAAAAAAATGGTCAATGGTTGGGGCAGTGGCTCATTGGTAGAGCGCTGCCTAGCATGTGTGAGGCACTGGGTTTGATCCTCAGCACCTAAAGAAAGATACTGTATCCATCTACAACTAAGATAAACAATCAAGATCAAGAAGTTATCTCTTCTCTAGTGTTGCTCTTCTCCATTATCTTACCCTGATATTCCAAGACACACTTTGGTTCATTACACTATTTGACATTTTCTGTCTTTCTGTTGATGCTACTTGGGATGCTGTTTGGGGTGACCTTTTCATGACCTGAGCTCATCACAGTTGGTCTTCCAGGAAGTTTAACACCATCTCATTTGGTGGCATGTTAGGTATCTGAAAATCTCTTTACACTGAATACATTTGGAAGATTTTTGAATAATTAGTTGGAAAACTCTGAATTGCAAAAGTCTTGAGCAGATGTTTTCATTCACAAACACGGCGACAGACTTATAAAAATTATGTTCACTCATCATTAAGTAAGCCCCAAGAGACTGAGAGTCAGGATGGCTCATCTCAGAGAGTTTTTGCCTTAAAGTATTGATGCAATATGTTTAAGTACATGCTTTGTGTTTACAACTCACTGTTACGTGACTGGGATGCATAACTATCCTTATGCTAGGGCTACATTTAACTCCAACATGGTATGCTTTTATCTCTCACAACATAAACAGATTTTGCTGGGAGGTATGTTCCAAATTGTTCACTTTCAGATGTGGAGACCTCTACATCTCTGGTCCTAGCCCTACAGAGGAGACATGCTTCTCATTTCCTGACCTCCTTTGGGTTTTGATGAGCATCCAAGATCCTGGGTTCCCCTACATCTATCAACAGTATGACCAGTCTAATAATTGTGCATTTAAAATAAATACCAATAAATTCAGAAGGAAATGGGATTATCCAAGTTCTATGCATGAAAAATCCCTTCTTCAATGATGGAAATAAAGGTAGTATAAAACAGAGTCAAGATGAAGGTTCCTTTGTCCTGATATGGGTCCATACTCTCTTTGTGTAAACAAGGTGTTGAGGCCTAAGGAAAGCTGAGTCTAAGATCTAGCCAGATTTCACTAGAGTCATCCCACTTTGATGACAAAAAGTGTTTCTCCCAAGAGCTCTCAGTGCTTCTAATAATAATAACAAATAATAATAGCTGTAATATGAACTAACCTCTTTACATCATATAGTCTTCATAGCAACCCAATGAGGTAGGTACTACTAGCCCTGTTTTATAAATGAGGAAATCAAGGTTCAGATTGGTTAAGAAACATGACAGCTCTCAGTTCCTAAGCCAAGATTTAACACTGCGAGATCCTGTAAAAGTCAGCATCAGGCTCTGCTCAGGGTTGTACTCCCAGTCTGTACATCTGCTAAAATGTCTATTCTCCCTGGCCTTATACTTTTAGTTCTCAGTTTGTTATTCAACAAAGAGAACTAGTACATCCTAGGATTGATGAATAATAATAACCTGGGATAGTAAATAGGATTCACCTCAAGTACTAACCCAGTTCACTGGTTTCTGAGGTTGTCTCTTGGAATAGAGAGAACATTTAGGATGAAATAGTAATGCCTGGCATGTGGCAGCAGTGTCTTGAGGTACTGAGCACAGGAATGCCTCATGTTGGCAATCTGACAGTTTTGCCCAGTCCAAACACCTTCATTTCCCTGATAGCTATTTAGTCAAATGACCCTAGAAGCATAAACTTCCAGAAGGTAGTTCCAAAATATTTTTAAATACAAAGAGCATAACCAATTGTTAACATAAAGACAAAACGAAGAGCAATCACTCCAGACATAATCACTTGCCCTCAGAGAGCAGGCTTTACCTAGATACATGTGTATAATTTTAAAATCTGAACACAGACTCAGTAATTGAATCCCTAAACCTACTTGGATGTTCTTATAACATGGGAAAAGTAAGGAAAGCCCTTCGTGTTTTCTAGGGTTTCCCTAACAAACTACCACAAGTGGTTGGCTTAAAATGACAGGCTTGTACAGCCTCATCTCACAGTTCTGGAGAGGGGCCTGAGTGCGAGGTCCTGCGCCTCTTAAACCCGTAGTGGGGTCTGTCCTTCCTTGCCTCGCCCAGGCTTCGGGTGGTCTCCAGCAATCTTCAGTCTGCAGCTGCACAGTTCCACCCTAGCCTCCATCTATATGTGTTGCTCTCCCTGTGTCTCACTCTTCCATGGTGGTCTTCTTATAAGGATAACAGTCACAGTAGATTAGGGACCTGCACTACTCCTCTATGACTTCAAATTAGCTGATTACTTCTGCAGAGGTCTTATCACCATACAAAGCACATTCTGAGGTACCAGAGATTAGGAATTCAACTTATTATTATTATTTTTTTATGGTGGGGAGGCACAATTCAACTCATAACATCCCCTATCTGGCTCTGGAATCTTCAGATAATGGGGACTACGAATAACTTAGAGGCCAGATGCAAACACATCATGAACCAATATCTGGCATTGCCACATCAGGGAGGGACTTGCAAAAACATGATGGACTGAGCTAAGAGGGGCTCTACGCCACACACCAGCTCTCTGGATAACATGTTTTTAAAAATAAAAAGACAATGTAACCACACTTGGAAGAGAGAAAGAACCATTTCCAGAGATTGTAAGTAGAGAAGGACCTATAAATTAGAATGGTAAAGGTATATAGCAGGTCCTAGAAGATAGATGGCAGGCTTCCCACTCTCAAGCAAGGATGGGAGACATAGTGAAGAGTGTCTGGGAAGCTGTAACTGAAATGTCTGCATAAGGCCACCCACTCAAGAAGTCATTAGAAAGCTTGTTAGCCCCTTGGACTCTGGGTGTAACAACTATGGACACACAAAGTCCTATGATCACATAGACATGTGGGCTCATGCACTACACAACCTCACACAGCTATACAACCCACCTGACATGGAAATCCTAAGCCAAGAAGGTAGCATCAAATCTGTCCTAGGACCAGTGGAATAAGCTGAAAGAAAACATGTATCTACTCTACATCCACAACCCAGGTGCCCAAGAATCCCACAGAGCCACCACCACCCCACCCACAAGCGGGTGCTAACACCAAACCATTAGAATCCACAGACGTCTCTCTCTCTGCAACACCTTCTGGACTCACAAATGCGGATCCTCAAGCCTTCCTTCCTTTCAGGTTTGGGTCTACAGTGAACCATCTGCCCACACAAGGAAGAGCGACTGCACTCCACACAGTTACGCCGCCCACCCACAGTCTCCCTGAGACAGCAGACCCCGACTTGCCCCCAAGAAGGAGAAGGTAATAGATAATACTTTACAAGTAAAGATACAATCCCCGCTGCCCCCAGGATTCTAAGATTTATGCTTCTGGTTTGGTAGAATCTTATTTTCTATGAACATAGCACAAATCAGCCAATGTACTTCAATCGGCACCTGCAATTGCCTTTACCTCAGGATATTGGCTGTGGCTTTCCTTTCCTGGGGAAGAAGGTCTGGGTCTCGTAAGACTTCTTCTAGCAAATTTAGGACATTCATCTTTAGTTCGTTGTTGAGTTCAAAATCCTATAAAATAAAATGAATCTTTTTAAATTTCGGTTTTAAAGGGTTTAGTGCTGTGGTGTTTGGCACATTCCTCATGATAAGTTCTCTAGAATCTAGGTATGAAGGTTAAGATGTAGGGACCCTAGAGTCCCTCATCCCTACCCACCCCCAAAGATCCCAGCTGAAGTGGTTTGGGATGGGGTCCTTTGCTGGTATTTCTGACAGGCTCCCCAGGGGATGCAAACATGCAGCTGAGGCCAAGAACCACAGCTCTTGGGACAGCAATTGGGCAGGGTCTTTAAAAAGCTTACAAGATCCCAACCAACTCCTCTGGCCCTGTCTCTACCTACGGTCTCCAGCACATCCCCAAACGTAACACACACACATGCACTCACTCATTGTCCTAGACTTTAAAAATTCCCTCCCTTCCTCAGAAAGATATGTGCTTCCCTAGTCTGGAACACACTCCACATGGATTGTGGTTCCTCTTTCAGGCCTTGGAGGTGATACACATTCTCCCTGGAGTCTTCCTTAAATAACCCAGTGGGGTTGGGAGCTTTTCCTTTGTGCTCCTATGGAACACATCAGTCACTTTTAATCTACCATCACACATTGTAATGGCCGATTTAATTGCCCAGTTTTCCCTTGGACCAAGAGTAAGATTAACAATTAAGACAGCCATAACTCAGAGAAAGAGGGAAGGAAGGAGGGAAGGAAAGAAAGAAAAATTTATTGCAAGAATTAAATCTGTCGTTTGGATGATAACTGAATGAAGATATACTAAGGCTATCAATACCTGTTATCTATGTCTATATCCATCTAGATAAGCTAAAGGCTAAAGAATGATTAAATGATACTCACAAGTTGATGGGGAGCAAGATGGAAGGGGCACCCAAAGGCAGAGTTTCAACAATATGAGCATCAAAGTAAATAATGAGAATGATGATAACCAAGTGAATCTTAAGAAACCTGCAAGCCCTTACTGAAGCTCACAAAGATAAATAAATGGATAAATAGATGACAAATAGACATATGTATACATACATAGATAAAGGGGGTAGAAGGTAAAACTATTCTTTATAGTACAATTCCAACTAATAAATGCAAAGGAATAAAATACCATTTCAACCAAAACAGTAATAACTGATTCTGGCAAGGATGGTGAATGGATGTTAAAATGGCTGGATAAATGCACTGGGGAACAGAAATGACAATCTCGAGAACTCCCCAGAGACCACTTATTAATTACAAAGGGATAAACCAAGGGATCAATGTTACCAATCCCAATGATGGAACAGACGGACATCAAGTGCCTACCGATGTAATACATCGCTTCCTTAGTATTTCTACCAAAAATGCATAATCTCATTCTAATTGTGAGCAAGCACTGACTATATTTTTTAAAAATGTTAACATCTTGAAAGATGAAGCAAAACTAAGGAAGCATTCCACTTTAAATGACATCAACAGTTCAATGGTTAAATGCAACAGGTGAACCTGAGTTAGACTTGGGGTCAAGGTGGAAATAATACCAAAGGCAGGACTGTGACAACGGACAAAATTGAATTGGGACTTCACTAGTTGTACCAATGGCCAAGTTTCCTGGATTTGATCATTTTGATGTTAGCTTTGTAAAAGTACTGACTTGTTCATGTGGACTGGGAGAGGTGGGATGGAGAAGGAGAATAGAGGTAAACATGTCAGTGACTAGTAATTCTGGATGCCTTTCAGGTACTTTGTTTTATTCAGGCAATTTTTCTCTTGGTTTGAAATTTTTCAAGGTAAAAATGTTAGGGAAAAAATAAAAAAGTAGAGTTGTATTAAAACATATTCTTTCAAAGCATCTCTAGGTATCACATTGGGACTGTGAAGTGTTCAGAGATGAACCAAGTTCTGCAGAGTCCTGCATCTCAGGTTCATACTCTGAGAGACCACTGTCTTCATATGAATAGGTATGACTGTCTATTTTCCATCATCTAAAGTTTGTTATAATTATTATAACATTTTTAGTATAAAATTACATTATATTGACTTATTACAAGTTATTATAATTACATTTTAATGTTAAGAAAAGTAATTTTGAGGCACTGACATTCTGAATTCTTTTAAAAGGTTGGAGAGAACATTGCTAATCGCAATGAATTCGATTTTTTAAAACCGCATAATTTTACTACACTCAGTAATTAGGGGCAAAATGTCCATGATTTCACAATTGTAGACAATGCAAGAGTCTAACCTAATTTGAATTAAGTATTTTTGCATCTTAGTTTGATGGAAAACTGTGTAATTTTATTCTCAATATTTGACTTTCATGCTGGGTGTTGAGGCACATGCCTATAACCTCAGACTTGGGAGGCTGAGGCAGGAGGATCACAAGTTGAAAGCCAGTCTCAGCAACCTAGTGATGCCCTAAGCAGCTCAGTGAAACCATATCTTAAAATAAAATGATAAAAAGGCCTTGAGGATGTGGCTCAGTGGTTAGGTACCCCTGGGTTCAATTCTTGGTACCAAAAAAAAAAAAAAAAAAAAAATCACTTTCACTGTTTGACAAAAAATATTATATTGGGGAGAGTAAGAGACACTTGGGCACATGGTCAATACAAATGTTACTATCTCTTAACAATCCTAGGATTTTAAAAAACACATTTTCCTAAAATTTCACCTATTTATTATTAAACAACTTCTTCTAAAATTTTTTTGTTGTTGTAAATGGACCTTTATTTATTTATATGTGATGCTGAGAATCAAACCCAGTGCCTCACACATACTAAGCAAGACTCTACCACTAAGCCACAACCCCAGCCCTGTTCAAAGCTTCTTGCTATTAATTTTTTTTAAATGCATGAAAGGAGAAGAAGGTAGTATTTTGCTGCTGTTTTCTTCTTTGTTCCAGCCCCTCTTTCATTTTACAGTAAAGGAAATGGTGCTTGTAAACAGTGAAGGATCTCACGTACTTCACCCTGTATGTGCTACCAAAGTATTTCTCAGCCATCAGGAGTCTATTTCCTTAATGAATATTTGATATATATTAGTGAGACAACTGAGTCCTCATGTAGCTATGTCAAGTCTCTAATGATGCAAATAATCTGATTATCATAAACGGCACGATTAGTGTGAAGGACATCAGGCTACTGTTCAGGCCTTGCTGAGGGCTAATTAGTGGTTTCATCAACAAGCATCATTGAGCACCTGCTGTGCCCCACACTGGGATCCACAGGAGGAACGCTTCTGGGGCCCCAAGTTGGCATGTGTGTCAAAGTGTGAAAGGTCTTGTTAAGGAAGGCAGATTGTGATTTTATTATTCTGAGCTCTGGGAAGACTGGCCTGAGAGGGACCTTTGAAAGAGTTAGTGAAATCAGCAGAGATACTATCTGAAGCATGATGAACAGATTACAGTTCTGCTGCTGATACAGTTGAATAAAGCCAATTCTTTGATAGTTGAGAATGAAATATGAGAATTTTCTCTTCTGATTTCCCTTACATTTTTAGTTTTTTGCAATGTACAAAGTAACCTCCCATATGTTTTCAGTTCTTCCTCAGCAGAACCAGAGGCAAACCACACAGGAGCCATGAGCTCACCATCTCCCTTAACAGGATCCATTGCAATGAGCCAAGATGTGACTGCAGGGGATGAGATTAGATATGTAGGGATATAGCCATGCTGGGAGGTCTTCCGTCTGACTCCTATCACCTGTGCTTTCCAAACTGTCATGTGTGCAGGAATCGCTGGGGGATCTGGCTAAAGTGCAGATTCTGATGCAGCAGGTTTGGAGCAGGGACTGAGATTCTGTGTTTTTAACAAGCTTCCAGGTGGTGTGAGTGCTTAGGTCCAGGGACCAATTCTGACTAGTAAGACTCTATACTGACTGTTTATTATGAAAAAAAAATCATGCAAAAAAATTTTTAAAAACCCTTGGGGCAGGGTGGAGCTCAATCCTCTGATGTACTACACAGAATGTATAATTATTCTTTTTCATGAATACATGAAAAATACAGAATCAGTCATTCCAAAGCCCCTCTTAAAAATATAGTAATTGCTTCTCAATAAAAAATCTGAATCAGGAAAAGATACTTGCCCTATTTAAATTCAGAGATAAATTATTCATAAGAAGACTGGCTGACAGCCATTTCATAATTATCCAGAATGTAATTTTTGGCTACGTTTCCCAGAGCCTGTGTGAGAATGGCAGAACGCCTTTCCAGAGGCAGCGTCGATGCCCACAAGGTGGCGCTATCGGGCCGGCAGTGCACGCGGGCGCCTTGGTACCTGAGTCCTGATGCAGCAGGCTGGGTGCGCAGCCAGCAGAGTGCAGCAGGAAATCGGCCTGCACAAGGGTGTCCCACAAAACTTTATGCACCAGGTGAGCGAACCTGAGGCACCCAAGAACCCCCAGGTAGTCGCTGAACTTATCACAGCAACAATTTAATTTTGTTTTTATTTCCTAATTCATGAAACAATGGTGAGGAAATAGGATTAGAAAAAAAGAAAGGGCCCTGTTTTCAAAGGTGGAGAGCCCAGGAAATGTCAGCGGTCTACATTTCCAACCCTAAAAAGAATAGGATAGCTCTCATTCTTTCAACGACAATTACTAAGTCAATAGATAAGGCTCTGGGGGAGAGGCAGAACAAGTCCAAGTGGAAGGGAAGATGAAGGAAACATTAATCATGGAAACCCGGGGAACAGGCTTGAGGGGACACATCTAACAGTAGGGGACATATAGCAGTACAGATGCCCTTGGGAATCTTAGGGGAGGGCGGGGCCTGGAAACTTTCTCTGGGAACCACTTGCAAAGAGGCCACAACTCCAGTAGAGACCAGGACAAAACTGTCAAGAAGGAAGCTGAAACCCAGCACATGCTTAGGAGCAAGTTGTCAGCTGATAATGTCAGACTCCTCCAGAGAAAGATGCTGATGTCAGTTGTAGCTACTACCAAATGATTAGGAAAGTCCTGGGTTTGCCTGCAGGTTGGTGAGTAACTCCTGAGGTAATACAATCGTAACTAAGAGATGGCCCTGATCTAGGCAGTATTTCACCATGTTATCTCACTGACCCTAACTAACAATTCTGCAACATAGTAACCATATTATTTCCATTTTAAATATGGGAAAGTCCAGGTATAGAGTCTAAGTGTATTTTCCAAAGTCACACAAGTGGCAAGTGGCATGTCCAGGATTTGGACACAGACATCCTGGGCCCAAGCCTGAGTTTTTAACTGCTGCACCCCAAGACCCTTCTAGAAACAAAGTGGCTATCAGTGCACTGCTAGTATAGCAGGTGTGGGGAACAGTGGGCCAAAATGTCCAATACTGACTGCATTGTCAACTATTTTAACTGTTTCTCACAGTACCCAGGAATCTTCAGACTTAGTTTCCAGTCTGAACAAACTAGTTTACATTAGGAAGACTTGATCCTACAACGGAATAGTAATTTGTGATGCAATAACTCAGATTCTCATGCACTTAAAACTAATCCTTTTTGATGGCTTAGGTATTCTTGAAATTATATCCATATTTTTCAGGAGAGTAGGGTAATGATTTGGATATACTGCATATAGCCAGGGTAACTCTAGGACATTGGGAAAATCTGATTCAATAAACACAGTTGGAAGATAGAGAATTATGAGAGCAATTTTCTCACTGTAATCAGAACAGTATATTCCTTACAGTGGCTGAGATTTTGAAAGCAAAGAGGAAATAGGACAGAGTGGAATAAATCCACCCAAATAATTTTAGAGCCTGGAACAAAAGGTTCATAAAGAAGAAGCTCAGGATATGTAGCTTTGAAAATAAGAGACTGGGTTTAACATGACTTTCAAGAAAATGAAAAGCATTCTATTGTTTTCTGTCTTCTTTGACAACACAAGATGAAGAATTAAATTGCAAAGTAGATTTAAGTTAGATTCAGGCCATCTCGTAAATTAGGAAGCTATGGCAAAGATGCTAAGGGATTATCTCAGGATATATGCAAATTAACCTTGAGAGTTCTGGGAGATGCACCTCTGGATTCCTCATTTTAATGAACTAGAGATCACAAACCTCTAAACCAGAGTGGTTTTCAACGGTTTTGAGAAGAGGAACCTTAGTCTAGAACTATAATATTGAAACTCATTTCTGGGGGAGATTGTGCTGGCTAAAATCTGAGATGAGAGACCCTGTGGGGCACTGCTCACCTTGTCCAACCCCTGTCACCTCTGGCCTGGAGCATCCTCATCACCTTCTGGGCAACAGTAACTCTGCACCAGGGGCTCTCACTAGAAAAGTAAAAGGGCAGGTATTCCAGTGTCTCTCTTCCATTATCTGACCACAAAAATATCACCCAGGCCTTCTAGCTCACACTACGAAAAAGAACATCCAAGTGAAAAACATAAGGAAGGGCAGTAAGCTTGGAACTAAGCCCTGCAGAGCAATACTGCAGTGATTTTCAGCTTTTCAGTATATGTTCAACACTTACTAGTCATTAATTACTCATCATGATTTTGAAACTACAATGAGAAACTGAATATGTAGGAAATGTACACCTGACAATCATCTAGAACTTGCAGGTGTTAAGCTCCAGATACTATTAACCCCCCAATTTGGTAAGAGCAGTATCTTGTTCCTGGTAATACTTATTGACCAAATGGGCAAAAGTCCATCGGGGGGGGGCTTGACTTTGAGATGAGCTACCTAATTCTTAAGCTGGTAGTTTCAGAAATTAGCAGATGTGGAGTGGGAGGCTGTAGGAGAAGGCACTATGCAAAATATGGAAGATATGTTAAAACAAAAATAACTGGGAAGAGGCGAATGACTGAACACTACCAGTTCAGCAGGAAGGAAAATGCCATCCAGAAAACCATTTATTTAATCATCTTCTGATGAATGACTGCATTTGACTTACTCACTAAAATCCAGCCTCTATTCCTGAACAGCTGTGCTTGTAAGAATTTTGAAATAGTGCCCCACAACCCTGAATTCAGAGCGTGCCCAAGTTTACCTCTTTAAACCCCAAAATGAAATCAGCCAGATTAAAAAGCATGTATCAGGGAAGAATGATTTTTCCAGAGGCTGCATTCTCCATTAGGTTGATAGCCAGGTCGTTAAGGTATATGGTTCATAACTTTCAAGACAATGACAAAAGACTGAAGGAAGGAAGAAAAGTCTGGAAGGGCCAGTTTTTTAATCCTGATGTTTAAAATTTCCTTAATGCCACCTGTCAATAAAATTATCTTTGTGTTTAACTCCAATAAAAGCCTTCAGAAAGTATTGGAAAGTGGTCTGTCAAGGGGGAAAGTATGTAGAGAGCTGGTAAGCAAATATACATCATCCCTTTCTCTGGAGGAGATGCGCTCAGACATAGGAATGTGGTAGAAATAGCACTTTGACATTAATCCCAGGACAGACTTTATGCAGAGACTGGGAACTACAAGCTGGGAACCTCTGCGGGCAGAGAGGGGAGGACAGGAGCACAAAGAGAAGGGCAGCGGGTGAGGCAGAACTGGGGGACCTGAGCCAACGAGCTGTCTCTCCAGTGTGAAGCTGGCTCTTGGCATCTAGAGCAGCTCTGAAGCAGTGAGCACCCACCCAGGCCACCGAGATGGCGAAGATGGTGTGATATCATGGTGCAGGGTCTCGCCATTGTCCCTCTGACTAGGACCTGGCTGTGTGCCATGGGTATGGTCCAGGCAGGATGCATCAGAGCACTCCTACAGAGGGTGAGGCCCGTGGAAACACATCAGTTCCACGTGGAACCTCTCCACCATCTCTCTGTCAACAGGTTCTATCCGCAAAACGTTCTAGAATCCCACTAGTTCTACAGGGGAAACAAAATTTCTTTCTTGGCAACTAACAGAAACTGAAAATAAATTCCATCGAAAACCCTGGCTTCTTAAATGCTTAAGAAGTCCTGTTGTAAATGTGTCACCAAGTAATAAGAACAGCTTGGAAAGCTTAAGGGGAATTGATGGAGTAACAACAGAAATGTATAAAAGATAAGAAAAAACTTTGGTAATTAGTTAAAGGAACTAGGATTTTCTTTCTTGGTTGGTTGATTGTCTGGACCACAGAAAAAGACACAATGAAAATTCATCTTCAGGATTATGAAAAAGAAAATTTATACTTATCAGATAATAATTTCATACATTTTTATAATTCCACTCTAATGAATAATTCAGTTGTGCATAAGATTCCCAATTTTACCAATTTTACAAGCTGACATTGGAATGCAGAGTCCTACTCAGGGTTCCAGATATCTTTCCCATAGAGTCCTTTTTTTGACCTGGGAATCTTTGAAGAACTTGAAGGAAATGCGATGCCCAAGGCATCTGCTGGGAGGGGAGCAGGAGAGGGCAGACACGGGGAGAACACCACGCAGGACCAGGAGCTGCAGTGCTGAAGGCAGGTATCAGCCTATGAGGCCAGAGGAATGGAAGTTGCTGACCCACTTAATCAGGCAGAGCATCCTCCATCATTTTGGCTGCCGCAGTGGCAAACCTAAGTTTGTAAACAAACACTGGTTTGTACCTGGTGAGTATCTGGGATCTCTTAGCTGAGATACACAAAGGTCGACAGGAAGTGCTGAAGACAACCAGAATGGATGAGCACTGATTAATAAGGGTGAGATCAACATGAAAAGGGCATAGCCATTGATCATTTTCTGATTCAGAGACTGCAGAAGACCATTTGCAAGATTAAAGTGTAGACTACTAATTTTTCACTAAAAAATAAATATTTCATAGTTGCCAGCATCTCATGTTCAAACTAAATTTTATCTTGTTCCCATTGGCTGAGGGGAGCCTCCTGGTACTTTGGGATCCCTCTAATCCACCTGCAGGGTTGGGTGTCTGGGGTTTCGAGGCCGCAGAAAGAGCAGGGGTCCTGACCTTTACCATGGACAGTTCTAGCTATACCACCTGGCTTACTCCTGAGTCTGCTGGCACCATCTGAGCTGAGAGGAGCTATGGCAGTTATCAGAAGGGACACAGTAAGTGCTCTGCCCCATGCCAGCAGTTAGCAGATACAAATCCTGTGTTGAAGCAACACAAAATATATTCAGGAATGAAAGTAACATTTTAAGGAAAGATTTAGAAACAGTGGGACTACGTTGGCAGTGTTAACATGTGATATTCTCACTATTCTGAATCAGAAATGGATTTTTACACTTTATGTCTTGAGCTCTCTGTACCCCAAGAGTTGGCTGGCAAAACGGAGAGGCTGTGCAATTGATTAGAGGCTATGAGCACAAATTGTACAGCCAGGTAGCACAGGAGAGAAACCCAGCTCTGCCCTTGGCTGTCTACATTATTCAGGGAAACCACTAAGTCTCTCTGAGTCTCAGTTTCCCCATCTGCAAAACCAGGATCATGACAATATTTACCTTCTTCCCTCAGAGACTGCATAAGACCATTTGCAAGATTAAAATGGTAGGCAACTAATTTTTCATTAAAACAAATATTTCACAGCTGCCAGCATCTCATGTTCAGACCAGATTTTATCTTCTTGTTCCCAGCATGCTCATCACTGCCACTGACTGAGAACAGCCCAGGAGCCTCACGGTACTTTGGGTACACCTCTGGTCAGGAGTGAGTGGCTCACCATTTGAAAACTGCCTGTAGCAGTGCATGACACAGAGTAAGTAATACAATGTGTGTTCCATTTTTAAAAATTGGGAGTCTGTCATTTAGAATGCATCCTCAGAAAGGAAGCCTTCTAAGTGAAGAATTGGGTTCTCAAGCCGTTTATAAAGCCAGGTATGGTGGTGTGCACCTGTAATCCCAGCTACTCAGGAGGCTGAGGGGAAAAAAAAAAAAAAACAAAAAAAAAACGGCAAGTTCAAGGCCAGCCTGGGCAACTTAGACCCTATCTCAAAAATAAATAAATAAATAAATAAATAAATAAATAAATAAATAAAATAAAAAGGGCTGGGGATGTGGCTCAGTGGTAGAGCACCACTCCATTCGCTCCCCAGTACTAAATAAATACATACATACAGACAGACAGATATACATAAACAAACAAACAAATAAACAAGTCACCTATGAGAGACCAAAACCCACATATCATAACTAAAACAACATCAAACCTTGGCTGGCTCATAGATTATTCTATAGAATCCAGTGGTTCTTCCTCTTGTCTAGAGTGACACATCTCCCTTGGAAACTCCTGCTTTCCAGCAGTGGTGAAGACTTGGGGAGGGGGACTGTAAAGTCCTGAACGTCTCAGGAGATGCTCACACACAGCAGAGAAGCATTCTTTGTCCTGCAAAGAGCTCAAAGGTGAGGCACCCATACACTGGGCTTCCTTGCAAGAGGAAGAGAAGAGTCACTGCTCAGGATCTGGAACTGGGCAGGGTGTGAGGATGGAAAAGTACCCTTGGCAGGTGGGCAGAAGAGGGGCAAGTGCAGGAGGGAACTGAGCCTGAGGACAGGAGAGAGCTGGCAGCTGGCCAAGAGCAGGCAGTGGGGGTGACAGGAACTGCCTGTTCAGGAGCTCCTTGTTTCTTACCCATTTCATTCTCCCACCCACACCAAGAACCTTGTGCTGCGCTTGCCCTGGTACAACCTCTGTTTCAGATCTGAAACAAAGGAGACATCTGAACTCTGTGCTCTAATGTGACACTGAATTCTGTGTTTAACTAAGCCATGCCAGGAAATAAAAAGAAGCTCCTGGCAACTGTCAAAATAAGAAACAAAAGAGGGCAACTGCGTAAACTCACACTTTGGCCCTTCAGATCCCTGAGATCCTTGAACACGCTAAGTATAGGCCATGGCACGGGCACCCACTGTCCCACCTCTCAGTCCACCAGGCATGTTCCTGCCTTTCCACTGGCCTGGGGCTGCCAACTCCAAGCCCAACCATGGGAATAAGGCTGCTCACTAGTTCCTTCTCTTCTGGGAAAGAGCCATCCTCTCTTTTGAGATGTATAACCCCAACATTAAGTGGAGGTGCTCCTCCTTTCCCAAAGGTGCCCTCTCTTGTAGGGTAATGGAGTTTCCCTGGAGCCCACTGCATCTGTCTGCTGCCAGAGGGACCAGGCACTGCAGGAGAATGCAAGGAATTTAGTTCTGGGGGCTGGATCTGTTTTCCTACGGGATTTCTGAGGGATTTAGAACTGGCAGTTAATACTGTGACCATTAGTCATACGTAACTTTAAATTAAATAGCATTAAAATTTCAGTTCTTCACCTATGATGCTTTTAAGAAATCAGTTAGCCCGACGTGCCTGGAGGCTACTGTACTGGACACTATAGATAAAGACCATCTCCACCATCTCAAAACATCCAACTGGGCGGGGTCCACTTTCAGAAGCCCTCCAAGACTTAACTGAGTCACTGCTTAGATGGAGCGGGGACAACATTTTGCCTGCCTGAAGGTCTGGGTTTGGACTAGGCAGCACCTTCACAAGGCTGTCTTCAAGAGCACCACCTGCAACACCTTGAGCTTCCATCTGTACTAGTTACTCTGTACACCGCACCTCATGTAATCCTCCCAGTTGCTTGAAAGAATAAGTGGTATTATCCTCATTTTTATAGAAGAAGAAATGGAGGCCTGGAGGAGCTAGGTAGTTTGCTCAGCCACACGATCAATAAATGCCAGTGCAGGGATTCTTGTGCACCGCCCCCCAATTCCACAACCACTGCTTTGACAGTGGATTCCCAAGCTCCCTCCAGCTCTGAGGTCCTTGCTACCAGACAGAAGCAGACTGAGTTCACCCTCCACTGTGGTTTTTGAAGATATAGAAGCTCCCACTTCAGCTGTCATGAGTGACTACAGACAGGAGTTGCTAAATCCTGTCTTATCCCTCAGTCTATGCTCATGTGTTAATTGTGGTCAGGAAGTGTTGAAGAATATATAGTTTAGCAAAAGACTGATAGGTACTCTGTGAGTGGGTTGATAGGATAAAATATATCTCAAACTTCTTTTAATGGGAAAGGGATATATATAATCAGAAGCGATGTTAAAGATAAAAGAAGAAACGGGGAAATGAACATGATCTGGCAGATAGAGTTTATCCTGAACATGTGAAGGTATATAATGTCAGTGACACAAAACTAAAATGATTAGAAAACTGGGCAATGTTCAGGAAGAGAGGCATTTTCTGGGAGGGTCCCTCTTGGGTGCTAGAAATGACCCACACCTTGAGCTGGGTGGTAGCCATATGGGTAAGTTCACAGGGCACTGAGCTACACACTTCAGCTTAGTGCCTTTATAGGAAGTAAGTGATATCTCAATAAAAATGCAGGAAACATGTAAACTAAAATACATATTCAAGAACTCTCTATTATCAGCTAAATACCTATCTTTGTGTTTGCCATAAAATGAATATAAAAGAACTCGAGTTAGAAATACAATAGCTGAGCTATTTTGATACGGTTTGTGAAATTGTGCTCCCAAGGCAATCTACACTTAACGTATCATAAACAATAATGAAAACATCAAGTGGCATTACTATTTCTTGCCAGTCCCATTAAACTGCTGTGTTGGTCATCCTTTCCCATCCTGCTTAGGTCTGGGCAGGTGTTAAAGTCTTCCAGGACCTTTCAGTTACAAGAACAGTCTTACTTCAACAAAGTGTGCAGTTTGGTATGTTAATCAAAACGTTGATTCATTTCAAATAAGATGGGTGCTCCTGCCCTGGCCTGTCCTATTTCAAGCCTGGAGGCTGCATGGGAAGCCCCTTCTGCTCCCTCCACCTCCTCTTCCACTTGCTTTCCAAGACTTTGGACACCTCGGTTCAGACCCAAAGGAAAGACCCAAGTCTGACATAATGATGCAGGTGGAACCTAGCCTGGGCTCCTTCTGGATGTGGCAGAAGGTCAGTGGCTGCTCTGCCTCTTGTGGGGCACTTTGGTGGGATTTTTGGAGGCCTCTCTGCTGAGGATGTCAGGTCAGCTCCCCTGACCAGGCAAGGTCGATTCTCCTGTGAGTCACTTTTAACTCCCCCAAGCCCTGGGCTGTCAGGGGCCCACTTTCCCCAGACCTTCTTCATGGGGTTGTCCTCTTGGCAAGAAACAGGACCCTTCGTTCCCAATTCCCACAGGTCCACCTGGTTCACAGTGTTCCGCAGTGGCCCCTGGCCAATCACTGCTCTACTCTTTGGCCAGCAAACCCTTCTCACATTTTTACCAGACAGGCTGGTTGGGTGATTTCCTTGAAGTGTCTCTCCTGTAGCTTCATGTGAGAAAGAAGTATCTCCTCCCCTTCCCCATGGTGGGAGGGAACTGACACAGACAACTCTCTCTGGAAATCACCCTCTCTGACTGCGTCTGTCTTACAGGTGGGCAATCACAACTGCTAGCTGAATTCAATTCAAGAGGTCATCACTTGTTCTGCTGAGGTGGCCCAGCAATGCCCTTAAGAACATACTGGCTTTTGCCACCTATTGCACTTCCTTCTGAACTTTGGTCCCTGCCAGCAAGTCTGAGACAATCAGAAGAATTAGATGTAACAACCTGTCACACATGTAATTACAGTAAGTGTAATGGTGAAAGCAGCCATCTTTCTCCTAACTGCAAGCTTGGTAAGGTCAGAGACCACATGGACCTTGCTCACTCACACGCTACCCAGTTCTCAGTGCTTATTAGAGGTGTTCAGCTCTTATTAGTGGATGAGGGAAGTGAGAATAAATAAAAGGGACTAGCAAGTTTTCCTCCATAAATTCCTTTGGAAAAGAGAATTTTATATAAGTGGGTCATTCTTATCTGATCTCACGCTTTTTTTTTTTTTTTTTTTTTTTTTTGATACCAGGGATTGAACTTACGGGCACTTGATCACTGAGCCACATCCCCAGCCTTATTTTTGTATTTTATTTAGAGACAGGGTCTCACTGAGTTGCTTAGCACCTCAGTTTTGCTGAGGGTGGCTTTGAACTTGCGATCCTCCTGCCTCAGCCTCCTCAGGTGCTGGGATTACTGGCATGTACCACTGTGCCCAGCTTGATCTCATGCTTTTAAAGCATTCTCCCACGTCCATGATAAACAAAACATGTGACTGCTTCTATCCTGGCCACTTGTCATTCAGACAGGACCCAGAGTCAAAGGAAGCCAATTGCAACCTGCTGAAAAAGCTACAGGCTTCTACAGAGTCATTCCATGACCTATAAAATCCCTCAAGTAGGTGGACAGAGCATCTCTTCAGAATGGCTGATCAATGAGACAACTCAACAACACAAAAATCGCTACAGACTGCACATGTAAGACCTGTGCCACACAAGCATGGGTCTGAGTGACTGTAGCCTACCTGGAGGCCCCTCACCCATCTGTCTGTCCAGAGGAGACAAAAGCAATCCCAGGAACATCTGATTAAAAGCTCTGTGGCTCTAACACCTGCAGAGAGTTGGAAATTGTGCAACTGCCACACAAGGCATCCCAGGAGAAAGAGCTGGAGAAGTGTGTGTGTCTCATGAAAATATTTCTTCTATTAAGGATGTCTATGCTTAGCCCGGCTTCCAGGTCCATTTGTGGTTATAGTCTCTGACTTGACTAACATTGGAATCTTAACAAAGGCTAGAGAATGACCTCCTGGAGAGAACGAACAAGAGCAGCATTAAAAAGTAAACTCCATTTGACAACTATTTACCAGGCATCTGCCATATGCCCAGCTGGCAGAAGGAGGAGAAAGTATACATAATGATGAATGAGAGAAGCATGTCTGTGAGGTATGCTCACAGGCTAGTAGCAGGGAGACGAAAGGTGCGTCTTTCCTGTCCTTAAATGGAAGGGACTAATCAGACACATCTACACTGCACTTTATGCTTAATTCAGCACTGTCTTAATTTTCATCAGACCCCTAAGGGAGGTGAAGCAGGGATGGCTGTTCTCATTTTCAGAAGAGGAAACTCACACCCAGAGAGGCCAGGAGACCACCAGCTCAGGGTCCACAAGGGAGAGGGAGGCAGAGTTGCAGTAAGAACATAGAAACCCCTGACTGCAGGATGCTGCTCCTGTGCATCCAGACAAGGCATGTGGGACCATGATGGTGAGCTTGCTTGGGGTCTGTGAGGTCAGGGCCCATGCTCATATCTCCCCTGAACTGAAATGGCTCAGGTGTCGTCCATAGACAGAGGAGGTAGGCACGCCATGTAGCCTTCTGAACCATGATCTAAGAGCAGCTTGCCTTCACAAAGCCAGTACCAACAGCCTGCCTTGATTTGCTTCAACTGCCCACTTTGGAGGCCCAGTAACTACCAGGCAGCCAGAAATGACCCAGTAAAGGGGAGGAAGGAAACTTGGGCTCTCAAGTCAATGAAAAATGGAATTGCCAATAAGCTGATTGCAACAGAAGTCCCCTGCATGTTGTCATGTACTTAGACAGGAAGAATGATTGAGAATTTGTGGGATAAGAAGGTGACAAGGACATGCACATGATGACATCTGGGTCACGGGAACTAACTATAGATAAAGTCCCTCATTCTCATGAAGGAAGGTACTAAGACAAACGAACTCTCAGTGAGCGTACCCCCAGCTGCCTCAGTCAGCTGGAGAGCCAGGGTCTATGTTTTATTCAATGGTTGTGTCAGAACACTGACACAATACCATTCACACACGCCCACGACCTGAGAGTCAGAGGGCTGGCATCCCAGTGTGGCCCCTGGAACCCGAGGCAGAAGAGCTCGTCCATGCATGAGCACAGCTAAAGTCACTTTGGCCACAAACATTCCAGAACTTCACATCAGATGACAAAAGCTTCCTGAAAAACTCTTATTATAAGGGACGGGATCAGCACATACATCTCTCCCCATCTGTGAATTCTTCTTACCAGAAATAAAATAGTCCCAGCACGGTGTCATTTGCTCGGTGGTTCTTTTATAGCCAGTCTAAGAGTTACATGTGAATTGTGAGGGATTCCTGCTTGAAGTAATTAGATCAAGAAGACACTGAGGACTGAGAAAAGGGCAGCAAGTCTAGAGAATTCTTGAGAAAAGATCTGAAGAGAGGAGGGGAGCTGAGGATAGGTACATCCAGACTCTGACCTCCACCGGTGACCAGGTGAGTCTTGGCATGAATTTGCCATGGGCCAAGCTGAATAGAACCTATTCGGCCTTGTCTATCGAAGCTACTTGGCATCCCAGAAGTCACTGGGGGTCCCAGGAATTTAGATGTCAAGGTGCTAAGTCAAAAAAACATCAAGGAATGGAATGACAGTCAGACAGGCCAGGACCCTCACTATAGTGATTTACCTGCCCAAGGGAACATGGATTTACAAAGGACTCCCTAGGATTATGGAGAACAGCTACATATTTTCAATGAGCTAAGGATGAGTCTTAGAACTTTGTCACAAAGGATTGATCCCAGGGGCACTCAACTGCTAAGCCACATTCCAGCTTTTTTACATTTTGTTTAGGGACAGGGTCTTGCTAAATTGTTGAGGTTGGCTTTGAATTCATAATCCTCCTGCCTCAGCCTCCCGAGCCACTGGGATTACAGAAGTGTGCCACCATGCTCCGCTCTATTTTAAAGACTTTTTATCAACTTACTGTTGGTGAGGCCCCAATTCCACTTTTCTCAGTAAGTTCTGTTACCACAGGGATTTTAGGAGCTTGGATCACAGAATGAGCCTCCTGAATGGACTGTCATTACCAAGGACCATGCAACAGACCCCCGAAGGCCTCTGAGAATAGAATACAGACCCAGACCCATGTACTGCATCCCTCTTTCCCTTACAAGGTGTGATTCTCATTAGCTGACTTAGTTGCTACATTCCACAGGTCAGGACTGAGTCGTGCAGGGCCCTGTCCTCTCTCACCCACACTGTCATTGCAGTTTGTCAGCCAGCCCTGTGTCCAGGAGGGCCTGCCCCATGTTGTCAGTGAGGCAAGCACTATGCATGCCTCAAGCCAAAGAGGTAAAGTGGGGCCTGGGTTTATTTTGCAAAAAGGGGTATAAATTCTACACACCTGCACTGCAAATATAAAAGAGACAAGTGGGTGCCCTGTCAATGTGGCAATTTAAAAGCAGAGTACTAAGAACCAAAACACCAAAGGAAATGAGGCAAAAATCTCTTGAATCAGGCTGGGAAATCTCTGACCAGACACCAGAGCCTCTCAGGCACCTAGGCATTATCTACTTCAAGGAGTACCTGCAGATTACCTCCAGGCACTGTGATGCTCACCTCTGGGAGCAAGTGGGTGGGCACTACAGCACAACTCCACTTACAGAGGAGACCCTGGGAAGGGTGCTCCTGGCCATAGATGGGGCATAGGGCCTGGAAGATGAGGGAAGAGGGGAGCCCTGTTTCACCCTGAATCATAGATGTGGAACAGTAGATGTTGGCAAAAGATGCGTCTGCTTCCTTCCATGTGTCTACCCCGTATCTTCTCATTCTAATTTCAAGGTTTCAAACTCTAACTGCCAAGAATCAAGAGATGCTTTACATGTGTAATGACTTAAAAAGTTAATTTAAGCATAAAATCCTTGAGAGTAATCACCAAAGCTCCAGAATTACCTGTGCATGCTTTGAGACCCAGTGACGGAGGACGTTTAGGACCCTGTTGGTGGCCGATCTCCGAATGATAAACTCTTTGTCACAGGTTCTCTCTGTGTTGTTAAACCCTTAGGAGGAAGAGAAGCACATGTTGTAGTTAAAAGCCAATCCCCAGGGACCTGGAGAAGGTCACTTATTTTAGGACATTGGTTAATAAAAAAAATGGTTCATCCTGGCAGAAAGGTACGAGTGGCTTCAGACTCATGAATTCTGCTCCCCTATTATACTCTCAGCAGCACGGCCACCACTGCGCGGTCACAGGCGCAATTACATGAATAATGTGTGTGCATTTATTAAAGGCCACTGATGAAAGCTAATGCTGCTCTAATGCCACTTGCATTTATGCCTGTCTTGTTCTATACCACAAAGCCAAGAGGGAATTTTAACAGAGTATTTGAGCCAGCATTAATTTATACTTTTGCCCCAAAGCAATTACATAACCAATAACATTTTGAATATTTGTAGATGGATAAATCCATATCTTGGCTTGTAGATGATGCAAATTCTTGGTTATGCAGCCATATATTAACAAGCAGTATGGCACAGTGTTTTAAGAACATGTATTTCACTGGGCACAGTGGTGCACTCCTGTAATCCCAGCTGCTCGGGAGGCTGAGGCAGGAGGATCACAAGTTCAAAGCCAGCCTCAGCAACTTAGCGAGGCCGTAAGCAACTCAGTGAGGCCCTAAACAACTCAGTGAGACCCTGTCTCTAAATAAAATACAAAATAGGGTTGGAGATGTGGCTCAATCCCCAGTAAACCCCCCCCACAAAAAAAAAAAAAAGAACACGTATTTCAAAATTACTAAGAGTGCAGATTTCAAAAATGTTTTAAGTGTGTGAGGTGATGGATTTGTTACTTTGATTCAATCATTCCACAATATAAACATAAATCAAACCCCATAAATGTATAATATATACAATTATTATTTGTCAATGAATAATATAGTCTCTTTTAAAAAGCCAGACTTCCTGGGTTCCAATCACTATTCTCCCAACATAACAAATCATATAATTTCTCTACTGACCAGTTCCTCAAGTCTCTCATGAGATAATAAGTACCTATCTTATGGAATTGTAGGATTATGTTTGTTAATACATGGTAGACATTTAGAATGGCAGAGGAGCAAGACTTCAATAAATGGTAGCTATTAATATAATTTGGTATTTGGTCCATTGTCTTTGTGTGTGAGTGTGTGGGGTGTTGTGGATTAAACCCAGTGTCTCGCGTATGCCAGGCAAGTGCTCTACCACTGACCTACTTCCCTAGACCTGGCCTGGTGCCCGAATCCTCTCTGTGCTAGCCTATGTCTCTGTCTTGGCCACCTTTCCATTTTAATACTTACCCATTGACTCCCTGTTTTAAAAGATTCTGACCTCCAACCATAATTATGTCATACATTTCCTTTAAAAGTTAATATTCTGCAGGGCTCAGTGGTGCACAACTGTGAACCTAGCAGCTCAGGAGGTTGAGACAGGAGAATCATGAATTTCAAGCCAGCCTCAACAACTTAGGGAGACCTTGTCTCAAAGTAAAAAAATTTAAAAAGGGCTGGGGATGTGGCTCAGTGGTTAAGTACCTCTGGGTTCAATCCCCAACACTGCAAATAATAATAATAATAATAATACTCCTTGAAAGAGTTGTCTATACTCAGTAAGAGTCACTGAGATTCTCCCTCCCTCTATCTGTTCTTCCAAGCACCTAATCCCATCTCACCACAAAGACAGCCCCCATTAAAGACATCAATAGTCCTCCATGTCCCCATATCCAAGGGGTTATCTTTAATCTCGCCAGGTCTCATCCAGGTCCACCACTTACATGATCACCTACAAGCAAATTGCTCACAGATTCGTATCCCCAGATTGCCTCTGAATTCCAGACCTCTATATTCAATCCGTCTTGATATTTTCCCTCTTGGATGTTTCAAACACATCTCAAATTCCGTGTGTTCCATGGCCCAAGGAAAATCCATGGCCCTTCCACCAACTTCAACCTCATTATCCTGGTAAGGAAACACCACCATTCATCCAGTTATGAAAGCCTGAACTTTGTAATTATTCTCATCTCCCCATGGCCTCCTAATAGTTTTATCTGTTGAGTCTCAGATCTGCCCATTTCTTCCTATTACACAGCTAAAATCAGGGTTGTGCTACCAGCAGCTCTCATCTGTTCCACTGCAATAGCACCCCAGCTGGTCTCCAATCTCACTCTTGCCTCCTCAAATCTGTTTTCCTCACTGGAGAGAGAGACCTTTTCAAAGGGCAAGAGCAATTATATAACCAATGGCATTTTGAATATTTGTAGATGGATGAGCCCATATTTTGGCTTGTAGAGGATACAAATACTTTACCGGGCATCCATATATTGACAAGCAGTACAGGACAGTGTTTAAGGATGTGTACTTCAAAACCACTACAAGTATAGATTTCAAAGGATTCCAATGCTTAAGGCCTTTTGATGGGTCTTATGATAAATACAAAAGTCCTTAATACAGATCATAAGGTCTTTCATGGTTTGGTCCTAGCTTCTCTCAGACTTTTCTGGAACTATTTTCTTCTATTTCCACATCCATCTCTCCCCACCTATATTTTAATCTTCCATGACCACAGAGCCTTTGCACATACTGCTGTCCTGTACCTGAAACAATTATTGAGTCCATTTTTATTCAGCACAAGCCACTTAGTCTTGCTTCTTTTTTACTTCCTCAGATGAGCCTTCCGAGATGTTACGTATCTCATAATGTCATGCACATTTGCTTTTTAACATTTTTGGCATTTAGCAGTTTTATACTTATGTATGTGATTATCCAATCAATATCTGTGTCGTCCATGAAGAAAGAGATTTGGTATGTTTTTGCTGAACTGAGCACCTGCCTGTATGTAGTAGATGCTGTACACAATATATATTTGCTAAAGGAATTAATAAAGGCCTGGATGATAAGAAGTTAATATTTATTCAATGAGATATGAATGTAAGAATGATTGAGTGAATGACTGCAAGAATAGTCCTCAGAACTTATGAGTGAGATAGAAAAAGTCTATAAACTACTACAGGGCACAGGCTCTCTCTACCCCCTCTTTGAATGTAGACAGGCATTTTCCACCCACCAGCAAACTTTTCAATTCTAGCAGAGAAGGGTGATGATGTACTCTTGGCAGGATAGATATCTCTAAATAAAAATCTTTCTTTATTGAAAACTTTAAAATTCCAAGTAAAATATAAGAAGTATCATTCTAAATGGACAGCTGAGTTCTCAAGAAAGTAAGGAATTCTTCAAGGTCAAACACACAGTGTGATCTGGAAACCACAATGGCAGGAACGCCCCGAGGCAGGAAGCAGTTTACCAGTTGTGGTGGCTTGGGATGTGAACTATAACATCCACGTGGTCGGGGGAGAAACCCAGGGTCTTCATAAGGAGTAAGTGGCAGGGTAAGAACTAAGACACCTACATAAAGCTGGACTCTCAAAGGAGTGCCTTTGTGTGAAAGAGGAGACCAGGAAAAAATCATTTTATGTGCAAAAGAGACAATTAAGAAACTTGTCTGGGGCCCAGTGTAGGGCACTTTCCCAGCATGTGCAAGGCCTGGGTGTGGTCCCATACGACCACTACCCCAAAAGAAAGCAATGTATATGCCTCGCCTGGATTTCAGTGAGGATGAGGAAACGCCTCCCTGAGAGCTCATAACTGAAGGCTCCCCACATCTCAGATAGAGTCACTACTGTGCAACTTACCCTTCTAGATGAGAAGCTAACACGAAGGTCCCCAGGCCAGCTATTACCCTGGGGACCCCTACGATAGTACTCACAACACCTCTCTGGAAAAACACATGCTCAATCCCAGCCTGTACTGGATTTCCACCAAGGAAGAAGAAAAACTCAAGATCCAAAATTCCAAAACACAAAAACTATCACCATGAGCAAGGATCAGCAGACACAGGGATCAGGAACCCCTACTTCCCACCTAACACCTCTACCACCACCAAGAATTTCAAATATTGGAACTATTAAATGTTTCTAGTTTAAACATCCCAAAGTTAGGATGTTGACAAAGACCAAAGAAACAAAAGTGGGAATTGAAAATATGACAAAAGATTAAAAAATACTTAAAAAGATTTTTATAAGAATAACATAAAACTTCTTTCCTATTATTGGTAGTAAGAAAGTAGAAATAGAATCATTCTTTCAATTATTTTTGAAAATCTTATAACTGAAATTCAAAACTTAATAGGTAAATACAGATTAGACCCAAATGAATAAAGAGATAGTCAACTGGAAACCGATTTGAAAAACAGATATGAGAAAATTACCCCAAATACAATACAAAGAGCTAAAAAGATAGAAAATAAAAAAGATATTTTTCCTCTATATTAAAGATATGGAAGAAACAGAATTTTCAACTTAGTGTAGTAAGGTCATCAGAAGAAGAGAGAAAAAAAAAAAAAAAAACAAAGAGAGACAATATAGTAAAAGGTTTTCTAAGACTTGATAAAAGACATGGATCTTCAAGTTCAGGAATCACAATGAATCCCAAACATGAAAACCACACCTAGATCGACTGTGAAATGGCAGTAACCCATTAAAAGGTGGCTTCAAAACAACCAATGAAAATGAACATGTTATTGCTAATGTGAAAACATGTTCACTCATACATTGTTGGTGGGACTGCAAATTGGTGCAACCACTCTGGAAAACAGTGTGGAGATTCCTCCTGAGACTTGGAATAGAACCGCCATTTGACCCATTTATCCCACTCCTCAGTTTCTACCCAAAGGACTTAAAATCAGCATACTAACAGTGACACAACCACATCAATGTTTAGAGCAGCTCAATTCATAATAGCTAAGCTACAGAACCAATCTAGATGCCCTCCAACAGATGAATGGATTAAGAAAATGTGGTATACGTACCCAATGGAATATTACTTGGCCATAAAGAAGAATGAAATTCTGGCATTTGCAGGTAAATGGATGGAACTGGAGACTCTCATGCTAAGGAAATAAGCCAAGTCCAAAAAAAGCAAAGCTAATATGTGAATGCTCACACACAATAAAAGGGGTGAGGGGTTGAAGAACAGAAGTTCACTGGATTAGGCAAAGGGGAATGAGGGGAAGGGAGGGAGGACAGAAAGAGGAAAGACAGCAGAATGAATCAGCCATAACTTTCCTATGTTCATACATGAATATACAACCAGTGTAACTCCACATCAAACACTCTACTGTCATGAATATCTTAAAAGAAGAGAAAGAAAGGAAGAAAGAAAAAAAGAAAGAAAAAGAAAAAAGAAAGAAAGAAAGAGAAAGAAAGAATAGGTGACAGGGTTGGGAGACAGTGTAGTAAATGGAGAAAGCATCTTGCAAGGTGAGTCAGATGAAATAGAGCAGAGGCCTCAAGTGAAGGAGAACTTGTGACTGATAAGAAGCCAGCATTTTGCTGAAGGAGGCAAGTTGAATGCTCTTGAAACACTGAAAAAGTAGATGAGACAGAGGCCCCCTCACCCACACCAATAAACGTGAAGACAGCTTACCAGTGAGAAGAGAACAGACTGGGTGAGATGGGAGTGGGGAAGGAGCAGAAGGATGGGAATGACCACGGAGTGTCAGGAGGGAACAGCATCTTCAGAGAGGGGCGCTTTTTCAAATGCATTTTAGAAAAAGCATCTAGCTCCTCTGGTCCTTCTGCGGGTGTCATGGGTGCGTGGAGAGGGGAGTTTACTTTGAAAGGCAGGCAAACAAATAGGAGGAACTTTTCCACTGTTCTCCAAATGATTTAAGATCACAGGCTTAAAGACCATGAAAAGGGTTTTTCCTAATCAGATTTCCAATATTTTCACAGATTCAAATCTTGACCTCTATTGCCATTTAGGTTGGAATTTGATAACACTGCTTGGATGTTCCTCATCACTGCCTCTAATAAATGTGCTATTCATGCTTTTGTTGTTATTGTTCAGATGACAGCTAGGTTCATGGACATCTCTCTGCTATTTAGAGATCATGACGTCCATCACTTGCAGGGTTCAAAATTTCTCTTGGAAAATAAGCAAGCCCTGAAATGGTCTTCAGCAATGCTCAGTCAGTCAGCAGGGCTGGGACAATTAACATCTGGTTGCAAGGAACAATTCACATCTGGTCGTAAAGATGCCAGAGTGAAAGAACCAACCACAGGCAGGTTAGGCAGGAGCACCAGTCAAGGACAGCTCCACAGATGCGCCTTCCACCTCACCCCTCACACGTAGGCACCCAACGAGGCTGAGGACAGGCCAAAAGCACAGTCTGGAACAAATTACCTAACCTCTCTGTGACTCCATTTCTCCTCTCATGAAATGAGAACAGTGCTACTACATAAAAGTCATTTTAAAGATTAAGTAACTCCTGCAAAACAGAAATGAGTCCTGGAATTCAATTAAAAAACATATACTATAACTTCTCCACCTGTGACTGTCTTGATCCATCCATTCCCTTGGCCCAGGGGCCTGCACAATACACCTGATAATATGCCTATTATAAGGACATGCGGAAACAGTGGCTAAAATGGGCATCAAGCTCTTCATTTCCTTCCTGAAGGACATTTTCATTGCTTGATCAACACATGGAGGTCTCCAATCTCAAGGGGAAATAAGCTCTCAACTCTTTGGAGAAATGACAATTTGGAAATGTCCTACCCTATATAGGAACACTGTATCTGAGGGGTATACCTGCAGCAAGTGCTGACAGATGTTTTATAAAAGGGATTATGGGTGCTCTGTAAATACAATGGCCTTCAACATGCTCTCCTGTGGAAAGTTGACCCATATATTCTTGCTATACACATACATAACAGTCCATGCCAATATGCTTCCAATAAGACATGCCTGTCTCCCCTCGTTCACAGTCTTTAAGGCTATGTGATCAGAGTAGTAATTTTCCACAACTTGCCTGATTCCCTCTTGCAAGTCTCCATCTAAATTGAGCACTGCTTCAACACTATTTATTTCAGAATTTAAATTTATCAATTTAAATATAAACTGTGCTGCTAACTGGTGACTATTATGGTTTGGATCTTAAATGTCCCCCAGAAGGTTACATAGTGAAGGCTTGGTCCCCTATGTAGCAGTTTCAGAATTGGGGCTTTGAGAAGGTGATTGGATCATAAGGGCTCTAACCTCATCAGATGGATTAATCCATTGGATTCATAAGTTAATGGGTTATTGCAGGTAATGGAAACTTAGGTGGTAGGGTCTAGTCAGAGGAAGTAGGTCCTTGGGGAAAACTTGAAGACTCTTCTTCCTCTGGTCCCTTGCTCCCCGCCTCTCTCTTCTCTGCTTCCTGGCCAACATGAGGTGAGCAGTTCTGCTCCTCCATGTGCTTCTGCCATGTTGAACCATGAACCAAAATAAATCTTTCCTCTTTTAAGTTGATTTTATCAGGTATTTTATCAGCGTGATGGAATGGTAACACACACAGCAATGATATCCATGTGGAAGCCATTCTGTTCCAGAATTATAAATCACCCTCCAAGGAGTCCTCATGCCAATTTTCTGAAAAGCAAATAGCAACTCTTTGTGCGGTTCTAAACATCTTACTTGTCACATGTGAGCAGCACAGCCAAACTCTACACATAGCAGGAGAATCTATTCTGCTAATATTTTACACATCTAGAATTCTGTCTGATATGTCTGTCTTTCCAAATGATGCAAAATCCTTTCCAATTTTGAACACTGGTTAAATTGGAAAATTTGGGAAAACCAAGCCACCTGGAAAAGTGGTAAGAGCCAAATCACAACATGTGTGAGTTTAAGACTGAGATTTAACCTTCTATTCCTCTCCCCAGGCACCTGCATCATTTCATCTCTCTAATCAGACTACACACACCTCGGTGAAGAGCTCTTATCTCAAGCATCTTTGTAGGCACCTCAATCTTCCATGTAGCAGACACTCAGCAGGTACTTTTCTTAACAAAAATCTCATCACTCCTAATGGAATCTCTTCGAATGTTTCTGCAGATGTCATATATATGAATTAAGATCATTCTTTCACCATGTTGTTATCATGATGACTATTTGAAACTATCACAAGCAGAAAAATCAGGAAGGGAGGCAAGGAGAAAATGGATGGGTGTAGTGATGCACCTGTAGTCCCAGTGGTTCTGGAGGCTGGGACAGGAGGATCACTAGTTTGAGACCAGCCTCAGCTATTTAGAGAGACCCTAAGCAACTTAGCGAGATCCTGCCTCCAAATAAAAGGTAAAAAAGACTCGGAACATAGCTCAGTGGTTAAGTGCTGCTGGGTACAACTTCAGTGCCTCCACCCAACCCCCTCAAAAAAATAGAGAAAGGGAGGGGAAATTTCATTTTATTGTTCCCATAGGGAAAAAAATCATTATTTATTGCTGCTTTGTGCCAGGAAGCCCAAGTCACAGCCTACTTTGTAAGAGGCAAGTAGAAATAATGGTGAGATAGAAATAAGGTGATTACACATAGGCAGAATACAGGCTAGTCCAGTTAAAGTTAATTTGAGCCTAACTGTAAAAGGCTTGAACTTGAGGCAGTACTTTAATATGAACAGTAGGCCACCAGGAAATTTTCCTCTGTTATTAATAAGGCATCTTTAAGCCACTTTTTTTATCTTGGTGAGGAAAATTAGAATTGAGAAGAGCCAAAATGGGCTACCTGGAAGGAAAAACGAATGTGAACTGTTGGTGACTTTATCTGCACTGTGAGAAATTCTTTCTTGTTGCATTTTTATCCCCCACACCTGGCATGATAGGTGCTTAATAAATGGACTTGAAGAATGAATGCAATGAGATCATTTTAATGGTTCTGTTGTCAGGGAATTAAGAATAATGTCATTTCAGTGATGTGTCATTCTCACTTCATGGAAATGGGATCCAACAGCATGAATGTTATCAATATGCTTCGCTCTACCCAGTAGATATTCTTCTAAAAAAATGTGTGCAAAACAAAATTATATAACTGTTTTGGACAATAGCATATGCTTGTATGACAACCGTAAAGATCACTATTTATTGCCGTTTGAGCCGGACACTATGCTAGAGCTTCACAAGTGGTCTATAATTTAACATTCACAACCAAGGACAATAACAACTGTCATTCATTGCATGACCACCAAGTGTTGATTATAGTGCCATAAGGAATGTGGCTTCTTCCACAGTAACGGCAACTGCTTAGGCGAAATGTTGCTATTTCTACTAATGGACAAACCCACAGAAAAACAAAGAGATTAAGAAACTTGACAAGAGCCACAGAGCTGGTAAGTGTCAGTATCCGTTTTTGAGACCAGGTCTGTTCATTTTTGAAACGGAAGCACACTTAATCATACCCCACTGCGTGGAGCTAGAGTTTAAGCATTGTTTCTCTTATAAATGGGTAAACTGACACTTAAAGCTATAAGATATTTAGATATTTGGGAAAGCAAATGCTTTCCTTTTAATTCTACCTCTCTCTTAAATTTTGAAGTGTGAGAGAATAACACCACTATAAAAGAGAGGTTTCACACTACAATGGATTTTGAACCAAAATCTTTTACTTAGCTAACCAGAATTCAAATTTCCTCAAAAGATGCCTTTTTCCTCCAAATGCATTGCATTTCTTACATAGGCATTATATAGATCACTGTTTTTTAAATGGCCAATTGTGACCTATTAACGGGAACTTAAATCAATTTAAAAATTAAAAAGTAAAATAGATGAAGATGATCTGAGTGAACTGTCCATATTGACAGTGAGTGATTTCAAGAAAACTTCCTGCGTGCACATGTGTGGATGTGTGTACATGTGTGCGTGTGTGTGTGTCTTGGGTCATAATGTAAAATGTATTTCTTAAACTGAGTTGCAATTTTAAAAAAGTTTGAAAGTCACTGATATAGTCTAGTTATTAGCACTCTGCTTGAACAATCTATATTAGTTTTCCAGAAACCTTGGGTAACTAGGTCCATCCATACTCACACCTGCTGACAAATGAACAGAAACTTCCTCCTCTTGTCCTCGCTCCCCCTTTGCTTGGCCAACAAGCCCTCTCTTCTTTCTCCACCTGATCCTCCTATCTGTCCTCATCTGCCTCATTCCTTAGCTCCTCTTTTCTTCTTGCTCTGACCCCTTTCAGTTTTCACTCCCTTGTGGATATAGCCCTGTTTCATGGTTTTTCTGTACCATCCTACCAGGTCCAATTTCCCCCCAATCCCTCATTTCATGTTTCCCATGAGACATTTCCATATTAATGACATAGTCTTTTCTGCTAAAAACACACCCAAAACTCAAGCTTATTGCTCTTTCTCTCCAGCTCCTCCCCATCCTCTCTTTCCATTGATCTCCTGGGCTGGCCTGGTTTCAGTCTCTCAGAAACCTCACTTCTGTCTTCCTTGGTTTTTCTCATTCAGTCAACAAATTCTGTTAGCACTGTTGTATTTCTCCCCTGTTCTCCATTCTTCTGTTGCCATCTTAAGCCTGGACACTGCACACAGCTATTGTCACCTGGATATTCTTCCCTTCTCCATTCTGTCTGCCCTTCTAGTCTTCTTCCATCTGTAATTTGATTATAATATCTGTGGAGCACATGTTATATTTCAGGTACTGTGCAGTGCTGGGTGAACAAAGACGCACGCCCTACTCTAAAAGGGGAAGAGGACAGCCTTCAAACAAGTAAAACACCAAGAAGGTAAAAGTCAAAAACCCTGGAAATGAGCCAGGTGTCTCTTTCAGAATAATCTTCCTAAATACCACTTTACCTTATTATTGCGCCCATGCAAGTACTCCTGTCTCTTTATTGCCCACTAAATAAGTCTAGAATAGTTTCCTAGACACAAAGAGACTAAGTAACTTGCTCAGGATCGCACAGCTGGAAAGTTAAAAAAACAAAAAACAGGTCAATGCAACAAGCAGGAGATTCGTACATGCACTATGCTGAACATTGTATTTAAGTATTAAGTGAGTCTAGAAAATGACACTCTCTTTCTCAAAAGAGGATAGTCTGTATGGGGTGGGCCATTTAGTGTAGTGACCTACTGGAATATTTAACTGCTGCCCTTTTTATCCCTTTATCAGAAGATTTTTGTTTTCAAGGGACAGAAATCCAACTCAAACTGGTTTATAGCAGAAAGGGAATTAGTATTATCTATAGATAGATAAAGACAGTTCTCCATTCATATTCCATTTGACTTATTCAACTTATTGACTTACTGATAACATTTCTGTCTGGTTCCCTTCAATGCTCTGATTCTGCTCTCACTTCCAGGCAGTGAAAACAAGGAAGGCCATGCTGATCTTATAAACTCACCTCATACTATCCAGAGGACAAGAGGACATTCTTTCTGTAACTTCCAACAAAGGAAGAGGAAGTTTCTCAGAACCCTCAATACCTTTGCATTTTGCTCACAAACTGCATCCTCTCCTTCTATGAACCCACTCAATGATGGCAGGGATGGGGGAGGCCAGCTGCCTCTCAAAGAACACAGTCCAGGATGTGAAGAGGCAGTTTCAAAAGGGGCTATTAGCAACATGCTAATGCGGCAATGAGCAGATGAGGCAGAGTGGGCTTTTTGTTTGTCTGTTTTTACCTTTTCCTAAGTGTGTTCTAGGATAAGAGTTTTTAAATTCTTCTCTTTACTCAGGCTAACCTGAGATTTCTCTCTAAGTGCAATTAACTGTAGCAATAAACAAAAAAAAACCTCCTTATAGACTGAGGAAAAACAGCTTAGCAGGTCTATCGTTATTTGTGATTAAAAATACATGAAGAATGGTAAAATCAATATCTAGGCTTTCATCTTTTAAGAAAATCAGTAACTAAGACGGTCAACTGAATTGCTCTTATGGATTTAAAAATATGTGCTTTAAGATTCTTAAAGGAACGAATATACGTTGAGTTTAAAACAGATTGAGAACCTTTGTGCACGGCTTCTTTTAATTTCCACAACTCCAGAAAACATATTCCTTGCTTTTGCAGATGCAGAAACAAAGGCTCAAAGAAATATAGTAGCCACCTAAGGTCATGAATGGTAAAATCAGAGCCAGGATTTAGAGTCATATTGATTCTCAGATGCAGGCTCTTCCCGTGGAAATGCCCGGCCCAAGTGTCTGTTGGGAGGAGCAATAAGTTTCTCCTGGTGATTGCAGAGTGATCCTCAGGCCTCGCCTGGTGCCTGCTGTGCTCATGCAGAAATGTGACAAGGACATATTGCCAGGGTGAAGAGTGTGGTGGCTTCTGCCAAAGCAAGATGGGGCATCTGAGGGGATGGTGAGAAGTGAAGACAGGGCCTGCACAAGGTGAAATGACTTCAAGTAAATTAGCTGGGCAAGAGAGAAAAGGGCCAGAAACTGAAAGGTGACCGCATTTGTAAGAGACAAGAACCAGAACCAGGTGGGAAACACTAAACCACAGCATCTTCTAAAAACTCAAGAAAAATAATACATTTGGTTGGAGTTTCTTAACAGGAAAAATCAATAGGCCTTTTGAAATACAATGAATGAAAATGTGAAAACAGTTAAATGCAGAACATCAAAAAAATAAAAAAGGCACAAACTTTAAATTTCTTGGTCATTTTCTTTTCTGCTCCACTTCATAATCAACTCTCTCAAAGAGGAAGAGAGAAAGATTTTTCTGTGCGTTAGTTTGAATTTCCTGGTGGGCACTGATTATCTCCTCGGGATGAAAGATAAGCCCCATGTAGAACAAGAGTCATGCCCTTGGCATTAGGTAATCTTCCCCATGCCCCGAACCAAAATAACAACATATGCCATTATAATTTAAAATAAAATAGAGAAATAATAAATTAATAAAGCTTACCTTTCTTTCTACAAAACTGTACACATACATCTAGAAATGATGCTTTCCAATGGAAATGGGGGTGGGAGGTGTGAGTGGTAGTTTATTAGTGAAAGCACATTATACATATGTATAAAGTTGCAAATGGAGCGTCCTATTCCTTCACCCCCAGCAGACCTCACGACCTGTAACTTGAAGACTGAAATTGTCTCCTGAAGAACAGCAGGAAACACCTGAACTCCCCCTTTCCTTCAAAAACTGCAATTTCATCCTCTTTCTCTTCCATTCCTGAGGAATAGCAAGATGTAATGGAAAGAACATCTTAGAATGGATTGGTGATTTTCAATAGGCTTGTCTCACTGAGATAAGTTCCTTCTCTCCCAGGGTCTCAATTTCCTCTTTGTAGAAGGTGTCTGAACTGGTTTCCTGGGTAAGATCCAGGGTACATGGAAATTGTGAGTTATGTGGTTCAACAAGTTATATGGTTAGCAGACATCTCTTTGAGCCCTGGGGTGGCCATGCACAATGGGCTTCACAGGAACATCCCTGGAGATCAGACAAAGCTTCAGCATCAGCAAAAGAGGCCCCTAGGATGAGTTGTGGGGCTTTGGTGTAGTTAGGACATGGCATCTGATCTGGAGGCCCACAGCGGCCAGGCAAGGACAGGTAAAAGCAGCACTGGAAATTCTCTGAAATATTCCCAAGGAATTCACTGAAAGATGAACTTTCCCATGATGATCCATATTTATTGCCAAGTGGACAAAGCAGTTATTAAACTACTGCAATTCAAATATAGGGAAAAAAAAAAACAGGTCTCCCTTTGAGGTCCAAAACTGGAAGCCTGGGACACTGGGTTTCCTTTATCTCTCCCTTTATACAAAGACCTTTGCACATGGTGGACAGTCAATTTGTACCATTGTTTTATTTTTTTATATCTAAATGTTTTATCCATTTTGTTATTTACAGATAAATATGCTAACACAGACTGGTTCCATTTATTGGAAGACTTGGTATTTCCTGAGTCAGGAGGTTCCTGAACCTCCCTGCTTTGGAATTTAGCACATTCTCCTCCCTTCCCCTTCTCCCCTGGGTCTGTAACCACAGGACTTGAGGTATTGTAAAGTGCTTTCTGTTTAGCAACCCAGGACTCAAAAGAGACTCACGGACACAGCTGTGAAACCTTCCCCTCCAGGAAAATGCCCTCCGTCAAGGGCAGGGCCATAGGGACCCTGTCCTTGGGGTACCGTTGGCCCTGGCTGGCGAGGGATTGGCACCAGCTGTCTTCTATGTCTCTTCAGTGTTACCAACAGATTTGACTTATATAATTTCAGTGGAAAATGGCTGCTCAATGTTCAACACTGAAAGCTTTCAACATAGATCACTAAAAATTCTTAACGTGTATTTGAGAGCCTTCTGGTCCTTCTTTTGCCCTGCCCAAGCATCTTAGCGCCATCTACTTTAACTCCTAAGGAGGGAATTCATCATTCTTCCTCCAGAGTCCATACTCTGCCCATCAGGCCAACACTCACAATTGGTGTGCCACTTCCAGAAGGCACCAGAAGTGCCCCAAGAGTTCCATTTCCTAAATCTGTGTTGACTTTTCATTAGAGAGTCCTTTTTTAAAAACACAAACTTGGAAAGTGTTTTCTATTTAATTCCCCAAGAAATGATGTAACAGTCTAGAAATGATTTAACAGTCTACCAGATACTTGTATAAAAAGTATTTTCTAACAAATCGAGTCAAAATACCTGGTTAATATAAATATGAATTAATGAACCATATTGATTCCTAAACTTCATGAGGGTTGATCTATTTTTTTTCCATTGTTTGGTTCAATCTTAAGGGCAGAGATCTCAATAACCACAGTGAATAGTGTCATTTTGGTTAGAAAAATAGTTTTCTAAAAGTAAGCTAGCTTCTTGGACCTGAGGTTCTATGGAAACTCTGTAATCGTGCATGTTGCTGAGAAAATGCCCAGACCTGAAGAAATAGCCTTTGGGCTCCTCTTCCAAATTCAAGTCAGCAACCTTTCTTACTCTTCAGAAGCAGACCTTGTGGCTAAAAGGCCCAAGAAATATTCTACATTGAAGGCACCAATTTTAGCATTCTAATGTTATGATTATTACTATTTTAGAACTAACATAATTCAGTACTTCTTGATGCCAGGGAGTAAAGCTCATCTAAGCTCTACCAGAGCCCTATAAATCAGAATTAATCCCACTTTGTAGAAAATACTAATGATATAATAATAGTAGTACTTATTTACTTCTTATTATATATTAGGTACTATTATAAGCACTTTATTCATACTTACTTATTTAACTCCCACAATAACCCACGAGGTAGTAGAGTTTTTGCATTGCACAGTGTCATCAGGTACCCTTCACATCAACTAAACGGGGGACTCCAGCAGTCCTAGGTTTGAATTTCCCCTCCTTCCATGCAGTCCCAAGTGAGCAAACACCTATTGGTGCTGTCAATCAGTCTAACTCTGATTACACAGCATCTCATTCCCAAGACACAGCACATCTATGCTTTTCCCAGGTCAGAAAAATAAAGGGACAATTATTCTAAGTACAGGACTTGATGTACACTCATACACACATAAACTTGGATTCCACAAAAATTCTCTAATTGCATGTTTCTTTTGTAGATAGACCACATACTGCACAAAAATTGCTTTGCCTGGAGATACTTAAATTAGTGAGTTGGGAGGAACAGAGCTGCATTGAAATCTGGGAGAGCACCTTATGTGCCTATTTGACTAGTTCACTTTTGCACATCCTCCCAATATATTTATATCTGTATTTGAATTAATATGGTTAAAATGGACCTCTTCTTTCACCAGCACAACTGACGACACACACAGGGCCAGGACAGAGAGGTGTTCTTCTCTGTACTCTGGAGCTTGAGGGCACAAATGCTGAACATTACATTTCCTAGCCTTTCCTGCAGCTCAGGTTCTGAGTGCAAATCAGAGCAAATTGGTGAGATCAGGGCAGTCTTCCTGTCACCGCACCACTGTGGCTGGCAGGCACGGTCATGGAGGCCAGGACTTTTCTGCAGCAGTGCCACAGCATCTTTGTGTAGCTGTCACACAGGCAGCTTTTACAAGGCCACAGCAGTTTCCTGATCCCACCCACAGCTAAGTCAATGTCTTACTGGGGTCAACAGTACTAACAGGGACACCTGCTTCTCCAGTGTGTCCTGCAGTCAGGGCAGTGACCCCATCAGTGGGCCAGCTCTACATGGTGTTCCAGAAGTGCTTCCTGGAATCCCTGCCTGGAGCCCACTCCTCCAACCCCCTCTTCCTAGGTACCTAATTACCTGTAATAAATCTCTTCCCAAGCAAGTTAGCTATTTTGTTCCCTGAAAATTTACTGTAGTGGACAACAGTTAGCAAGACCCAAGGCCAAATGCCCAGGCATTGGCCCACAACACTCAATATTTACACTTGTAAAACCAGGAGCTGTCTTCCTGCCAGATGTCTGAGGCAGATGAGGAAGACAGTGCCCCAGCAAGCCTGGTATTCAGTTAAAACATCCAGAGGCACCAGCCCTAGAAGGTTCTTCAGTTCTGCTGTGCTAAAGTCAGACATCTAACACAGCTACAGGATTTCTGCTTAAACACTCAAACGTCTCACAGTCAAACTGTCTCCACTGCAAACCTTGCTCAAGAAAAGAAGGAACGAAGGGGAAGGGGGAAAGAAAGAGAATACCAGCAAAGGTAAGGAGTCTGCTTAGAGGTTCTCTCTCAATCTTGAGCACAGTCCTTGGTGAATCTTTAGAAAAACACATTAGCCTATAAGAGTTTTGCTTTTGTTTTTTGGTACTGGGGATTGAACCCAGACATGCTTAACCACTGAGCTCTACCCCCAGTGCAAGACAGGGACTTGCTAAGTTGCTTAGGGTCTCGCTAAGTGGCTGAGGCTGACCTTGAACTTACAGGCTATTACAAGAATTTTTAAAAGTCTGTCTCAATCGATATTTGTCTGGCAGAACCTAACCTTCCATTTAAGTGAGACTCAAACCACTGCAAAGGATTATTCTATAAATTCAGAGAAAATGACTGACTGACCAAATGAAGAAATTTAAGTAGAAGAGGATAACGCACATAGGAATAAGACAGTGGCTGTGTTTTCATAGGTGCCGACAATGTTGATAGGAGTATCTTCATTACGAGGTTCTCAACAAGACATCAATCATTTTAACATTCATACGTGGGAATCTTGGTGTACAAGTGGTGACAAGTTACAGTAGGGACAAAACAATCTTTATATGCTGTCTATGAGGTCTGCTCCAGTCAGTGTTCAAGCTTAGCAAAGATAAAGGTCTATGGTAAGCCGCACATCTTCATGAAGATTCCAAGAACTGCCTCCTCTCCTCAGATCTAAGGGCCAGGATTCACAAGCATCTGAATCATACAGTGAGGGCATACTCTAGACCTGATTCTCCACAATCAGCCCAGATGATGAAAAATACTATTTTCTTTTAAAATCATGCTCCAGAAATGCTCTCTGATGAGGAAAATAAAACCCAATCATCAGACTCAGGCACCAGTCATTATGAGGCCCTCTTCCACTCGATGTGACCAATTCTGTCACCAGTCTGACAATTTTCAGCTCTAAGAGATTGTCTATGAATCAGTAGGCATCTTACTGAGAAAGTTTAGCTACTCACTTTCTCAGTAAGATGCCGTACATCTTGGGAAACTGTACAATGGTCCCAAGATGGAATTTGAATTGAGTCCTTGACCTGTCTGATCGCATAGCAGTGATCACAGCTGACAACGAGCACACATAAATGCTCTTCTTAGCACAAAACCATCCTCGCAAGGCATGGACTATTCCTTAAGCATCAGATAAACTAACCTACTCTAGTCTCAGTTGGATATAAAAAGAATTTTTATAGAAGTCAGGAAGCGAATACACACAATTTAAAGTTCTCATCTACCTCCAGACTCCCAGACTCTGGCATCCAATGCCAGACTCTACAGCACTGAGAATGCTATAAACTTCCTTCAGAGTCCAACAAGGGTTTTCCTTTCAATAAGATCCCTGGGAAAGAGTTCAGAAAGAACTCACCTGACTCTCATCAACCTTTACAGAGAAGAGTTCAGCGCTTTAAGGTATTTGTAAAAGTCTCTAAGCACTGCTCTGATACAAACAATGAGGATAACATATGAGTGGAAAATGACTAAGCCAGTAGGACAGAAATAAGAATAAATCAAAGTACATATTATTAAACAGGTTTATTGAAGTATAATTTACATGCTATGAAATTCACTTACTGAAAACGTATTATTCACTGACATTTAGTAAACTTGCAGAGTTGTTACAACCCAGTCACAATCCAATTACACAAGATTTTTATCACCCCAATAGTATACCTAGTGCCAATCTGTTTCTACCCCCAAAGCAACCACTAAGCTGTCTTTATAGATTTATTCTTTCTGAACAGTTAATATAAAGGAATCCCATGATATGTGGACTTTCACCTCTGCCTCTTTCACTTAACAAAAGTACCTGCTGACTATTTTTGTAAATAAAATATTGACACACAGCCATGCTTATTCATTTTTACGTTGTCTGTTGATGTTTTAGCATTGCAAGATTAGAGATGAGAAGTTGTGGTAAAGATCATTGATCCACAAAGCTGAAATATTTACCATCTGGCCCTTTAAAACTTTTTTTTTTGGTCAATCTCTGGTTTAGGATAATACTTTTAAGTTCCATCCATGTATTGGTCATCTATTCCTTTTTACTGCAAAATAATATTTCATAAGATATCACTTTAGTATGTATCAGGTTCATTTATATATTAAAATATCACATTTATATTAATATATTAATACATCACATTTGTTTAGTCATTTATCCTGGACATGTAGATTGTTTCTAATTTGGAGTTACTATAAATATTGGTGCTATAAACTTTCATGTACAAGGGCTGGGCGGATAGTTCAGTGCTTGCCTAGCATGCATGAAGACCTGGGTTTGATTCCCAGCACTGCAAAAACAAAGAAAACCCAAAACTTTCATATACAAGTCTTTGTGTGAACACTTAGCTTCATTTCTCATGGTAGATACCTAGTACCCAGGAGTGGAATTGCTGGGTTCTATGGTAAGCATATGTTGAAATGTTTAAGAAACTAGCAAACTATTTCCAAGTGATTGTACTAGTTTACACTCCCACCAGCAATGGGGTTCCTATATCTCCACATTTTCACTGCCTCTTGTTATTACTGTCAATTTTATCATAGCTATTCTAACGGGTATGAAATGGTAGACTTTACAAGTTTACTGAAAAGCATATGAAAAGGACTTGTAAACTCTACAAGTTTATTCATCGTCTTTGATGAGATGACCATATAAACCTTCCACTCAATTTTGCTTGGCTTGTCTCATTATTGAGCTGTAAGAATTCTTTACATATTTTGTATAGATGGCCTTTATCAGATATATGATATCTTATATAATATCTTATATAACATACAAATATTTTCTTCCATTTGTCTATAGGATGGCTTCTTAGTTTGATGATGATTTTAACTGAATCAAAAGTTTTTAATTTTGATGAAGCCCAATTTATCATTTTTTTCCATTTATAGATCGTGCTTTTGGTATTATATGTAAGAAGCATTCCCCAATCCAATGCACTAAGATGTTTCTTATTTAAGTTTTATAATTTTATATTTTTTAATTTGTTCTAATTAGTTATAAATGACAGTAGAATGCATTTATGCATTTTGCTAAATCATACATAAGTGGAATATAATTTCTCATTTTCTGATTGTACATATTGTAGGATCACATCGGTCATGCAGTTATATATGTACATGAGGTAATAATGTCTACTCTACTATCCTTCCTACCCTTACACTCGCTCCCCTTCCTTCACTCCCCTCTACCTAATATAAAGTAACTATTCTTCCCTAGCCACCCCATCCCTTATTTGAATTAGCATTCCCATATCAGAGAAAACATTTGGCCTTTGGCTTTTGGGGTGTGGCTTATTTTGCTTAGCATGATATTCTCCAACTCCATCCATTTACCAGCAAAAGCCATAATTTCATTCTTCTTTAAAGCTGAGTAATATTCCATCATATATATATATCACATTTTATTTATTCATTCATCTGTTAAGTTTTATAATTTTAACTTTTATATTTATCATCGATTATTCTGCTTGTAGTCATCCAAATGCTTCAGCACAATTTGTTAAAAAGACTGTCCTTTCTCCTATTGAATTGCTTTTGTACCTTTACAGAAAATTAGTGATCATAAATGTAAGGACTTAATCCTAGATTTCTACTTTTGTTCCATTGATATATATTACCACGCTTATGCCATATTATCTTCCTAACTATTGTCTTACAGTAAGTAAGTTTGAAATCAGAAAGTACAAGTCCTCTAACTTAGTTATTTTTCAAGATGATCAAGTGTTCTGAGTCCTTTACATTTCCATCAAAATGTTAGTATCTTACCACCAAAGTGGGGGGGGGGAGGCTTGCATATTAGAAATTTTTAGTTACGCATTTTTAAAGATCAGCTGCCTATATCAAAATACCTATTAGTATTTTGATAGAAATTGTGTTAAATTCTTTAGATCAGTGTTTAAGAAACTGATTTATGTTTGTTAATAAATATTGAGCCTCTCAATCAATGAGCTTGGTGTATCTCTCTACAGTATACCAGATACTCAATTTTTTTTTGTTACATTTATTCCCAAGTATCTGATTCCTTTTGATAATACTGTGAAAAGAATTGTTTTATTAGTTTCATTTTTGGATCATTCACTGATAGCATATAAAATACAACTGATTTTTATTTGTAGATCTTATGTCCTACAACCTTCCTGAACTTGTATTTTGGCTCCAGTGAGGACTTTTTGGTGGATTCCTTATCATTATCTACAAATAGGATCATGTCATTCATGAATAATGCATTTTATCTCCTCTCTTCTAATCAGGACACGATTATAAATATATTTTACTTTTTCACTGGAAAGATACCTTAGTGCAGAATTGAACAGAAGTGGCAGGAATAGGCGCCCTTGATATTGTTCTTGCTACTATGAGGAAAGCATCCAGACTTTCACCATTATGTATGTTAACTGTGTGTTTCCCTAGATGTATTTTTATCAAATTAAGGAATTCCCTTTCTATCCCTAATTTTTTGGATGGGTGTTGAATTTCATGAAATATTTTATCTATTTCTATTGAGATGATCACATGGTTTCAAATCTTTTATTATCTTTATACGGTATGTTGTTATATTAATTGGTTAATATCAAGTTAAACTAACTTGGTATTCTTGGTGTTTAATCACTTTTATAAATTCCTGGACTTGGTTTGCCAAAATTAGGGATGGAAGAGACACACACACCAACCCACAGAAATCAAAACTACCATAAGAAAATAATATGAAAAATTTCATGCAGATTAATCTATCCAGGTGAACCTGTTGCGGGAGTCACCCCAAATGTGGCAGCAATAGGGTCCCTAAAAAGAACTGCTCCAAATCATCCTGTGACAGGGATTGATTTGGATTCCAAAGAAAGAAGGACCAGATACTAGGGTAATCGGTCCAGAGCATTTAGTAGGGAAACTTGTACAGAGAGAGTTTCAGAGTTAACAGATAGGCAGGCGATATTCTACCCAAGTGTGTAGTAATGAGAGGGTTAAGTTGTGGGATTTACATGGGAGTTTAAGGAATTTGTCCCAGGGTGGAGGCTACTTTCTACATTTTTAAGAACATATTTAATCTTTCAGTGTTCTGGGCAGTAGCCTAAATCACTTAACCAATGTCTGGGGATCTTCAAGGCCCTAGCTTGGCTTCAGCCTCGTAGCTGGCCAGCTCCTAGAGCAGTGGAGGTACTGTATCTCAGTCAGGATCCAGAAAGCAAGCGGGGGACTGGAGAACCCTACAACAAATGAGATGACTAGAAGTGGATAAATTTCTAGTTGGACACAAATGCACAAAACTGGCTACAAAATAAACAGAAAATCAAAAGAGAGCTGTAAACAAATAAAGTGAATTAGTTCTTAAAAATCTTGCCCTCATGAAAATCCTACACCGAGAAGGACTCACAGTTTACTTCTACCAATCTTCTCTTCCTTCTGCTTGCTTTTACTAATCTCTTAAGGTGGAAGCTTATTGATTATTGATTTGAAATCACTTTTCTAAAGTAGATACTAAAAGCTATAAGTTTATAATGTAGAAATTACACATCAAAACTATCTGCATCCATAAATTCTGAGTGTATTTTCACTTTAATTCAAGATATTTTCTAATTTCCATGTGACTTCTCTGATGTACGTTATTCAACAATGTGTTGTTTAATTTCCAAAAATTTGAGATTTTCCAAGTTTGTTTATTTCTAAAGTACTATCACTGTATTTTCAAAACTTATTTTGGTAAGCTTCAGAATCTGTTAAGAATTGTTTGTAACTTAAGGCATGGGGAATTTTCATGTCTTCCTTAAAGATATTCTTTCATTAAGTAGGGTCGTCTATTAATGTCTGTTAGGTCAGTGGTTAATAGTGTTCACACCTTTCATATTCTTGACTTTCTGTGAATTTTATCAATTATTTAGAATAGGGGGGCAAAAATCCAAATTCTGAAATACTCCAAAAATCAGAAAAATTTTTAATGTCAACAAAACACTCAAAAAGTTCCAGATTTGGGTTTTATTGGGTCATAGATGCTCAGTTGGTAGTCTATGCAAATATTTCCAAGTCTGAAAAGTTCCCAAATCTGAAAAATATGAAATCTGAAATACTTCTGGTTCCAAAGAGTTGGATAAGGGATATTCAACCTGTATTAAAGTTAACGATTACTATTGTTGAAATGTCTCTTTGCCCTTTCAATTCTGTCAGTTTTTGCTTCCTGTAGTTGGGGCTCTGTTGTTAGGTGTATATATATATATATATATATATATATATTGATAATTATTATGCATTCCTGAAGAATTTCTTGTTTTCATTATAAAACATCCTTCTTTTGTCTAAGCAACATTGTTTGGTCTTACCCTTCATTCTATCTGATATTAGTAGGGCCATTTCAGTTCCTTATGACTGCTCTTTGCAAGGAATATATTTTCTAATCTTTTATTTTTCAACTTATTTGTGTCTTTTCATTGAAAATGTATTTCATATACAATATATGGTTAGATCACCTTTTGATTTGCATGCTTCCTCATTTCATATCCAATGGAATTTGATATGGTTGAATTTACATTTGACATTTTGCTATTGTTTTATTTTTATTGCTATTGTCTTCCATTTGCTGTTATAACAAACTACCACAAACTTAGCAGCTTAAAACAACATATGCTTATTATCCTATAGATCTAGAAGTCAAAGTCTGATGTAGGTTTCACTGGGCTGAAAGCAAGATGTTGGTTTGCTTTCCTTTTTGCATTCCTTTCTGTAGACTGTAAGGGAGAAACCATTTTCTTGCCTTTTCTAGATTTGTCCTCATTCCTTGGCTCATGGCCTCCTTCAAAGCCAGATATGCCTGGTTAGGTCTTTCTCACAGTGCATCACTCTGACACCAACTCTTCTGCCACCCTCTTCTACACAAAGAGACCCTGTGAGTCTCTCTGTGAGTATATTGGTCATACTTGATAAGCCAGTATAATTTCACTATTCAAAGTCATTAGCAATCTCAGCTCCAACTGCAATCTTAATTCCCTTTACATGTAGAGTAGCATCTTCATGAATAACATCAATTAGGTTACAAACATTTTGGGGGTGGGCATTAGATATATTTTCCTACCACAATGTCTAATGCATTTCTCCCCTTTGTTTACTCTTTACAACCTTCTTTTGTACCAAATAAGCCTTCTCTAATGTACTGTTTCAACTCTAATTCCTTTGTTGATACTTTACTTTCATGCCCCAACTAGTATCACAACCTCAGGGTATCTACAATGTTGCTATTTCCTGTCTGTTTGCCACTGAGATTGCTAATATTTCTGACAACACCCAACAGCACAAGGTTTTTCCACATTATGCTGTAATCCAAATTAGGTCAGTGCCCTCTGGCAACAAAACTGCTGGCTTTCACCATTTGCCCCACACCAAAGAAGCTGGGAGTAAGGCGGCGATGAGAGCAGCCTCAGGCTGTATTACCATAGATGCTCACTTTTCGACCTGAGTCCAGTACTCTTTCTTGTATGTCTCTTGTTAGTTGATTCCAGGAGTCCCAAAATGGTTGGTTTTGGTAATTTTGTCCAACTTTATAATTGCTTTTGGGGAGAACAATTGCCAAGATCTTCACTCCAACATTCCCACATTATTTTTAAACACAAAGTTTTAGCAAATGATACATCTCAGAATCTTGATCTGGGGTAAATAAAGTCATCCCTGTTTCTATACCTGATAGTTTTGGAATAGGAAAGGAGTATACACCACCTAAAAACCTACCTATATTGAAGGAATAAAGGAGTACTCAAATTTGGATATCCTTCTTGATATGTTAAACCATACTTTGGCAAAAATGGCATTGAAGTTACTGATAGCAACCTCAAGATATTAGCAATAACTGTCCAAAGACTAAGGTTAATACCCATAATCTTTATTTGAATTTGAATAAAATATCTATTCTTTCCACAGATTTATCACTAGTTCTCAAAATCCTTCTTACCATGGAAAAACCCAGTGCATTCAATACTGAAAATAAATAGAATCATTATATATAAAATTGGAAACTATGTTGAAACATATATGTGATCACAAATGAGTCTAGACCTGGATATGCTCCAAGATGCTTCTTAGAAAAACTTAGTCCCAGGAATGTCACTCTGAGCAGCTGGCAAAGCTAAGCAGTTCTACAAGGCTGGAGCACTGTCACAGGAATGCTTAAGGAACTCCTGGGGAACAAAATACCAGAACTGGCCGCAGTTGGAGAAATAGGCAGCTTGGGAGCGATTGAGGTCTCTTGAAGATGCTTCCCTTGATCCTAACCTTCCTGCCTTTCCAGTCCCAGAATTCTCAGAATACAGTAGGATCACCTCTTTGTGGCACAGGTCAGTCAGTCAATAAGAGTATTAATAGGAAGGAACCAACAAAATAAGTTCTGAACACTAGGAAATGGAGCTTAACCCATCTACCATCCTGCAACTCATACTACAAATGTGTCCTCACACAGCTCCTTTCCACTAGGATTATCATAGTGGAAAAACCAGAAAACAGTTAATTCATAAAATCTCCGATATACTAGGTACCATTATTCCTTTCTTGTTGATGAGGAAACTTGAGTGCAAATGAGCTTGTAACTGGCTTAACCTGGAACTTAAATCTGTATATCACCAGCAATCAGAGCCTGTCCCTTGATCCACTGAAAAGCACAGTGAGTCCTTAAAAGCCAGTCATGCCACATGACCTCATCCTTGACAGTAAAATGATCTGCACACATTCCCTGAGATGTGTGACACTTTCAGGATAGAAGACTGCAAACATACTTTTTATTATTAAGAAAACAGTTCAGTTCTCCTTTGGGTCCACAGGGTCCTCAGTCTCCTTTGGACTCTATCCAGAATGGAGCCTACCAGATGTCTAACTTGCAGTGCAGCCAGGAATCTTCCTCAAAAGACTTCAAAAATGACAGGAGGCATCACTAAGCTCAGAAGATGCTTCTCCAGAGATAAGAGAGCTGGACAGACTCATCTCCAGAGTACATCCAGTTCTGTCTTTAGCTCTTCCCACTTAGAATTCCTGCTGACATCTAACACTTAGCTAATTGTGAATTGAGCTCATAAATGTATTATTAACTTAGTCTTTCAGGCACTGGAATCACAATGTTTTCATTGCTTCTTCTTCACCATGATCTATATACGGTCCATAAAAAATGTCTATACTAACATTCCTCAGACTCCTTCTCCTTCTCAGACAGTCCACTGCAGGTACTGAGTATTTTCCACCATTATTATTGCAAAAACCTACTGGTGTGCTTCTTGGCTCTTTTCTCCCCAATTATGTGTCTTCATATACAGAGACAGCTCTGGTAAATACATTTATATAGACTCATTTAACAAAGTGGTTTCTAGGTCTCTTGATTGTATACAGAAATCACACTGCCTTCATTGGATTATCATGGGATAACATGCAGTTAATACTCTAGTTTTTGAAGTTATTAATTCTTTTCCCTGTAACAGTCAGAGAATAATACAGATATATGCATGCATACGTGTATGCACATAGGAATCAGGAGGAGATGGAGGGAATAAATGGGTGAAGGGGGTTTGCATTTATTTCAGTTCAACACTGGTCTGACAGTGGCTCTTCAGCTATAGATCCATGATGAATACAACAGTTCCTGTTCTCAAGAAGCTTATAAATTCATCTTTTAAAAACCAGAAAATAATAACAGCAAGAAATATTCATTGAACACTTAAGTGGTTCCAATTGTTGAGTTTAAAGTGGCACATGGATCATCTCATTAAATTCTCATGACACCTCTACATGTTTGGTACAACTACTATCCTCACATCAAAGATGAGATGAGAGATGCAGTGAGGCTGCCCTGAGTCACGTAGCTAGATAAGCAGCAGAACTCGGATGCAGGTTTATTCATCACCAAAATTCACTCTCATGACAACGCTTCAAACGGACTCCTTGGAGAGTCATCTTTAAGTGCCCTCACTGATATCCCACTCTCTCTAAGGCCCTCCTGGCCCACACTCCCTAATTAACTTCTTTCCCACAATCAGACCACAAGACACGGCAACCAGAGGCCGCTCCTCCAGCAAGCACCGCCCTTAAGAAGAGGCACACAGCCTCTTTCGTACCCTCGATGCAAGAAAAACAGGAGCACCAATCTTCAGAACTAAACGAGTAATTCCCGAGGGCAGGGGATTCTTAACTGTATCCTTCAACAACCAACAATGTCAAGAGCAAGAGTAGATGTTCAGACTCTATCATATGGTCTGAGTGAATCGTTTTCCAAAGTATGTTTTCAAAAATCAAGATTAGAAGTCCACTAATGATGGCGAGGCCATACCATTTATCACACACTTTTAGCAGGTGAATTGTATAATAGGTGAAATATATCCCCATAAAAATGTCTGAAAATAAATAAATGACAGGGCTACCAAACTTTGAGAATGCAAGACTTCTGCCTCTAGGTCACCATCAAAAGTAGCTGGGTTGCAGGATATATTCCAAAGAAATTTATGGTGGATAATTAAAATCAGAGCTCAAATCAAGGAAATTGAAACAAAAGAAACAAAATTAACAAAACCAAAAGTTGGTTCTTTGGGAAAAAAAAATCAATAAAATTGATAAATCCATAGCCACACTAACAAAGAGGAAAAGAGAGAAAATCCAAATTACTAAAATACTTGAAAAAAGAGGAAATATCACAATGGACACAACTGAAATACAGAAGATAATTATAAACTATTATGAAAATTTATACTCTAATAAAATACAAAATATTGAAGACATTGACAAATTTCTAGAGACATATGACTTGTCTAAACTGAGATCATACATTATTTAAACAGAACAATTTCAAGTAATGAAACAGAAAATACCATTAAAAGCCTACCAGTTAAGGAAAACCCCAAGGCCAGACAGACTCTCAGCCAAGTTCTATAAGACCTTCAAAGAACAATTAACACCAATACTTCTCAAATTATTCCATGAAACAGAAAAGGAGGGAACTCTTCCAAACTCATTCTATGAGGCTAATATCACCCTGATACCAAAACCAGATAAAGACACATCAAGGAAAGAAAACTTCAGACCAATATCCCTGATGAACATAGATACAAAAATTCTCAATAAAATTCTGGCAAATCACATACAAAAACATATTAAAAAGATTGTGCACCGCAGTCAAGTGGGGTTCATCCCAGGGATGCAGGGTTGGTTCAACATCTGGAAATCAATAAATGTAATTCACCATATCAATAGACTTAAAAACAAGAATCATATCATCATCTCAATAGATTCAGAAGAAACATTTGGCAAAAAAAAAGTACCCCTTCATGTTCAAAACACTAGAAAAACTAGGGATAGTAGGAACATACCTCAACATCATAAAAGCCATAAATGCTAAACCCAAGGCCATCATAATTCTAAATGGAGAAAAATTAAAAGCATTACCTCTGGAAACTGGAATAAGACAAGGATGCCCTATTTCATGACTTTTATTAAACATAGTCCATGAAACTCATATAAATACAGGTATCTCATACTAGACAAAGGTGCCAAAAACATTCACTGGAGAAAAGAGAGCTTATTCAACAAATGGTGCTGGAAAAACTGGAAAGCCACATGTAACAAAATGAAATTAACCCCTTATCTCTCACCCTGCATGAAACTCAACTCACTGTGGATCAAAGACTTAGGCACTAGAACAGAGACCCTGTGACTATTAGAAAAAAAAGTAGGCCCAAATCTTCACAATGGTGGCCTAGGACCTGACATTCTTAACAAGACCCCTAAAGCACAAGAAGTTAAATCAAGAATCAAAAAATGGGATGGAGTCAAACTAAAAAACTTCTTCTAAGCAAAAGAAACATTAATAATGTAAATAAAGAGCCTACAGATTGGGAGAAAATCTTTACCACCTCAGATAAAGCATTAATGTCTAGGATATATAAAGAACTCAAAAAAAAAAAAAAAAAAAAAACACCAAAAAAACAAATAACCCAATCAATAAATGGGCTAAGGAAATGAATAAACTTCACAGAAAATATACGACCAATCAATAAATATAGGAAAAAATGTTCAACATCTCTAGTAGTTGGAGAAATGCAAATCAAAACTAAGATTTCATCTCAATCCAATCAGAATGGCTATTACCAAGAATACAAGCAACAATAATAGGTGTTGCCAAGGATGTGGGGGAAAAGGTACACTCATATATTGCTGGTGGGACTATAAATTGGTGCAACCATTATGGAAAGCAGTATGGAGATTCCTAAGAACACTCAGAATGGAACCACCATTTGACCCAGTTATCCCACTGTTTGGTTTATACCCAAAGGACTTAAAATCAACATACTACAATGACACAGCCACATCAATGTTTATAGCAGCTTAATTCACAATGGCTAAACTATGGAACCAACCTAGATGCCCTTCAACAGATGAATGGATAAATAAAATATGTGTGTGTGTATATGACGGAATATTACTCAGCCATAAAGAATGAAATTATGGCATTTGCTAGTAAATGGATGGAATTAGATAATATCATGCTAAGTAAAATAAGCCAAACCCAAAAAGCCAAAGGCCAAATGTTTTCTCTGATATGCAGAAGTTAATTCACAATAAGGGGCGGGAAGATAGGGAAGAATAGAGTTACTTTATATTAGGTAGAGGGGAGTGAAGAGAGGCAAAAGGGTGGAGAAAGGAATGACAATAGAGTGAAGCGGACATTATTACCTCATGTATATGTATGACTGATGACCAAAGTGATCCTGCAATATGTATAATCAGAAAAATGAGATTATACTCCATTTATGTATGATCTATCAAAATGTATAAATGCATTCTACTGTTATGTACAACTAATTAGAAGAAATAAAATAATTCTTTTAAAAAGAAACTTATGGCAGGTGGATTTTTAAATGACAAAGTCTGGCTGGTGAGTTCAGTGGTTTATTTTATTTCCTGTGATTATTCTCTTATATGTTTATCTGAATGAATGTCTATGAGAAGAAGGAAAGACTTGACATCCCTAAAGATGTCTTCCAGGCTCATCAAGCAGTATCATGAGCACTCTTCTCAGGAACACTCTGGTGCTGAGCTTTGAGCCCTGATGGGGATTTAAAGCCTAAGTGTGGCACACACAAAGGCAGCCAGAAATGAAAGGCAGGATCTGAAAATTCCTGCACAGTCTGCCTACATGAAGACTTCTTCCTTAGATGCAGGAAGGGACTGAATTTGAAAGGAAGGTGAGATTCATATTTAAACATGGTCAGTCATGAAAATCATTGGTTAGGAAATGCATAGCAATTAACTGCTCAATTGTCACTCAAAATATCAGAGGCGCAGGGCTCTGAAATACCACTTAACAAAAGTACTGGACTAGGAGTTGAGTTTGTGATTTATAACTGCCCTTGAGTAAGGTTCCTTACCTTATTGAGCCTGTTTCTTCAAGTGCCAGAAGAGAAAGATAATGTGTTCCTTCCCACTTCCCAGGCTTACTGAGAGAGACTCCCTGCCATTGGTTATTAAAGGGTTTCAAAACCCTAAGACAGTTGACAAATGAAAGGTATAGGATTAGGGCTTCATAAGCACATAATACTAGTATGGAAAAAAGGGAACGAGGAGATCACTAGCAAATCTAACACTGCAGCAAGAAAGGTGAAGAAAGTGGAAGAAAACTCTAGCCTTCACTGAGACTGTATTCGGTGTCTGTCACCAAAGGGGACTGTTACTTGATTTACACACAATCTGCAGTAATTAAGACAACGGACTTGGCAGGGAAATCTCTGGCAATGAAACATTATTTGCCAGATGAAGATTTATCCAGACTAAGATGTTCTAACTTTTTTTTTTAATTAATTCTGAATTATGTACAGGATTTTGGAAATTAGAAGCAAACACAAAGAAAAATCTGTACAGAGGTGGTGTATTGAAGGCAGGTAACATCTGTGCTATTGCCACTCGAATGCTACATGTAATTAAACATCTAGCCTGGATCTTTACAGCTGATGATTCAATAATATCTGAAAAAGGAGACATTCGGTTCCCGGTGGCAATTTGCTACATTTATTAAAAACACATACACAAACACACACGAAAAATATATAGCACAATACTACTATTTTATTCTGAAACTAGACTATTTGGGGTTTTCTGTGGCTTTATAACTCCTGATTTTCAAAATCGGTGAAATACAATTTGCTTCAATATCAGTCTTTTATCACATTTCATTAAGATGCATGTGTAGAAATCTTGGCAATATTAATTTAGCCCAGTATGACAGACACTCCCTCATCTTTATCTAATACCAGCTAAATTCCTCAGATTGTTACATAAACCAGGAAGTATGTACTCACAAAGTATAGCCTGTAGATTCAAAGGATGAAAGAGTTTCAAAAAAAAAAAAAAAAAAAAAATCTGCTGCCAGAGAGCTAATTGGAAGAATGTCTGAAATACTTTGAAACTAAATTAACCTTTTCTTGCAGGGTTATGCACTGAAGACTTATTATTTTGCTAATATGACATTTTCTTAGTTTTCAAGTCCAGGGTTTAACAACATGGCCAATAATAATAATACTGATTATAATCAGTATGTTGCAGTTTACATCTTGATCATTTGGTATTTGCTTTGTGACAGCCACCTACTCTTTGTAAGTGGATGATCATTTCTTAGTGAAAGCAATGCCTGCCTGCCTTCCTCCATCTTTCCTTCCTTTCATGGCCTCACACAGGCTGGGCAAATGCTCTACAAGTGAGCCACATCCTCCGTCCCTCTCGTGTGAGTTTCAAAATTGACCTTTCATTCATTTGGTCAGAAAACTTACTTGTATGGCACTGGGTATGAACAAAAAAAAAAATTATATGACAGATTAAAGAGTAAACAAAATCAAGTAAACCTGTGAATAACTGAGTCCACAGAGTGAGAAAGAATTTCAGGCAGAGATTTCTGAATCTTAATATCAGCCTCTCTGATGAAAAACTGGATTTAGACCTTGAGTTTAAAAATTCTCAGCAGCTGACATTCCTGGGAGCCTTTCCAGCAGAGTATGGAGGTCAAGTGTGGCTGGACATCCCACCCTCTCACCCACCCCCATTATTTTCTGAAATCCCCACTTCTCTGCAGTCTCTCCCCTAAAACCATTGGCCCAATTTCTAGTCACAACATTGCAAAAGCCAAGTTTTCAGTCCCAGAATCTCAAAGTAAGTGTATAGTGAATACAAACCACCTGTTTTGCTACCAATGAGGAATTTGTTAGTCTCTTTCCAGCTTTGTCTTAAGACTTCTAAATATCTCATAAATTCAAGAGTCCAGCTTTTCTGCAAAGGGGCCTAAAACTGGGCCAGTCCAGCCCCCTGGCCGACAGAGATGCTAGGGTAAGGGCAGTATGTTACAGAGGCCAGCTTCAATTTTATCTTAAAATGATAATTACAGTTTTAAATTCAGCATTAGAGACAACTGCCACACAGGGAGGCTCCTCTCAGTTTGCAGAAGAGAGTAGAGCCATTAAGTTCCTTCCTATTGCTAAGCAACAGTTGTGTTAAAATCAAATGACTCTTGGCTCTGCAACAGTACGAAAATGAGTCTATTCAATTCAGAACAGTACAGGTGAAAGGAGAAGAGCAAGACCGTTGGGAGACCTTGAAATACAAGGTAGATATAAGCTCTGTGATAATTTCAGATACATTCCTCCGATTTCAAAATATTTGGGTGAGTATAAGCCCGAGGTACTTCATTCCACAAGGGAAAACTCAGACGTGCTTCTCTTTCCAAAATAAAAATATGCTCCTTCAATTCAATTTGATCATGAATAATTTGATCAAAGTTTACTGGCTACTGTAATATCATCTGTACTGGTTATTTACTGCTGCATAATAAATTACCCTAACACTTAACAGACTTAAACCCACAAACATTATCTCATAGTCTCTGCAGGATAAGCATCCAAAGGCTGGGGTGGCTCTGACTCGGGCTTTCTTATGAGCTCTTGGACCTGATGTCCACCAGGACTATAGTCACCTGGAGCTAGAGGTACACTCCCAAGCTCACACATACAGCTGCTGGAAAGGGCCAAGTTCCCAGTTGTGGGCTCATGGGCCTCTCTTCATTATGACATGGCAGCTGGTTTTCCTCACAGCAAGTGATCCAAGAAAGACAGACCAACATAAAGACCTTTGGTGACCTGAGCTTCAAAACAACACCTGATGATTTCTGCCTATTAATTAGAAGCAAGTTTCTAAGTCCAGTCACACTACATGGAAAGGGAACTAAGCATCATCACTTTAAGAGAGGAGTATGAAAGAATTTCTGGGCATAGTATTAAAATCATAGAAATGTTCATGCCCTTCTGTAAACAAAATGGCAACACTACAGAAACCTGAAAGAGCAAATCAAAGTTGTGCTTCAGATATGTAAGACAGAGGTTGGGAGTGATGACAGATACTGTGGCTTCTTTCTGCATATATTTTTTTAAACATCAAGGACTCACTGGGACAAGGCAATGAAGTACTGGTGAAACCCAAGGACAGCAGGGTGGAGATCAGGAGACTGAGGACTGGATTCAAATTTGCTACTTATTATCTATGGGACCTTAGGTGATTCACTAAACTCCATCTGTCTCAATTTTCTCAACTAGAAAGTGAGTGTAATAACTACTTCAATATAAGTTGACATACATAAATCTTATAACAGTGCTTGATAGATAGTATACATATTGAACTACATAACTCTGATTGTTATTTTATTAATAATAAGTACAACCACTCAATGTCCAACTGGGCAGCATGGGACAGGGATTTCTAGGATGTGGGTGAGACTTTGGGAAGTCTTCTGCAAAAACTACACACTATTACTATGTGTTCATAATCAATTAAACAGGCAAATTTCATGTTGTTAAGTTGCCTCCTCAGGTATCTTGGCCAATAGGCTATATGTTTTGTGCAAGTACACAACTAGTGCATGTACCCATTGAATAAATAAGGAACACATGCGGGACCTGCAGTCTAAGGAGATATTTACCCAGCAGGTGGAGAGTCTTATTCTTACTTGTCATAAACCTTGGAAGTTTTAAGGTTCAGTTAATTCACCTGTGCTGATTTCTATCACTTCCACATCAAAACTACATTTTTATAGCTTACTTCGACTATCATATTTCATCTTTGATGTGCTAATAGGAAAGATTTTTGCAACTAAAAGTTTATCATATCATCTTAGGTATGGGGTTGATGCAATGCTACACAATCACCACATTATCATTATTTCTCCCAACTGAAAATTCACTGAAAAATTTTACTTCTCATTATATATGGCTGAAATTTCTAACTTTCCAGGGTAATGATTTAACAGATATGTAAAATTCTCATGTCTTTTTTTTTTTTTTTTTAACTTGCCTTAGAGTACTTGTTGTTATGGTTCCAAGAGCTGAAAAGTTCAGGAAATCAGGACTTTAAAAGTCTTATATGAAGACGTGTGTTTTCTGAGTACTCTGAATTATCACTAAATACTAAGAGCCAGAGATTATGTTCAGCATTCTTGCCTGTTGAAAGTACTTTATTACTTGTTGATTTTAAAAATATATATTCTCCTTAGAGAATCAGGAGTCCTGCGTTTAAATTTGTTTAATTGATCTATTTCTGCCTCATATATTTCATCTTTAAAATAAGGAGACTCGTCTTCTAATAAATTTTTCACCAAGGAAAAGCTCTACAGCATCAGGATCTAGTCCTAGAAATGCACCAACAGTTACATCCAGAAAGCAATTTCCTACAGGACCCAGTAGGATGCATCAGAAAATTACTGGGCTCCTGGCTAAGCTGCAAGAGGCAGGGCCAGCTTTATGGGGTGCAACTTAGTCATATGCACACAGAAGGACTCATGCTTGGTTTCATGCTCTGCTGTTGTGATCTTGAAATTTTCCAACAAGGGGATCTGCGTTTTCTTTTTGCACCGGGCTCTACAAAATGTGTGATCGATCCTCACACAAAGATGTGTACCTCCACGAAATGGTACAGAATTCCAAAAGCTGAGAACATACAAATGAAAAAAGACAGCAGGATACAGTTAAAGGGGACATGTGTAAGGAATAAGGGCAGTTGTACAGAAAACGAAAAGCTGGAGAGCAGCCCGACACAAGACGCATTACATGCAGCCAACATTTTGACCTTAGACTCCTAAATGCCAGCACTAAATTAGTTAGACACAGACAGCCTGTTCCCCACTCCGCCCTGAGTAAGCAGGCAACAGTGAATCAAACGGAGAGTGCAAGCTGAATCTCGGGTTGGCAGGTAGCAGAGCAGCGACTCTTAGCCTTCTGTCTGCTTTCACACCATTCCTATGTGCGGCACATTTCCATCAGCAGCATCTCTTTCTTGGAATGCTTGCTTCTTGGAGGCCACTCAGAATCCGAAGAGGATCAGGGTCTTTAGAGGTGCCCTTGCTGTTCTGATCCCACCCTATCCACACTCCACTGGGAATCTCTGCACTAAAACATCTACTTGATATTAAGCCTCTGATTTTGAAACAGAAAATCAATTTGTGATTCCTGCCTGGAGTTTCAATTTTAACTTGTAGCATAGATATTGGCAAAAGCCCAGATTCTTTGGCTTTCTTTTAGGTTTACCAGTGGAGATAAGCTATTAAAATAGGACTGAGTGTTCTCACAAATCCTCAAAACGACCATACGTGTCAGGGTACATATGTGACATAACTTAATTCACAGTAATCACAGTATCTTACTGCAAATTTAATCCAATCCTCAATACAGCGATACACGCTTCCTGTAACTAGATCATATCATTAAATTAAGGATTTGGTTCTGCAATTTTTGGAAAGAAATCACAGATCCTTCAGTGCTACTGTTGGCCAACTAAAAAGGCACCTTCAGATTCCATCTCTCTGGAGTCCCCAGCTGCTCTACATAGGAGAGCTTTAGGTGGATACAGAGGTCAGAAGAAGATGGAAAGAAATGAATGTGCTCCACACAAACTCAAGGAGCAAGAATAACTAAATTAAGTAATCCAAATTTCCAAAACTCTTGCTCTTTTTGAAGTTAATACGGGGTTAGAGGCAACATCAGGATAAAGAAAGCAGCAATTTGGTGGTGAATAGACCTGGGTGTCCTTCTCAGCATGATGAGAACTTGGGCAAGGTGGCCATCATCACTGCTGTCTCACACTTGCTGCAGAATCTCAAAAATGAGGTGATGGAAAAAGCCTCTGCTGTCTCCTTCCATAGTAAAAGGCTGGTAACAAGGCACCCTCAGATCTTTGAGATAAGATTACCCCCTAAAAGAAAAGTGGTCAACACAGGGGAAGAGAGATCTGCCTGCTCTAAAACAGCCCAGTCAAAGGAATAAAAAGATGGGAGCAGGGGCAATAAGGAGATTTAGGAATCCATTATTATTATTTAGGGGTGTCTCCAAAAATCTTGGTTGTATCAACTCACAACTCCAGCTGAAAGCAATTACAGTAAACCTGAGGATAACCATGGGTAGCCCACAGCCAAATGTGGCCCACAGGAGTATTTTGTTTGGCCTGGAAAGTGTTTAGAAAGAGTATGTATTCATTCCCAACATTTAAAGACAGAAGATTTCACATAAAATATTCCGATTTCTGGCTTTTCCTTGGGGAAAAAACAAAAAAAGAAAGAAAGAGAAAACACACCTGACTTTGCTAGTCCTGCATTCCTTGCTGGCAAGGGCCAATGGGAGCTGAGAAGTGGCCTTTGTAATTGGGGTGTTGGCTCACTCTTCCCTACTTAGGCTGCCTGAGTGGTACTAGATGGAAGGAACTAAAATATAATCAAGTAGAAATTAAGTAACATTAGACTGAAAGACCAACAATTTTGCTTGGACACAGTAGGAAACTCAGGTTGTAGGCAAAAAATCTGGACAGGTACATCCAGAGAGACAAAGCCAAGATCTGCTGAGCTAGAGCAAGTCACTAGAGTCATAAAATGGTATTAACATTCAAATGGTCATTTGGGGAGGTTTCAAGATGGTGGCCTAGAGGGTGGCTGCATTTCATGTTGCTCCAGGACTCAGGATTCAAAAGAGGAGATATTGAGACACTTGGGACCAACTCAAAGCAGCCGGGTGACTCTCACCCGTTGGGAAGGCGTCTCAGATGGGACGGTGGTCCCGGAACGCAGGGAACTTTGTGAAGTAGAGCTGCCGGGGAGACACTCCTCCCCCCGCTGGAGCAGTGAACAGGGACAATGGGGAGCGCCGTAAAGGAGGCCGCTCGGTACAGCGCTGGGACTCGGAGCAACCACTGGGGCTCCGGCAGCTGCCCAGGGGAGGAGTGGCGAGGAGAGCTGTGTGGACTCAGGACACCGGGGCCTGCCCTGAGGAGGAGGAGGAGGAACGTGGCCACTTGGATTCGGAGTGACCACACCAGAGCTATAGGCGGTTGCCAGAGGAGAAGCGGCGCGGCGAGCTGTTTGGACTCAGACCACTTCTGAACCCCGGGGCCTGCCCGGAGGAGTAGGAGGAGGAGGAGGAGGAGCGCAGCGGGTCGTTTGGACTCGCAGTGACTGCATTAGCGCTCCAGGCGGCTGCTCAGAGGAGAAGGCGAGTGGTGAGTTGTTTGGACTTAAAGTGACAGCTCCTGAACACAGGGAGGCTGCCTGGAGGAGAAGCGTGGTGCGTCGCTTGGTCTTGAGTGGCCGCACCAGAGCTCCGGGCGGTTGCCCATAGGACCCGTGCAGCGGGTCACGTGGATTCAGAGCCACTCAGAGCGACCGCTCCTGAACACCCGGGGGGTTATCTGGAGAAGGAGGAGGAACGGGGAGGGTCACTTCGACTCGGAGTGATTGATTGCCCAGGGCTACGGGTGGTTGGTGGGAGGTGGAGGCACGCAGTGAGTTTCTTGGACTCCTAGTGACCGCACCGGAATACTGGGCGGCTGTCTGGAGGAAGAGGCGTGTGGCGGGTCTCTGGGACTCAGAGTGATTGTACGGGGCCACAGGTGGCTGCTCAGAGGAGGGGCCGCATAGCCAGGTGATTAGGTGCAGAGCAGGGTCCCAGGATCTAGGAGGCTTCTGGGTGGAAGAGCCGCACAGACAGGCTTAGGGGCGGAGCGAAGGTTCCAGGACTGCGGGCAGATTCTCTGAGGAAGGGCAGCCTAAGGAGATTCATCTGCGAAGGGTGAGGCTCCCAGGCCCAGGAGGTAGGGCCGGGCCCCTGGGAACTTTGCAGAGGAAGGCAGCCCAGCCCAGGTGGTAGCTGTAAATTGAGGGGAACCTCTAGGAGGGAATTGACCAGCGAGACCTCCCCACCGGGTGAGTCTTCCCTGCCGGGTGAGGTTTCCCCACAAGGACGGTAAAACCAGAGACTCAGGCCCAAACAGGCCTTGCCTCAGCCCGCAGCCTAGGTCCCCTTTGGATGACCATTGGTCAACAAGTGGAGGCACCTCTGCCCACTAGCAGGGATTATACCCCACCTGAAGCCACCACTCCTAGAGAGGCAGCTTCCTTGTGGAGCACCGCATTATCAACTTCCTCCAAGACTTCAGCCTACTGAAGGCTAAGGGAGGATATATATAGAAATCTTCAGGGACATTGTAAATCAATAGAGGAAATCTGCAATATCTCAGCGGTCCACTGATACCTGAACAATATGAGAAAACAAGGAAAGAAAATGCTGCAAACAAATCTAGATGTTACATCAATAAAACCCAATGAAAGCATAGCAGAAGAAATGACAGAAAAGGAGTTCAGAATGTTCATAATTAAAATGATCAGAGAAGCAAACGATGAGATGAAAGAGCAAATGCACGCACTGAATGATGAGATGAAAGAGCAAATGCAGGCATTGAATGATCGCACCAATCGACAATTAAAAGAGCAAATACAGGAAGCAAAAGATCATTTCAATAAAGAGTTAGAGATATTGAAAAAAAACCAAACAGAAATCCTTGACATGAAGGAAACAATAAAACAAATGAAGAACTCCATAGAAAGCATATCCAGTAGGATAGAACACCTGGAAGACAGAACCTCAGACATTGAAGACAAAATATTTAACCTTGAAAACAAAGTTGAACTAACAGAGAAGATGGTAAGAAACCATGAACAGAATCTACAAGAACTATGGGATATCATGAAAAGGCCAAATTTAAGAATTATTGGGATTGAGGAAGGCTTAGAGAAACAAACCAAAGGAATGAACAACCTATTCAATGAAATAATATCAGAAAATTTCCCAAATCTGAAGAATGAAATGGAAAATCAAGTTCAAGAGGCTTATAGGACTCCAGATACACAAAATTACAACAGACCCACACCAAGGCACATTATAATGAAAATACCTAACATACAAAATAAAGACAGAATTTTAAAGGCCACGAGGGAAAAGAACCAAATTACATTCAGGGGGAAACGAATACGGATTTCAGCAGATTTTTCAATCCAGACCCTAAAAGCTAGAAGGGCCTGGAACAACATTTTTCAAGCCCTGAAAGAAAATGGATGCCAACCAAGAATCTTATACCCAGCAAAACTTACCTTCAAATTTGACGATGAAATAAAATCCTTCCATGATAAACAAAAGCTGAAAGAATTTACAAAAAGAAAGCCAGCATTACAGAACATTCTCAGCAAAATATTCCATGAGGAAGAGATGAAAAACAAAGAAGCAAATCAGCAAAGGGAGGAATTATCCTAAAGGAATTGTCAAATAAAGGAGGAAACAAGTTGTGTCAAACAAATAAATAAATAAAATTTAAAAAATGAACCAAATGACCAGGAAACCAAATCATATCTCTATAATAACCCTGAATGTTAATGGCCTGAATTCATCAATCAAAAGACATAGACTGGCAGATTGGATTAAAAAGAAAGATCCAACAATATGTTGCCTGCAAGAGACTCACCTCATAGAAAAAGATACACATAAACTAAAGGTGAAAGGATGGGGAAAAACATACCATGCACATGGACTCAGCAAAAAAGCTGGAGTATCCATCCTCATTTCAGATAATGTGGACTTCAAGCCAAAGTTAGTCAGAAGGGATAAAGAAGGTCATTTCATACTGCTTAAGGGAAGCATAAATCAGCAAGATATAGCAATCATAAACATCTATGCCCCAAACAGTGGCTCATCCATGTATGTCAAACAAATCCTTCTCAATTTCAGAAACCAAATAGACCATAACACAATAATACTAGGTGATTTTAACACGCCTCTCTCACTACTGGACAGATCTTCCAGACATAAATTGAACAAAGAAACCATAGATCTCAATAACACAATCAATAATTTAGACTTAACGGACATTTATAGAATATACCATCCAACCAAGAGCGAATACACTTTCTTCTCAGCAGCACATGGATCCTTCTCTAAAATAGACCATATATTATGCCACAAAGCTAATGTTAGCAAATACAAGAAGATAGAGACACTAGCATGTATTCTATCAGATCATAATGGATTGAAGTTAGAAATAAATGAAAGAGTAAAACACAGAAACTATTCCAACATCTGGAGATTAAACAATATGCTATTATATGATGAATGGATAACAGAAGATATTAGGAAGGAAATTAAAAAATTCTTAGAGGTAAATGAGAACAAAGAAACATCATATCAAAATCTCTGGGACACTATGAAAGCAGTACTTAGAGGGAAATTTATTTCATGGAGCGCATTTAATAAAAGAAGTAAAACTCAACAAATAAATGACCTAACACTACAGCTCAAAGCCCTAGAAAAAGAAGAACAGAACAGCACCAAAAGTAGTAGAAGACAGGAAATAGTTAAACTCAGAGCTGAAATCAATGAAATTGAAGCAAAAGAAACAATACAAAAAATCGACAAAATAAATAGTTGGTTCTTCGAAAAAATAAACAAAATTGATAAACCTTTAGCCACACTAACAAAGAGAAGACGAGAGAAAACCCAAATCACTAAAATTCAGAATGAACAAGGAAATATCACAACAGACAGGATTGAAATACAAAACATAATTAGAAGCTATTTTGAAAATCTATACTCCAAAAAAATAGAAAATTTTGAAGACATCAACAGGTCTCTAGAGACATATGAATTGCCTAAACTGAACGAGGAGGACATACACAATTTAAATAGACCAATTTCAAGTACTGAAATACAAGAAGTCATCAAAAGCCTACCAACAAAGAAAAGTCCGGGACCAGATGGGTTCTCAGCCGAGTTCTACAAAACCTTTAAAGAAGAGCTCATTCCAATATTTCTCAAAGTATTCCATAAAATAGAAGAGGAGGGAACCCTCCCAAACTCATTCTATGAAGCCAATATCACACTGATACCTAAACCAGACAGAGACTCATCAAGGAAAGAAAATTTCAGACCAATATCCTTAATGAACATCGACGCAAAAATTCTCAACAAAATTTTAGCAAATCGCATACAAAAACATATTAAAAAGATAGTGCACCATGATCAAGTGGGTTTCATCCCAGGGATGCAAGGTTGGTTCAACATCAGGAAATCAATAAATGTAATTCACCATATCAATAGACTTAAAGTCAAGAATCACATGATTATTTCAATAGATGCAGAAAAAGCATTTGATAAAATACAGCACCCCTTCATGCTCAAAACACTAGAAAAAATAGGGATAGTGGGAACATTCCTTAACATTGTAAAGGCCATTTATGCTAAGCCCATGGCTAATATCATTCTAAATGGTGAAAAACTGAAAGCATTCCCCCTAAAAACTGGAACAAGGCAGGGATGCCCTCTTTCACCACTTCTGTTCAACATCGTTCTTGAGACTCTGGCCAGAGCAATTAGACAAACCAAAGAAATTAAAGGGATACGAATTGGAAAAGAAGAACTCAAACTATCCCTGTTCGCTGATGACATGATTATATATTTAGAGGAACCTGGAAATTCCACCAGAAAACTCTTAGAACTCATAAGTGATTTCAGTAAAGTAGCAGGTTACAAGATCAATGCCCATAAATCCAACGCATTTTTATACATAAGTGATGAACCTTCAGAAAGAGAAATTAGGAAAACTACCCCATTCACAATAGCCTTGAAAAAAATAAAATATTTGGGAATCAATCTCACAAAAGAGGTGAAAGACCTCTACAATGAGAACTATACAACACTAAAGAAAGAAATTAAAGAACACCTTAGAAGATGGAAAGATCTTCCATGTTCTTGGATAGGAAGAATTAATATTGTCAAAATGGCCATACTACCTAAAGTGCTATACAAATTCAATGCAATTCCAATTAAAATCCCAATGACGTACCTTCCAGAAATAGAGCAAGCAATTATGAAATTCATCTGGAAGAATAAGAAACCCAGAATAGCTAAAGCAATCCTTAGCAGGAAGAGTGAAACAGGGGGTATTGCAATACCAGATCTTCAACTCTACTACAAAGCAATAGTAACAAAAACGGCATGGTATTGGTACCAAAATAGAAAGGTAGATCAATGGTACAGAATAGAGGACACGGACACAAACCCAAATAAATACAATTTTCTCATACTAGACAAAGGGGCCAAAAATATGCAATGGAGAAAAGATAGCCTCTTCAACAAATGGTGCTGGGAGAATTGGAAATCCATATGCAACAGAATCAAACTAAACCCATATCTCTCACCCTGCACGAAACTAAACTCAAAATGGATTAAGGACCTTGGAATCAGACCAGAGACCCTGCAGATTATAGAAGAAAAAGTAGGTCCAAATCTTCAACATGTAGGCCTAGGACCAGACTTCCTTAACAGGACTCCCATAGCACAAGAAATAAAAGCAAGAATCAACCACTGGGATAGATTCAAACTAAAAAGCTTTCTCTCAGCAAAGGAAACTATCAGCAATGCGAAGAAAGAGCCTACAGAGTGGGAGAATATCTTTGCCAATCATACTTCAGATAGAGCACTAATCTCCAGAATCTGTAAAGAACTCAAAAAACTCTACTCCAAGAATTCAAATAGTCCAGTCGACAAATGGGCTAAGAAAATGAATAGACACTTCACAGAAGAAGATCTACAAGCAATCAACAAACATATGAAAAATGTTCAACATCTCTAGTAATAAGAGAAATGCAAATCAAAACCACCCTAAGATTCCATCTCACCCCAATTAGAATGGCGATTATCAAGAATATGAGCAGCAACAGGTGTTGGCGAGGATGTGGGGAGAAAGGTACACTCATACATTGCTGGTGGGGCTGGAAATTAGTGCAGCCACTCTGGAAAGCAGTGTGGAGATTCCTTAGAAAACTTGGAATGGACCCTCCATTTGACCCAGCTATCCCACTCCTTGGCCTATACCCAAAGGACTTAAAATCAGCATACTACAGAGATACAGCCACATCAATGTTCATAGCTGCTCAATTCACAATAGCCAGACTGTGGAACCAACCTAGATGCCCTTCAATTGATGAGTGGATAAAGAAACTGTGGTATATATATATACAATGGAATATTACTCAGCCATAAAGAATGATAAAATTATGGCATTTGCAGGCAAATGGATGAAATTGGAGAATATCATGCTAAGTGAGATAAGCCAATCTCAAAAAGCCAAAGGACGAATGATATCGCTAATAAGTGGAGGTTGACACATAATGGGGGGGAGGGAAGGGGTAGTGTTAGGGTTAGAGTTAGGGTTAGGGAGGGGGGCAAGTATGGAGGAAGGAAGTACTGTATAGAGGGAAAAGAGGGGTGGGAGGGGTGGGGGGAAGGGAAAAAATAACAGAATGAATCAAACATCATTGCTCTATGTAAATTTATGATTACACAAATGGTATGCCTTTACGCCATGTACAAACAGAGAAACAACATGTATCCCATTTGTTTACAATAAAAAAAAAGTAAAAAAAAAAGAAGGCATTTGGAGCCTCCTGTTCTTATAACTACAGAAAACATAGACACAACCAGATTCCAGCCAGATTAGCATGAGTCTTCACACTTAAAGACCAATTTTCTCAGTTTATCCCTATTACTTCATATAACCTGTATGGGACTCAACGTGTGTGTGCACACACGCACACATACACACGTATACACACAGACACACACACACACACACACACAGTATCCCAAAAGGCAGAAATACAATCTGAAAATATTATATTAGTTTCCCCAGGCTACCATAATACCAGAGACTGGATGATTTATACAAAAGACAACTATTTTCTCACAGTTCTGGAGCCTAGAAGTCAAAGATTAAGATCTTGTTAGGTTTGGTTTTTTTCTGAGGCCTCTCTCCTTCTTTAACTTAAAGATAGTCACATTTTGGCTGTGTCCTCATGTGATCATCTCTTCGTCTGTCCTTATTTTCTCTTCTTGTAAGGACACCTATTGTATTGGATTAGGGTCCACCCATCTGACCTTATTTAACCTAAATTACCTCTTCAAAGACCCTATCTCAAATACAGTCATGTTCTGAGATAATGGTGGTCAGGACTTCAACATATGGAGGGGGTGCACAATTCAGGTCATATCAGGGCAAAATTAGCAACAGAATCTGACTTAGATAAGATATAGGCCTTGGAATTATTCAACGGGGTATTTAAAATAATTATGATTAATATGTCAAGGGCTCTAAGGAAAAAGACAACATAAAGAGCAGATGGGTAATGTAAGAAAATAGATGGAATCTGAGAATCAAAGGAAAATTCTGGAAATCAAAAACACTGATAAAGACATGAAGAAGGCCTTCATGGATTCATCAGTAGAGTCAACACAACTGAGAGAAGAAAAGTGAGCTTGAAGACAGGTCAGTAGAAATCTTCAAACTGAAATGCAAAGAGAAAAAAAAAAAAGAATGGAAAAAAAAATCCACAATGCACAAAAACTTTGGGATAAATTCAAAAGGTATAACACCCTCATAATTAGAATATCAGAGAAGGATATTCTAGAGATTAGAATATCAGAGAATGGAATAGAAGAAGTCTTTGCAGTGATAATGACAAGACCTTTCTGAAATAAATAACAGACATGAAACCCAGAAAACTCAGAGAATGAGAAGCAGAATCAAAACCAACATAATCACACCTAGGCACATTACATTCAAACTGGAGCAAACCAAGGCAAAGAGAAATCCATGAATGAAATCGGAAAAAAACCAAACACTTGAACTACAGAGAGATGAAGATAAGAATTATAGCACCTTATAGGAAACCAGTCAAGTGAATAGTGAAGTGAAAAATATAATGTTTTAGGGGGAAAAAAAATCCCACCAAGATAGAGTTCTATGTCCAGTTAAATTATCAAAGGTGATGAAGAAATAAAAATTTTACTGGGCAAAAAAATACTGAAGGAATCCACTGCAAGTCAACTGGTCCTACCAGAAATGTTCTTCAGGCAAAGGGAAATGATACATGTCAGAAACTTAGAGAATGAATAAAAGGAAATAAAACCTTTTATTTTTCTTCCTTTAAAAATTGATCTAAAAGGTAATTGTTTAAAGTAATAGCAACAGCAGAGTGGATGATTATAACATATGGACAAATGAAATAAATGACAGCTATACTACAAGGGAAGAATTGGGGCTGCTCTGTTAGAGGGTACTGGCCCTACACTGGCACAGCATAGTATCGCTGGGTGGAGAAACTGGAATGCTATCCAATATTATGCTGATGGAAATGCAAAATGGTGTATTCACTTTCAAAAACATTTTGACAGTTTAATAAACAGTTAAACATAAACTGGTCACACAACCCAGCAATTCAACTCCTAGTATGCGCTTAAAATAATGAAAACAAACATCTACACAAAGACTTGCATACAAATGTTGAGAGCAGCATCATTCCAAAGAGTAGAAATAACTCAAATGTCTTCAACAGATGAATGGATAAATGAAACAGTAAATACATACAAATGGAATACAATTCTTCAATGAAAATGGTCAAGTGACTGGTACAAAAATGGAGAAACCTCAAAAACGTTCTGCTAAGTGAAAGAAGTCAGAAACAAAAGGCTGTATCTAGCATGCTCTCATTTACATTAAATGTTCAGAATAGGCGAATCTATAGAGGTAGAAAAGAAATGAGCATTTTCAAGAGGGCGAGGGAAGAAATAGGTGGGGAGCAATTGCTAATAGTCACAGTGCTTATTTTGGGGTTGATGGAAATGTTCTAAAATTTATTATGATTGTTGCACAACTCTGGGAACATATTAAAATCCATTAAACCGTAGCCTTTGAATAGGTTAATTGCATTGTACATTAGTTACCTCTCCATAAAGCTGTTACAGAAATGCAACTGCAGAAAAATGACCACAACAGTTTCTATTACCTAGAGATTTAAAAAGTGATTTCTAACATGGTGCAGAACTCTAGACTTCCTTCCATCTTTTAAACAAAGAAAAGCGAGAATTTAAATTCATAACTTGGACAACACCAACTATCTTTACTATGCATAAATTACCAAAAGGTAAAGGTAGAATTGTACTGAGGTTTAGGAGGAGATAAAAGTGCAGACTTATCTATATTCCACTATAAATAATACAGTCAGATGTTTAAACAGGGAAGGGAGCTCAGACATTATGCTGTTCGATGGTTCTCAAACGTTGGCATGAATCAGAATCAAGTGAAGCACATGTTAAAATGCCCAACCATGTGACTGAGCAGGATGATGTGTGGTCTAGGGATCTGCATTTCTAACCAGTTTCCAGGTGATGTTGATGTTGTTAGTACCAGGATCACATCTAGATAATCGACTTGTCCAACTCTCTGGCTTCAGTCATGAGAAATACAGACGGAGAGAGATGAAGTCAGTTGTCCACAGTGATTCAGATAGGACTCACTTTGCTCTCCTTACATCTAGCACACCAGCCTTTGCCTGATTCTACACCTAAAACACCAAATACATAAAATAATACCACACTGTGGAATGAAATCTATGTGTAGTACTAGACTGGTAGCAGAGCATATTAGGTTGACCCAACCATTTTAACCCTGTGCTTCAGCCAAAGTAATTGAATAATTATAAAATTCATCTACCTTCAAATCTATTATGAAATTTGGAAACAACCTAATTTTAGCCTTAACTGACTCAGTAAAATATTCATATATGTGTGTATATTTATTCACATGTATTCATACACATGTATGTGTGTGTATATATACACTCATCAAGTGCTTCTCTAGTCCTGTAGTTTTCCAACTTGGGTCCACATCATTAGCATCAATTGTAAAACTTTTTAAAAATCCTGATTCCTGAGTTGTCTTCCAGGCCAATCAATCAGAATCTCTGGGTATGGGGACCAGGTATCAGTATTTTAAAAAAACTGGTCCAAGCCCAACTTACAACAAACTCAGATCTACTATTCACTACACAAGCCATGACTGGTTTAATAAAAGAAAATACAGACTATAAATCAACTACTTTACAAGTACCAAGCAATCAACAATAAAAGGTTCACTACTTCTCTAAGCAATTGTAACGGTGCCATTAATTTTCCTATAAGTGCATTCAACCAATCCTCTACTTTGTTAATTTACTTTTACTTTCATAGAACTGTAAACTATATAATCTGCTTACAAAGAAGAGTTGCTTATAGTACCTCCACTGCCATTATTTCTACTGCCATAAAAATAACCCACGTCACACTTTCATACTTCATTTTAGATCATTTCATAAACTGTAATTAATGCGGTAGCTTCAGGTTTATAGTAAGTACTATGATGTGCCCTGATATATTTATTCATTGAATTTGCATTTCTATTCATATCATAACTATATCCAAACTGCACCTGCAAGTTCCCTGTATCAGCAGCCATCTGAAATGCACACATCTTAATTTCCACTTTGTGCAGAGCTCTAAAATTTGAGCAGATGCCAGCAAATACATTTCAACCAATGTGGTGGCACACAAGAACCCCACCAATTGTCCTTTGTCCCAATCTTATAGAGTTAAAGCCACACCAGAGAAAAGGAGGCTTGTTTGACAGTAGAGGAGAAAATCAGAGTGGTAATATATACAGTGTTATGCTGTACTCACCACTACCACAAACTAACACAACTAGTCTCCACAAGGGTCCGAATATTATTAATACCTGGTCAACAGCTCATTTTTAATTGATGACATGCTACTGTTTCCCTTACACCATCTGCCTTTGGATGAACTTAGCAGACAGACTTCTAATGACTAGTTGATGATCATCCATACCTCCAGCTCCATTACCCAATGTACAAAATTGCCTGTAGCTATTGTGATTCCAAGAATTATCTGAATCAGACTCAGTATCGGTCAGCTTTGGGTTACAAACATCAGAGTCAATTAGCTTATAATGAGAAAAAGTTAATTTAGCTCATGATTCTGCATGTTCTGGTCCAAGATTGTGTTGCCTCATTGCTTTGGGTCTCTGAGGAGGGCACCAGAAGGCAATGGGGAGGAGAGTGGCAGAGCAAGCCACTCGCTTACTCTGAGCCAAGGAGCAGAGACCAAAAGGACTGGTGGGGTCCACAATCCCTTTAGAGGGCCACCTATGACCTAAGTATCCCCCATAATGCCCCATCTCCCAACAGCAAGAACCAAACCTTTAACAGCTGGGCCTTTGGGTGATTACCCATATTCAAATCACAGCAGACTCAAAAGTATATTTACCAGGAAATCAATGAAGCTTAGGTTTCAGGACCTCTCAATTTGTATGGTGCTCTTCCAAAATCCTGGAAGGTGACCTAAAGGTTAACATCTGTAATTTCCTATTCTTGCATGAGCATTAGACCCACAGATTCTGAATCCACCTGTAACTCGGCCTAATATAGCTGAAGATTAGCAATAGTACCTCTTTTAGAAAGGAAGAAATGCCTGGTTTAGTGGATATGTCTATAATATGAAATCAGTCCTTATTAACTCACAGTATGAAGCTTTAGCAGTTTGGTTAGTGCCTTCTGACTGGCAGTAAACATTCAAGGTGACCCCAGGTTTCAGGCCCTGGCCTGTCTCAAGACCTTTCCAGTCCTGTGTGTGAGGAAAATCTTACATCTCATCAAGAGTGAGGCAGCAAGTTTTATTTAGGAGTCCCTGCTCGTGCTCAGCTCAGGGCTATGGGTATCCAGAGATGTGGGATTAATCCCAAGAGACACTCAGAAACCACTTGCTGACCTGCAGTGAATGATATCCCTTCCCAGGTCATTTGGAGAAATATGCAAAATTCTTTTGCCTTAGGAAAAATACAACAATAACATCCAGTGATTTAAAACACTCCAGCACAGTAAATACAAAGGCAGGTACAGGTTTTTCTTTTCTGCACTGAATCTACTTTATTACAAGGTGTGAGGATCCATTCATTGATTCATTAATTCATTTAATATATATTTAATGATCATTTACTGTGTGTACAATACTATTCTAGATATTGGGAAGACTGTGGGAAATAAAATGAACAAAAATCCTTGCCCTTGTGGGTCGTATGTTCTGTTGGAGAAATAGAAGCAAGCAAGATAATTTAGTAAAATATATAGCATGCCCAATAGTGAAAAGTACTGAGGAAAGAAAACAAAGATAGGCTGTATGTAGGGAGCTGAAACTAATCAGGAAACTCAAGACAATGACACTTGTGCGCCTGTGATGTGTGTCAGAAGAACATGACAATCAGGGAGAAGTAATATGGGAAGCATAATGCTACAATCCTGAGTACTGGCCCTCCCTCTACATAAAAAGTCATCAGGATCTCCCCAAAATGTTGCCACCTTCACAGAAAGCATATGTTTCTGGATAGAAAAGGTAGACTAAGGTAAGCAAAGGTGGCATGATGCGGAAGAGAGCATTCTATGCATTTTTGAAAAGGATTGGCTCTATCCCAATAAAAATAAAGACAAAAAGAAGAAAACCCAGACTTCTCCAGTGCATGTAGAAATTAAGCAGGCTCCACTCCTGGTGGTGCAGCAGGTGATCCTAAACAGATCCACAAATAAACAGAGCCAGTGTCCACAAATAAAATCATTTCCCCTGACTCCAGAGTCAAGCAGGAGCCTCTCTGGTCTGGCTTCTTTGTAAAGGAAATGTTCTACCCAACCTCTCGCTAAATTTGAAAATCTTTTTAATGCAATAATAAAGCCTTCCAAACAGTAACTAAAGGGAAATGGCTTACCACACAATGTCTGGAGTGAATGTTTGAAAGCATAATTATTAATGATCAGTTATAACTCAGGGTTGCCAGATTCCTGTCTATTTTGATGGAGGTGGACAGGGTTGGAGCTAGAAGAGGATTAAAACAGGAAGAACCTCCAGAGGAACCTGCAACATGGAAACTCACCCTGTGACCCCCATGGCTTGGGCGGGCAGGGCCTTGTTTCCTGCGAGGGTTCAGGACACGGCAGAGCTGTGCCACCAGGTGTGCCAGCCCAGTAGACAGGAAGACTATGAGGCTGACGACAGCACGGGTGTTGACACCAACCTTCTTCCTTCTCCCTGTGCAACTCACCAGGTTCCAGGGTGCATTAGGTCTGCAATTCTTGATTCAGAGAGTAGATACAAAGTCCACTTGGGGAACTGGCTTTTATGTAACACTCTTTCCCTTTGAATATGTGTGTGTGCATCTGGGTCCTGCCTTACCCCGGGCAACCCCATGCTCTCCCTGGCCAGCTAATGTGACCAGACCACCTTTGTAGCACTTCCCTGGGTCTACTCTGAGTCCTGTTCTTCAGGACCAGTAAAACAAGAGTTCTGCCCAGTTCTTCCAAGTGGGTGAAATCACCTGTGGGACCAGCTCTGCTGGGTGGCTGTGCACCAGGAACACACTGGTCCTTCTGCAAGAGATCCCCTTTCTTACCATGGCAGGGGGAAATCAAGTCACGTGCAACTCACTGCCTTTACAGCAGAGCCACAGGCACTGTCAAATCCAATCCCTTGCTGCTTTTACTTCTAAAATCGAATCATGTGGCTCCAACTGCATGACTGGCAACGTTAATAGCACTCTAAGGACAGAGCAGTCTGCTCACCCAGGATTCAGGCTGCCTTGCACACAGCAAGATGGCTATGATACCTTAGCAAATCTGGGGACCCTTGCGGTGGGCAACTAATTGAAGAGCATCTTCCTAAGGCTACTCCAGCTTCAGGGCAGAAGGAGAACAGAAGGCAGCAGAAGCAGCAGGCATTCAGAAAGACTTGACTGTTTAGGTTCTGTTTTAGTCAGCTTTTTTTGCTGCTATGACTAAAAGATCTGACCAGCACAATTATAGAGGAGGGAAGATTTATTTGAGGGCTCAATGTTTCAGAGGTCTTAGTCCATAGAAGGCCGGCTCCATTCCTCAGGGCTCAAGGTGAGGCAGAACATCATGGCAGAGGAGTGTGGCAGAGAGACGCAGCTCACACCATCAGGAAGCAGGGAGGCTCCACTTCCCGTAGCCACACCCCAATTCCAATCTACTCCAGTCACACCCCCACTTCAAATAATCCCATCTGGAATTAATTCACTGATTGAGTTAAGACTCTTACTACCCACCCAGTCCTTTTTCCTCTGAACCTTCCTGCATTGTCATACATGTAAGCTTTTGGGGGACACCTCACATTCAAACCATAACAGATTCCTTTTCCCTTTAGATGCAATGTGCATGGACCAGTCAGAAAGTCATTCTCTATAGCTCATTAGAATGGTGATCTTCACCACAATCTCAAATGAAAAGGGACCTTCCCCACTTAGCCTCCAATAAATGAGGACATGGGCTCATCTCAAATTAGATCAAAAACTATTTTCCCTCACAGCCTACACTTAAATTAGGAGACCTGTGAGTATGTTCTTTTACTTAACTTTGGCCAAAGACAAATAGTTTGTGAGAATGGAAGACAGGAAAAGTCTTCAAAAATCACAACTGACAACTTATTCTGATGAATGTGTAGTAGAGTCCCCTATTATTTCACCAGAAAAAAAGTTGGTTATTATAGAATGCAATCAACAATAAAAGTCAATTGGATTGACAAAATATCAATTATACAAGATAATCACTATGCTGCCTTTAAGAATATTTGCGGCAAAGAATATCACAATTTCCTTGACCATATTTCATGAAATATGTTGGCAAAGTATTCAAGAAGTAGAAAGTGGTAAATCTGAAAATTTTCCATTTAGATGGAATATATAAAATTAGTATGGTAGTTTGTGTTCATTATGAACATCCTTCTTTTTTCTTCAATTTCAAATAAATCAAACAGATAATCTCTTCTAGTTTCTGTTGGAATATAGGTTCATAGGCTTTGGAAAAGAATTCTTCTGTGGTAGGTGAAATCGCTAAGGAGCAAAATATGCCACCTCTCATGAGTCCACACAGCATGACAGAAACCCACAGGTTTAGTACATGTGAAAACAGGTCTGTTTAAACCATTTACAGATTCACTTTAATGTAATGTCCTCCTTGCCTATGAGAGAAGAGGACAGTGATAATGAACTTAATTTTCATCTACTATTTTCATCAACACTGTACTTTTATTTTAAGTGCCTCTTCTTTACCCTGAACATTAACTGACAGCAATTCAGAAAGAATCGTGGAGCCAGAGGAAATGAGCCGTTGAGTCAGCTCAAGTGGCGCTCCCCACTCCGTAAGCCTCCCCTCCCACTTTGCACAGGCTTTCAGCATCAGACTCAGTTACAATGCAAGGTGTTCTCAGTTACTTGGCTAAAAAGGTTGAAGAACACCATAAAACAACGGGGGAGTAGTAACATATCCTTCTGCTATACAGGATTTCTCAGAAGTGTGGCCCACCAACCACCCATGTGACGCTCACTTGAAGATGCTTGTTTATTTATGTATTTGTTCAATTTTGTTGTATATATGTATAGGGTACAACATGCTGTTTTGATATGGGTATGCATTATGAAATAAGTAAATCAAGCCAATTAACGCATCCATCACTCACCTTTTCCTGTGGTGACAGCATTTAAAATCTAAGCTCAATTTTCAAATACACAGTACCTAATTATTAACTGTATTCACCACACTGTAAAGTATATCCCTAGAAATCACTCCTCCTTTCTACCTGAGACTCCGTGAGCTCTGTACATCTCCCCACTTGGCTGGCACCATCACCCCAGCCCCTGGTAACCATATTCTGCTCTCTGCTCTGTGAGTTTGACTTCTTTAGATTCCATATGTGCATGAGATCATGCAGTGCTGTCTCTCTGTGCCTGGTTTAGTTCATTTAACACCAGTTCTCCAGGCTCCTCCATGCCATCGCAAAACACGAGATTTCTGAAGGTGCTTGTTTAAGCGAGTCTTAATCCAGACACACTGACACAGAGTAGGAACTGGGCAGGATCCTGGCAGTCAGGGGCCTCTGATTTAACATAAATTGCCACATGTCTGTACCCAGGTGCGCCCCCTACTCACCTGGTGGACTCCCGTGTCCTGCTGCAGCAGTGGCAATTGCAAAAGCGGATGCTGGCGAAACAGAGCAGTGGGCATTGTCAGCTGTCTGTCCTGGTTATTTTAAAAGAAAGGAAAAGGAAAGGTGAAGCGGGTGGACACTATTCTATACTGGAAAACCTCATTTTTACTCCTACCCTGAATGAAGGGTTGGGCCCAAGGCCCTGTACTGTCCCTACTAGTAGGTGAATAGCAGTACTGTATATCAGCAATTCCACTCTAGGTGCATAACCAAGAGAGAGGAAAACATATATCCACAAAAAAACTTGTGCAAGATCCATAACAACATTATTCATAGTAGTCAAAAATATAAACAACCAAACATCCATCAGCTGACAGACAGGTAAACCAAAAGGAAATATGACTGAGTCATGACAAGGGAATGAATTTCTGATATGTGCTACAACATGAACAAATCCACAAAACAGAATTCTGAGTGAAAGAAGCCAATCACAAAGGGTTCCATATTGTATGATTTCCTTTATATTAAATGTCCAGAACAGATGAGTCCATACAGAAAGTAGATTCACGGTTGCCAGGGAGACAGGAATAAAGAATGGGTGCTGATGGATCCAGGGTTTCTCTTTCGTTGATGAAAACGTTTTGTACTTAAACAGTGGTTATGGTTGCCTAACCCTGTGAATACACAAAAATACTAAACTATCTACTTTAAGGGGTGAATTTTACGGTATGTGAATTATATCTCAATAAAGAAATATTTTTAAGATTCTACATCATTTATGGATAGGATTTCCTTTCCAAAAGACCTTTAAACATTGGGAAGTGGGCTGGGACTGTGGCTCAGTGGTAAGAGCGCTTGCCTAGCATGTGTGAGGCACTGGGTTCCATCCTCAGCACCACACGCGTGCGTGCATACATACATACATACATAAAAGTTTTTAAAATGCCTATTTAAAAAAAATGTAGGGAAACTGTAAGTGCAGCCTTTCCAGAGTTGCAAGGTGACCTGAGCAGCCCTCACAGCCCCTGTCCTTCCAAGTCTGTCTTGATAGTGCTGACCCAAGCTTGCCATTTTTCCTCCCACTTTCAGTGGAAACACTCTGCTATGATTCTGGCCTGAAGAATTTTTATTAGTTTGATCCTGAAGTTATACAGGCATGCTTTAAATACAGAAATAAAGAAGCAAATCGCTGTCTAATGTAAGCACAAAATCATGCAGTAAGTAGATAGGTGAAGAGGTAAAATATTGGCTAGACAGTGAGGAAACAGGTGATCCTGTCTCCCATTTGGATCTATCACATTATCACAGATTGCAGCCCCCTCCCTATATTCCTGTCTATGTAATTTAGTCATATTGGGGAAGAAACAAAGGGCTTAGTTAGCGGGGTATGGATGGTGCATGCCTGTAATCCTAGAAATTTGGGAGGCTGAGGCAGGAGGATGGTAAGTTTGAAGCCAGCCTCAGCAACTTAGAGAGACCCTGTCTCAGTGGTAGAGCATTCATGGGTTCAATTCCCCAAACATTCCAAAGCGGGGGTGCTCAGTTAATCCAAAAAAAGGATGATAATTTCAAATAATCCTAAGGTAAATTAAAAATTTGTGAATATAAACACATGAAAAGAATATAAAACAGCTCTCATAATAGTAGCAAAGTGAATAAATAGCATTTAGCTCTTGCTTTGGTAGAGTCTTGCTACCATGGGCTTTGATCACAAATCGTTCTATGTTGCAATGAACCCCAGGGACCTGTCCTACGTGGCAATGGTTAAGAAGCTGCCAAAGTCTGGATTGACCAGGGTTCTAAGAAGAGTCTAACTCTTAGTCTAACTCTAATATGGCTAACTCCATGGTAGTCCCATGACATGCCAGGAAGGTCTAGCTTGTCACCTGCATTTACAGAAACACCTCAATGGCAGTGATCTGTAACTGACCAGGAGCCTGAAAGTCCCGGAGGCTACTCTCCATCAAGGTAAATCTTCTGACAATAGCCTATCCCTGACCCTTCTAGATGCTCTTGGAACCAGCTTCCACCAGTGGTTAAGGCCACAAATGAAATGCCCATGTGGAGCCAGGTACTTTATCTTTGGCCAAAATGCTCTTAAAGCATGAATATGCAAGTCAACAACAACAAAAAAAAACCTTTGCATTTTACTTGAGTTACTTGCAGTGAATCTTGCTTCCTAATTATATAATTTTCTCTTCTGACTTGAAATAATTGGATTAAGAGTTTGAAACATTTCAAAACAACTGTTATTTAGATATATTTATTTGAGCAGTGAGTAAGGAAAACAGGAAGTTGAACGATTTCTACCTTTTTCTCTGATTTTTGAAACTATGGGATCATGCTTCACAAATTTCATAACTGTATATAAATAAAACATACCAGTTTTTGCCTCTAGCAATAACGATGGGATCCCCATAAGTGAACCTTATTTTAGATGAAATAGTGTTATTAATAAAATTTCCCCAGATTATGATATTCCAGATGAGCCTCTTTATTTAGACTACATTTGAACTTATGGTAAGGAATCGGAATCTGGCCACGTTTTGGTAAAACGGCACTGATATTTCTCAACTAGTCATTATCTAAGGCAGGCCCTTTGATTCACGTTATTCCACACAAAATGCAAAGCAATCATGAGAACAAACAGATATCCATTAGCCTGAAGATACATTCTCTAGTCATTTATTTTACCACTCTCCTGTCCTACAGTAACATTATTTGTTTCCAATTAATTTTTACAACTGATACTAAAATGTATTGAGGTAGTAAAACAGTAAGGCAAAGGAAAGATTCAGAAGCCAGAAGTCACTTTTCTATTTGAGTGCCTTTCTGAGCTCTTACCTCCAGGCTGGCGATAGCGGAGGTGCCGGGGAGTTGAGGGGGACCTACAAGGTGAAAGTTCCGTGGCATCTGCTGCCGGGGAGCTTTCTGCTCCTGCTCGGTCCACTGGGGCGGACTCCAGGACTGCTGCTGAAAACACACAGCAGAAAGGTCAACAAGGAGGCCGTGAATTCCAGAGCTTCTTGTTAGTATCATGCATGCAAATGCAAAAGTTCATTATGGATAAAGAGCATTTCATACTAGTCTACATTTTAAAGGACTTCAGGGTTAAATCAGGGCCTTCTTCCCAGTGGAATGCTAATAACACTAATACTAAAAACTAATACATGGATCTTCTCTAATGGTGTCCTTCTGACCTTGTTGAGCCTAGCTGAGCCTGACTGACCTTGGCCAGTCCCTTCCATCCAATGCAATAAGAGATGTTAAAAAGAACAGGGGGGTATGTAGCAGATTATCTGCCCTCCAGCATATTCTGGCTTTCTTGGAGTGGAGAAAAAGGGTCTTTTTCAGATTATAAACCAGAATGGGATTAAAATTAGGACTTCACTACTTCTTTGCCTTGGTCACCCCTTTGGTAACCAAAATTTAGATTTCTAGCAATATGCCTGGGGGCTCTTAGGGATCTAAAGCTGAACTGTCCAAAATGATAGCACCAACCAAATAAAACCATGTAAATTTATATTAACTAAAATTAAAGTAAAATTTCAGTTGCACACTTGGACTAGCCACATTCAATGCTAAGTAACCACCTGTGGCTAGTGACTACATTATTGGACAGCACAGGTATAGACCTTTTCCATCCTCCCAGAAAGTTCTACTGGGTAGCTCTGAGCTATAGCTACAGATCAATAGAAGCAGGTGGAAATTTTTTTAAGTGAACTGTTGAGCCTCTTTCTGCAGCTAATATTTCAAGAATAAAAGTTCCATCATTCTAGGGTCACACTTAGGCTACTGCTAATAACATTTCTTTACCCCTTCCACTGGCTTGTTGACTATAACTGCGTATATTCTTCCAAGGAAATATATTTACCAAAATATTAATAAAGGTCTAACAATTCTTCCGTTTCTGTTTTCCTTAGGCTGTTCATTAACTCCCACTGATAGAAGCTAAGTTTCACCTCCACTCATTTTCATTACCCTGGTCAGTTGAACTACTTCTCTTTTCATTCCATTCAAGATTTCACTAACAAACTGTACAAAATCCCTAATGACTTCAGATAAAGCCATTTTTACACTTGCATATAATTTACTCCCTTAGAAATATGGCCACAATTTCAATCTTTTGCAACTCAAAGGAGCTGGGGAAGGGAAATGGTTAGAATCTTTCCTTGAATGACATAATTATAGTAAAGCTGGCAACGATGCAAGATGCAGACAAAAAGAAAATCAGTGCTTAGCTGTTAGTTTTATTATTTTTCTAAATAGCTCCATCAAAACTCAGTAATGGAAGGCATCTGCTCTGTAAGAGCAGGCAGAATACCAAATGCATGTCCTTGGTCTGATCCAACCATTCATTCATTCTCAGGCCAATGAGAAAATCTTTAGTCAGCAATATGCTGAACCCAAAAAACTTGCCAGTGAGACAACCAAAAGAACCCCAATGTACTGAAAAAGCAGGAAAGCAGAGAATAACACTACTAGCTAATAGACCTACAGGGAGAAGGAACCATGCTAGCATGGGGTGGTGAAGCATTTCCTTCTGGTGTGTTCACTTTCAATCAAGTTCCATGCAAACAGCTTTGCCTGCAGGATGAGTGGGCAGATGTGAGCTCCAAACAAATGCTAAAATCAGGAGCACGTTCAACCCACAGGCAGACAATTTTCAAACTGAGAACACAGAGACAGACACTGGTGCAGTGGGCTATGCAGCCCCATGTGGGCAAACCAGTTGCTCAGCCACGGTCTGAGCATACACCGGGCTGTGTGGTGCCCTTTGGCTCTCCTTTCTTGCCTGCCATTGGTTTTTCATTGAGAATCCATCATTGGGTGGAATTTGGGTCAGGCTCTTTAGAAACACTGGGGGTAGAAGAAGGAGGCGAATGCCTGGTATTAGGAAGATAGGGCAGCTAGTGAATGTTGGGTGAACCTACAACAGATTTGGGAACTAGGTTGGGGGAAAGTAAATTGTATTATTTTTTAACCCAAATTGTTTATCACCGGTTTCATTTTGAGGGAAAATTACTAGTGCTCTGCTTTCCCTTCATGCTATTTCAAGTTCTCTTGCCAGAAAATATTACAATGCTGGCATTATCATTTGTGACAATGAAACTTAACAAAGCATTCTTCAAATTAGCATTCTTCAAAGTGCATGATCTGACTGTCTAGGGGGAGAGCAATGAGACCTATGGACTTGGTATGGACCAGTGGGAAAGTAGATATCACACAATGAGATTGGACAGGGCTGAATCCTGAAATGAAGAGCAGAAAATGTATAAACTCTTGGCATAGGATTCTTATTCAAGTTTGCCAACTTTTAACTGTTAACATTATGCAGAGCACTTGCAAACATCTTTCAAATTAAAGACAGATCAGTGTGTCACCCTTTTCTTTGCCAATTGGAATTTTCAGGATTAGATAGCAGGGTTAACAGAGAAGCACTTGGGACTGCCAGAGATATCACACGCATGCACACACACACACACACACACACACACACACACACACACACAGAACTTTCAGACATGCTGAAGAGGTCATCCATGACTTCCCTAAAGCCATTCATGACTAGTATTGCCCTTATGCCAATGCAGAATAAAATAGAAGACTGAGTCTATGATTCTTTTGTTTACCTATTGAGGAGAATGCCAAAAATCTACCATAATCCCAGTCTTAATTCTAAGCTTTTTTTTACTCAGTGTTTTCTTTACCACATCTTAATAGCAAGAAAAGATGTGCCTATACAACCCATCTATTCCTGGTTTTGATGTGAATTGTATAATTGATTGCATTCCTGTTTTTATTCGGTCACTTGAGAAACTCAGAGCCAAACTTAGGGGTGTTCCAGTGGCTGCTGAGGACCACTAGGCAAACCCCCGTCCTAAGCCAGCCCCAGGAGCTATCTCACCACAGCCTCAGAGCCACTAACATCTGACACCAAAGTGCTCCCCTAACTCAAGAGAACATGAGGATCCACATTTACCTCCAGATTTTTCCTTCTCTTTATTGCAATCCTATAAAGGAGGGGAAAAACCTTCCCAGGCCACATAGCCCCAGGGTGAGGTGCAATAAGTCATTCCCTCATGGTGGTGCCCAAGCCCTGGCGCTGCACGGAGCACCAAACACTCGTCGGCTTGCCATCATCTCATCAGTTCAGAGAAGAATCCATGGTGATTTTGCTGAAGCTTGCTGTTCTAATGACTTTTTAATTATCTTCCCCTTTTCCTCCTCCTTAGTTGCTAACTTGTCAAGTTAAAGAATTTCTTGTTAAAAAGAGTGCTACTGTTGATGACGACAACCCTCCAGTTAAAATTCCATTAAACACTTCACCCAGGAAGCTTACTTAAATGATCCAAGTGAGAAAGCACATAGATGCTTCCGGCAGGTAGAAAGGCAAGGGTCCATCTGCTGATCCTCCTTGAAATCTGGATACTTCATCTGATTCATTACCTAATTTTTATGTTATCAATCAATAAATCAGATATTGTACAGTGAGGAAAAAAAAAAGCTCTTTGCTAATTTGGCTGCGAAACAATGTTTTGATATGCATCACAGAAACACTGAATTTTAAAAGCAATAAGGATCGCCTCCTCCAACCCCTATGTATACCAAGCTGAGGAGGACATGGTGATGCACACAGGACCCTGAATTAGTTCCCGGAGTGTTTTACTTCATTCACTCATCTAACAAAAATTTACTCCCTGCCAGGCACTGGCCTAGGCACTGAGGAAACAGAGGTGAACCAGACAGACAAGACTGCAGAGTTCATGGAGCTTATGTGGGGAAAGGCTGCCCAGGCAGTGACAAGAACACATGCAAAGGCCTGGGGCCGAATGACAAGATGTTCCTAAGACACAAAAGGGAAATCAATATGACTGAAGCTGAGAAGATGACGGAGCTTGGCAAGCGTACGGATTGGAGAGGGAGAGAACACTGAAGTCTCATAGGATCTGAAAGCCTTGGAGGAAAAATGTGCTTTATTCTAAGAGTAATGGAATGCCATTAGAGAATTTAAGCAAGAAACCAAGTGCTCTAATCCAGATTTTATAAAACCAGCTTGGCCGTGTCAAGGATAAACAAAACCATCTTTGCCTTGATTTTTCTCCCTATACCTATACTACGGTATGGTATGCCCTCTTGACAAAATTGAAGCCATCTTAGTGCTTCCAGTCTAGATCATGCTCAGCAGGGAAAAGCTGGGAGCAATACAGGAGCTGAGGGCAGAAATGGAGGCAGAGGAGATGCTGAGGCCGAAGGTCAAGGATGTGGGTGCCCACAATCTGCCTCTCCACAAAGTATCATGGTAGGCTCTTTAGCCAACCAGCCTTACACCAAATTCCAAGAACTTTCCACTAATATCACCCAGATGTACTATTCCTCCCTTGAAAACTGCCCACAGCTAGCCTTTGGCTATAGGGAATGAGGGAAACTAACTCTGCTCCTGGTTCCACAGGGCTAAAGGAAGCTACAGGAATGTTCTCTTCTAACTAGCCATTGTATCCATTCTACTCTATGCAGAAGTAGGAGTGCTGTAAAGAAAGGGAGGGAAGGTTCCAGAAGGAATGGTGCGGAAGCAGGTGGCAGCAAAGGTGGGTGTGATCATGTCGATGTGCTGGGTAATACCTCTTTGAATACTTCGTTTTAGCTTGTTACACAGATCCACGCGGGGGTTATCTACATTCTCTTCTACAGATCCCGGGCTTTGCTCTGGAGAAGAGAGGCCTCTGCTAAGATCCAACGGTACTTTACCAGTGTGCGGCGGTGGGGATGCTGCGGGGCTATGGGTGGTGGTGGGACTGCTGGATGACGAGGACGTGGTCAGGTCCAAGGCTCCTATCCTTGAGTTCAAGGGAGAAGTCAAGGACAGCTTTCTGGCCCTCACTGGGGAGGATGTCCTGGACACTGCCAGTGGTGGTGGGGAAGAGAATTTGCGACACAAACGTGGGGATTTTCCATCCACCAAATGTTCACCTCTGTTGTTTTGACTGGTAGCAAAAAACAATTCCAGTGACCTGAAAATAATAGAAAATCCTGTTAACAGGTTGCAGTCTCGTGATGATGACATCCCAGCAGTCATCCAAGAACATGCTCCCTACATTTAAAGACCACGATATCATTACACTGCTACGATTGCATTTTCCTTAATCTAAATGCCACATGTGTGCCACGCACCTGTCAAAGGAACTCAGACACCTTTTAGTCCCTGTCTAACCCTCACTCCTAAACTGAGGTTGCAAAGAACAGCAGCTGGTGTCTGGGGAGTTTATCAGACTTCAGCTCCCGCTAGATGCACTGAATCACCTGTAACTTAATAAGACATTCCCTCCAGCTGATTCTTATGTATATTAAATTATGAAAAGTACACTGTAAAAAAATAGAATGGTCTAAAATAATAGACTGCTTCTGAAAAATCAAGAAGCAAAAAAAGGCCACTTGAGACTGCAGGGTTTTCAACTTCTTCTCTGGGAAACCCTGTGTGTGACCTTTGTTTACCGCCTTCCACTGGGGCAGGGGTTATGGTGAGTTCAAGAGCAAGCCAGTGCTGGGTGTGGTGGTGCACACCTGAAATCCTAGAGCTTGGGAGACTCAGACAGGAAGATCTCGAGTTCAAAACCAGCCTCGCAAAAGCGAGGCACTAAGCAGCTCAGTGAGAACCTGTCTCTAAATAAAATACAAAATAGGTCTGGGGATGTGTCTCAGTGGTTGAGTAACCCTGAGCTCCATCCCTGAGCTCAATCCCCAGTACCAAAAAAAAAAAAAAAAAAAAAAAAAAAAAAACATAGCCAGTGCCCAGGAGCTGCTCTGAAGATCTGGGCTGTTCACGTGGACCCAGAGGTCAAACCCTGCCTACCTGACGGGGATGGAGGTGAAAGGCCTCTTGTATATATCAGAGAGCTTCGCCAGCACCACAGTGGCCGTGGTGAAAATGCGATAGGTGTGCAGGAAGGTGTTGAGGAAATCGATGCTCAGAAACCGCAAATCAGTCAGGCGCTCCAAGAGTCTCTCCACGCTGGCATAGCGGATCTGGGGCACTTTGCAGGAGTTGAGTGTTTTACTGAAGCAAATGTCAGTGTCATCCTTATGAAGACGGGCATCAGACCTACGTGCAAAGTAGGGACATGTTAACCAAACCAGGAGAAGGCTTCCCCCTTGGCCACTGAGTCCTCCAGCATTTACAAAATCGCTTCTGACCGCATTCAAAAGAAGATGGACATGTGTCTTGTACATGCTGACAAGACACATGTGCATAAAGGCAGGCTACGAGGACATCTGGTATGCTGAGGAATATTTTATGCCATTATAATTTAGGAAGGCCAGAACTCATTGTGAAGGATGTAATGATAATTCATTTCACTCTGTGGTTTCCTTCTCTTTCTAACTCAACCATATTTTATTAGGAAAATGAAAAATCCTCTTAAGGAGGGGAAAGCATCTCTTATGCCCTAAAAAACAGAGTATCAGAAGTATGCTTAAAAATATAGCAGTTGACAGCCCCCCACACACACACTGAGGAGGAAAAGACATAGTTATTACTGCTACTTAACAATATAACTACTACATTAACATATAATATATGCTTTGGCATTTGGCCTTCTAATTGGCTCTTTAATTTATCAACTCTACCTTTGTTCTTTGTATTATCTTATTACTGTCTTATCTTAATTATTTCCTTCCTACACTTTCCTACAGGTTAGTCTCTCATACTTTTCCTAACTTCTTGAATTGAAAGCCTAATTCGTTCATTTCATGATTCCTGTCTTATTAATGTGTTTAAAATTTCAGAATACAATTTAATCCATAAAGTATAAGTGACATGTTATGTTTTTGTGATGTTATTAATAAAAATGTTTTCATTTAAAAAATAGTGTCTGAGACAGATTCCAGTAAACAATACCTACCACTGCCACCCTGCCATCGGCTGCTTCTACTGTTCTGTGGAACCTCCCACCTGGCCACCCCCCATTCCTCATGCTAGGGCACTGCACTGGCAGCCTCTCTAGGTGGACCATGAAGACTGCCTGAAGCCATCACATCCCCTTCTGAGGTCCCTTGTTCCCCTTCATTGCAGCATGGTAACAGGCAATCGGTAAAATCCTGGATTTCACCATTTAATTAAAGGATATGCTATAGCACCAGTGACTTTCAGCGAGCCAACTGCTTGCTAAGAATCAGTTAGCTTGTTGTGAGCAATTTTAATTAGCCCTTTTGGCACTTCAAGGGAGGTTAAATTATATATTTATTTCCTTTGACTAGAAAGGAATCAATAGCTTCCTTAGCTTGCTTCTGGAAACTTCCCAGTCCCAAGTATGCTCAGTGCAGGTGGAAATGCTTCTTCTGAAGGCCTGAAAGAGCATTTTAAATGACCAGCTTACTCCTGCTGAGGAACTGTTGGCCTGTTAGCGTTAGTCATATTATTGATCTTAGAAATATACAAGTGCATTTTTTTGAGATTATTGAAAACAGTGGCTTTTTCTGCCACTCACGATGTGACCCTTAATCAAGTTTATTTTTCTGGTTCTTAATGTTCTCATTTGTAAAAAGTCCTGAGTGATTTTTATGAATCCATCAATTGATTTAATGATATAACCAATTTTTCTCCCATTATTTTCTACCTACAACCTCAATTTTCCAAGAAAGTTGAAGTCAAATATTATTTTAAACAAAAAAGGCCTTAGTTAGATATCATTTAAAGGGCTACTTTCACCTAACAAGTGTTATGATTTTGCATTCTAATCATAGTTTTGAGCTTTTCATCTTTTGATTATAATTAGTTTATTCTAAACACTAGTAGAAAAAAATATGTTGCCACAAGCATGAAATTAAATTAAACTAATCACACCATTGTCCTTCAAAATTGTGATTGTTTTCATTTTAAGTAAAGAAATTGAATATTATGAAATTACTTAATTTTCCTTTATTATACTGAACTGGATCTTACTTTATTTCCCAAAGGACAATCAAGAAAGACAGAATGCATTACTTTAGTCTCCCAGGATCATAGCAACTCCTTTTTGGTAAACACAAAAGCAACAGCAAGAGATCAAAGCCAAATCATTTATTATAATTGGTAAGTTTTAAAAGGAAGTAAGTAAGTGCTTAGAAAGTGCTGCCTTGTCAATAACGAGACATGGTTACAAGAGCATAATTTTTCTTTTAACTCTGACACATTTTTTTTTTCATGGCTTGTAGCCAGGGAGACAGATGCACACAGGGAGGCAGAAATACAGAGTTTAGGGTAGAATAGAGATGGCAAAATCATACTCCTTCTCTGACTGAGGACAAGCAGGCTCAAAGAAGCTGGGAGAACTAGAAAGAATAAATATACAAAACTTAACTCTGCCTGAGGAATACACCTCGAGTAGTGCGGACATCTTAGCTTTAACAGAAAATCCCTGTAGCCCAAGAGACAGGATCCTGTCCGAGCAGGAGAGCAGCTCCAACTTGTTTAAGTAGCATCTCTACATACTTCAAGGTAGAAAATCTTGGTCTATATGAAAGTGGTGATGCAAATGGACATGGATGCTGGTAAAACTGCTGGGATGGGCGCAAAAGCCACAACTGGTCAGGTACAAGACTAAAGTTTTCTTCTTCCTCCCCTTCTCCTTCTTCATCACCATCATCGCTGTTCCATCATTTTGCAGTGCTGGGCCTCATGCATGCCAGACAAATCCTCTGCACTGAGTTACATCCCCAGCCCTTTTTTGTTATTTTTTTTTTTTTAAGTTGCCCAGGCTGATCTCAAACCTGTGATCCTCCTGCCTCAGCCTCCCACTCAAGTAACTGGGATTACAGGTGTGCACCACCACACCTGACAGTATTAATTATTAGTATCAACAAAACATATGTACAGTGGATGTGCAGCAGCTCTAGGGCTAGGGGCTTATAATTATGCTACGCTGTCTGACTCACACATCTGTCTCAAAGGCAGCTGGACTTTCACGGTTGTCTAACCTTCAAACAATATTTTTCATAAAGAACAAAAATTATATATATCATTTTGTGAAAAATTAAAATTAGAATTCTGTAGTAAAAAAAATTGAAAAGAAAATCTTAACCTAATGATGTGAATCCAAAATTTAAGCCATGATTCGGACTTTCTGTCTTAATAGTCCCTACTTGTTCTTAATCTTAGCATTTCACATTTTTAAATAATTGGTGTTTTAAAAAATACTAAATCAAAAACTTCTAAAATTGTACGCAAAAGGAACTTTTGCCCTAGAGTTTTAAAATGGCCCTTCCCAAAATATTTTGAGTTGACTAATAATTTAAAATTACATCATTCCTTAATTGAATGATATTTTTCTGTACTACTAGTATTATGTACTCTGCCTTCATCTGAGGCAACAAATTCTCCAACTTGTACCACAGGGATCAAGCTAACTGTAGTTAATACCTGTCAGAAGAGGAAAGTTATCCTTCCAAAGTTAATGTTAGTTACTGTCTCAGCATAAACAAGTCAGATCTCAAAATATTCACATAAGAAGGCAAGGAAGACAAACATTTTCTTAGCTTCAAAAAAACTTTTGTTTTACAAGATATAACCAAATTGCTTTTTAAATGCACTTTACTCTTGGAATGGGAAAGCAAATAATCACAAAAATGAGAGTAAGGAACAATTTGGTCCTCTTCGAAATACTCCCAAAAACAGTTTCTGAATTTGAAAACAAAATAGTATATGGAGTCAAAAATGTTACTACAAAGATTTCTAGCACATAGTTATTGATGTAACTTCTCAGTTTAAACTATAGTGTTCTTAGGGATTCCTTTAAGATATAGGATTTGCTTTGCAGAGACACTTACAGAGTAGGATGGCACCCAATGCCAATAGCCTCTGGGCCAAAGCAGATATAGGCAAGGGCAGAAGGTACCATGGCCAAGTCATTTGATTTATAGGAGGTGTGTTGGAAGTCTAAATGTATCTCCTCAGCCAAACCTGAATAATATGATTCCTGCCCATTTGGGGGATGCCATGTAAGTCAGCCACACCTTGGTCTACCCTCTGACCTTAGACACATCTGGCTGTCATTACTTTGATATTTTATATTAAACTTGAACATTTTGATAGGATTTTGTCCTGAAGGAAGGACTATGTAACAGTATGAAAAACAATTTTTCTGTGCTGTAAGCCAATAAACTACAAATCTGAAAAACCATTTTGCTAGCCTTCCTTACTATTTATAATGGCATAACATAAATTATCACATGACTGTCAGGAAACATTCTCGATAAGAAGCAGAATCCTAGTGAAACGACTATTTTATTCAAAGTTTTACATTCTCTGCCAATTCAATCTTGATTAAAATGTGAGGGAAAAGATTATTGTACTTACTTAATCATATGTGGCACAGTAACTTTGGAATTTTCTTCAAACACTATAGTCATTAAACCATTACATCGTATATTGTCCACACACTGTGAAATTAAAAAATAGGCAATTAAAACCCACATGAAAATCTAAACAGATCTTACATTTTCAGAAGTACAATTTTCTCACCTGTATATGTCACACACACACACACACACACACACCAGCAGCAGCAATAGCAGGTAATTATTACACATTGATCAACAGATTCAATATCCATATACCAAAGCCAAGCATCAACCAAATGCCTGATAAATACTGTGAATAGGTGCAAGAGCTATATTTTCTCAGTGTGTTTCCCAACAGTTCTGACCATAATGTCACATCATAACAAGTCTCTGGTAATTCCAAAATGACTTGGGCAGTTTATACCTTCTGATGGATTGTGATGGTTTCTGCTAAATTCACTTTCTGCCATCAAAGTATGGAGTAGTCAGATTAGAAATGGTGCCTTCCTTGGATGGAAGTCATCTTGTCTCACCAGCCAGCTCTGTGCCCACTTCTCAGGTATCTTTTTGCCAATAAATTACCACATTTTTCTAGTTTGTCTAGCAGTTTCTATTGGCACCATGTTGGGTTGGTGAGGGGGGCAGTGTGTAATTTCTACTGTTTCTGGCATGCTTAAAGCCTTGTAACATCTTTTTTCTAAGGGGAAAAATCAGGAACTTTTGCTAATTTTCTGTCTTCTTTATATCTATGCCCAATCAATTTTATAATTTTCCTCTGTGATAACTTTGAGTTAGAGGAGGATTTGTTTTGAATTCTAAATATTCCCTTTGAACAAAATAGGAAAATGAAAAAAAAAATGTAAACAATTTTTAAAATGAGAAATTGCTTCTAGTCACTAGGATACCATGTAGTGCTTTGTGATTGCAATTCAGTGGTACAAAGAAGCTGATTGCAATGTTACCTCATGTAGGTCCTGATTTCAGGACATTCTATCTAATGTCCAAAAAAAGAGTAAGTGTGTACTAGAATATCACTGGGGTTCCCTGTCTTGTCAGTTTCTTTAGTCAAGTAACCATTTTGATATTTACTTTTCCTTAAAATTTATTTTCCTCATATCTTATGCTAGTGTTTCAAAACTACTAGGTATAAAGGATAGAATCAAATATTTTAAAGTTCCCTTTAATATATTTCCTTAAACTACAGTCTCTAGAAATAATTTTGAGTTATGTTTTTATATAAATAATTATGGTTATTTATAACCATACAATGAGCATATGATGATGAGCATGGTGGTGAACTCTGTAATCCAGCCTACTCAGGAGGCTGAAGCAGTAAGATCTCAAGTTCAAGGTCAGCCTGGGCAGCTTATTGAGAACCTGTTTCAAAATAAAAAGGAATGGAGAGGTAGCCCAGTGGCAGAGCGTCCCTGGCTCTTTGTGGTTCCAAAATCCATGGATATTTGTCACCGCCTGCAGCAACAACTTGCACGGGTCTTATGGGTGGTGGAGTGGAAACTGAAGCACTTCTATCTTTCTCTTTATGCACTGCTTTCTTGCTTGTTTATAGAGGATAGAGGAAATGAGGTTCACTTGCTTTGAGAGGAGAGAGAGAGAGACCCCGCTTATCAGAGAGAAAGAAACTTTGCTTAAGAGAGTAACTCTGAAAGAAAGACAGGCTTTTCTCCGTTCCACGATCTGCCTTCCGCCACTGCCCCTACTCGCTGCTGTGTTCTTTCTTCTGGCTTTTCTGCTAATGGCTGCTGTTGTGTATGTCCCCACTAGCCACTGCCGCATGTTTTTCCCTCTGGCTGCTGCCACACGTGTGTCCTTCTTCTCCTGCTTTTCTGCTAATGGCTGCTGTGGCGTGTCTTCTTCTCTGGCTACTGCCGCGCCGCGTGTCTTCTGCTACTGCTTTTCTTCTGCTAATGGCTGTTGTAGCGTGTTTTTCCCTCTGGCTGCTTCTAATGGCTGCTGTGTCTCTGTCTCGCTCCGCCTATGCTTATATCACCTCCAGGACGTGGAGAGCAGGGCCACGCCTCTTACGCAAAGATTAGGCGAGACGCTCCGAGCAGGCAATTAGTGCTCGAGAACACATGCGCATACATTGTGTGCGGTGGACAAGAAAATCACCTGAGTGTGTTTATGTCAATTAACCTCCTTGCTGCCGATGTGATCAGGCGCCATCCCGGCGCTGCCAACATGGCACAGCCCCCAACAGTAGAGCACTTGTCCAGCATATGCAAAGCCCTGGTTTCAATTCCTAGCACCTCTAAAATTAATTAATTAATTAATTAATTAATTTGATTAGATGTGCTTATACGTGAATTTATACCCCATCTTATTCCCACAAAAACACATATAATAAGACAAATGTCAAGATAGGTGAGATCACAGGGAATCTGGAAAACAGTAGGATGAAGCCTGGACTAGAGCCACACACATTCTTTATGTTGGGAACACTTAGTATAAGTGGGCCTCAAAATTAGCCAGCCTATGGGGCAGGCAACACAAAGAGGAATACATGATTAGCTACCAGATTCACAGTTCAGCAGAAGTTCAATTAATCCAAGTCTGAGACCAGAGGGAAAAAAATCTCACAGATTCTCATAAAGAAAATATTCAGAGATGGGGTTGTGACTCAGTGCTGGAGCACTTGCCTAGTGAGTGTGAGGCACTGGGTTCCATCCTCAGCACCACATAAAAATAGAGAAATAAAATTTTCAGAAAAGAAAATATTCAGTAATGTGGTAAACAAGGTCCTCAATAATGTCTTTAAAGTAACTACAAGATTCACCAAAACCACTTTTGTAACCTCCCTCAACATTTCTTGTCATGTGAAATTCCAAATGAATATCCCTAGTGGTGGGCTCCAGAGAATGTGATCCAGAGCCCAATCCTTCCTCAGCTGGTCTGGTTCTAAGGACAGGTTTCATACTCTCCAGAAAAGGGCCCACACTGTCTTCTGCAGCCTGGATAAAGGATGCTTCACTTCTCCTAGTTCATGGAAGTCTTGAGAGCAGGACGTTGGAAATGATATTCTCCCCAAAGTCCTGAAAGTACAATCATGTAGTCAGTTTTCCACCAGTGAGCCAAGATGCCAGGAGATGGGTATCCTCAGGTCTGAAAAAAGGCCACACCACCTCTAGGTGAGAGCACTCAGTCAGGGCCTGAAGAAAACATACATCAGTGACCCCCTGTACAGTGGGAACAGACAGAAGAGATGAGGCTGGTGCCTGAGTCTATCATGGAGAGAGAGCATGGGAGGGCTGGGGTTGTAGCTCCGTGGCAGAGTGCTTCCTACCATGTGCAAGGCACTGGGTTCAAGCCTCAGCACCACATAAAAATAAATAGATAAAGTGTTGTGTCCATCTATAACTAAAAATCTTTAAAAAAAAAAAAAGGGGGTGGCTCTGAGAAAGAGAATCTGGAATTTGGAAGACGGGAAGACACTGAGAGTTTCTAAACACCTGTTTGATTTTGAAAGCTCTATGATGTTGTGGAGATAGTCATTGGAAAAGGGGAGGAATTTGGATTCTCAGAGCGATATTCTGAGTCAATAAATGCTTCCCATGAGGCAGATCATGGGAATAAAGAGGAAGAGGTAGAGATGAATACTTTGAAGAAAGAAATAACAAAAACTGATGAGTTACTGAATAAAACCAAGAGAAGGTGGGAAAAGGTAAAAACCAAAGATGGCCACTGCTCTAAGGCAATTTTAAATTTTTCAGAAAGTAATATACTTAAAAGTAATAAAATATGGCCAGCTGTCTTTTGAATGACACAGTTTAACCAAAACCAGTCTATGTTTTGAATTCTCAAAAGCACCAAGAGGATGCACTCATGATATGGCAGAAGATATTGTCTTACATTTGCATTTATTAAGGACTTCTGTGACAGACACTGAGTTAGTGTGGGGAGATCGGTGGGGGGAAGAATGTATGAAGGAGCTTTGAAGATAAATAAAGGAAGTCATTTCGAATTCACTTTTCTATTCCGAGTGGGAAAAAAAGTAGACTAACATTTCTGTTCTTATGAAGCTATGCAGTATGGTTGGGTAATGGAGGAAAAGGTTTTATGGGAAAAGAGGTTGTATATAGACAGGGAATGGAGGAAGGGATACTTCACCCCAGGACCTTCCCGGCTACGCCTTCAACTTCTTTCTACCCTCAGTGTCTCCAGGACACAATGAGGGTGCCACTTGGGCAATGTACACAGAAAATGGATAAGTGGAGAGGTGGTGTTTGGTGAGACAATGTTCCTTCAATTCCCCTTAATGTTCAAAGCCAATGGCATAATCACAAACAGTCCTAGGGCAACTACACAAGCAAGAACAGAGGTGAGAACCTGCGGAGACCACACAGCCCAGAGTTCCCACACGGCTCCAAAGAGACAAACAGCCTGTTCAAATGAAGCCCAGGTGAAGAAAGGGTGGGCACAGGAGGTGGCTGGAGGCAGAGATTAGATCACAAAGAACGCCTCATCCCCAACAGAAGCATGGAAACAGGTTTAACTCTTATTTCTTAGGGTTTCAGATCCCCTAGGGATCGTAGAAACTGAGTGAGTACTGAATCTGAAAACTCAGTAAATACATCCCTGGATATGACTTTGAAGGGTACTTCATACCTCATGTACCAAGTCACAGAAAGAGAAGGCAGATCATTCCTAAAGTCACCAAAGCTATGGATCCACATATGTCTCAAGATATGGGGTATCTTGAGACAATTCTCTGCAATCTGACCTTGCCCACCTGCCTCCTGGAAACCAGACAAGGACCAGCTCTTGCTTCCTGAAAGAGGGAACCAAGAGGAAGGGGGTCTCAAGACCAGTCTGTCCTGTTCGATTACCCAGGAAACAGTTTGCTTCCATAGCAACCACAGCAGCCATGATGCCAAGTGCCAAGAGTCGAGAGATGAGCCCACTCCACAAAGCCAAAACCCACCCTTCTTCTCTATCCTTGACACAAGAATCAAGTATTTCCTCTTTCCTCCTTCACCTAGTGCTGTGCCCATGCAGAGCTCAGTGACTTCAGGACTGGGAAAGCTTTGCTGAGGACAAACAGAAGAGACACAAGGAGATATTTTTGATCAAACACAACATTTCATGGAAACAGCTCAAGCAGAATACTGCATGAAATTTGAGAGAGCAAAGAAAAAATAATTCATTCTTTCTTTTTACACCTAATATGAATACACATTAGAGTGCTTCTTCAGTTGAAATAACAGTTTCTTTTAAAACGTAATCGCATAAAAGAGTATTGAAAAGGGAAAATAACACTTAACATCAAAAAATTAACTACCACAAAAAGATGAGTAATGAAGGGGTTTTATCCTATTAAGATATTTATTTTGTAAAAATCACTATTCATCTAAGAAATAGAATAGAGGAGGTCTTGGTTTTTTTTCCTTACCTCTCTCCCTTCATGAATGTAGGGATTCATAATTTGGAAATTAAGAGGTATAGACAAAAAGAAATTAATGTAGACTTGTTTTACATTTCAATGTTTGTGTGTTTAGTTATGAAATAATTCAAATATACAGAAAAAATGAGGCATCCATATTCCAGTAACACAGACATAGCTACTATTAACACTTGGCCATACTTGCTATAGATCAACCTATTTCTTCAAAAGACATAAAAACACTACTAACACAACTAAAGATATAAAAACACTACTAACACAGCTAAAAGCCTGTTATGTTATGCCACTATGCTCTTTCCAACACAGAAATAACCACTACCCTGAAGCTGATAGTATCCTTTCATCCTTCCTTAACTCTTTCTTTTATTTTACTGTATATGTATTTGCCTATTGCAATATACAATGTTATTTAATTTTTTAAAATTGCCAGCATGGCAACACATGCCTGTCATATCCAGCAAGTCAGGAGGCTGAGGCAGGAAGATTGCAAGTTTGAGGCCAGCCTCAGCAACTCAGCGAGGCCCTGTCTCAAAATTTAAAGAAAAGTAAATAAAAAGGATTAGGGATATAGTTCAGTGGTAAAGCATCCCTGAGATAAATCCCCAGTATAAAAAAAAAAATGTTTTTGTTACACAGATGTTTGTGTTTTGTAACCCAACACTGCTTTGTGATCTATTCATATTTAATCTGTATCATCACTCATCATTTTAACTACTATATAGCTGATGACTTAAACATACCTATTAAACATACCTATTTATGTTGGGACTAATGACACGTTAACTAACTCAGGCTGATTCCTTACTCCCTGGCGGGTGAGCAAGACCAAGGCCTCAAAGGCAGTTTCAAAAGTTAATGATGATAAATTGACCACCGTCAGGGATTGGTTAACAACAGTTCTGCAAATGTGATCAGCTCGCGCTTGCCATATAGTCCTATGGGACTCTCACCTGCGTGAACCCTCCCCCCCATACCTTGCTGACTTTTAAGCTGATTGGTTCCCGCCTAGCCTCCACCCTACATAAAAGCTGTGTGACTTCCTCAATAAAGGAGTTCCTGCTGTGACTCGACTCCCTTAGCGTCTGATTGTCCTCCGCCCGGAGGGCTGGGTGCGGGAGGTCAGTTGGCCCTACCTTTCCCAGTCTGGCCTTGTTGGGGAGTGCTCCCTTCCCTTGTCGCTGGTTGAGAAGAGCAAGGTGGCTAAAGACCCCAACATATTTAAACATACATTTAGACATGCATATTACAATTTATTCAGTCAATGTTATACATACACATTCAAGAGATTTCCATTTTTCTGCTCTTTCAGAGATATAATGACTATGCCGCCAGGTTTCTCCTTGTGAAAAAGTTTCTACCTTTCTATTAATTTTTCACAGGTAATGTCTTTGTACCTTTTAAGATTTTTCTTTTTGTATTTGGTCTTCTATAGCTTCACCTCCATGTATCTAGAGGAGGTTTTATTTGAGTATATGCAGCCTGGAATTCTATAGTTTTCTTCAATATGAGGGTTCATTTTTCATTCATTTTGAAAATTCCTACTCATTTTAATTTTGAAGATTGCATCTTCTCTCTTCTCTCAACTCTTTCTTTCTGGCATTCCTGTTAGATGTATGTTGGACCTTCTAACTCTACTCTCTATGCCTGAATCTCCTTTTCATATTTACCATCTCTTTATCTCTCTTTGCTGTATTCTAGGTAATTTCCTTATAAACCTATTGCCTACTTGTTAATCTTCTCATCAGCTGTGACTGGTCCACTGTTTTTAATGAATTTCCAATGAATTTGTAATATTAATGTCTACAGTTTCCATTTTTAGATTTTTTCAATGCTGCGAGTTGAACCTAGGGCTTTATGCGTGAAACTAGCACCAAGCTATAGAGCTCCATTCCCCTTACACATACTCTCTCTTTTTGAACCTGGAGATTGAACCCAGGGGTGTTCTAGTTCTGAGATACACTGCCAGCCTTTCTTAATTTTATTTTGAGATAGGGTTTCAAAGTGGCCTGGGCTGGCCTTGAATTTATAATCCTCCTGCCCTTCCCAAGCAGGCGGATTACAGGAGTGAGCCACCAGGCCCTGCTACCATTTCTAGATTTTCTATTTGTTTCTTTGACAGATTAGCCTTGTCCTTTCTACACGGTGATGGACGCTTTCCTTATGGTTTGCTTTTTCCTTTCTTAGTTCCTTTCTTTCATATGTTATTATATTTTAAGCATTCTTATTCTACAATCTTCTAGAAGTCATCATCCTATTATCTGAAGTTCTTAACAGTGCTAATTCATCTGTTCCCTGTGTCTGCTGACTCCTGCTCATGATAGGACTTTTGAGTTTCTGTTTAAGCTTGTCATGAGCCCTGGTGTGCAGAAGCATTCCCAGTGGAGTGGATTTTTGTTTGCTTCTACAAGTTTCTTGAGATTTCAACAGTCGAAAGTTCTTTTTATAGTAGTTTCTCTGTTTGAAATTTTCACACCATATGAATATTGTAAATCTGAATTTCAAATGCATGGGAAGGCGATACATTCATTTTTTAAAAGGAGATTTTTAAAAATTCAGAACTCAAGACAAAGACAAACACCCTTATTTCTTTTCTGGGGCCAAAGTGTAGAATTTAAAGTTCTTATTTCACTCTCAAGAAAAGCCCTCCAATGTCAGGCTTTAAATGGACGTTCTCAATTACTTTAATGGACCCAAGGCTGTCTCCTGCCCTTTTTATACATAATACTCTGAGGGCATGGGGCCAATTTCCAACCTAAAATGATTCCCAGGTCTCTAAGTCTTTGACGTACAACCTTTCTGATTTGGCTTTAAGTTCCCTAGTTTCTGGTATCTAGAGAATCCCTTCCTACTGGTAAATATTACTTATGTATTAAATTTTTTTATTTTACTGATTCTGTGTTAAACATTTCTATTTTTGTAGTTTCAGAAGACCTAAATCTGCTTAACTGTCCCCACTGCCAGAACTGGAACTTAAGATTAATTTTTTATCTCCAGAGAAAGAGAGAGATTTATGGGACCATTTTTATACATCTAATATCCAGTGTTGAGTCTCATTCACAAATCTAATTCATTGTGTAAAGCATCAAAATTATTTTCAATAGGAATAAAGAGAAATTCCCCCATTCAAGTTTCAGGAGAACTAAATATACAGCAATCTGAACCAAAGCCCATAAAACCTTATAATGATAAGTCATATTTTTGTTATGTAAAAAGATCTTTGAAACCTGGCACACAAACTCTAATTCATCTGTGGGAAGGAGAGATGGATGGATAGATGAATGGATGGATGAATAGATAGATAATACATGATACTGTAATAGAGGAGTGGTTTTTTAATATGTGCCTTTGCCCCAGACAGGTTTCAAGTACAGTGCAGCACGAAAAAAAATAGGTTCCTAGGCTCTGGGTCCACCAACTCTATTTCAACCAGAGTATTCTTCTTTTATCTCATGTCCATTTGGGACACTGAATAAAGCTTCACTGAAGAAAGGATGTCATTCTAGAATAAAGCTAAACTACAATAGAATTCATATATGCAAATTGTATATAAGTATACTTATAGTGGAAGATGTGATTAGTTCTCTGTATTCCTAGGTTTGGCATCCATATTTCAACCAACTGTGAACAGGAAATATTCAGGTAAAAATATTGTATTTGTATGAAACATAAACATACCTTTCTTTCTTATCATTGATCTATAAACAATACAGTATAAAAATTATGTACACAGCATTTACATCCTTAAGTGATCTAAGGATCATTTAAAGTATACAGAAAGCTGTGTGTAGGTCATATGTAAACACAATACCATCTTACATAAGGAACTTGAGCACCCTCAGATTTTGGTACCCAGGGTATCCTGAAGCCAATTTCCCAAGGATACCAAAGGATGGTCATGTTCATGATTACATAAACATGTATCTTGGTTGTTGGGTAGAAATGATGAAGTCCTGGGGAAATGAACACAGTTCACTGAGTTAAGAAGAAATATAAAACAAGCAGGGTGTGAGACATATTTAATGTCATATTATGTTATTTTACATTAATTATAATAAACCTTAAAATTAATTGCATAATAAAAGCCAATTCCCAAGTCATGGATAGTATAGTTCAGTTTTTAATAACCATGCTAGATCTGAGAATACATGTGTTCACAAAAACCTCAGGTGATTTTACTGGAAGTGGTCCTTGGAGAAGTGTTGAGAATGACTTCTCCTGAACAGGTATTCAAGAGTCTTGCTTAAGGAGTACCTGTCCAAAGGTCAGTGGTCCACTATGACACCATATTTTTTTGCCTTCTCAATACCTCTAGGTAATAAGAAGAAAACTTAAGATTCAATTTTTCTTCTAATTCACCATTTTTATGTTAAAGTAGAAAATTCCCTATTGAGCAGCTATTTTAAGGGAGAAAGAAAGTCCAATGTGCTACAAATTTGTCTACACAGGTCTAAATTTTGGCACAAAATATAGAATTCCTGCCCAAACCAAGAAATTTAGGGGTGAATTTTAACTCTACATTTTAGTTAATACTCATAATTATAGCAAAATCTGTTTAACGCACTGTTATTTATGATGGTAAGACAAGGGCAAATGAATGCACTGTGTTGAAATCAATGGTCAGCCTCTGATCTTTCCCTATAAATAGATGAAAAGGGAGAGAACTATTGGTTGAGACCATTATCCATCTGCATGTTTTGTTGGAGGTGCCAACAGTTAATTATGGCCTTACTGATGTAACTAAAGTGGTAATTAATCATTCAAGTTATTGTTCCTTCTTAAAATTAGAGAGAGAGAGAGAGAGAGAGAGAGAGAGAGCGCAAAGTCAGAAGTGTTAAATTTTGCAGGGTTCCTTATGTGAAAGTGGTATTGTATCAATACTCAGGAACAACTTCATTGTCTTAAAGAAGAATCAGGTGTGGGGCTGGGGTTGCGGCTCAGTGGTAGAGTGCTTACCTAGCACATGTGAGGCATTGGGTTCAATTCTCAGCACCACGTAAAAATAAAATAAAGGTAATGTATCCATCTACAACTAAAAATAGTTTTTAAAAAACTGAACCAGGTGTAATTAGTTTAATACAGTACAATACCAAAGTTAAGATTCAGATAAATTTAAAGGGATAAAAATTTTTTAAATAAAATAATGGAGAACATATTCATAAATTAAAATTGAAAGAAACTGTTCATTTCCCTGGTCTAGACAAATAGTTCTAATGAATTGATATTCATCTGTATAAATAGAAAAGAAATAGAAATAGTAAAAATGTTAATTTCATAATTACAGAAATGTAAATTAAAACTAGCAGAAGGCAAAACCATTTTTCCATTAAATAAGAAAATGTGATAAATGTGACACAATTCAGCTTTGACAGGACATGAAAGAAAATAACATAGATACCTAATTGATGAGGTAGTGAAATGATGTGTTAGATGAGTATTGTAGTACTGTTAAATCTTGAATCATGAAATCATGGATGTGATCATGCCCTCTATACCAACCCTATACTCTTTGGGGAATGTGTATACCAAGGGACCTTGAAAGGGAGAAAAACTCCTGCACAAAGATGTTTAGCACCACATTATATATTGACTCTAAAACCTGGGAACAGCTCATAGTTCAATGCTCAGGTATTTGGAAAAAGCTATGAAAGTGGTAAATTAACATGTAGACTATATTATATGTGTACATGTATATTCACACATTTACATGCAGGCACAGGTATATATAGCTATTAGAGAAACCATTGCGAAGAAGTTTGTGGGAATGCAAAAACAAGTAAATGAGGTAAAAAAAAGTTGAAATGATGTATGTATACACTGAGAGTCACACTATAAAATTATTTCTTTATGGAAGTATTTTGAGAGCCTTAAAGGTGGAAACTATTCTTTTGGGCAGAAGTTCTTTAATTCAATTGTGCAAAAGTGATCTAAGGAGTTTGTAAACCTAGGAAGTTTAGAATGGCATTTGGAATATGGGTTCAGGAGCCTGCATTTAAACAAAACCCCCACTAAAATAGGCTGCCTATGGAAAACACTTTGGTAAACATTTCAGTATGCTGGTGTGGGGAATATTTCTAGTTCACTTTTGTGTCCTTATTTTTCCATATGCACAATAAAATATTAAACAGTACATTTTCAAGCATTCAGTAGGCTCATCTTATTAATAATAAATGTGTCCAAAGATATACTTGAGAGGCTTACAAATTTCATGAATATATTTGCAATTCCCCCCATAATACGAAAATGCCTTAAGCAGAGGACCAAGTCAGCTGAGATGCAGGCCTCTGGGCAGCAAGCTGGGCTCAACCAATAGGAGATCATTCTGCCCCTACCACCCCTCCATGCAGACCCCACACCAGCAAAATCCAAGTGTCCCAGAACGTTGGTCACCCTACCTAGCCTTCAGCGGAAATTGATATGTGACCACTCTTTTCTCAACACACGGTCTTCCCTTGGATTCCATGACAACACCCCTCCCTGGCTGTCCTCCTACTGTCCTGGTGGCTCTTTCTTGGTTCCCTCTGCTGTTCTTCCGACCCCTCTCTCAGTTCCTGGTCCTCTTCTCATTTCTACCTATACTTCCATCCTTAGTGATCTCATCTCACAGTTTTAAATACCACCTGAATGATGAGAAGTCTCCCACTACCCTAAACATTAGCTTCTTTGTTGCACTACTTATTTAACAACTCAGTTTGATTGTCTAATAAACTCCTCAAACTCAACATATCCAAAAATAAACGGATTTTCACCCCCGATCTCATTCCCCAGCAACTTTCCCATCTTGATTTATGACAATTTCAGTCTTGCAGTTGCTCAGTCCAAAAACTCTGGTGTCATCTTTTACTCTTCCTTCTCTCTCTTGTCCCAGATCTAATCCACAGTCAAATCCTGCTGGTTCTACCTTCAAAATGGATCCAGAACCAAAACCCTTATCTTCAGCTCACTTCTGCCATGCCCATCTGAGCTTTCAAATCTCTCTCTGGATGACTGCAGTAGGCTTCTCACTCCCTGCCTCCTGCTTCTAATCTTGCTCCCCTCACAGGCTACAATTGCCTTCACAGTTAAAGTGGTCCTTTTAAAACCTAATCAGGCCAGGCATGGTGGCTGCACACCTGTAATCCCAGACACTCCAGAGGCTGAGGAGGATTGCAAGTTTGAGGTCAGCCTCAGTGACTTAGTGAAATCCTGTCTCAAAATACAGAAAGGGATGAAAATGTAGTTCAGTGGTAGAATATCTCTGAATGTACAGGATGTTGTATGGGATGCTTTCATCTGACTCAGAGGAGAAGCAAAAGCCTTTCAATGGCTAGAAGATATCATGATCTGGCCCCTGCTACCTCTTTGACTATTTCTATTCTCCCTCTCACATGCTCCAATTCAGCCATGCTGGCTCTCAAGTACCCCTCACAATATGCATCATTCTTCTGCTTTCAGCTCTTGAAATCACTGCTTCTATTTTTTGGAATGACTTTCCAGAAAAGTCATTCCTATGTCCACATGGTATCCCCAACATCTACTACATGCTTGGCTTAAACATCCTTTCAGAATGAGATGGCACCATGTTAGAACTGTACCAAGCCACACTACCTCCAGGAGACCAGTCCTTACCTACCCTATCACTGACAGTGTGTACTCATTTAGTACATTTATTGTCTGTTTTTTTTTTTTTTTTTTTTTTTTCGGTCTTCCCACACTAGACTGTAAGCTACACAAGGTCAGAGAATTTTCTTCTATTGTTGTCATCTGTTTTGCTCATGATACATCATAAGTACTTGAATACTACCTGGCACATTGTTTCACTGCATACATTTGTTAAGTGAAAAAACCACAAGAATCAGGGCTGGGGTTGCGGCTCAGTGGTAAAGTGCTTAAAAACCCCAAGAATCAAAGCCACAAAATGTCAAGGCTCCATTGAAGATAGAAATTTCATGGAATGATATCACTGTTGATCAAAAAGGTACAACTTTCCGCTAGTTTCTGCCAATTGCAGATAAAATGTGGCTCTCTCTCTCTCTCTCTCTCTCTCTCTCTCTCTCTCTCTCTCTCTCTCTCGGCTAGGCAACATTTGCGACTTGGGGAAATAAGGAGGAAGTTGAACACTTCTGCCTCAAAGTGCAGTCTAAGTAGAAAGAAGGACTTATTTGGATACTTGTGGCAGATAAAACTTTGGGTATCTTTCTTTAAATCAGTGAATGATCCAGAGTCTCATTAGGTAAAAGATGCATCACAAATACGGAGAGACTTAATGAACTATTAATTAAGTTCATATCATGCAATGTAGAGCTAATAAAAGTATTAATAAATTATCAAAAGGATATAATTATGCATGAAAAATTATGAAAGATCCCATATTTCATTCCTTTGTCAGCCAGAAAAGTAATGACTTCTATTTATTCATCATCAAAGCAGTCATAGGGTTATTAAATAAAAATTCCACATAAGATATCCTTACATAGGATGTTTAAAGTACTAAAAAGAAGCCCTATGTTAAATCTGAGTCCTGTATCAATGCAGTTGTATAGCTTCTGACAACTATTTCCAAACTTCAAATTTCTCATTTGCGAAATGGGACTAATAATTTTCTGTTTGCCTTCAGATTCCCATAGTAAGGGTGAAAGGAGATTAGAATGATAAAACTTTTTTAACAAATAAAAATAATTATTGTCATTGATTCTCTATTTCCCCCTCAGTTTTCAATCACTCAAAAAAAAAAAAAAAATGAAACAACCATATGACCCAGCTCCTCAGTATTTAGCCTGAAGAATTTAAGTCAGCATACTCTAGCAATACCTCCATACCCATGTTAATAGCAGCACAATTCACAATAGGCAAAATTATGGAACCAGCCTAGGTGTCCTTCGAGGGATGAATGGATATCATATTTTCTTAATCCATACATATGTGTGTGTGTGTATATATATATATATATATACATATATACACACACACATATATACATATCTGTATATATGTGTGTGTGTATATATGTGCATATATGCGTATGTATATATATCTATATATATATAAATGCAGTTTAATTCAGCCATAAAGATGAATGAAATTATGTCATTTGCAGGAAAATGGATGAAACTTGAGAACATCATGTTAAGCAAAAAAAGCCAAATTCAGAAAGTCAAGGTTGTGTGTTTTCTTTTATATATGGACAGTAGAGAGAAAAAAAGGGAAAAAGCAAGTGGATGGCAAGGGAGGCATATCATGAAAATAGAAGAGAAACCAGTGGAATAAAGGAAGGGGACAGGGGAGATAAGAGGGGAAAAAAAAGGGGAAGTACTAGGAAACAAAATTGGCCTGATTATAATGTTATATTGTGTGAATATGTGAGTATGTAGTAAAAAATCCCACTATTATGAATAATTATAATGCACCAATAAAAAGAAAATTTCCTTAAATTAGGTAGCTGAAAAACTATAATACAGTACCTCTCTACCTCAGTTTTATATATAAATTACTAGAGCTCTTTAGAAAAAAAAAAAAGGCAATGAAACCTACAATGTGTACCTTTTCTATTAGACTTGATCTTTTTGAGTTAACAACTTTGAGAGTTTACTCACTGCTTTATTATTTCAGAGAGACAGAGTCTCACTCTGTTATGGGCTGGGTGCAAACGCCTGGGCTCAAGCAATCCTCCTGCCTCAGCCTCCCTGTAGCCGGGACTACAGGCACTCACCAATGCTCAAGCTTGATTTTAGAACTTTCCTCACATAGAATCACTTTCCCCCATCTTAGCAAATAGAGCAGAAATCCAAGTGGAGTTTGAATTTGGGTTTCCAATCGTGACCAGTTTTGACACATTTCCAAAGGATACCATTGCCTGAATAAAGTCCCTTACTAGGTTTAGCTGATCTAGGAAAGGCAGGCAATTTTGCTCCCTAAGTTTTCTACATGAACTACAGGAGTTCATTTTCACATTTAATACTACAGCATCTCTTTTGATTCTAGTTTGAGATTTCTCACCTCAGCCCTTGTTGGCTGTTTTTGAACTTCTCACCATTTTCCTACATCAGAAGCAAATAAGCAAGACATTGGAGAATTTATTACTAACAGGACAATTCAACACTTATCATTGCGGTGGTTATAGTTGCAGCTGCTACGAAATACCCAGGAACTAAAATGCATTTACTATGTTTCAGGTAAACGTTGACTTTAAGAAGAAGCAAAAAAAAGAAAGAAAGAAAAAAAAAAAACACCAACAGCCTACCAAGATACATAGTGGAGGACAGTACTGACCACAGCAGCTACCAGTTAATTTTTAATAAAAAGAAAATAATGCTTAAAATTCTCATCACATGTATATATTGTGATGATTAAAAAAAGAAATTCTGATTAAAATATGATTAAAAAAAGAAATTGTAGCAAAAGCTACTTGCTTACCTGACTGATGTCACTCATCCAGGCAGCTTTCTCCTGGCGTGAAGGTGCTAACAAGACCACAGTGAAAGAGGCCGCATCAGGAGGTTCTACCACTATCTTAAAATCCAGGTGTCCAAACATGTGCCCAGAACCTTTGGCTTCAACATGTGGAAATCAAACAATTATGATTACAAAATATGAGCAATAGTTGTTTTTATACAGTTCAATTAATATGATCCATGTGCATTCAGATCCCAAAGCTCATTTTAGCCAGAAAATTGCTTCACAGACATGGGGCCTTAGGAAGCTAATATGCAGATGAGGAAGTTGAGGACTGCAGGTTACTGGAGACTAGGATCCCAGTCTCCTTATTTCATGTTTAGTTTCATAATGTGTAGAAAGAAATCCAACACTTTAGTTCAACTCATCTTTCTTCTCTGCCTGAAGAGTCACTATCATGAGACAATTTTAATAGAATTTTATCAATTCTGGAAGATGGTTTAAAAATGCTCACAGATTAAATGATTCAACAGGTAAATGATTTTAGGGGGTTTATCCTCAGCATCTCCTGTGCTTTCCTAGGCAGTTCCTTTTAACCATAGAAGATTTAAAAACACAGCACTTTATTTTTTATCTTAACATAATTTTAAATAATAGATTCAACTTACAGTCATCATCACTTGCATCAGGCTCTTCAATCAACGTACATTCTATGAGAGAGAGGACCCCACCTGTCTGGAAACAAACCAATTTGTCCTTAAGAGGCTGAAGGTCTTGCAAAGGCTGGAAATCTCTGACTTGTAAACCTTACTTTCAAGTTGCCACAGAAGAGAGTATCACAAACAATGTTTCATTGGAGTCCAAAATTAAACTTAGAAATGTCAAATGAATAGAACTCATTTTAGTCTGTCTCCCCTCAGTTCCACTCTTGCTATCAGTATTTATAAAATTTAGTGATTTCATCTATGGGAGACCAGATAGCACTATAAGGACTTCAGAGAGTAACTACTGCTCAGAATGGGCTGAACTCACCACACATCATCATAGTGTTGAATAATATTTTTAAGCAATAATATCAGAAAGTATAAATAGACAAACTTTTCCTATAAAGGCCCAGATAGCAAATATTTTAGGCTTTGCAAGCCATATCATTCCTATCACAGCTACTTAAATCTACCACGTTAGCATGAAAGCAGTCATAGGTGATAAGTAAGCAAACAAGTGTGGTTGTGTTCCAATAAAACTGTTCACAAAAACAGGCAGCAAGTTGCAGGTCATAGTTTGCTGACTCTTGGCCCATAGGAAGATAAAATAGAGGTCAGTAAATATTACATGAGTACTTCAAATGAGTGATTTAAAAAGATTTTTGTAGCTCAGCAGTCACTAATAATTTTATCCAGGTTTTTTTACTTCTTTATGATACTGCATACTAAAATAAATTTCTATTACTTTGAATTCAAATGTCAACAAAGTAAGTGTCAGTTGTGAACTGTACATCCCTCTGTATGTTGTCATGACAATCTGTTTTATGATAATAGGAGGCATGGGAAAGTCACACTAGAGTTAACCTCAACACCTCTGAAGTGCTAGGAACATAAATGGAATATTCACAGAAAGCCCATACCTTAAGCAGATGCAGTTTTCCTCCTGAACTTCTTGTACAAATTAAAAAGTGTTTTGTAAATAAGAAGCACTGTCTCTCTCCTTCCTTTTTCAAAGACAGTGAACCCAGGCGAACTTTACTAAGTTTCCCCCGCTCAACGGAAGGTACTTGTATAAGAGAACCTGGTGATTACAAAAGTGAAGAATACACAGCAATTAAAATTCTGTCAGGTGAGGACCATGCTCTTGGCAATAAATACAAGGGCCTGTTTCCCAAGATACCAAGGATATATTTAATGCACCATCAGAACAATTAAGTCTCCTACACACTGAGAAGAAGAAATAATGCATTGTATCTTATGGGTTTAACTGCTTCTGATACTTTTGTGAAACACTCAAAACTTGATTCTTCATTTATAAACTAGAACATACATTTGAAAGAAGGTCAAATTGAATTCAAAGAACAAGGCACTTCTGCTCTCTCTCCTTGGTGATCTGATCCCAGTCAATTTATTCTTACTAAGAGCATACAAATTATACAATTACATGTGGTAATAAAATAGTATGATGGAAATTGTTCTTTCTGAGTTTCTGAAAGTAAAGAGCATATTATGTAGTTTACCTTGTATTTTAAAAACAGAAAGCATATATATTATAAAAATACATAAATTAGATATTTCAGTGCAATTTAGTAAAGGACTGTTTTAAAGGGCAGATATTTCAAGCTGCATTTAAATTATGTGTGATAAAAATTCTTTGTGGAATCTAAATAGAAAATAAACCACATAAAAATCTCCACCCAGGGCACTCCTGTGAGCACAGCTCTCTTCCACTCAATGTGAGAAGTTGTGCATGGACTTTATGTAATACTGAGATTACCTCTGATTATTTCTAGATTACACTCTAAAAACAACCTCCCTCACTCTAAACATATTCCAGTCCAAATTAAATATTAACTCAAAAAAGCCAAGCAAGCTTCTTGCAAACAACTTGGTTCTGATTTCTGAAATCCCCTGAGCTGGTTGTATTATTCTATTGTTTAATTCACTACCCACCCCAAATGCAGCACTACATAGGCTCATATCAGCCTCATAAGAACAATAAAATGCATATTCAACTCTCATATATTAACAGTGAGGAGATTGCGAGCAACCTTGTTTTCCTCTTTTACTTTTTCTGGGTTTCTTGACTTTTTAAATGAGCTCGGATTACTTCTACATGTGGAAAAAAGCCACTAAAATTTTTTTCATAAAGAATATACATACCTAATATAATAAAATTATGATTGTGAGTCACAAAATCTTCATATTCACATATAAATATTCTAAAGTGCATCTAACTTTTAACAGAGATGCAAAAATGCATAAGGTGATAAAGGGCCTACATTTCCATGCCCTGATCTTACACCATCTATTTAGGTAAGTGTTTAGGTGGGATGCTTGATAGACAGAGAGTAGGCAGCTATTCTGGGCCTAAAGAATAGCAAGGTACCAGTTCTGGGAGAGGGAGTGGGATTGAGAATCAAAGGGTGAGGAGAAGACCTGACTCCAGTGAAAGGATTGGGCAAGGGGAAAGTGAATGAAGGAGGTGAGGTAGGTGGGAGAAAACTGCAGACAGCTCAGGCAGCAAGGGATTAAATTTGAAAAGTAGAGAAGCAATGGAGAGAACAGAAGGCAGGAAGGGTAGGAAAATGGACGAGCAAGTAATGGCAGCAAAACGGCATTGTGCTCTTGGCACATTGGGGGATGGAATCAAAATCACAGCAGGACTTTCAGAGAACATGGTTTCATCCCTCCACCCATCCCACCCTCCACATGCAAACACACACACACATTTTACAGAAACTGAGGCCTGAGACTAAGTAGCTCTCCTAAGGTCACACCTAAGTAAGGGGCATACGCAGAAGATGAATTTGACAACATAAAAACTAAAAATTGTAAAGGGAAGGGATGGGAACAGACAGTAGGTGTTGGCTTTAGTGGTCATTTATCATCCAGGGAGAACAGTTAGGGCTGTGCAAGACTGAAGCTTGGACAGATGTCTTGGTGGACAGAGAGGTTGGGGAGTCATTTTCAGTAAGGTTATAATCAAGTCTGTGAAATATCAGTAATTATGTGTTCATTGATAAATGCTTCTAGCAATTTAGTGATTTTCTAAGTCAGAAATGACAACACACTGTTAGCTCATATATTAGCAATTATGTGAATTTCAGTTCTGAAGTAGAAAAATAAATGTTTCCTTGGTAACCATACATTGATACGCTTAATCTATAACTACTCACCTCACACCCAAGTAGGAGAATATGTGCATTAGGTGTGGACACAAATCTACACATCTGAATTAAAAACAGAAATTTCAACAGTTTGGTGTATAAAATAAAATGTTTGGAAAACAGCATTTTAAGTAGTTTTTTCACATTTCATTTTAGGTTTGACATGATATTTCAACACACTCATAAGAATTAAAGAAAATATTTCTCTCTAGTTAATATAAATTAATAAGAGAAAAAAATCTGTAATTCCTCAGTAACAAACTATTGCTATGGCCTGGTTCTGAGCATGCTGATCATCAGTCTATCTAATTGGGGTCAACTTACAACAATCTGTTATTTCAATCACTGAATTCCTGGGCAATGGCCTCTAGACTGATTAATACCCTTATTCTTCATTCCACTCAGGAGTGAAAAAAAATAAAATAATGAAGAGCAGTTTCCAGGTTATTGGATTAGGCACTTGAGAAGATGTAATTATTTCTAGACCCTGTGCTACAAGTCCAAAATACACTGGTATGTAGAAAGCACATAATATAGAGTTTGGGAATGACTGAAGTGCTAGACCAGTCCATGTCTCCTTCTTAAAATATTTCACTACGTATTGTCACCTTTATTTAATTTTCCTGATTGGTATGTCCACAAGACAATGTTTACAATGCATAATGGGTTTGTACAAAATGTCAATTTAGAGTGCCTTTATCTTCTAACAAATATTCATATATATATTTCATGTTGTTAGAAATAGAAACTCATTCCAGAATTTGGATCTTAGTTTTTAAAGTGAATGTCATAATCTCACAGGCACTAGTCTAGGAGCTTTTGTGAACATTAGCTCATTTTATATCCACAACAGTCCTAAAAGATAGATGCTACCATTAACTCCAATTTAAGGAGCAGAAACAGAGGCAAAGAGAGGTTAAGTAAATTGCCCAATATCACACAGCAAGGAAGTGAGGGAGATAGGATTTGACCTGTACCATCTTCATCTTATTGCCTCAGATATTTATACATTTATTCAACAAAATTTAGAGTTCAGAAAGTAAATTCAGAGGACCTGGATTACTTATGTTTTCTACTCCTTAGAATAAAAATTGTCAGAAGGTTGAAAGTACACACATACATGTGCAAACACACATGCTAGAATGAACACAAATACTACACCATCAAAGAAATTGTAGTCTGCTTCACATAAAATAGAGTCCCGTGAAATTTTAAAGCATAGCAAATCTAAAAAAATACCCTGATGGGCTTTAAAGCCTGTTAAAAGTATTTAGAAAAAATGATAACAAGAGCAACCAAAGTAAATCAGTACACTCTTTCCAAACTGTAATTGACGACTTTCTACTTTGAGATTAAGGACTGATATTCAGAAACCATCTTTATTGAATAATTCCTAAACAGAATAAGTAGGTCAAATTGTGGAAAAATACTACTGAAAGGCAAATCATCATATCAACATCAATACAATGATAACATCACAAATAGTAATAACTGACAGAAGTACCTTAAATATGTGGTACACAACAAGAAATAAAGAACATGGACATGACTTCAAGGGAGAAGTGCTGCAGGACAGCTTTTTCTCCAAGTACAAGGGAAAATGATATGACTTATTCAATATATTAGATCTTTCAGCATTTTTCACTATTGGTAGGTACTTTTTCAAATTCACACCAATACAGTCAAGTTTTTAGAAATATATCAAATATATATGGGTAATAATTTCATTCAATCAAAAGTCTTTTCAGAAATTGTATGCTGGTAACAGAAACTTTTGTTTCCTTTCTTGCATATTATAAAGCACATGTCAATTAGTAGGCATTTTCGGTGACTCCAAATACAAAGAAATACATAAAATATCTTACAATCACAATTACAATTCACCCATTTTCTTGGTTGCTATCCTGTAAAGCATCATACTAGACAAGGCAAGGCAGAAAAAGTTCATAAGTGCTGCCCTTTAAAGCTTAGAGCTCCTGGAAGAGGCATGCAAACAGTACCCAGACACAAAAAGACAAAACATGCACCATCAACAAAGGGCCTTGGAAAGGAAGAGGAAGGCTGAGCGGAGGTAACTGGAGAGTGGGGAGGAAGAGGACATCAAAAGGCGCCTTAGAGGTATCTGACCTGAGCCTGGTCAGACAAGCAGGCTTTTCATAGGCACAAAAGAGATGGATCAGGGTTTTCCTGGCCCCAGACTGGGAACAGCACAAATGAAGGCACAGAGATGGCAAGTGCTGAGCAGGCAGAAGCCAATACAGGGCACAGACCATGCACAGGAATAGAAGGGGAATTGCAAAGACCTGACGTTCTCAGCAGTGTATTCCACTCTGATTTAAAGAAAACCTAGTATCCAAAGCCAAAAATGGGAGAAGGAATCATTTCCCCAAATATGCTACCAACCTTAACATATGTGTATTTTCTCTCCTTATAAATAAATAATGGAAAATAGAATGGCATGCGTTAAACTTTTAAAGTATTCTGTACCAAAATTAATGTGCACAGCACAAGATCCAGTTTGATGAGGTAAAATAAAAGATTTCAAGCAGCACATTATGGTAGGCAATGGCAATGCTACTATCTTCAAATGATATTGGCACATCATAACCAGAAGCTGCCTTTATGATGAATTCAGTCTCCAAACTTATGCTCCACTCCCTCGCAAAATTCACAATTGTAAATGTGTGCAAGATACTGTGTTGATTGTTCAAATCCACTGCACCCCTCCCTGCAAATACCTAAGCACTTAAAATAACAGATGGGGTTGACTTCTTGCACTTTGAAATAAGAGCTGAGGAGGATGTGCATTGTCCGGTTGTTGCTTCTCCACAGCTTCTGGCACAAATATCTTCAACTCTTCAAAAGCTTAATTTACCAGGTGATGACACAAAGTACACTCCGCATACACGGACAGCTTCGCAATTGCCAAAGCATGGTCGGGGTCAGTCAGGACAGATTCCATCTGGTAACTGGAGTTACCAGTTGAATCAAATGATATCATGTGGGGCTGATCCAGAAGTGCTGATGAAAAATGGGAACAAGAGACAGCTGTTTTCACTTCGGACATTATCCCCACTCTTATGTGAAAGGGCTTTGAGGAATGCAAGTTTCTCTTGGGCTTTTGCCTGGATATCGTCACCACCTGGCATTGCCACTCCAATTGGCCAGACCGACCTGTCCTCCTTGGAGCTGTAGAGAATGTCCGGTCCACTGAGGAGGAGAGTCCAGTCAGAGTGTAACTTACTGTCCCACTGGTGCTTTACTATTATTGTGTTGCTGTGTTTCATGGCCCCTGAAAAGAAACAGCACAGAGGTGGGCCTCAACCACAGCCTCGGTCAAGGCCACAAGGGTGTCCTGTGGGAACTGCACCATTCACACAGCTAAGCCAGACCTGCTCCAGAATGCATCCCTGGATCTGCCAGAGACACTGTGACAGACGTAAGTCATGGGCCTGTTTCACAAGGACTTACCTTGGCGGATGAAAGTTTGGCTGGTGTCCAGCAAAATGTCACAGCCCTCTACTATCATTCTTTCGATGGCGAGATTTTTCCTTATGTTTTCAGTGTCACTTACTTCATCGTGCATCACCCTGTCAGACACAGCAGACAGGGTGGCAGTAAGACATCAGCAAGTGCCCTTGCACATGAATAAGCAAAGATGAGCCTGCACCTGAGAAGCTCGGTTTTTAATTTGCATTGATGTAACTGGGGCTATGGGGCAAGAAGATTGGACCTCTAGGCTTCAGCGGGTTGTGACCCAAAGCAAGACCATTGTGCATGAAGATTGGAGACGGAAGTGGGTCAGTGATTGTGAGCATCCTTGGAATACTTGCTTTGAAAGGAACTGAAAAGCAACATACTATTTTATCAACAGCTCATTGAAATTAGTGTCATTTCCTAGACATGCGTACATTGGAGACCCTTATACCATCTATCCCTTATAAGTCAAAGGAACACAGATATAAATAAATGCCTGTAATGACAAAAAGCTACTAGAGAATGAACTGTACATTCTCTGGCTTTTTGTTAAATCTGAATACAAAATGCAACTGAAAGTTACTTTTCTATTATGATGAAAAAAATGTGAACATTTCCAAACTTAAACCAAAATACGCCTAACCTTAATTACATAAATTCACATGCTATAAAAGTTTTTCCAAAGATATATTTTTTTTCTTGGTTAAAATTAATGTCAATGATGATTCAGTATTATCTCACAGGATCGCATTAAACTTTAAGTGAATCTGAGATGTTGGATTTTGGGCTCCTTGTTCCTGGATTCGCAGAAGACTCCCTCATTGCTTTCCCATCTCAAGCCTTTACTGTAAGTTCTCTGCATACCTGGACAGTTCCTCGAGTTTTGATTTAGCAAACTCCAGGCTCTTCCTCTCCACATGCTCATGGGGTGTGTGGGCCAGAAGTTCATGCAGTGTGATGATATACCGGGGGATCTAAATGCAAATAAGGCCAGTGTGAGCATGAGGTCAGGATGGGTGACATAGAGACATTCTCTACAGTGCCATCATTACTCTGAAAAACTCATTGCTACTCTTACAGTTTTGATTATTTTACAAATAGTTTTTTAAAGAAACACATATAAAATGAACTATGTTTCAAATTTAACACACACCAAAAAAAAAAAACTTCACAAGAAAAGGTTATCATAAATAATAAAGTGTTATAGTTCAAAGAAACTATTGTGTCTTAAAATTTTTACAAAACCATAAATTTTTGAATGACAGTTTTCAAAAACTGGCTCATAGGGAAACATAGAAACCTGAAGTCTCTAGCATCTGCATTCTAGATATTTTTGTCTGTTTACGTGATTTTTTAAAAGTGTGTAGTACTGGAGCAAAGTTCTCATAAAACTTCAGAGAAGATATGTTCAACATTAGAACAATCTGATCCTACTTTATCTCCATGCACCCTCGAGCAGTAAAAGGCATTCACAGATTATTCTTTGTATTTTGGTTTATGAACAGACTAGCTACTGAGAAACTCCACCAACCATGTGAGGATTTTAATAGACCAGAGCAGAGATTTTGACTCAGTTTATAATGATTTGACATATAAGCTTTACTGTCTTATAAAATAGTTTTTTTTGTTTTTTTTTTTTTTTAAGAAAGCAGAGACTGCAGCATGAGCCACAGCTCCCGTAGCACTGCCTACTGTGACCAGGGATGCTCTGGGCTTCGCACATGCATCTGATCCTCCAACAACATAAGCATTTGTTCTCAACATAAGGATTTCCTTACTTCACAGGTAAGAAAATGAAGTGTGAAGAGGTTTGGTGACCTGTCCAGCCTCATGGTAAGTGGTAGATCAAGTTGTGGGCCAGGCTCAAGTGGGGCACTGCCCCGCCCCTCAGAGCCCTCTCACTAGATTGCTTCTATGGAAACCAGAGCCTCAGTCAGAACTTCAACCTTGGAAAATGAGGACAGAAAACCAGTTTGCCACAGCCCTGTGTGCAGTTCTTCCATTCTGTCCTGAAGGGTTGGTGGCTCTATCTGTGTATCTGCTTTTGCTCTTGGGCAGGGGTGGCTTTCAGGGGTTATTTACTAATATTTTCCAAGTGGCTACCTTTATGCACTAGCACAGTTGGCAGCGAACCCACCGGCACAGACATCAAACAGTGCTTGCTGGTCCAGTGAAAGTTTCATAAAGCAGACAGACCCCTCAGTCAAAGGAGGGCAGGACATCAGAGTCCCTCCCTCTGTAGGGCTTATGGAGGAAGCTTTCTGCCTCTTCATTTACAGACGTCTTCAGGGCTGCCCCACATAGAGAAGTCTCCTGGGATAAATATGCTTTCAGATACCCCTTTCATTAGCACAATCCCATGATCAATAAAAGTTTGCAACCAAGTTAGTAGTTCCACAAAAAAGCAAGCCAATCAACAGCCAATGTAGGAAATTTTTCATAACAAAGGGGCAGGAGTGGGAGAGCCTGACTACTTACAATGCACTGAAACCCCACAAAACTAAGTTTAGTCAATAGCTTCAAGATCCTCCTCCATTAGCTGTATCTATTTTAAAAAGAGCTCCCTGGCTAAGATTAAGTGGAGGGAGCTGAATTTGGTAACTGGCCCTTTCTACTTTCTGGTGGAAGAACAAAGAGGTACTAAAACTGCCAAAAAGCAGGCAAAGGAAGTTGTGCTGAGGAGCAGAAGACTCTGCAAAGAACTCATCTGTGTTTTCAAGAGCTGATTACAAATTGTTTCCCAAAAAAAAAAACCCAAAAATCATAGTAACTCTAAATGAATCATGATTCTCCTTTCAATAATGGCACAAGTACTTGTCACTTCACCAACATTAATTAGCTTGCTCTCCAGTAAACTGCTGGATAGAGCAGCAAGTGACTACCTTCCAGAGACATCTAACAGTGCCGTTCTCATCAGGAGCAGATTTCACGATCTGCTGAGGCCAATCTAAACAATACCCATCAAGCCACTGATTTGGCTAAATAAAAATTGTGTTAATGACTACATTATTTTCCATAACAAATTTCTTGAAATACTTGGAGTTACTGGTCTGAGAGTTCGGCTGGACATAATTACACAGTACCATCCAAATTCTACAATCCCTCCTGTTTCCATAGTTCAGCATCACTCAATTAACAGCAGTAACTGATTTACTTAATAAAAGTCATAGAAGGAGGTAGAAAAAAAATCACCCTTTCTCTTTCACACACATATGAACTAAAAGCTTCCAATTACCTCTCCCTTCTGTTCCCAAGCCAATCTGCTCCCATATATAGGCTCAAGAAAAAGTTTGGGTCAGAGCCCCCCTGACAGTATGAATCAGGGTCACCTCTTCCATTGCTGCCCTACAACTAAAAGCATGTGGAACCCTAGCCTCATCCCAAGATGTCCAGCCCTATGAGGGAGCAAGACAGAAATACCACTGCTAATTCAATGTATACAGAGGGAAGACGATACGTCCCAGACCCTCTGAGGGAGCAAATACCTCCATGGCTATTTCACATCATTAATGAAAGACCACAAGGGAACAAAAAAGATAGAATGAACCCAGGAAGAAAACAGTTTCAAGCTTCTAGTGCCCCAACTGGTTCACAAGGTTTCTTTTTGAGAAGGGGCAAGAGGGAGAAATGTCAAGTAAAGAAGACAGATGAGAGACACAAGGGGCACAAGCCCTCAGGCAGAAATCTCTGATGATTTCTCTTCTTGGTACATTCAGAATAGTTATGCAAATAAAGACAATTCAATGTCCTTTCAATTTGCTCATCACTTTCAGTCGGATTTAGTCTGGCTAAATACCTTGTTTGAAGCTTCTCCCAGAGCAAAGGCTCTTATAAGCTTCAGGCCTTTCTTTGGTAACCCTGGTCTGGAAGAAACCAGAGAACCCTGATGTCTGACCCTACAACTAATGATTCTAGGGCTTGGGGGTCACCACAATCTGGGGGTGGGTTCCTAGGTATTAGTCCCTTCAGCACCACATGGTTACCCAACCCAAACTGTCAGAACCACAAAGGCCCCCTGGGGTTACGGAGTCAGAGAGCTGGAGTGCTTGGAGATAACTAGAGCTTAGCTGCATGTGTTTGAGATTAATAAATGGAGATTAAGGTTGCTTCAAGTATTTTCCCCAGTATAAGAACCAAAGGATGAGTGAAATGTCAGGTCTCCTTGACAGTCCCCAACCCAGTGTCCTTTCTCTGATATTATGAGATGGTTTTAAACTGTAAGGAGAGGAAGGGAAGGCAGTAGAAGAATGTCTCTGCATTTTTAAGAAAATTTGTGGGTTTTTTGGGTGGTGCCGAGAATTGAACCTAGGGTCTTGTTCATGCTAGGCAAGCACTCTAGCAACTGAGCTACATTCCCAGCCCAACATTTTTAAGAAATTCTAAAGACCTTTCCAAGCCCCCCACGTTCAACTATACTTGGGCACCTCATCTACAGCGCAGGTGCAGTTCTGCCACTTTAAAACACTGAGCGGATCAAGAGGGAATTAAATAACATGTAGAAAAACTTCAATGGGCTATGAGAAGGAAACTAGGTCCCTCTTTGAATGTTCCATATGTCTGTCACAACTCTACATTTGCACAGTCATCTGACTTGAGACAGTTGAACAGATAAAATTTGGAATATTGAATCATAACTAGAGGTTAATGCCCCAAATTCAAAGTTCAAATAGAATCACAGATTAGAGGAATTACACAGTATATAAAATGTTTCACTGTGAGTAAATCTTAAATTTCTAGTCAAGAATATAATAAATTAGATGTTCAAAACTTTTCTTGTGAAATATTTCCTCAGAGGCAAAGAGTTCAAACAATTTAGTTCCATAAAAAAATAACATTATAAAATAACATTATAAAATTTCACTAAAGTGGTTTCAAATGCATCCTTCTGGTTTTTAAAAAATCTTACTAAATTTCTGTGGCAACTTCCAGGATTTCAAGCAGGACTAACGAACTTAAGGACAAACAATTATGAACCACAGTAACATTTCTTTCTGAGGCTACAAAATGATGGGCCTTGGGTCACAGTCGCCTGCTCAGGAGGACAAAGCTCCCACAGTAACCATAATACACATGATTAGTAGAATCAGTTCGCCACATGACAATTTGGAGGACTCACCAAAAGCCCCATAAATTCCACAATGGGAACACTCAATGCCTTTCCAAAAGAACAAAATCAACACTTTTCAAAAGAACAGGAGGTTCAATACACATTTTGGCCTCTGCCCTTCTCGCTTCAGAACTTTTAATGGCAAAGCCCTAGACACAGAAAAGACACAAGTAGCCTTGTATCCTTGGTTTGCTCTAGACCCAAAAAATGAATCTCAGGTAATAGCCCCAACTTAACAAGGCCACCTGAGTGAGTACCAAGTGTCCCCCAGGTTCAGGCAGGGCCTCTGGTTCTGAAGTCTCCACAGTCTCTGTAACCAGGGGATCCTCCTTTCCTTCCCCAGAACTGCAGCCAAAGGAAACTCAATGGCAATCAAGACAAGGCAGGAGGATGGGCCACAAACAGAGGCCTTCCCCACAGTCACAGCAGTCCCATGAAACGTTTATGCAACCAGCACAAACTGGAACATTTGCACAGAATCCTATTTCTGTAAACCTAATAATATTTTTAAACATGCTGGAGGAGGAGACTCCAATGAAAGAGGTCTGTGTGGAATCTTTCTATAAAGAGAAAACTGTGCAGCTTTTCAAAAAATTCATTCCTGAATTATTTGCTTCAAAAATGCCAACATTCTGGGCTGGGAATGTAGCTCAATGGTAGAGCATTTGCCTAGTCTTTGAGAGGTCCTGGGTTCAATCCCCAGCACTACAGAATTTATTAATTAATAATTAATTTAAAATCACCAAAAATGCCTGGTTTCTTTTATATTCTAGAGAGAAAACATGTTTGTCTCAGGGCCAGGCATAAGACAATGTCATATGATGCATAACTCTTCATTTATACTTATACATACTTCTATGCCTTGTGCTGCTCACAGTAGGCATCAGTCACACTAAGCTGGAACCAATGGCTTATAAAATGCATTCCAAGCAAGGTTTATAGAATGCATCTCAAGCAATTTACCTGAAACATTGGATAGGTTAAGAAGGTTTCCAGCATCCTCCCCTCGCAGGCAGGGTTGGCTTCATACTGTTTTAAGAGTTTGTCAAAATCTCTGTTTTGCTTACAGTTGGCGAGGACTTGGAGGCTGTACTGGTGATTTCGCACAAATTCTTGATAAATGTTCAGCATGGGGAGCAAAATATCAAACAGATCAGCTGGAAAAGAGAAGTAAACATGCTGTTTCCCTTGGTGCCTGGTAAATCATCTACACTCAACAGGAAGAACAGACAGGCTCCCAGCACCAGGTGTCACACAAGCATGGGGCCCTAGTCCTCGTGCCTGAATAACCTATTTGTGTTGGATAGAAGGTACCCACAGACAGAAAGTGACTCCAGCCCCAAACGACCTATGACAAAGGGAAAGAGTCAAAAGCTAACTGCTGAGGCAGGGCCCAAAGAACAAAGTGCAATGACATGGACTCCTGGTGGCTAAGGAGACTCAGTGTCAACAGGGACATTCAGACAGCTACGGCTGAACAACGTATAAGTTCTTATACTCTAACTGTAGCCATTCCGTGAGAAAATCTTTAATGAATTCACTTACCTAAAATTAAAGTAGGCCAGTTTGCAATCCTTGCCTTTAGTCCTTGGTGAAATATTTCATGAAGAAACATAATGGTTTCACTATGAAAAATTAAAAGATCATACAATTTAGATCATACAATTTAGACACTATGAAGTGTCTGTTTCTTCAAAAAAAAAGTCCCATCATTATCTAAAGCATTACTATACACATGATGTGCCAGCCTCACAGGGCCACCAAACTGTGCATCCAATAATAACGTGGATCATACTAGCCTTCAAAAACTGTTTCTCCTTTAGGCAACCTCAAAAAACAAAAAACAAACAAACAAAAAAAAACCAAAACTCTGAGATATGCTTCCAATATGGGAGGACTGGAAGCACCAAATCATTGTCTTATGACCCTCTTTATCATTTGTAAGTGAGCTTTCTGCTGTTAGAATGCAGCACTTCAACGGATAATCAGAAAATTAAAATTATGATTATTTTTCTTTTCATATTTGATTCTAGAAAACTCAAGAAAAGGTCTCTCTCATGAAAATGAGTTTTTATAGAAGAAGGTAGGGGGAGAAATCTATAGCAAAAATTTTGACAGGACTCTAACTATTCTTAAGTTACTCAAAACAGAAATGTAAAATCCTTCTGAAAAGAAATGTGCACAGATACTAAAATGAGGACTATGCATAAATTAGGGATCTAAATTCCTACAAGGACCAAGAAGGGTAATCATCATAGTCAAAATATCTTTTTCTTTCTCCTCATTAGAATTAACCTACTGCAATGAGCCTTTGAAACCTTTCAACTAACACATTGGCAAAATTAAATACAGAATTATTCATGTCAACAAGATACCTTGGTTTGTATCAAAATCTATTATAACAAACAGTTCTTACTATTTCCAAAAATAAACTGAATAGAGTTTGAAGATGGTGATTTTTTTCTTTTATAGAAATTTCAATGAATCCTTTTGTTATCCAGGGATTTCATCCACATCCAGTTTGGTAGGTCCTACGGATTTTCTTTCAATTAGCATTCTACCCTCATTCTAGGCAGAGAGAGTGACAAGCTGAAACTACATTTCCCAGACTCCCTTAAATCTGTGCTCTGGATGTAAATTCATTTCCACCAGGAGATGCACTTGGTAAGACTTGGAAGGCTGAAGTAGACCACATTCCTATTGTTGATGTTCCTTGGAGATGTGAGTATGGGCAATTTCAGTACCCAGCCTCTGCATTCTCATTTTAGAACAGTTTCATAGGTTTGTTAGGGTGGTAGTGGTCATGGAAGTATTTCCTAAGTTCTAGGTCACACCTATGGTGCTGTGCCCTTAAATTCAATGCTCCAGAGGCAGCTTTACTCCTCCAGCCCTTCCAAGTCTATAAGCAGAGAATTCCCTCCACTGAGAGGTATTGCTCTGTCCTACATTGAAAACTGATACGTCCACCTTCATATTTTGATACCTGGATGGTTAGAAGACAGATGAAACAATGTTGTATATACTTAGGCAGATTGCATTTTCTTAAGTATAAACCCTATGTTGAAATTCAAAAAAACTGACTTGCCTGGGGCTTCAATTTCAAGGACAAGGAAAGGGAACCTAGTTAAACAACATTTATGATAAGAAACACCCTTTAAGTCTCACCTTTAAAAGCATACCTCTTCAAATCTACCTAGAACTAGGTATGGTGAACCTTCACATCTGTAGGTAAAGCTTATGATCTCGCCTCCCAGAAAGAGGCACAATATCTCAATTCTGAATTTAAACAATATGATACACCTAGCCTTTCATGTTTCAGATCAAGCAAACCAATGGATACAAACCACTAGGCACAACCTAAAATCAGCATGTCACAGGCTCTGACAACAACTCTTTATCTGACCTTGTGGTCTGCAATCCTATCCATAGCCATCAGAACTATTAAAACTGCACGCTTTGTTGACTGACATATCACCAACATGCTAGCTGTACTGCCCAATGATCAAGAGCTCCCACTCAGGTCCCTCCGGATGTCTCACATACTTGAGTAGAGCCATGGACACTGCCACTCAACATGAGGAAATGTCCCTCCTTCCTCTCAACAAAAATTCCTAGCTTTTAATCTAATTTTATCATGCACAGCTCATTAGCCTTCTTTTCTGTAGCTATCCAGAGTGCTAGTCATTCTTCCTGACATCTGGAGATCTTAGCCAGCAGCTCACTTTCTCCAACACTACTCATAATTACTACTCCTCTGTCATCCCTATCCCCTACACCATGATTCCACCATGCACACAAGCCACATTTCAATATCCTGGCCTCGCAGGTTTTTGAATACCTCCTCCAAACAGCTCATTCCCAGCTGACTCCAGTAAACACCCCCACTGATTGTATTCTAGACCTTGTCACTGTTAATAACTGCATCTTATTCCTATCTCAGTTCTCTGACCACCTCCTAATGTTTCAGTTTGCGCTGTCTTTAAGACTCTGATTCCAAAAATCCTTTCATACTGACAGGATTTAAATTCACAGATCTGACCCCCTTTGCATTGACCAAAACCCCTTTCTACAAAGTATAGATTCCATGGGTCATTACATCTCTTCTCTGCAGACACTTTCAACTCTTGTACTTTTCTCACTTCATCAGATTAGCCTCGCACAACACCAATCCCAGTTAAAATCAACCCTCTACCCACCTGCACCTGCATCCATGCAACTAAAAGTAGCTAAAGAAAAACATGCAACTATACAGACTGGTCTTAGTGACCACCACAAGCCTAATATACTCATATGGGCTCACAGTGCTGCCCGGCTACTGCACTACAGTTCCCTAATCCATTTGTGCCCCTGCTCTACTTGATCACTGTTTCATACCTTCTCCTGTTTCATCCAGCTCCAACATTTCCTCTCCATCTGCATTGCCAGTTGATGTCCTTACTTCCCAGTTACATATGTCCTTGTCCTCTTCCCTCCTTTGTTCCCTCCCTGCTCATGTCCCATTAATGCCAGTCTTTTCACTGGTGTATCGCATTCTCTACAGTTTTGCCTATACAAGTTTGCTGCTCCAGCAATCCTCCCCTCCCTTTCCTGCATCATTTTTTCCTCTTTATTTACCTCTAGGTACTACCCTAATTCTCTGCTTCTATTTATAGTAACCTGCCTTGAAAGGATTTTCTATACCCACCCTCTGTGTTTCCTATCCCCTACACCATTCTCTCCTAAGCCCCCCAATCAGGCTTTCACCAATCATCAAAGCTACCAATAAACTCCAAGTTGATATATCCATGGTCAGTGCTCAGTTGTTTTATTTGACCTTTCTGTCATAGGTATTCATTCCCTCTTGCTGCTAACTAATCCTCTTCTATCTTCTTTGCTGGCTCTTTTTCCTAACTTCTAAAGGGATTAGGGCTCCTTTCTGTTCTGTTACCCATCATTGTCTTTTGTGTAAGAAGGAGGGAGATAAAGTAGTATATTTATATCTGCTTACATCGAAATCAAAGGATTTGTCATAAGGATATAAGAAATTAATAAAAATAGGTAGAGAAATTGGGCAGAATGGGGTGAACAGAGGATAAGAGTTCAACTCTGAATTTTTTTCATGTTATTTTGATGTTTGTATCATGTGAGTATATTATCTATTCAAAAACAAACAAGTCGTTAAAATTTTAGTAAAACATCCAAGCACTCCTCTTCCCTTCTCTCCTATCCCCTTTTATTTTTCTCCTGGCACTGATCACCATAGAATATACCATGCATTTCATTTATTCACTACTCATTATCTTTCTTCTCACATCAAAATTTAAGTTCCATGAAAGGTAGGATTTTCTATTTTGTTCACTAATCCTCAGCAATAAGAATACTATAAATATTTGTTGAACAAATGAATTCAGGGAGGATTCTTAGTTTTCACTCTTCCTAAAATACCTCCGTGTAAACTGCATCTTAAGACCCGTTAATCAGTCTGTTTCCCTCAGTTGCAAGGGGGTCTCTCTTTCCCATAACACCCTCCCCCACAGACACACACACACACAGGCAAGAAAATGTATGTCAAACAAAGAAGACAACTGAGGAAATTTGATGCCAAGATTCAAGAGATGTGTAAATTTGGACTGATGAATGCAAAGATAACTTTCTTATTTTTAACATCATAGAGATTAATTTTTGAGACCGTTTGTAAACCTATAAAATTCTTTTATGACATACCAACAGGTTCTTCCCACGACTCTCAGATTTATGCAAAGACAAACCTGTTGAGAAAAATACTGCTGACATCGTCGTGGCTGATGGGCGGCTTCTTGGAGCTGGCGGCCATCCGCAGGGGCCGCAGGAAGCCGTTGACCAGGATATACAGCTGGTGCACGTACTCGGACTCCGCCTCCACCATGGTGAACACGATCTGGTTTCTCTTCCTCATACTTTCAGCATGAGGAGAACAAATGTAGTCTTGTACGATGGTCTTCCATTTCCTTCTGCACAACCAACCCCGCATGAAGCTCTGAACCTGCAGAACAAAAGACAAAAAGGAATCTCATGGAGATGTGAGGCTGGCTTTCTGGACCTACCAGTGGATGTGTCCATCCTGTGTCATATAAAACACTGCTCTCTCATTGGCGCCCCATGGTGCCTCCAGTAAAATAGCTGCAGATTTTCTCCAAGAGGGGAAAAAGGATTTTTAAAATAATATTTTCTCAGGTTCAATGGTTTTTCCATAGCTAAAGCTCCTTAGACCTATCTATATGGGCCCTGAAATATAATATTACATATAAGTTAATAACACTTCAAAAATAAACTATTTTTAATAACATAGAATCTTTTAAAAAATGTTTAAATTGTGATTTAAAAAAAAAATTTACCGTCTTAATGATTTTTTTTGCCCCAGTGCTGGGGGGGACTGACCCAGGGCCTGTGTATGCCAGGCAAGTGCTCTACAATTGAGCTCCCTCCCCAGGCCCACCTTAATTATTTTCAGGTATATAGCTTAGCAGTGTTCAGAATATTCATATGCTTTTGTACTAGATCTCCAAACATTTTTTCTTTGCAAAATTGAAACTCTAATTCCTTGCAACAACTACTCTGGTAATTGCCATTCTTTCTGTTTCTGTGAACTTCACTACTTTAGACACATAATACAAGTGAAATCATACAGTATCTGTATTTCTGTGCCTGGATTATTTCACTTAGTATAATGACATCCATGTCCACAAGGTTCATCCACTAGTAGAATGTGCCAGGATTTACTAAGGTTTTGAGGACGAATCATTTTATATCGTATGCACTCATCCATTGGTGAACATTTTGGTTGCTTTCACCTCTGGAATATTATTGGCAACAGTGTTGCTATGAACATCTGTGTGTAAGTATCTCTTCAAGATACTGATTCTTTCTTCATTTCTTTAGGATATGTACTCAGAAATGGGATTGCTGGATCACAAGCAGTTCTATTTTTAATTTTTTCCATAGCAGTTGCGCTGTTTTACAATCCACATTGCACAAGTATCCCATTTTCTCCACATCCTTGCCAAAACAACTTTTCTGATTTTTCTGTTTTGTTTTGTTTTGTTATATTAGCTGTGCTAATAGATAGGAGGTTATATATCTCCCTGTGGTTTCGACTCGCATTTTTCTGATGATCAGTGATGTTGAGCTTGTTGGCCATTTGTGTGTTATCATTGGATGATGATCTATTCAAGTACTTTGCCTACCTTAAATCAGTTCAATTTTTTGTTGTTGTCAAGTTTTGTTTTTCTTAAGCTTAAAAAAAATATATGCTAGAGATCATTCAAACCCTCCTCCTATCAATGAGCAAACTACATTTCAAGGTTATACCACACAGCTAGGGAAGCTGCAACCAGATTTAGTGGACTTTTACTGACCTTTCCTAAATCGTAAGGACACTTATCCAGTCACACGGGCAAGATGCAGATTAATGATTTGCAATGATGATTATTTTGTGAAAAAGAACATGAAATATATTTTAATATGAAATCTACTTTGTAGAACCTTTCCAGCCTCTAAAACTGATTTTAAGTCCCTAGGTACGAAATGAAAAATAATGGGCAAATCCGAGAAAGTGCACTGGCCTGTGTGTTTTAGCCAATCAACAAATACTTACTGAGTATCTTTTAAATGTCCAGGCAAATGCTGGGTACTGAGCAGACAGATATATATCATAATCCTTAACTCAAAGGCTCTGCCTTTAATGGGCTGGGAGACTTTGAATTCAGATTCTCTTATCTATAAAATAATGGACCAAAATATGAAGTCTACTCTAAATATAAAAATTATATAATAATTAAGATTTGCCACTTTGTGACAGATTCAGTAGCAAAGTAGGTGGCAAATTCATAGATAACTGAAAAGATTAATTCACCACAAAATCTTTTTTTAGTGTCACTGTTATCTATTCAATACTTCCTTATTTATTTAATTTCTTCCATATATTTTACCTACATGGTCTAAATTATGACACAATTAAACAGCTAGCTTTCTTTTGCAATGTTTAAAATTTTCTCATTTGTCTACCAGTGTTGATACCAGACTGTCAATTTTTACACAGGCATTAAAGCTGCTGTACCTCGAACAACCAAAATTAAGAACATTTTATTTTTATTGATTGATTGATTGATTGATTGATTGATTAGTGCCAAGGATTGAACTCAGGGGCACTTGACCACTGAGCCACATCCCCAGCCCTTTTTTGTATTTTACTTAGAGATAGGGTCTCACTGAGTTGCTTAAGTCCTTGCTAACTTGCTAAGGCTGGCTTTGAACACATGATCCTCCTCCCTCAGCCTCCCAAGCCACTGGGATTAGAGTTGTGTGCCATGCTGCCTGAATTAAGCACATTTTAATAGAATTGTATGAAGAAATTATGTATATTATCTGGGGAAATCTAGTGGGAAATTTCTGTGAATCATAACTAATTCAAGTTGTGGTCTCATTTTTCCCATTTTATAAAAATTTGTGCATTATATTTGAACAAAATGGTGTGATTCATTGTTACATATTTATACATGTACACAATATAACAATATAATTTGGCCAATATTATTTCTCAATATTTCCCCTTCAAACTGTGGTCTCTTGAAGTAAAATAAATAAATAAATAAATATAAATTACATTTTACCAAGATTAATATAGAGATGAGTTTGTAAACATCCATTTCCACAGACATTAGTTTGATTTGGGACATAAAGGACAATAAAGTTAAATTCAACCCCTATTTAGCAAGTTCAAAAATAGGTTTAAAAATTACTACAATTAAGAATTGGGGCTGAAGATGTAGCTCAGTGATAGAGTGCTTGCCTAGAATATATGAAGCCCTAGCACTGGCTTCCAAATAATAATAATCATGAAGGTAGAAAGATGTAAAAAATGTTTTACCACTATTTTTCCATGTAACAGACATATTTTCAAAAATCAACTTAATTGAACTGAAAAATTAAATAAAATTTTGCTATTTACTTGGGCAGGTGTTCTCTGCTGAAAAACAGCTAGTTCTCTTACCAAAATACCTGCTTCTATAAGAAAATTGAAAATAAGATTTTATTAATATCCTTATTTACATGCAACTGCACACTATTAAAAGAAAAGCAATAGCATTAATCTTGGAACAGAATAACAAACCAGAGTTTAAAAAAAAAAAAAAAGGTGTTTAAATTCTAAGAAAGGAATAGTGTTATTTTACTTTTTTATTTCTTAAAAACCAAAAATATTCAATTTAGTCCAAATAATCATTTATATTCCAAATTCTGAGCAACATGTGGTTAAAATTTTGTTATACCTAAAAGGAAGTCATTCTTTAACATAGAAAAATATGAATAAAAAAACATCAAGAAGACTCATAAATGTATGCCCAGAAAAAGTGCTTTAAATGGGAAGCTTTTTACATGATATTAACAAAGCCGAGTGTTTTAGATGGTCAGTTAAGACCATGGAATCAAAGCCTAAATGACATAAATCAAAATGCAGTGGACTAGAATGTGTGCCAGGGTCTGGTTCCTTGCAACAGTTGTGCAATGATGAATGACAGTAAGATGAAAAGGTCTGTTACTTATGAAGATATTAAACCAGAGGCAACAACAGTAAAACAAATCTGAGCAGATGTATTGATTTATTCAACCTTCTCAAATATTAAAAAAAAATCTAAATAGCACTAAAGATCAATGTTAAGAGAAATATTTTTGAAGGTAATTTTTAAAAATTCTCCCCAAGTATGCAAGCAGCACAAAATCAGGAGTTTCAGCAGCACTTAATTAACCCAACTGGAGAATACTAGTCTCTTAATGTCCAGTTTTGGCATCCTTCCCAGAGAGTCCAAAAGAGGATTCTCAGAACTGGAAAAAAATGTCACACTGAATTCTCCACAGCAGCAAAGATTGGATCACTCTGAAGGGCAATCTGGGCGTCACTGACACAGAAACACCAAAGCTGTTCCCAATCGGGGACACAGTGACAAAAACACCACCACAAGCAGACACTGGTGGCCATGCTCTCACAGGGCCAGAAACTTCCAACACCCTACCTTTTTAATCTTCTTGATGTCTGGATCCTCATCTTCTTGGTTGCTTTGGTAAGGGCGCATCCGTTCCTTGGTTTTATTAAGAGCGATAATCTATAACACAAAATTAGTCCATTTCATGATCTGGGAAACAGTGAAGCACAGCCTTAACACACAGGAAGTTCTGCATACAAAGGTGGCCCACTGAGATCTTCAGGGAATGTCCGTTTTTTTTGTTTTTTGTTTTTTGTTTTGTTTTGTTTTTTTGCACCCTCTCTTCCTCATACTGAAACAGGGAAATATGAACTTTACCTCAAGCCTGGCGTTACTAACAGAAGCGCTGAGGAGAGGTTAATGTTTCTAGTGTGAACTAGGGTCTGTGTTAGGAGATGTCTTGGCTCTGCCTGACCAGACCAAGGCCTTCTGGGGACCTTGGTGTATGTCGTGCACCCTGCCTGAAGACAGCTGCCCCTGATGCCTTGTGGTCCCTAAATGCAGGGTCACTACACTCAAAGCTCGTTTCCCATAATCATCCCATGTCCCTTCAAGTGCACATGATACAGCAGACTCATAGCTCTCCTTGGAAAATGGTAACTAAAAAGGGCACCTCAGAGACCTGGGGCTGGTCCCAGACATTCAAGAGGATTCCTCAGAAAACACAAAAAGGATTGAAACAACCTGGGATCTCCATGAATCTCCAGTTCAGTTTTGTAACTGTGACCAAGAGGCCTCTCAATTACAACTAGCAATAAAATACACTGGACTACCCATCGACTGTGGATTCTAACATGCAAAAGTGTACATAACAAACTTATTAACAAGAAAACATTTAGAAAATTGCTACTGCTGATCTGTCTTATCCCCAATACCAAATATATTCCTCTGCCATTTTCTGGCAGGGAAGTGGGAAAATAAAAGGAGTAGGAAATAAATTATGGTTCCCGTCAGGCGGCCACAGAAGACATACCTGCTACTGACAGTCTTTAGCTGCAGTCTATATTCAGACTAAAATAGAACATAGTGAAGACAGACAAGCACATATAAATAAATATTGGGGAACATCGCTTGGTGCTGAGTTTCTCTCATGGAATAAATACCAACCTCCTTCACTTAGCAGACAAGCATCTGCTCTAACTTACTCTGGTAAAGAAAGAACACGATAATTTTGTTTTAAATTATAGTGCCTGATATAGTCTTTTAAAATGCAGGTTTGTTAAGTTTTCTGTTGCTGTTTTCACCATATCAGATATCAGGGTCGGATTGGGAAGCTGACAATTCTAATGATACGGTGAATACCGTATCATCTCGAGAAACTACCCCATTTCAGTAGGAATCAGATTGTCTGCTCTCTACACAGAAGGCGATGTACCCAGGGAGCAGGAGGTGAAAACCCCTCACAGGATTCAGCATAAGTCTCAGGGGAAGGTGGGAAGAAAAAAAGAGGAAAATATTGTCTGGTGACAGGAAAAATGACAAAAATGTTGCCAAGGCCAAGGAACCTGAACCATCTCTGTTAACAAGAATACAATCAGGAGTAGGTTTCCTGCTGTCCTGTCCCCTTCTTGGAATCTAAGAAGACACTAACATACCTCTGCTAAGAATGAGGAGGAAAACTCACTGTCTACATTCCCCTTCCATTCTTCAGTTACTGTTCACTTCCCACTTGGACGCACAGGATAGCAAGGGAAGGTACTGTCAGGCTTCTCCACATAGGCTGAGACCTAGGGCAGAGGGAGGCCCAGCACCATGACTGTGGCCTCCACCAACTCCTTCTGCTCTCCCTGGGCAGCAACCTCCTTCTCTGGAGCTGCAGGGCCTGAGAAGGACACACTCGGAAAGGAGAGGCAGGAATCCAACTTTGGGGGAAATGGACCTTAGTCAGTCAGTGTTTTACAGTTTAACTGAAATGTGCTTTTCAAAATTCTGGAAGGGAAAAGTTTGGATTTCTTTGATCTTGAAACAGTAATGTATCTGAGTTCATTTCTGGTCCTTCCTCATATGGACTTTAATTAACTTCACAAAAGATTCACAGTTGTTATTCCAAGAGTCAATCTGAAAATAACAGTTAAATGTCATGGGCAGCTCTTGAATTTCTGATCTATTGAAGGACATTAGGAGCACAAATAATCAAAAAACCGCGTATTATCCTGATATGTTCCTGTAGCACATTTTCCTAATCCTTACAGATTCTTGTCTAGATCAGTAGCCCAGACACACTGCTGATGGCAAAGGAACTCAGCCTGGGGTGAATATTTTGACCTGGATAATCTTGAGAAGGTGACAGTACATGGGAAACAATAAGAAGGAATCTTTGACTGGGAAATACCTCTGATTTAAGCCTTTCAATTTCTGTATCTTGATCTTCAAGTTGATGTCGGAGTTGGTTAGCTGCAATTTTTTCTGTCTCTACGATCTGGACTAGATGAATGTACTTCTGCATTAAGACTTCCCTCTCAATCAAAATGTCTGCATAACTTAAAAGAAAATTGCACAGTTAGTCATTGAAACATTGTCCTTCTATAGTTCCTTGCAGAACAGCATACACTAAACAAAGAACCCATGAAACTGTTTGCTTGTAACTCTTTCATATATGAACATCAACTTTCAGTTTATATTTGGTATCCTTCAATAATACAGACTTTGAATCATTATCATTTTACATATTCTTTACTAAGAATTCACTTAGCAATGGCTGCTACCCACAATTTTATCATGCAGTTGAAGAGAAAAGTGCAAAAGATGTCTGAATCATTTTAAAAATAAAGTAGTGTATTTTCTTTAACAAAGAAATTGAGATCTTTTAAATTGATGGCACATAGTTTTCAGATTTCTATTCAAAATATTTCACCAGGTAAGGTACTAGTCAGTCAAAATAGACCTGCCACCAAGTGGAATGAATGCAGAAACCATCAGAATAGATGCTGGTCGAAAGTACTGTTATGACTATACTAGTGGCCACCAGCTCTGTAGGGCCCTCTTTAGGACTACAAGACCATTCATTCACTACTCTCTTTCTAAAACCAACAGAAGCAACACACGTTCTAGAAATAGATTCAGATTCTTTGGGTCCTAGCTCTAACAGCCTAACCCACATCCATTTCTTTGGCTAAGCATGGTTCAGACAAAACTCACTCTTAGATTTTATTGACAATGCACTTCTGGAGTATCATAAATTTTGGCTCCAGGTCTTGCACTATTCAGGATGATAAATTGCATGTTCCTCTCTTCGTATGATCTTCCCAAAAGGGTATAATAATAGTAATAATTAATAAAAGTTACTACTTTTGCATGCAGAGGCTATACCATGTTTTCTCATGTCATTTCCCAGCACCTCAGAAGATGGGATATGATCCCAATTGCAGAGAAATAATTTGGTCCTCACTGATCATATATTGGCCTCAGGACACATAGCTAGTAGGTGGCAGGGCCAGGATTTAAATCAAGGTTTGTCTAACCAAATTCCATGTTCTTAAATACAAGCTACCCTCTCTCAGATGAAAAATAGCATCAGAGCTGCCCAAACTTCAGGCTACTTACCTCTTCTTTGGAACTTGAGCCACAGAAGCCATGTTTATGCCACAAAACCTACTCTCATGACCACATTGGACCAGCCTAAAAAGAGAACTGACCCCAGATAAACCAAATAGATTCCTCCTTCTCAGAAGCTGGGATTGTGCCTCTGCCCTGTTTACTTAAACTGAGATGATATCAACTTAGAAACTCAGTTTGCTGTTGACAGGCAGCCCTGTTTAGCCACATCCATGCCCAAACCATCTGTGTGAGCCTTCTGAGAGAGAAGCAGGTGTTCAGAAAAGCAGACAGAAAGTCTGACACAGAGAAGGACTGGCTACCTGGGTTCCTATAGGCTTTCTGATTTCATTTTCAGACCCTCATGACATCTGGATACAGCTGTACCCTGGGATTCAGGGAGATGTTGCAATTTCTTTCTAATAAATTCTCTACCAAACCTTAACAACTGTGAAATATTTGTGTTACTTATAAACTAAAAAAGTGTTAAGACAATTCTAAAACCACAATTTTAGTTCAATTATCTCAGCACCCCCAGCACTTACATCATGCATGCTAATAGTGTTAGAGAAGAACAGCATCAGCAACATTAAGTCACTTGTTCTAATAACTCTCCCGAAAAGAGTATAAGGAAGTCTGAGTAAGAATAAGAGTTGGTGGGACTGGGAGGAGGGATGCAGAATCTTTATAAAAGGATGCTTTGGGGGAAGTTTAAAGGGAAGATATAATAATATAGCATGATAAAAGAATTATCATGATAAAAATTCTGCCCCTTCTCATCAACTTTATTAGAAATATGCCAAAGTGATTATAAGCATAGTACATTAGGTCAGTGTTAGGTAGCAGAATAGTATTTTATTTTCTCTTTAAAAAAAGGAAAAGATAAGTCCAGTCCAGACATGAGATTGAGTTCATTCAGAGCTTCACTGAGGCCTGCCTGTTTTCATTTACAATGTCCCATTAAACTGCTGAGAAAACTGTTTTCTGTTTGAAGAATGACACCATAACAGCATTATGGAACAGGAAAATATGCCATCAACAGACCAAGCATTATGTGAAATTCCATAACAAGAAAAACTAAACAGAATTAACTTGGTGGGAAAACTGAAGGAGAGGAAGCAAAGATGTAGATTATTTCACATAGAAGCATGTCTCTCAACAAGAGTGGTCCAGAGAAGCTCCAAGCTCAGAACCAGCCACCACAAAGGATGGGAGTAGGCATAGGAGGAGAGATGACTGCAGAGCTTCTGGCAATTAGGATCCTCCTCGCTCCCCCAAATAAAGAAATATAGGGCATGGATGGCAGCAATAGCATGCCATCAGGTCACATCCTAAGATCTGCTCTCCATAGGAAGGCGGGGAGGGCATCTTCCTGAAGGAGGCTCTTTATGAGGAAGACTCAGAGAGAGGATCAAGCTTGTGTGCACTCCACACATCCACTGCAGGCACAAGGAAGAACCAAAAAAGGAAGTGTATCAAGAGTGCCTAAGAGTGAAAACATGCTGCGTTGCTTTTCTACTGTGAAATGAATTACCACAAAGTTAGAGATTTAAAACAATACATATTTATTAGGAAGTATGGCTAAGTGATGGATGGCACTTCTAAGAATAGTTCACAAGAAGACTCTGGCTTCCAGATCACTAGCCTTCTTTAGCACTCTTGCTGGTTTACTCCAAGGGAAGCCACCTGCCTGGTTGTGAGCTCCTCTATACAAACACTTATGATAATTAGAGATACAGGGACGCCTCTTACCAACAGTCATCTAGGAATTGAATTCGGTACAACAGTAAGGAAGTGAATCTAGCCAACAACCACAGGAGTGAACTTGGAAGCACACCCTCCCCGAGTTGAGAAAACCACATCACCATGATAGTGACTTAGGAGAAACTTCTGGGCAAAGGTATCCAGCTGAGCCTTGCCTGGATTCCTGACCCACAGTAATTTGGGGAATATAGCAAGTTGTTTCTTATGTTAAGCATTGTGGAGGAAATTGTTAAGCAGCAATAGATAACAAATAGAGCCCCAAAAGAGCAAACAGAAAAGACACTACAGGAAACAAGGATAATTCAGGCAGCAGAGATTTATTACCTTCAGAGAGATAGGGAAGGATATTAGAGTCATAAAGCAAAAAGAGGCTGCCATGGAAAAGAAGTAATCAGATAACAAGAACGGCTCTTGGAAAACAAAAATACTAAAATTTTATAGATCAACGGATGCACTAACAATAAACCAGACAAGGCTGAAAACTAGGCTAGGTGGTCAGAGAGAGGTAAAATAATAATGTACAGGCAATTTATCTACAGGAAATGAGAATCAAGGAGCAAATATTCAGTTGTGCATGATTGTTCATTCTCTGTGGGACCAAACACCAACTTTAATGCTTTGGAACACATTTTTTAGACCTACAGTGTAAATACCCTTTACTGTTTTTCTTAATTTTATTTTTGATTTATTAACATACATTATTTGTGCATATTAATGGGGTAGGGTATGATATTTCAACACATGCATATGATCAAATCAGGGCAAAGAGCATTTCCCTCTCCTTATCATCTCTTTATTTGAAGTCTTTGAGCTCCTCTCTTCTAGATTTCTATCAAATGTATAATAGGTAATTGTGGACCATAGTCATCTTGCAGTACTTTGGAACACCAGAATTTATTTTTTCCATCTACTGTGTTTTGGTTCTCATTCTCCAACCTCTCATTAGTTTTTAATTTTCAGAATCAACCTATGGCAAAACGCAGAGGCTTAACTGAATTCAGAGAACAGAATATAAATATTGAAAAGTTTGTAAAGTGAGGATAAAATAACAATAAAAGCAATAAAATCTCAGGGTTAGAGGAGAGGGAAAAAAATAATGAAAACACATTTAATGTCTTATCTTTCCTAGTAAGAGAGTCAATACATACTGTCTAAAGTTGATAGATCAACAGAGGTTTAATTATGTTATTTTAGAACATACAGTCAACTAATTTAAGAGCTTAAAATATGTAAGTAACAAAAATGGGGCAAATAAAAAAGAATGAAATAATGGTATTTGCTGGTAAATGGATGGCAATGAACAAAATCATGCTAAGTGAAATAAGTCAGACTCAGAACACTAAGGTTGAATGTTTTCTCGAATATGTAGAAGCTACAGCCAAATAAGGAAAAGAAGGCAGTGGGGGAGGGGATCGGATATCATAAAGGTATAGGGAAAATCAGTGGAGAAGGCAGAAAATGAAAGGGAAGGAGGGAGGAAGGAAAAGGAGAAGAAATACAGAATGAATTTAACAATCATGTTATACACATATACATATGTACCAAAGGGAATTTCACCCTTATGTATATGTAGAAAATGACAATCAAAAATAAATAAATAAAGGAGTGAAAGGAAGATCAATAGAGTAGAAGCGGGAGAACAGAGGGAGGGAGGAGGGAGGGATAGAGATTGATATCAAATTCCTTGCATATATTATTTTATCAAATAAAACCAAATACTGTGCATAATTATTATGTGCATGCCTTTACTCCATGTACAGAGAAAAAAACATGTATACCATCTGTTTACAATAAAAAAAATTAAAAAAAGGTATTGTGTCCATCCACAACTAAAAAAAAATTGTTTAAAGATACTAAAAATAAAACTATACAAGAAGTGTATATATTAAGTATCTTTCTCTATAATGTCCCTTTTGATGGATTAGTTCAAGTTTTTCCAAGAATGGACACTTTCAGATTGAATACTGAGAATGGAATTTGCTGTTATAAAATTGGACTAAAAAGAAGGCTTCATAATAACCAAAAGCATGTGATCTTACATATTAACTTGATAATTTCTGAAGTTAAAAATTCAATTTTATGTTAAATGAAATTGAGAATGAAAGTATAAATCAGAATACAAATATTGATCAAACATAAACCAACCATAAGAAAAAAAAGAATTTTTCATCTATAGAGCAGAGCCAATAATACTGGCTAACATTCATAAGTCAAGAAATAGACAAAATAACTTCATAGAAGATAATGTGCCAGTGGCCAATAAATATATGGGGAAAAAAGGTCCTACTTAATCAAAGAATTACAAATCATTCACCAAAATTAAGATTTTTAGAAAACAATAACAGGGCTAGGGCTAACAAAGGTCTGTGAATACTGTTGCTGGAGTAAGCCATTCTAAAAGACAATGTCTCAGCATGTATGAAGGCAGTTTAAAAGGTCATGTTCTTGATCCTGTGACACTTTCAGATTTTTGACCTTTATTACTAAGAGACAATAAATTTATTATTTTAATTAGAAAAAAAAGCAGCAGTCCTTTGTCTTAGTAATAACACAACTCAGGAAAAACAGATTTACATGAAGATGTACAAAGAGATGAGAAGTTCATTCATTAAACTAAAAGATAATCAAGATAATCAAAATATACAACATGGAAATGGTTAAACAAGGAATAACATAATCTGGAAAGATAAAGCACTTAAAATCATGTTTTAAAAGAATAGTTGTAGAAAGATGAGTATATCTAAAACCTATCAATAAATTAACAGGAAAAAAAACAAGAAAGCAAAGTAAACATTACGTGTGTAGCATGTGTTCATATGTTCATATGTAGAGGGAGAAAATTATGCATATGCACAGATATGAAAGGAGAAAAGAAGAGAGAAAAACAGGCACTCCAAGCAAAAGACATGCATCAAAACATAAAAGGTCATTTGCTCTGGCTGGAGCAATTGTGGGTGATTTTTAGTTACTTCTTAAGTTAGTTCTTTGGTTCTTTTCTACATTTTCCAGCATCTGATAATATTAAGTGGTGTGTGTGGGAGCATACATAAAATCTTAATGGTAGTTATTTACTCCATGCATTAGGATTATAAGTAATGTCAATTTCCTTCTCCGCATGTGCTTATGAATCCAAATTGATCTTTTAATTCAATAAATATTTATTAAGTGTTGGTGTGTATTCAGGAACTGCTCAAAGCAGTGGGCTCAGGCATAAGAAAAAAAACTGTGGCCTTGTAAAACTTACACAGTAGTAAAACAAGAAGAGTAAAAGTAATAAGAAAAATATATAGGATGCTACCTGATGATTAGTACAGCAGAGGGGAGAAGTGGAAGTAGATCAGGAAGTGGGAAGCGGAAGCTAGAGGTAACAGTTCTAGCCAGGTGTGAGACAGGCTCCCGCTGAGAAGATGGTGTTATAGTAGTGGCCTGCTGGAGTGAGCCGAAGTGACTGGAGTGAGCCAGGGTGACTGGGGAAAGAACAAGGGAATCCTAAGCGCAGAAGCCTGGCACTAGCAGTGAGCCTGGCCTGGCTGAGGAAGAGTAGCAGGTTTCCTGGTGGGTGGGGGGGTGGGTAGAAGAGGAAACAGGATTCTAAAGCATGTAGAGCAATAGAGTCTCGGCCCCTGCCCTCCACCCCAGGTGAGGTAAGAACTTTGATCAAATGTGTGACAAAATTTGCCTTTTTAATAAGACCATTTTGGTGGTTGTGATGGGAAAGTCAGGTGGGGAGTAAGGCACTAGGCAGAACAACCAAAGACTATGGTAACATCCCAGTAAAAAGGCTAAAGATCAGTCCAGTGTCTGACAGGAGACCTGGCATAGAACAGTTATTCAAATAAAGAGTTACTGTCAGGGGCTGGGGTTGTGACTCGGTGGAGAATGCATGCCTAGCATGTGTGAGGCCCTGGGTTGGATCCTCAGTACCACATAAGAATAAACAAATAAAATAAAGGTTCATCAACAACATAAAATTTTTTTTAAAAAGTCACTGTCAAACCAAGAGTCATCTGATGTGATTTATTTTACACAGTTTATTCTTCATCATGTAATAATTTTCAAGTCATGCAACTTACTTCATTGGGTCTTTCTAGTTATGACCCCTATCTACTCCTCCTGGAGTATAACGAAGTTTTTTTATATGTCCCCCTATTGAAGGAGTGAACGAATCTCTACCCCAAGATTGCACCAAATCAACTATGAATGTATGGCTTCCCTTCTATATTCTTCAGAGCATTAGTATTTCTATTCTACAGTGTTTTCAACAGATACTGCTCAAATTTAGAATTTTTTCCTAATCTATTCATTATTTCCACTATTTAAAATGTTTTTGTTTTTAGTTTGATTTGTAACAAAAGAAGGGGGAGAGATTTAAGGAGAATGAGAAAATGAAAAGAAAGATGGAGGAAGAAAAAGGTTTCTTACTACCAAGGGAAATAATATAATCAAGTCATAAAATTCAACATAATGAAAGCAAAATTCAAAATCACCCATTGACTATCAACAGATGGCAAGGTTGGGATATATATGGGAGTCAAAACTCAGTGTGTAATATTTATAATCGAAACCAAATCACAGCACTCCATACAAGGAGAAAAGGGAACATTCAATTGAAATGCTGAAGAGTTCAGGAAAGACGTGCAGTGTGGAATTATAGTCCTTAATTATTTTTATAGAAGGGCAAAAAATATATTAGCTTAGCAAGAAGTTGTTAGATGATCTAGAGTCTCACTCCAATTATTTTGATGGAAATGTATTTATGAAATGAACCACAGCAAAACCCAAGATGAAAAGTCATATAAAAGGTCACTAAAAGAAAAACTCCAACTAATTCTAGAGTTATGCTGAGTTTTATCAAGAAAACTGAGAAAGAAGAAAGAAAGAAATGGAAGGAAGGAAGGAAGGAAGGAAGGAAGGAAGGAAGGAAGGAAGGAAGGAAGGAAGGAAGGAAGGAGGGAGGGAGGGAGGGAGGGAGGGAGGGAGGGAGGGAGGGAGGGAGGGAGGGAGGGAGGGAGGGAGGGAGGGAAGAAAACTAACTGTTCAGAGTCAGCTTCTTCATGTTGAGAGAACGAACATCTTTGGGAATGGGGAGAACCCAGTCCTGTTCAGCAGTGGTACAGTTCCTACCTAAGCAACTTCTGAGCATGAGCAGCAGCAGTTATATCTAAGTAAGGTCAGGCTTCTGCTATAGTTTGAATGCCCCCCAAAGGCCCATATGCTGAAGACTTGGTTCCCCACAGCGGGGTTACTGGGAGAGGATGAGACCTTATGAAGTGGAGCTTAGTGGGAGGTCTTTAGGTCATTGAGGGTATGACCTCGAAGGGGCCCCTCCTCACTCTCTTTTTAACTTCTGGTCATGACGAGTACTTTTGCTCTACCACATGCTTATGCTAAGTGTTACATTTAGAACTATAGGCCAAATGTAACAGGGCCAACTGATCACAAACTGGAACCTGCAAAAGTGTGAGATAGAATAGACCTTTTCTGTTGAGAACTAAGTTTTCTTGGGTATTCACTATAGTAACCCAAAGCTGACTAACACACCTTCTTAGCTTTCCTCATGGCCACTTTGGCAGATAGTGTACTATCTTTTTTTTTTTTTTTTTTTTTTTTGGTTCCTAAATTCTCTCACATCATTATCTCCACTCCCCTGACTAATCAATACTTTTTAGGTATTACATTAGCTTGAGGTTCTAATACTAACACCCCTATCAATCTCTCCTTCCTCTCTGTACTATGAATGAAAACTCAAGTGTCTCAGAGATTAAAAAGTGGAACAAATTCAAAGACTAAAATCCTCTTCTAAACAGATATTCATGGCAATATTATTCATAAGAGTAAAAAATGGAAATAATCCAAACATCTATCAATTGATAAATGAAAAAGCAAAATGTGATCTATTCACACAATGGAAAATAATTCATCCATGAAAAAGAATAAAGTAATGCTATATGGTACAACATGGATGAACTTCCTTTCCAAGGAAAAGAAGCTGGCAGCCAGTTTATATGGTTCCAATTATATAAAATGTCTACAATGGGCCAATCCACTGATACAGGAGGCTGGATAGGGGCAGGGCTAGTGGGAGTAGGGAATGACTGCTAATTGATATAAGGTTTCTTTTCTGGTGTTGAAAACATTCTGGAATTATTGGTGATGACTCTGCAACCTCGTGAATGTACTAGAAAAACACTGAATTGTACACTTAAAGATGATGACTTCTGTGTGTGAACTACAACTCAATTAAAATGCAGTGGAGCAATCCCCCCCAAAAACAATATATTTTGATTGCATCATAATTCAAAGAATCTTTGTCAAAATAAATTCCATAAATAAAACTGCAAGACCAAAAAAATGGTGCAAGCAATATCCAATGAATATAAAAACAAAGTACATCCATCACACAGAGAACTCATTTAGGGGGGGAAAAAAACGTAGGAAAACCCCAGAAGAAAAAATGGGGAAGGAATATGAGATGACAATTCATATAGGAAATACAGACAAATATTAGTGATTGCAAAAACTGGTCAATGTCACCAATAACCAAGAAAATGCTTATTACACCAAGGTACCATTTTTTAATCCATCAACATAATAAGGATTTTTAAAAATGATTCCAGCTTTCTCTTATCCCAATGAAGGTGATGAAACTGACATACACATTTCTGAAAAGCAATTGGGCACTGTGCCCGGGGAAGGGAACAAGAGAGGAGTAATAGGCAATTTGCTTTGAAGAAATTCAGGCTGACAGAAACAAACAGAAGCAAATCGATGCACTAATCTGTTAGTTGCATTGAGAGAAATAAGAGGTAACAATGGGCTCAAAGAATGGAATGGTCAGTCCTTCCCGCAGGAGGAGGATGAGGGAAGATGATGCAGGTGACTGAAAGCTCCCATTCTGAAAGACAAGTTGGTGTGAGTCAGACTGGAGGGCTCATCCCAGCACGTTAAGATTCCTGTGTGTAGTCGCTCCACCTGGAGCTCAAGATTCAAGGGCAGGAGTGGCATAAGAAGTTCACAGAGTGAGTCCAGGAGGGGCATCTCTTGCACTGGCTCACTGAATCCAGGAAGGCAGAGCAGAGCCCAGCATTGGACAGAGAAGTAAATAAACATCAATTAAAAGAAAGAACGAAGGTCAGACTGCAGGGTCTCCTGGGTGCCTCAGGGGCAAGGCAAGCATGTGAAGCAAAACTCTGTGAGGAGCTGGAAAGAAAACAGACAAATAAAGGTATTGACAAAGGATTGAAAAGAAGGAAACTGAAGCCCAGCTTTTCCCCACAGAAAATGAGTAACCATCAAATCAAATGAAATCTTTCACAGTCCAGTACCATGCTCTCCTTTCTCTGTAGTGTTTCACTTTGCAGACAGTAAGGGGGGGGAGGAATGAGTTCTCTTTCATCGTGGCAAATCTGGAGGCAAATCCCAGACCAAAGTTCTTACCAAAAATATAAAATTGCAGATGGACAAAAATCCATGTTTTCAGCTTTAAGGTTACAAAAAGAATATAAAATATGGCTTTGGGATTGCTCTAGGCTATCACATCACTGCTGATTCCTGATTTTCTAGTTCTATGATTTTTCTGTAACCCATAAAATATTTTCAGTTATTCTATGTAATCACTCTTTTCTGATTTGTAAGGGATTTCGCCATGTGCATTTTACAATGGGCTGATTTTTTAGGGATATGATACACACAGTGGCCTTTAGGGTTGTACCAATTTTATACTATACACTTAGCTCTAAATTAAGCCTCTAACCAAAGAAAAAAAATGAGGGTGCAGGCAGTAGGTGTTTGGTGTTCCATACAATTAACTCGGGGTGTGTGTGTGTGTGTGTGTGTGTGTGTGTGTGTGTGTGTGTGTTTGCGTGCGCGCGTGCACGCCCTCATTCAGGATGAGGAAAGAGAATATGGACAACAGGCTGTCTTGGGCACGTGTAATCTAAAGTGTATAGATAAAAACAGACCCAAGAGGCTGGATTAGAACTTTTTTTTAAACTGAAAAAGATAACAAGGCTTAAATAAAAGATTTAACAGAAGGACTAAGTCTCTCTGCTCATCATGTTAGGGAATAACAGGGTAAAAGAAAGGTTAGGCCAAACCTTTCCAACTCCATCTGACATGAGTTTTTTGGAATGGAAATATATGCCCAACTCCTTTTTTCCTGAAATACCCTCACTTTAAGGCTGAGACCTACCTGCAAGAGACATACACTGAGGGAGAAAAAAGAATCGAGGTGAGGGTTTGAACAAAGTCCTGGTTAAAGAAACTGGAAAGTCAACAAAAGATAGTGGAATGTTCTCAAATGCCAAGAGCATAAGGCACACACTTATTTACATGGTGAGTACAGCTATGCAGGCTGATGGTACTCTGTACTGGACACAATATTCTCAACCCCCCCCAGACCTCACCCTGAGTAAAGATCCAAACACAACTCTGTCCTCAAGACACAGCTTACCTCTCTAGCAGCCTGGTGGACACCCCTTCTCCCATACCTTCCATGTTCTGGGGCAGAAAGATCATGTCAGTACCCTAAAGCTCCCCACTGTCCCTTCCCAGCAATCAGTCACACTCTAGTAATTCCCTGAAGAGCACTTCCTGGTCACTGCTCACACCTTGCTCCACAAACTTGCTCTCATCCACCATTTCTTCTCCCAGTGGAGAAGCTAGGAGGCAAGAGATATTTTAGATGCACCTTTCCACTTCCAGATAGTCCAAGATACATATAGGTTACCCCAACATCTCTGGAATACCTTCCTCTTCCTCTTCCTGACTATCACATTCTAGAACTTAGGCTCAGGTCAGGACAGGAAGAGTCCTGGAAGGTGAAAACTTGGGTCCTCTTCCACACCAAGACCATCTTCTAACTAACAGGGTTTCCCGGACCAAGTCAAAGGTTCAAAATGAAGAGTGTTAATTCCAAAACTTTTTTTTTCTGTACCAGATCTAAAGGAGAAAAGATGCAACCAGAAATCCCAGAAAATGATCCAAAGATTCTCTTAGGGCAAGGAGATTCTGCTCAAAAGTGCAACAATGTGATTTTCATGGCAGACAAAGACAGCACACCCAGACTAGTACGAAAAAATCATCCCAGGAAAACAGAAGAAACCAAGAGAGGGAGTTCTGAGCAGCCTTTGTTTCTATATAGAATTTGAAAAAAGATCTTCAGCTCAGAAAAGAACTAGTCTAATGCTTAAATAGTTATCAGTCAATCAAAAGCTCAGACTTTGGAAGAGGGAATCAATAAGACAGGAACTATTGAGAATTTTAAAGTTTTCTATTAAAAAGGCAGCAAACTGGGCACAGTGGTGCATGCCTGTAATCCCAGCTACTCAGGAGGATCACAAATTTGAAGCTAGGCTGGGAAACTTAGCAAGACACTATCTCAAAATTTAAAAAATAAAATAAAATGGGTTAGATATGTAGTTCAGTGTTAAGAGTTCCCTGGGTTAATCCTCATTCCCCCCACCCCCCAACATACACACAGGCAGCAATACCAAATTAATGCCATCAAGCTGTCCTCTAAGGGTAGCTACCAACCCTGGTTAATTGTGTTTTAGTAACAAAATGTCAAGAAAAAATGGCTAACAATGTTTTTCTCTGAATCAGCTTCATTAATTTTCTGGCTTTGTTTATATATGAAAAAAGTCAGGGTGAATTTCAGAGATCCAAGTTATTGTCTTCCCTGATATATAAAACAAAATTTTCAGAAGCATCTCAGTGCAAAAAGTCAAATATAAGAAAAGCAGTCAGATTAAAAGGAGTCATCAAAGAACCAGTCCCAGACCTCAGATTAAAGGAAAAACAATCCTAACAGACCAGAGTCAAGGCATCAAGAAAAATGATCAATTACTAGCCAAATCTTCAAATCCAAGAGAGAAATGTCACCATTCTATCATCTAAACTACTTAAGTATCTTCTAAAGTCTGTCTCCTGACAAAAATCTCACATGCCCTAGTTTTCAGCATATGCCAAACAATACTAGTTACCAACCACATCCATGTATGTGAAAAAACATGACAAAGGAAGAACAACCTCTTAGGTGAAAGCCAACCACCTTCAAAGTCATTCACACTGCTTGAGTCTGAATCACCAAGATATTTGCTTGGCAACTAAAAAGTCATTTAAGTTACTGATGGTATCTGCTCTCTGGAACAGAAAAAATGGGCAGATACACATGTTTTTTTAATTGTGTGTTGCATTTTAAATCTCAAATGCAAAGGAATAGAATTAACCACAAGGACTGTCTGCAAAGGACCTCAGGCTCTACTTTGGCAGCCTGATGCATATGACACCTTTGAAGACCTGGCCTTCTCTCTACAGCAAGTCATTCCACATTAGTCCTGAATCTAAGGCAAAGCCCTCCAGCGAGCTGGCCCAAGGGCAGAAAGCAATAAGCATGGGTGCCATCTGAAGCAAAGAGGAACAGGACCAGGGAACTGAAGAGGGAAAATTCAGGAGGATCTGGCTTTCCTCTTTCAGATTCCTCCCTCCCAGTTAAGCCTTTGCAGGTGCTTTTCCACCTTCCTGCTATTTCCTAGGAGGAAGTAAAATTACAGTTTTCTATTTCCCTAAATAGAGGTTGCTACTACCTTTGTCAATAACTGGACTGCATGGGGCAGGATTTACAAAGGTGGGCTTCTTTGGGTTCATACTCCAGTTCTGTCACTTAATAGCTGTGCGACCTCTGGCAAGCAAACTAGCCTGCCAGGCCTGTTTCCTCATCTATAAAAGAGGGGATGGTTATAATATGCCTCCGGCAGATTGATGAGAAGGTGAGTCATACATTTAATAAATTCCTTCATTGAGAAGCATTTAGTGCGAGGCACATAGAAACTGACAAGTATTTACTAGTTATTTTTATTATTTATCTATTACCTTTAATCTTTAAGTGGAATATAATTAAACAGAAAACTCAAATAATTATCCCACAGATGACTAAGGAAGAGGTCCAGAGGGAACCCCATCCAGGAATTGCAAGTTCTTCCGAACTTGTGCCAAGAGTGATCACCCAGTGCAAGACCCAGACGAGCAGGAGTCACACAGGAGGAGTTGTGCCCACACCTGGCTTGGTGAATAGCGTCCATCCACTCTTTCCCATCCTGCTCCTCCTCACAGCGCAGCTCCAGTGGCTTTTGACCTTCATGGCCAAAAAGAACAGTAAAGTAATACTGGAAAGAAAAACAAACACAAAAGTTGAGTTTTATTTTTGGAGCATAAAAGCATAATAACCCAGTATATGCCTACACCAAGTGTATATTTACAAAATACATCAACTTCATGTAAATCACATTTCAAAGCATAATATCATTCCTGGTCCAGTTAGCAATAACTGCAGCTAGAAGACAACACAGACTACATCTTAACACCCCTCAGCAAGAGTCAACCCACAACCCTACTGCACTGTGTATTTTTATACAAGTACAAAAAGAACATTATCCAAATCTGGCTTTAAAGATATATTAGTGTTATCATGAAAATTTTTCCAAAAAATTTTCTTTTGGGGGATGTGAACAAGTTTCAGGGAAACAAGTCCACACCACTGCACTGGCTAATTCTATTATCTGTCCTATTCTGCATCTATTCTCCATTCTGGAAAGAAATATCTCTAAAATGACATTGAATTGCTACCATTTGCCTCTCCTTCATTCTCAGTGGACAGCACCCTTACTTATCTCTTGTTTTCCCAGACAGATTATACTTGATATGAGAGGGAACCCTAATTGTCATCCCAGGGGCTAGGATCAGAATCTCTTTTTGTTAGAAGTATAATCTAAGTTATTGTCAAACAAAAGGAAGTGGGCTTATGTAGAGAAAAATCACAGAACCATTCATCAGGGTAAAATTATTTCTCTCTTATGAACTTTATTCATGATCACTAAAAACTGGAAACAATCAAATATCTTTTAGTAGGTGAGTAGATAAATAATGCTGGTGCATCTTTAGAATGAATACTACTCAGCAGTAAAAAGGAACAAACCCTTGATAAACTCAGCAGCTTGGATGCTTCCCAAAGCATCATGTCACAGAAAAGTCATTCTCAAAAGGTTACATGTGGTACGATTCCTTTCGTGTGGTATTTCCAAAGTAGTGTCACAGAACAGATCAGTGGTTTGGGGGAGTCAGGGTGGGAGTGTGTGATGGTGAAGGGAATGTGTGAGGGAGTTTGGGGGTTGACAGAACAGTCCTGTGTCACCATTATGAGGGTTACACAACTCAAATAGGGTTTAAAGTCATAGAATCATGCACCAAAAAAGGTTAATCTTATGCTGTTGATTTAAAGACCTTAAAATTATGTATATGATTACTCAAGGTCCTCGTGAGGATTCCAGAACACAACTAATCATATAAAGAAGACATACAGACTCCCAAACTCACCCTGGGCCATCAAACCACTTTGTGCTCCAGTCAAGATAGACACAAAATGGGGAATCTCACAAGCACACACAGAATTCATAGACCATAGTTCTAAAGCAGATTTATTTTTAATAAATAAATAATAATTTATTTAAATAAATTATTGGAATAATCTGTTAATACATGGAGAATTCTCATATAAAATACATATCTGGTTTTGAGCTTGCTCCATATTAGATGAAGTAACAAATGTCTGAGTTGAAGATGTGTCGTCCTTGAGCAATACACCCAGTAGATCACAATGAATCAGTACCATCTCAGAAGTCTTTACGTTGTGATTGACAAGATTGGACATTTGAAGATCTGCTCTAGCCTATGAAATTCTGAAATGTTTTAAAACCAATTGAAAGTCCAAAAATTCTAATGGTGCCTCCAGAGTGTTTATCTACCTAATTTTATTTCTAAGCCCTTTACAATATGTCTTTTCCACTTAAAATCAACATACTACAGTGACACAGTCACGTCAATGTTTATAGCAGCTCAATTCACAATAGCTAAACTGTGGAACCAACCTAGATGCCGTTGAATAGATGAATAGATAAAGAAATCATGGTGTAACATATACACAATGGAATATTATTAAGCCTTAAAGAAGAATGAAATTATGGCATTTGCGGATAAATGGATGGAGTTGGAGAATATCGTGCTAAGTGAGATAAGCCAGTTCCAAAAAAACCAAAGGCCAAATGTTTTCTCTGATATGTGGATGCTGATCCATAATGTGGGGTTGGAGGGGGAGGGAGCAAGGGAATAATAGAGAAATTTTGGATTGGGCAGAGGGGAATGAGTGGAGGGAAGGGGGTAGGGGGTGAGAAAGATGGTGGAATGAGATGGACATTATTACCCTATGTACATGTATGATGGAATGAATGATGTGACTTCATCGAGTAAAACCAAAATGAAAAACTGTGCTCCATTGTGTACAATGAGTCGAAATGCATTTTGCTGTCATGTATAACTAATTAGAACAGGTAGTTTTTTAAAAAGAAAAAAAAAAAGAATATGTCCTGTCCAATTTCCTGACCACCATGAACTGACCTAGGGCAAAGTAGTAGACAAGCTAAAGGAAAATCTCAAGTTAAGCCAAACACATAGTTAAGTTTAAGTGGAGGGAGGAAAACAGAGGAATCCTTGGGTTCTAGAAACATAGACAAGAGACAAAGCCAGAGCAGAAAGCATGGGAACTGAGGGTGACACACTAGACCTTATCAGACAAGAGATGGAGTTATGGGGGTTGGAACACATGGTCTTGGGCCTGCACAAGACCAAGATGGAATCAAGGCTCATGCATAACACCAGGACACATAAAAGTTTGACATGTCTGTACAACAGAAGCCAGAAAAACTCCACCCCAAGTGTATTGTATACCGGAATAATTTCCAATTGCATCTGAAATCTTGGTGCAAAAAATTAAACCAAAAGAATATATTTTTTTAAATGATTGATTGATCACTGTACCTCTAAGTAGGAAAATTGTCCTAACTATGGTTTGAGATCCTGAAACATTAAGAGAAAAGATCAATGATTTTATTGCATTAAAAAAGTCTACATAAGAAGACTACTATAAACAATGCATAAAGACATATGAAACTGGAAATAAATGTATAGTTGATATAAAAGTGATAATGTCCTTCATGTATAAAGATCATCATGTTTTCTTTAGCCTCCTCATATGGTAATTTATATTAACAGATTGCCCAATATTTATAACTTCAATAGCTGTGTTCATTGTATAGTAACTCAACTTTTGTTGTTGTTCTTGAAGCACAAAGGATTGAACACAGGGGTGCTGTGCCACTGAGTTACATCCCAAGCCCCCCCTTTTATCTTTTTTTAATTTTGATACGGGGTCTTGCTAAGTTGTTGAGGTTGGCCATGAACTTTCAATCTTCCTGCTTTTGCCTCCAGGGTAGCTGGAATTACTTGTGTATGTCACTGTGCCTTGCTACTCACTCAATTTTAACTGTTTTTGAAATAATTTAAGCTTATAGGAACAAAATACCAAAGAACCAAAACAGAGATGAAAATTGATATTGGCAAAATTATATTGTTATATTGCGTGCATGTACAATAGTCTGACAACAAATCCCACCATTCTGTACAATTATAATGCACCAATTTTTAAAAAGTAAGTTTGTAAAAGTAGTTTAAGAAGGATATTCTTAAAATACAGAAAGTAAACATTAAAATGATAGAAAAGCTAAATACTAGTCAAAAGACAAAATTGAACTATAATATTAAATGTGATAAAGAGGGTACTATATTGATCAAAGATTCATTTTACTAAGAAGTAGAGCAGTCCTGAACCTTTACACACCTAATAAGATAGGACTAAAATATATAAAGCAAAAAAAAAAAACCAAATGGAAAAAATGACAAATGTATCATTATATTGGGTTTTAATGAGTTTCCACTCATTTCTATCTCCAGCCCCCTCAAGATGCCCAGACCAGAACCAGCTCTTTGGTAAGAACATCAAATTTCCTCTGCCACGGTGATGTTGCAGATGTTGCTGATAGTCAATGAGCCCCTCCACCAGCTATTTCTCTCTTTCTCTGAATTCTCAGCTACTAAAGACAAGACAACATATGCATGTTGCTCCACCAGGATCCCTCCAAAGGTCCCGGCTCAAGGCTTGGAGCCTGGTTCTCAGTCCAGCCCATTCTTGGAGTGCTTTTTAGGGTTTCTTGAACTCCCAGCTGTCTCTGCTCGCTATGGAGTTCACACCTAGAGCTTCAGGTTTTCCATAGCAGGAAGTATTTTTGTCATGCTTTTAGACCACCAAGATTTTTGTCCTATTTTTACAAATAGCTATACCATTTTAATTTTTGTAAAGTCTATTTTATATCTCACTGATGTTTAGAGCAAAAGTAGACAGGGGTTATAAAAACATGACATTTTAATGTATGAACTTTTAACACTATCTTAACTGCAGTTACCAAAGCAAACGCTTACAAACCTCTTTAAAGCACCTACGTGTGAAAGGGAAAGTAGATAAGTGCTTGCCGTGAGCTTAAGGGAAGGGAGAATGGAGACTGACTGCTAATGGGTACAGAGTATTTTATTTATTTTAATTAACAGACTTTTTAAAAAGCAGTTTGGGTTTACAGAAAAATTAAGCAGAAAATACAGGGAGTGTCCCTCCTCCCCATTTTAACAATTTGCATATATGTGGTACATTTGGTAAAGCTGATGAACAAATAGGGATACATGTAGCGCATCCACAGTGTATTCAGGTTGACTCTGTGCTGTGCATTCTGGGGATTTAACAATGTATAATATTATGTATTCACCATTACCGAGTTTCCTTCTGGGTCTGGTGAAAACGATCAGCAATTAGATAGTGGTGATGGTTTACCAACCTCTTAACATACTAAAACTCACTGAATTGTAAACTTTAAAATGGTGAATTTTATGATATGATTTATATCTAAATTTCTTTTAAAAGGGAAAAGCAGCAAAAAAGAGTGGGGGCAATAGCTATGTGCAAATTCTTTGGATTACTAGTTTATGGTTACTTTTATCCATTGATGAGATGCTTTCCCTAAATCTTTCAGCTTTCACAAGCTGGTTTGCTTTGATCTGCCCTTTATTTGGCAATTGTTGATCTAGCTGCTGCTACTACCAATAAACACTGTGTGCGGCCTGTGACAGATAAAAAAGTTAATTCGGCCTACCTTCTGCCCTCTAAAACTGGCCTTCAAGTCCTTACAAATACATATGCAGCTTTTCCAATTCATTCAATTAGTCATACTTATTACCTAACTTACCCAGGTTTGCTGCTTAGGTCTGCTACATAGCAAAGCTGCCTGGAGTCGCGGCAGCAGCCAGAGGTTACTTCACTGATGGTTCTCCAAGCCTCCTCTCTCCCAGTCCCAACTTTGCTGCCGTCTACTCATCCTCTGGTTGTATGTGCATTTGTGGTGTTGAACGTGAGTGAACGTACTTAACCGTGTTCCCGTGTGTGTTTGTGTAGGCACCTCTGCTAGTCTAGGGGAGAGTTTCCTACACAAAGGTTTGGATGAGGAAACAAAGGTTCTAGGAGAGCACAATGCAGAGTCTAGGTCTTAGAAGATCATCAGGGGAGCTTAAGTAAAGAACAGAGGCATGAAAGTCTCTTCAACAGCCAGGAGAAAGAGCAGAGGCCTGAGAGAAAGAAGAGCAGAGAAGGAGAATGGGGAGAAGGGAGGGAGGGAGTTTGTTTAATTTTGCAAAGAAAACAATAGAAAATCCCCATTTCTAACAATTCCAAGGTGGCAAAAGACTTTGAAGATGCTTTCTACTCTACTGGCCACACTACAGGTGACAACAGCAGCCCATACTTCATGTCTAAGAATCATATGCTAATGGTCTTCCAGTGGAGCTGAATGTTAAGATGGGCTACTGTTTGTTTTGGCTACTGCCTCAACTCACCAAACAAAAACCAATGCCCATGTGACAAGGGGAGGCCACCACATCAGACTTGGAAAGGAGGTGGCTAAAAATGATTTTGATCTTCACTCATTCAAGGACATAAAAGGGTTACATGTGGAATGGCCAAACTCCCCAAGATTAGAGAAGATTTCTTCACAGGCATTGTGTGTGCTGAGCCTCCCAAACCCACCCCACCTGCTCCCCACACAAACCCCGGGAAGAGGCAAGAGTGTTCTCCTGACCTCAGGCTAGTAAGGGGGCTCCAAGGAACTTGCTCAGAGAGGTTCCTGTGTTTTTCCAAGTTGGTGCCTGGCCATGCCTACGAATCTGAGAGGCGAATGCCTGGGAACTGCCTGCCAGAGGATAAAAGCAGATGCTACATTTGAAGTTACAGTCCCACCAAGGGCAAATCAATGAGGAGTGTTACCTTTGACCCAGAAATTGGCCACACCTAAGTGAGCCAGGCTGGCTCATCTTATAGCCAGCTAAAAAGGCAGCAGCAAGGGCAGCCTAGAGGGCCAGTAGCCGAGGGCACAGGAGGGGGACCACAGGAGATGGAGTGAGGAGATAAGTTTCCTATTGGCATGGTAGGCAATCCCCAGCATGGAGGGGCTCTGGCAAACAGACGAGCATCATCAAAAACTGAAATTTAAACTGACCACACACAGAGCAAACCCATGCCAAATGGGCCCAACGTGGAAAAGCGGGAACCACCCAGAAAGCCAGAGAGAAGAGCCAGGGAAAGAGCAGCAGCCGGAGCCTGCTTTGCCTTGCAGCAAGCTCCAGCCAGGCCGGGGGAGGTAAGCCACTCTCTCTGAGGCTGCACATATTAATTACCATCTGAGACTGGCTGGGAGGAAATAAGACTGGAGAACTTTTTCTGATATTAGAGTAATCAGAAATATATTGGGCCTGCCCGAGACTTCACCCTGGTGCATGAAAAGAACCATCTCCACAGAGCAGCTCTGAAAGGAAGACCCAAAGACAAAAAGAGCACTTTCTGTTGTCCCACTTCCCCTCGCCCTGGATCTACTTATTCAGTGTGACAGTTATATACACATTTTCTTTGAACGAATTAAAAACATTCAGGCTGATAATCTTATTAACCTCTAGTCCTAAAGACAGAATTTTCAGCACAATTTTACCAAAAGTGAAAAATTGACTAAGAGACTTCTCAGGTTACCTGCACATGTCATCAGAAATTGAGGAGCCTGTGGCAAGCCTGTGAGATAATCCACCACGCTTCCCTATGACGGTCCTGCACCCTATAAGGGACAGGACTTAAGTGTCTTTAGCCCTTAAATCCCAAGTCCAGGCAGAGACTGGGGGCGGGGGATAAATTAGGAGAAGATAACCTGATAAAAAGGCTGCTGAGAAGGCGAAGCTCTGAATTTAACATTATATTCAATAAAGTGCCACTTAAATTTGAGAGAAAAGAGTGGAAACTCAATAGAATAACCATCAGCGGCTTAAAGGGCAATCCTATAACCGATGGCATTTCAGTACTGCTGGCTATCCGCCAAGCCCAATGCCCAGCCAGGGGAAGGAACACTTGGTGAACTGGCCCGCTCCATCTCCAGGCTTCAGAGGCACCTCCACAGCCGCTGCTGCTTGGAACCCAATTACAAGCCACCTTTCAAAGGCAGCGAGGCAATTACATTAGCAAAGCACACTCAAAGGTTAAACTGTGTCCCAGGCATCATGAGGATGCGAAGACTGATGAGAAGCACATTTTATGTTTCCAGGTGTTCATTTAACAAATTCAGCTGGACCACAAAATATTAAACACTGCCTCTGGGTGTGCCTGCAAGTTATTTATTTTTAGCCAATCATCAGGGAGTCTCCCTTGAGTCACCTGGCCTTGCTGGGAAACAAAGTTGGTGTGCCACCGATCTGAGTCTCAGGACTGGAGCTTCATAATCTCCTTGGGTGTCAAAGATAGCTGTTGGGGGGGGCGGGAGGGCGCTGGGTGTGATGCAATGGTAGCACCTGGACACCTTGCCTGGCATGTGTGACCCTGGGTTGCAATTCCCAGCACCAAAAACTAACCAAGCCCTGGTCATCTGTGCATGTCCTATGACCTCTGACCGGTCCCTCTGCAGGAATTTAGAGGAGACAGTACAAAGTCCTGGGTCATCATAAAGTGAAAGGAAGAATTAACAGAGTAATGACTTTGTTCATGTCTTTGAAGTTAACATCCATCAAGTCAGTGAGTTTCTCTTCTTTTTTTCATCCCTGAATGTGCTCACCTGTTCCCAAATCCATTTCTCCAGTCCAGTTCTCTCCCAGGCACCAGCCCACATTCTACTATTAGACAGCATTTCAATTACGTCCAAAAGTAAACTCCTCTCTCTCCCTCCCTTCCCTGCCTCCCACCCCGCCTCCACTCCCTGCCCTCACACCCCTTCTTCCCGACTTTCCTCTGTCAAGTGCATCTGCACCCAGCAGTTGCCACAAGTCGGAACCCAAAGGCGCCTCAGCTTCCTCCTTCTCAGCCCCACCCGTCTGGCTTCACCCGAGCTCCACCCAGGAGTCTCCTCTGGTGTCCGCATTCATGTTGCCCTGCCTTGAACCCCATCTGCTAGCACAGCCCAAGGTGAAGGCCTTCCATTACAGGGAGGCTAATGGGCCCTCAGGAAGGAGGACCGGGTGACCAAGGGGAAGCCCTGGGAGTCAGGAACATGCGAAGTGTGGAAAGGTGAAGACGTCCAAGGAGGAAGAAAAAGCAGGAGGAGGAGCAGAGAAGCACCCAATGCAGCCTCTCCCACTCAAGGCTAAAATCCCAGAGAAGGGTGAAGTTAAAAGTGTTGACAGCTGAGTCAAGGGGCAGGCGCCACATTTCCCCTGGGGCTCCAGGGGATGTCCTCTCACAGAACATCTTTGTGCCCCATCCCTACCCTCATGGCAATATGGGTGGTGACACTGTAGGGTGATCAAATCATGTAAATCAGTAAAATTGGTGTCACCACAGTTGTGTCAAGAAAGGGCCTGAGTTTAACTACCCAGAGCCTCTCCTAGCTTGTCTGTGGCGTGGACATTCCCAGCATGCTGCGGAGGATTGAGGGGGACGTGCACTCTGGGACCACACAAGGCCATGTAGCCCAACAAGGGGACCAAGAAAGCAAAATGGACCTGAGAGAAAATGTGCCACGAGTTACAGCAGCCACACCTTCATCCAGAGGTGCCAACAGAATGCCCAAGGCAGAACCAGACACTGCCAGACCCCAGTGCACACCAGCAAGGACCCGCCACCCCGTGATACACACACACACACACACACACACACACACACACACACACACACACACACTCACATGCTAGAGGACATGTAAGCCCCTTTTTATTCAGCATCTTAGTGAGGGCCAGAGGAAAAATATAAATCCCCCTCCAAAATTTTTACATTACTGGATTCCCTACACCAATACTGAGCTGAGTTTGCTATTCTCAACTAAAGGCAGGTTCTTCTTTTTCCCATTTATTCAGTAGGGAGGAGGGTCTTAAGGAGCAAGATCAATTTAGAAAAATACTTTGCACATCTAAGTGTAAGAAAACTAAATCTGTGACCCTGACTCCAATCTTGCCCAACCCTTTCCCTCCCAAAAAGGCAGCCGGAGTTTTCTTTTTACAAAATAAATCTGAGCTGTCATGTCCGCTTACCAACCTTCACTGGTATTTTCAATTTTGAGGAGTAAATCGTCTGGAGGCTGAATCTGCTCTTCACTTCTGGCCCCATTCTCCACATTTCACCTCATTTCTGCCTGTTTCTTTTCATGCACCCCATCTTCAACCACACCTACACACTGCTCCCCTGAAAAGGCAAGTTCTCTCCTCAGCCTCATGCTGTGACTGACAGAGCGCAGCTTGTGGAGATGTCAGATCTGCGTATGAATCCCAATGCCTCCAAGTGACAACTCACCTTAGGAGATCTGGGTCAAGTTCCTTAACCTTTCTGAAGAGCCCAAGTTTCCTCATGGGTAAAATGAGGATAATGATATCTAGTCACATGCCACATGATGTTTGGGTCAAGAACTGACCACATATGTAATGATGGTTCACAGAACACTAATGGAGTTGAAAAAATCCTGTCACCTAGTATTTTTACTGTACATTTTCTATGTTTAGAAACATACATACATAGAGTGTGTTATAACTGCCTACAGTATGCAGTACAGTAGCATGTGTGCAGATTTGCAGCATAAAAAGTAAGAGGACATAAAACATAGCCTAGTTGAATAGGTGGCTAATCCGTCTAGGTTCGTATTAAGTACACACTGTATGGCGTTCCTACAATGAAGAAACTGCTAAGGAGGCATTTCTCAGAACACATCCCCATCATTATGCAACACATGAGTATACATCTTGAATTAGCTGACGTCCAGGAACTGGCATCCAGAAGGCACTACAAGGGTTAATTCTCTTCTCTATTAGTGTATCTCTTACCCTGACATACTTTGCTTCTTCCTTCTTCTCCAGCCTCTTCTGTAACCTACACATTCTTACTAAACTTTGCCAACTTATAACTAAAATGTGAATTCCTCGAAGAGAATCCCTCCTTGGAACATTCTGGCAAAGAAGAGTCACTCCCTCCTCTGGATTTCATTCACCCCAAGGACCTTCTCTCACAGCATCTTAGAGCTGTCCATTTCTGTGTCTCTCTTGTCTGCCAGCTCTGTTCTATTCTACCTTCAATGCCAGCACTGCACCAGGCACACAAAAGCCCCTAAAAACATTAGGTGAATAAATAATCATCAGTTAAAAAAAAAAAAAAATGAGGTAGAACTGACCTAACAAACTTCAAACAGCCAGCCATGCTGCTCAGTCATAACGATACAGTCACATCCAGGTTGTCATCCAGAAAAAGGATTTGAACATAAATTTTTAACATAGAGGAAATGCCCTAAAGAAAAAGAAGATAACTAAGCTGTCAAATATATTTTTTATCATAAACTATGAAAAACCAGAACACCACAATCATCTCACAAACATCTATCAGAGCAGTAAAAGCAGATACCTTAGGTCGGGAAGGTCACCAGAGATCTCTGCCTCTTACATGCTCCCACATCTACTGCAGCACCAGTTGCAATAGCGAGGACAGGGACACACCCTAGGTTTCCACCATCAGATGAGTGGACCTTAAAACATGGTGTCTATGGACACAATGGAAAGCTATTCAGCCTTAAAAAGAGAGGCAATCCTGTCATGTGTAGGACTTTAAAGGACATTATACTAAGTGGACTAAGCCAGAAAAACAAGTATCACAGGATCTCATCTATATGTGGAAACTAAAAAAAGTTGATCTCATAGAAACAGAAGAGAGTGGTGATTGCCAAAGGCTGGAAGAGGGGGATGGAAAGAGGAGAAATTGATCAGAGTTTTAGTTAGAAAGTCAAAACTGCAATGATTTCATCTCACTCTAGTTAGAATGGCAATCATCAAGAATACGGATCACAAATGCTGAAGAGGTTGTGGAGAAAAAGGAACACTGACCCTGTTGGTGGGGTTGTAGACTGTACAACCACTATGAAAATCAGTATGGAGATTCCTCAAAAGAGTAGGAATGGAATCACCAAATGACCCAGATATACCACCACTCCTTGGTATTTATCCTAAAGAATTCAAGTCATCATGCTGCAGTGATACATGCATTCACAGGTTTACAGCAGTACAATTCACAATAGCCAAACTATGAAACCAGTTTAGATGTCTGACAATAGATGAATAGATAACAAAAATGTGGCATATATACACAAAGATTTGCTTAATCATAAAGAAGAATAAAGTTATATCCTTTGCAGGAAAATGAATGAAACTTGAGAGCATTATGTTAAGTGAAATAAGTCAAACTCAGAAAGCCAGGGTCATGTGATTTCTGTCATATGTGGAAGCTAGAGAGAAAAAAGGAAAAATAGCAGAGGGGGAGGCTCTCATGAAATAGTAGGGAGACAAATAGAATAAAAGAAGGAGAGCTGGGGAGGGGAAGAGGGAAAGGGGAGTTACAGGGGAATTAAAATCAACCAAATTATGTTGTGTTCACATACAAACATGTCACTATGAATCCTACAACTATGTAAAATTAAAATGCACCAAATTTTTAAAAATGTTTAAAACTTTTAGCTAGATAAGAGAAATAAGCTTTAGTGATCGGTTGCACAGAATGGCAACTATAATAAATAAGAATGCATTATAGCAGGAGGCATCACAATAGCAGATCTTAAACCACAGAGCTATAGTAACAGAAACAGCATGGTATTGACGCCAAAATGAACATGTAGACCAATGGAACAGAATAGAAGACACAGAAATAAACCCACATAAACACAGTTATCTCATACGAGACAAAAGCACCATAAACATACATTGGAGAAAAGATAGCCTGTGAGAAGCCATCCAAGATCAGCAAATAAAACCAGGCTTGGTGAGCTGTCAGACACAGAAATCTGACTCCAGGAACTGGCAATCACTGAGAGATTGTTCCAGATTACCTGGAGTATGCGGTTTCCGTGCAGTGGCTCATCACTGGAATTTGCAGGTCCTGCTGGGATGGCCTGCTAGAGCAGAATGGCTTCCATAACTGCACCCTCCTGTTTCTCATGGAAGAAGGTCCTCCTGGCACCCCTTTTACCTGTACAGCTATAAATAAAGGGAAGGTGGACTCTTCCATCTTTGTTGGATTAGCATGGCTAATCTGTGAAGCCCCTGATTCAAAAGAGATAATTGTCTCCAGTGGTTTTTCTCTATTAAGTAAGTTTATTTTCCAATTAGAATGGCTATTATCAAGAACACAAGCAATGATAAGTGTTGGCATGGATGTGGGGGAAAAGACACACTTATACATTGTTGGTGGAGTTGCAAATTGGTGCAGCCACTCTAGAAGGAGTATGGAGATTCCTCAGAAAATTTGGAATGGACCCACCATTTGACCCAGCTATCTCACTCCTAGATTTACACCCAAAGGACTTAACATCAGCATACTACAAGAAAGAAGCCACATCAATGTTTATAGCTGCTCAATTTACAATAGCTAGATTGTGGAACCAACCTAAATGCCCTTTAACTGATGAATGGATAAAGAAACTGTGGCATATATACACAATGGAATACTACTCAACCATAAAGAAGAATAAAATTATGGCATTTGCTGGTAAATGGGTGCAGTCGGAGAATATCATGCTAATGAAATAAGCCAATCCCAAAAAACCAAAGGCCAAATATTTTCTCTGATAAGTGGATGAAGACAAATAACAGCAGGGTGGGAGGGTGACGGGGTGTAAGAAAAAAACGAAGGCACTGTGGATTGTGTAGAGGGAAATGGGACAGGATGGGGTGGGGGAAGGAAAGACAGACATTATTACCCTATGTACATGTATAACTACACGAATGGTATGAATCTACAACATGTACAACCATAGAAATGAAAAGTTGTACACCATTTGTGTACAATGAATCAAAATGCAGTCTGTAGAAATTTTTTTTAAAAATTTTAAAAAGATAAAAATAAATAAGTAAATAAGTAAGTTTCTTAGCAATTAATTTACAGCTGGCCCATCCGTCCGACAGAAACCCATCCCCTTGCCCGCTGGACGCGTGATAAGAATAGCCTCTTCAACAAATGGTGTTGGAAAAACTAGAAAGTCATATGTGTAGAATAAAATTCAACCCCTATCTCTTACCCTGCACAAAACTCAACTCAAAGTGAGTCAATAACTAGATGTTAGACCGAAGACCCTGTGCCTAATAGAAGAAAAAGTAAGCCCAAATCTCCATTATGTTGGCTTAGGAACCAACTTCCTCAACAAGACTCCTAAAGCACAAGAAGTAAAATCCAGAATCAATAAATGAGAGGATATCAAACTAAAAACTTTCTTCTCAGCAAAGGAAACAACGAATAACATGAAGAAAGAGCCTACAAAATGGGAGAAAATTTTTGCCACCTCCATCTCAGATAGAGCACTAATCTCCAGGGTGTATAAAGAACTCAAAAACCTTAACACCAAGAAAACAAATAACCCAATCAATATATATGGGCTAAGGAACTGAGCAGACACTTCACAGAAGAAGAAATACAACTAACCACCAAACATATGAGGGCTGGGGTGTAGCTCAGTGGAAGAATGCTTGCCTGTGTGAGACATTGGGTTGATCCTCAGTACCACACAAAAATAAGTAAATAAAGGTAATGTGTCCATCTACAACTAAAAAACCATATTTAAAATAAACAAACGTATGAAAAAATGCTCATCATCTCTAGCAATTAGAGAAATGCAAATCACAACTACTCTAAGCATTTATCACACCCCAGTCAGAATGGCAATTATCAAGAATACAAGTAAAACTAAATGTTGGCAAGAGTATGGAGGAAAAGGTTCACTTATATTTCTGGTGGGACTGCAAATTGGTGCAGCCACTCTGGAAAGCAGTGTGAAGAATCCTCAGAAAACATGGAGTGGGCACACCTTTTGACCCAGTTATCCCACTCCTCAGTTTATACCCAAAGGACTTAAAATTAACATACTATAGTGACGCGGTCACACCAATGTTTATAGCAGCTCAATTCACAATAGCTAAGGTATGGAACCAATCTAGAAGCCCTTCAACTGATGAATGAATAAAGAAACTGTGGTATATATATACACAATGGAATATTACCCAGCCATAAAGAAGAATTAAATTATGGCATTTGCCATTAAATGGATAGAACTCAAAATTATCTTGCTATGGGAAATAAGTCAATTCCAAAAAAAACCAAAAGTCAAATGTTTTCTCTGATATATGGATGCTGACACACAATGAGGGGAAGAGGGAAGACTAGAAGTTCATTGGAGGAGACAAAGGGGGAATGGAAATAAAAAAGAGAGTAGAATGAATCAGACATAACTTTCCTATGTTCATATATGAAAACACAAAACTCCACATCATGCACAACCACAAGAGTGGGATCCTAAGTAGAATAAGTTATACTCCATATATGTATAATATGCCAAAATACACTCTACTGTCATGTATATCTAAAAAGACCAAATAAAAAAAGAATGCATTATATATTTCAAAAGTGCTAGAAGGGCTGGGGATATAGCTCAGTTGGTAGAGTGCTTGCCTCGCAAGCACAAGGCCCTGGGTTCAATCCCCAGCACCACAAAAAAAAAAAAAAAAAAAAAGTGCTAGAAGACAAGATATTTAATGTTTTCAGCACAAAAAAAATAATAAGCATGTGAGGTAATGGATTTTCTTTTTTTCTTACTCCCACCCTCACCTCCCACAAAGGAATACACAGAGGCTTCCCTAGGGAAGTAGATACATAATCAAGGGAGAATGGGGGCAATCTCAAAATTTACACCTTCAGAGTAAAACATGGAATACACTCAAGGGTAAGAGCAGGCTATTCCAGAGGGAGAGATGGCTGAAGGATTTGTCAATCAGCCTGATTTAATCATTCTGCATATGTAAACATCTACCAAAACATCACACTGTAGCCCATAAATATATAATAATCACTTGCAAATAAGAAATAAATATTTCTTAGAAGAGTCTTACATCTTACCTATGAGGACCTTAGAAAAAGAACCAATGAACATATCTACAAAATGTAAAGGTTCAGGATTTTTGGTGCCTAAAACATTAATAAGAATTCATTTTCTGTTTTCTGACTTTTGTTACAATGTGTACTGCTGTTTATGCTACATGTCACTGCAGAAAGAACAAATGTAACCCAATATGAGAAGACAAGCTGGCTTAAAACTCTGGTCCTTTAGCTTCTGAAAGCTAGAAACAAATTCATAGCTAACAGAGGCAATTTCTGGGGAATGGTATTACCAGACTTCACTTGCTTTCTACATTTCTATATCGTTTGAATCATTTACAATAAACATGTACAGCTTTATAATCAGTGTTAAAGATATTTATCCCATTTTTTTTTAATTTTATTGTAAACAAATGGGATACATGTTGCCTCTCTGTTTGTACATGGCGCAAAGGCATACCATTTGTGTAATCATAAATCCACATACAGTAATGTTGTTTGATTCATTCTGTTATTTTATTTATCCCATTTTTGAAACTTTATCTAGACCCATCTAATGTTGCTTACCCATGGAAAGTAAATAATATTAGTCAAAACTGTGATGCTCAGACTAAAATTAAAAACCATTTTGGATTTTCTTAAACATACATAGCAGAAAATCCTAAAACATGCTACTTTTGCTGAGGTTTCAGTTACATGCAATAGTCTGAAAATAATAAATGGATATTTCAGAAAGAAACAATTCATAAGTTTTAAATCGCATTCCATTCTGTGCATCATGATGTAATCTCACACCATCTTGCTCAGTCCTGCCCAGGATGTGAATCAGACCTTCGTCCAGTGTATCCAAGTTGTATACACTACCTACTTATATAAATCACTCAGTAGTGTCTAGGTTATCAGATCAACTATTGCAGTATCATAGTGCCTGGTAACAATAAATCCCCAAAGACAAAAGTAGTGATGATGGCAATTTGGATGTGCCAAAGGGTAACTGTCAAGTGCTTCCTTTAAATGAAAAGGCAAATGTGCTCAACAGGGAAGAAAAATCATATGCTGAGGTTGCTAAGATCTATGGCATGTTATGGTTGTTAATCTCTTACTATGCATAATATATAAGTTAATCTTTATCACAGATATGCATATATAGGAAAAACATATATGCATATATAGTATATATAACACATATGATATACATATCATATATATTGATATATATGTCAGGTTCAGTATTATCAGTGGTTTCAGACATCCACGAGGGGTCTTAGAATGTATCCCTGTGTTAAAGGCAGGGAAGGTTGCTTGTATTTGGATGGTACTGCAGGGTTTTCAATGACTACTCATGTTCTCTATATTTTGCAGTTTTAGGTTAAGAACTCTAAAGATTTGCCCATCCTCTCACAGATACACCATCTCCTTCCCTGCAGCCACTGAGGCTCCTGCCTGAGGCAGATGTGCAGCACCTCAGAGGTACATATGGTGGTCTTTCATGGGGCCAGATTTCTGACCCTACAGGTCACACGCTGGAGAGACAAAGAAATGAGTGTTTTCCAAATTACCCCGGCTCTGCGACTTTTCTCAGCATACACACGGGTCTATTTTTCCATTACAGAACCATGGTAACACAGGACAGCGTCGATCTGCTGACCTAGACAACCCAGGATGGGTGCCTCTGAGGCCACGTCCGGTGGTGGAGCTCTCCATCCCACTCAGGACCAGGTCGGTTCCCCAGGAACCTGAACAATCCTGTTACAGCCAGGTATGTATTCTCCCCAGCAGCCCCATGGGGTGCTCTGGCCATCCACCCCAGAGGAGATACTCAGGATTTTCAGGATGAGGAGCAGGACAGAAACCATGACAGCAATTCTTCAGTTCAGGTTCAAAAACAGTAATAAAGTACTGTACAAGGTCGGGTTATCCCTCCTATGATTGATTACCTCCTCTTCTTTCTAATTTTCCCCTTTATTCTTCTTTCTATACCTGCTTATAGAGCCAAAATTAAAGATATTTTAAACACTTGCTGTATTGCTGAAGCTAAGTCTTATGTACCTTTTACGAATGTTGACTCTGAGGAGTTGAACTTTCTCCCATCTTAGCACTTATCCGCCCTGACAACTGAGCTCTCCAAACATTCATGGGAGCTTCAAATAATGCTTCCCTGGTAAATCTGGCTCTCCTCCGTGTGGCATCCCTGGACCCTAAGGGTACAGGCAGCTCACTTTAAATTTGAGTTGCAGCCACTGCAAGAGAGCAAACATAGCGAGGGCTAAAAGAGGACAGAATGAGAGCAACTGCAAGGTGGACACAAAATGTGGGGAAAGACTCCAGGCTTCTTCATGCCATCCCCTCCCTTTCTCCTCCTCACATTCTCATTCTCCCATGTTCCTGCTATTGAACGATTAGCTGCAAGGGGCTTCTTTGCCTAGTGCATGGGGTCACAGTGCACAAGCTGTGAGGCACTAACAGAAGAACTCGGAAGCTTCACCCTTGACCAGACTCCACTGGTCGCTAGGAGAGAAATGGGACACTCTAGTGCTTCTACAGAGAGGGAGGGAACATTTTATCTCTTTACCATACCTCTATCGCAGGAGAACTTTTAGCTCCAAAAAACAATTCCATGCAAATCAAAGGGAACTGATATTCCACCTGGTTTAGAGATACCATCTTTTCCCATTATGGTGATAGGTTAAAGTTGATTTTTTTATATTTAAAACAAATGTCAAATCATTCAATTGCCTTGCTATGGTTTGAATTCCCAACAAAACTGATGTTGACATGGAACCCCATCATGCTGGCTTCACGCAGGACCTTTAGAAGTGATTAGGCAGAGTCCTCATCCTAGGCTGATTTGTTCAGGGACAAATGGGTTAATAAGTTTTGCGGTTTGGATCTGGAATATCCTCCAAAAGGTTCATGTGTTGAAGGTTTGATCCACAATGCCAGAATGTTCAGGGGTGGGGCTTTGGGGAAGGGATTGGATCATGAGGGCTCTGATTTCTTCAATGGATGAAGCCATTTATGACTTCATAATTGAATGGACTATTAGGAGGTGGAAGAAACTGTGGGAGATAGACTCTACTTGGAGGAAGTAGATAACTGGGTGTCCCCTAGAAGGGTATATCTTGTCCCTGGCCTCTTCTTTCCCGCCCCTTTCCTTCCGCTTTTTGATTACCATGAGGTGAGTAGCTTTGTTTCGCCACACCTGCCTTGCTGTTCTGCCTCACCACAAGCCCAGAAAGCATGAAGCCAGCTAACCATGGACAGAAACCTCTGAAACTTCAAGTAAAAATAAATCTCCTCTCATTTAAGTTAGTTTTCTCAGGTATTTTTCACAGCCATGCAAAGCTCACTAACACAAATGGGTTTTATAACAGAATGTTTCTGTTATAAAAGCCACTATGACTCTGCCTCTTGGATGCACCTTTCTTGCCATGTGACAGCCTGTGCTGCCTTAGGGCTCCACAGAAAGTCCCCACCAGCAAGAAGGCCCTCAACAAAAGTGACTCCTCAATCTTGGACCTCCCAGTCTCTAGAACCATGATCTGAATAAACCTTTGTTCATTATAAACTACCTAATCTGTGGTATTCAGTTAGAGCAGCCAAAAACAGATTAAGACTTGCCTCCTCCAGGTCTTCTTAGGGAAATTATCTAAGATGCTGAAGGCTTCTTCCCTTTCCCCACTAGTTCACTTCCTTCTCAACACCTCAGTTCAGAGGCTTTGCCACGGGCGTACTCAGTACAAACCAGCTTGACAGATTCACACCAGCACCAGAGCAGATAGTGGGATTCAGCAGAAGGTGCTCCAGACTAGAAGGTGGGGACATCAGGACTTCTGTCCTGCCCTAGGGAGCATGGTGTGAACTCCAGAACCTCTTGGTGCTGTCTGGGCCAAAAGCAGACAAGACTACCTCTCCTACTAATATAGAAGGTGAAGGTCAAATACAATACCATACATCAAAGTGCCTTGAAAAAGTAGGAAGCGTTCTGTCATTGCTCTGGGAGTGGAATTGCCAGAGCCCCCTGGGCACCCATCACCTCCAGGCTGCTGCCTCAGGTTCTTCTCAGACTGCAACAGAGAAGCAGCAGCGTTCCTTCCTCTTTTACCCAGATTTTCTCAGATAAAAGAGCTAATGCATGGGGATAGAAGAAAGGGACATATTACAATTATGATTGGCACAATGGGTTCTTGGTATTTAAGCAGAGGTCACACTGTTTCTTTTGTGGTGGTTGTTGGTTGGTTTTTTTGTCTTTGTGAAGATTTTGGAGGATATTCATGGTGAAAATATTTCTAATCCTCCCAAAGTCTTAGGTGTTTGTACTTGGAAGGGTTTGCTGAATGGTTTGTCACAACAGCAGCCAATATATAGAGCTGAAAATTGAAACCATGAATAAAGCAAAGCACTAGAGTACATATAATCCACCCTACATTACAATGTTAGCTTTAACAATCTGCCCTAGAATATTAAACATATCTTCATGGACAAGAATTTAACTTCGATTCCAGCTCAAGGAGTAAGAGTTTAATTGCCTCCTTCTGTGGTTTTCTACCACAACAGGAAAAACAGTCAGGCTTCCAAATATCACATGCAAAAACAAAAACAAAAATGAATCAAATTAAACTGTGCTCATTGGAGAATGAAAAGAACAATGAGAGGTCGGAAAACCTGTCATTTTAAGGATGGCTAAAAGAGCCTGATATATTTGGTTGCATTTTCAGTCTCTGAAAGGATACATCATACAGAGTTGGGACAGAGAAACTTCCATTGACCAAGATCACAGCTTCTGTAAATCAACAAGCCTATTAAAATTTGCAAATAGGGAAGTGTCCCCAGCTTGCAGGCAACAGGTCCTCTCCATGTTTTGTTAAATTCTCAAACAAGTTCCATCTTTCTCTTCTACTACCACTCTAAATAGGACAGATGTTGTTGAAATAATGTTTGATCCATATGATGGACTTCACCCTACCCTAGCCCTCTCATTACTTTAGGGAGAAACATTTAATTCTAGTCAATCCAGAGCTACTATCTGAGCACACTTGTGAATTCAATAACCAAAGATTCAGTTTTCTCTCACATTAAGATGACTAAATTATCCAGTCCAAAGTCATTTCAATCTGGGACTCTCCTGAACTCATCTAGAATTTCCAACTCTACTGGTTCTAAAGGAGAAAACTTCTAAAAATTTTTCCATTTCCATTTCATGCCACCTTCACCACTTTCTCATTCCAACCATTGATTTTATTTATTTTTCATTTGTTAACCACATTGTCATTTGGGTAAAAAAAAAAAAAAACCACACACACACACACACAAGTACAATGACAATGTATGCTGATAACACCCAGGAAGTTCAAGTTTAGACCACTTAAGAGGGCTTAGCCAGAGGAGCACTGAGCAAGTGTGATAGTTCCTCTACTGCAGAAAGCAAACTTGGGGCACTATCAACAGGGACCATGTTGATGCCAAAAACAGTGGGCATGAGAAATGTGGGAAGTGTTTTGTCATTGCTATGGGAGTGGAACTATGAGAAGACAGACTTTAGATTTATCCTGTGTGGTTCACAAGTATGCATAATGGGTTAAAGTTACAGATCTGAAAAACCTTTCTGAAAAAAGAATAGGATAACTTGAATAGTTGACTCTCTCTGTTTGGAAAAGGACACTTGCCCTTAGAGAACAAAACCAGGTGGCCTCTAAAATTCCACAGTACCAAATCCTTTGATAACCAAATCATAATTTAGAATTTTATCATTAAGGTGTGCAATAGAAGATGTATTTAAAATCCAAAAATTGAAAATAATGGTAAAACCATTGTTCTGACTTTGATGTTCAATATAAATTTTACTGCATGACCTTACCAAAGTGGGAATTTAAAATATACATACCTAAGTGAAGAAATAATTAGTGCCTTTTAAAAGAGAAAATCTTTTGTGATGTTGTGCCTGGTTTATATTGGTAATCATCAGTTACACTTATCCAATTAAATAGAAAATACTATTATATTGAAGGTGTTTTTTACTGGTGTATTAAAATTATGCATAACACTGGGGTTGTTGTAACATATTCATATAGGTACATAATTCGCTAGGTATATTTATTCCCAAGTATTCCCCATTCCCTCCCTTCCTCCTTCTTCCTGATCACCTTCCACTACTCTACTGATCTGCCATCTATGTATATTTTTTTAGTTGGTGCATTGTAATTATACCTAAAAGTGGGATTCACCATGTTATATTCATAGATGCATTTAGAATAATTTGATGGATTTCATTTCCCAGTTTCTTCCCTATACCGCTCCTCTTCCTTCCCCATTCAATGCTCTACCTCTACTCTGATCTCCCTGTTATTTTTGTGAGATTTTCCCTTTTTAAATTCTTTTTTCCCCTCTAACTTCTGTATATGAGAGAAAACATTTGACCCTTGGCTTTGTGAATATGGCTTATTTTACTTAGCATGATGTTTTCCAGTTCCATCCATTTATCAGAAAATAATATCATTTCATCATTCTTTATGGCCAAGAAGAACTCCATTGTGACTATATAACACATTTTCTTTATCCATTTATCTACTGATGGACACCTATGCTGATTCCATAACTTGGCTGTTGTAAATTGTACTGCTTTAAACATTGGAATACATGTATTACTATAGTATACTGATTTCTATCCTTTTGGATAGAAAATGAGGAGTGGAATAGCTGAGTCATGTGGTAGCTCCAATCCAAGTGTGTTGAAGGTTTTTAACTAGAAGCATTGAGTTCATTATTATTACCAAAGCGAATGAAAAACTCCTTCAAAATATTGTTTCATTCTTCTGCATTGTAAGTGCAAACTTCTTAAGGAATTTAAGTGCAAGAATTATTAACACAAAGTCATTTAGCAATGCTTGAAGATGGAAGCTTTAATTATGATGATAAAGTAATAATCAAATGATTATATATATCCAAAATGGCATATGCTCATGAAGAAACAGATAATATAAAAGGCATAATTAATATACTTAATATATACATTTAGACTTCCTAAATCAGTAAGAAAAAGTCAAATATTCCAATGGAAATGTGGGGAAAAGAATAGAATGTATACTGCCCACAAAGCAAAACAAAAAAAATTACACAAGCACAGAAAAATATGAAAAGTATCATTGGGAATAAAAGAAATGTATATTTTTACATTAAGATCATTTTACCAAATTGCAACTTCTAAAAAAAAATAAAATGCAGAGTTGGAAAGCATAGTGTGCTGGCTGAAATTCAAATGGTTATAATCTTTGTGGAGATGGTTGTAGCTCAGACTTCAAAACATTCCTTTTTTACAGGAACATATACCAATGAAATAATTGAAAATATGTACAAAGACTCAAATACAAGAATGTTCCCAGTATTATTATTAATAATAAAAATGTCTAACAATATGGAACAAGTTAAAAATATGTGAATATTTAAATCTGAACATTCTGAAAAACTAAGTTAATAATTATGCCGCTAAAGAATAAACTTTTGGGAAAGTTTCTAGGAATATTACTTATTTTAAACAATAAGTTTACAAACAGGCTATAAAATTGCATATTATCACACATCCATTACTACTGTTCACACAAATAAAAGACAAATTTTACATTTAAAAAATCTTAACTTCTGTAGGATAAAAAACACCAGGAGCAAAGGTGAAAATAGACTATGATAAGCTATTTGTAATGCAAGTATTTTATAACCGATTATTATAATGTATACATATAATTAATAAGAAAAAGAAAAACATAGGGAAATGGGTAAAACTATAAATAGGCAAGTTAGTTTTCCAATGTGTATGAAAATATTCTTAATCTCACTAGAATTTAGGGAAATGGCAACGAGAACAATGAAATAAAATTTCAGCCATCAATTAGGGTACCATGAAAAGAGCTCTACAATACAATTATTGAACAATATGGGGAAATGGGAACAATGATACGATATGGTGAGAGAACATTAATAAACCAACTAAGGAGAATCATATGACAATATTTATTAAAATTCTAAATGAGGTTTTATCAAATGAATCTTCCAGTATAGAACAATTATAAATTTGAGAGAACATAGACAGTATGAATATATTTGGGATAACATATATAACATATATAGTATAACATATAAAACAAAGGATAACATATAATTATTTGAGAAAAAATGTAAGAGGGGATTTGAACCTTGAAAGAAGAGAATGGTAGGTGAGATTTGTGTCTATTCAGTTTTGCCCATGAGAGTGTGCCACAGGCCACATGGTGTGGCACAGCCACAAATCTAGCAGAAAGCCACTGTTTGGTTTTAGGAGCAACCGACAGAATTGGAAGTGGCAAAACAATAGAAGTTAATGGAGAAAATACTGAAAGAGATGGGAACCACAAAAAAGATGTCCCAAAATTTGTCCTAAAATTTGAAAGCTTTGTTCAGATTTTTGTTCTCCCCTGAACTATATATGCAAGCCTATTGTTCCTGTTGTTTGTTTGTTTTGTTGGGATTAAACCCAGAGGCACTTTACCACTGGGTCACATCCCCAACCCTTTTTTTATTTTGTTTTTTATTTTGAGACAGGGTCTTGCCAAGTTGCTTAGAATCTTTCTAAGTTGCTGAGACTGGCTTTGAACTTGCAATCCTCCTGCTTCAAGCCTACTGAGCTGCTGGGGTTACAGGTATGCGCCACAGTGCCCAGCTCTTTTTTTTTTTTTTAAAGCTTACAATTATGCATAGTAGTTGGGATCATCCTGACAAACTCATAAATGCATGGAAATCAATTTCAGTTCATGATACCACTCTTTTTCCCTTCCTCTTTTTTCTAAGTTCTAAGGAATCCAGTGGAAAGCAATGGTTGAAAGAATGCAAGAAATGGTTAAAGACTGCAACTGATTCCCACTATAGGGAAGACAGAATTCAGAGATTGAGTCAATTAAGATAGTCAAGCACAACATGCTAGGGGAAAAAAAGAAAATAAAACACCACAAAACAAAACAAAAACATTCTTCAAAGGAAAATAACTAAATTCAGGGTCTTTAAAATGTATCATCCCATATGTCCCATATACACAAAAAAGGTCCTGGTCATGCAGAAAAAGATAAAATGAAACAGGAAAATCTGAGGCATGCTGGGATAGGATGATCACGAGTTCTAGGCCAGCCTCAGCGACTTAGCAAGAGATCTCAAAATAAAAAATAAAAAGGCCTGGGGATGTGGCTCTGCAGTTAAACATTCCTGGGTTCCATCTCTGGTATAAAAGAAAAAGAAAAAAAGAAAAAAAGAAAGAAATCATGATGAAATATGACTCAGTTGTTGGAAATAGTAGATAGGATTTTAAAAGTACACACCAAAACAAATAAGATGCTAATAATGAGTTCACAGATGGGGAAGCTCAGCAGAGAAATGAAAATTATTTTTAAAAGACCAGATGTAAATTTTAGACTTGATAAACATAATATCTGAAATGGAAATTTAAAAAAAAAAAAAAAAAAAAAAAAAAAACCTACCTGAAGACTAATACCAGGTCAGAAACAGCTTTTCCAAATGGAAGTAAAAGTAGTCAAACTGCTAGAAGGAAGGAGCCCATGGACCTCCTTAAGGGAGACTCAGTGCTGATGTCTACTGCTGTCAGTTTGGACATTCAGCAATGACAGTAGAAGAAAAAGACCCTGCTGGGCCAACTAGCAGCCTCCATCTCTGCCACCATGGTCATTTCCCTCACAGGCCCATTGTGTCAGCCTGGGGTAGTCAACGATGGGTGTCAGCTAACATAAAGTGACCAGGTTCGAGTTAGGTGGCATAGTGCTGAGTAAACTGCCTGCTAGGACAAAACCATTCTTCGGAGGAAAATAACAGAATAACAGAATAAAAGTCTCTTAAATCTCCAGTGGATGCTGCAGACATTGTCACACATGTGACCCACTCCTAAGTGTCCATCCACATGCTGTAGACCAGGTCTTTTTGTTCCCAAACTTCTAATCCTTTCATTCCAGTCCCTTATTGCCAGCCAGCCTATTCACTGCCATCCGGAGGTGAACCTCAGACCACTTCTCTGCATGCATATGGTAGATGATGGTCTGCCCATTGGAGGACTGTCCCTTCTCACAGGATTTCCAGACCATACTGAGCTGACCCCCCATCACCCAGGCTTGCGTTCTTTCCTCCTCCTTCATCCGGCTGTACAGGATGTCCCACTCAGACACATGCATTGGCTGAGAATCAAGGGGTGCTGTTGCAATGTGGTGGATGCCAGGGAGGTGAGGAGTAAAATCTGTGCCAGAGTTGTCCCCATCAGACTGAATGATAAGAAGGAACCTTGGGCAGGGCAGCTACAGCCATGCTGCAGGAACCAAGAGCACTGCCCAAAGGCTGTCTGCAACCACACTCCATCTCTTTCCTGAAGGGGAGACCTGGCTGATGTGCTAGAAAAGGTGAAAACAACAGAGGGGATGTCCCAAAATCTGTCTAGCAAAATCCCAAGTGTGAGCAGACAAATGAAGTAAGGTATGTTGATATAATGGAAAACTATTCAGCAAGAAAAAAGTATAACTACTGATGTGTATGACCACATGGAGGTATCTCCCATAAATTATCATTAACTACACAAGGAAAAAAAGTACTACTTTATTGTGCATAACTCTGGCAGACACCACCATAATCAAGTGAATAAAGTCAAGAAAAAAAGTAGAGAGTACAAATAGGGCAAAATATTGATAAATAGTGAATATGGGTAATGGACAGAGTTCTTTAGATTTCTCTTGCAATTTTCCTGAAGTTTGAAATTATAACAAAATAAAAATCTCTTTTCAAAAATTGGAGGTTGAAGTACATGTGTAGCTCAATGGTAGAGCTCTTGCCTAACATTTTCAAGGCCCTGGGTTTGATATCCAGCACTGCAAAAAAATAAAATAAAATAAAGCAAAAGTTGGGTTAGTAGAATCTGGTTTTGCATCATGCTTCCATGCATGTGTGGATATGATCTAAAAGGTCAGCCTACCTATAACATTGTAAGCATTTGTACATATGACATGGTAGGAGGTCAACATTAAGTCAATAAGTGAAAAAAATCCAAGATTTTGAGGAATAGAAGTAATGCAACTGATGTCTTACTCATTTTATGTTTTTATTTTGAGACAGGGTCTCCCTAAGTTGCTTAGGGCCTTGCTAAGTTGCTGAGGGTGGCCTTGAACTTGTGAGATCCTACTGTCTTAGTCTCCCTAGTCACTGATATCACAGGTATATACCACCGGGCCCAGCTGAAAAGAGAGAAGAAAAAAAAAGAAAAGAAGAGAGCAGAGAAGAGGAGAGGAGAAGAGAAGGGAGGGGAGGGGAAGAGAAGGGAGGGGAGGGGAGGGGAAGAGTAGGGAGGGCAGGGAAGGGAAGGGGAGGGGAGGAGAGGAGAGGAGAGGAGAGGAGAGGAGAGGAGAGGAGAGGAGAGGAGAGGAGAGGAGAGGGGAGGGGAGGGGAGGGGAGGGGAGGAGAGGGGAGGAGAGGGGAGGGGAGGGGAGGGGAGGGAGGGGAGGGGAGGAGAGGAGAGGGGAGGGGAAAAGAAAGAAGAAATGAAGGAAGGAAAGAAGAGAAGAGGAGAAGAGAAGAGAAGAGAAGAAAGGAAAATAAAAGAAAGGAAAAGAAAATTCCAAGCAACAACCTAAGCCTATCAATAAAGGGATAGCTAAATAAACTGTAGTATAGTTGTACCATAAATAAGTAGTTCAAAAGAATGAGTTAGATGTACATGTGCCAACATAAATAGGACAGGCAATAAAATAAGCCCAGAATATATAGAATTGGCAACATTTATGAAAAAGTATTAATAAAAACACACGGAAGGAAACATCAAAAAGTTAATAGGAGTTACTTCTGGGTAATTTTTTTCTTCTTATTTTTACATTTTATGCATTTTTCAAGTTAGCCATAATGGGTATATGCACATTTAAAAAAAAAAAGTGTAGTTGTTGGTGGATACAATGTCTTTATTTTATTTATTTTATGTGATGCTAAAGATCAAATCCAGTGCCTCACATATGCTAGGCAAGCGCTCTACCACTGAGCTACAGTCCCAGCCCATATACGCACATTTTAAATATATAAATACAAGCAGTTTTATGTGTGGTAAAAATGTGAAAATTATTCAGGAACTATAGACATTTTGCTGCTTTAAAATAAATATGATGCCGTAGCATAGCAATGTGTAAAAGAGGACTATGGACTATTAATATGTATTTATTTACAAATAGCAAAACATACCATACATTGGTAGGTACATTATGCAAATAAAAGGGCTTGGGGCATACCTGGTGGGTATGCCTGGCCATTAAACATCACAGGAGCAGGACTAGGAGCGGAGCTTACAAGTCACCTGAACATGAACTCCTAATGATGGTTTTGCTGGGCCTCATTCCCTAAGACCTTTAACATTAAAATACATTTTCATCTCATTTTCTGATAGCTGAAAGCTTCTAGAAGCCAAACCTTTGGAAGAAAATGACAGTCTCAAATCTTCAACAATCAGAATGACTAAGAATACCAAACTTCAGGGCTGAAAAAGAAAACTGACATACACACAAGTGTTTTGCTTCTCTGAAAATCCTCAAAAAGCCAAAACCTCCCTCAGCTCTCCAGCACAGTATCTTTAATTTTGTTTATGCCACACTCTTACCTCGCCCTGGGAAATACATAACAAATAATTCAGTTTTGTGCCTTATGTATTTGACATTTTTTTCCTATTGTAAAATCATAACCCAAATACCATAGCTTTTGACTCCCACCTAATGTACACTATCTACCTCTTTTGAAAAAGTCTATCTGTTCATGGAAAAACTATACATATATAGGAAAAACAGAGAAGCAACACTTTTTAAAAAAAGTTCATTCATTATCCCACCATCATCCATAGAAAATCACTGTGTATTTTGTTGTTGTTGTTTTGTTTTGTTCTGTTTGATGTATGTCACTCCAGGCTATTTTCTGAAACCACCTGAATATAGTTAGGCTCATGTTATAGATACAATGCTATTCCAGAGTTTTTCATATCATATCATAACTTAGTTGAAAAGTGTAGGATGCTGGGGATGTAACTCAGCGGTGGAGTGTTTAACTTGCATGCATGAGGCCCAGAGTTCAATCCCACCACAGGAAGGAGGAGGAGGGGAAGGAGAAATAGTATGGTTGTTGTGAAGTTACATCTTAGACGTGACAATTAGCTACTGAAAAACACTCATCACAATCTTGGCAACTGAATGCCACAGGCGATTTTAAGCAATTAAGCAGTTCCTAACCTCTAGGAGCTTATATTCCCAGGGGAGCATCTTTGACCTGGGCAGCACAGGATAATGTTCATCCCTACATGTCCAGGCATGAAAATAATAACTAACATCTAGTTAGTGCTTAATATGTGCATGGTATTCTTCTAAGATTTATCCTGAATTTACTCATTTAATTTTCAGAAAGACTCTATGATTCATTCCCATCCTACAGGTGAGGAAATAGGCTTAACAGAGGCATGATGGTCATTCCCAGCCCACTAGGGCCTGTGCTCTAAGTTGCTGCCCCAAGAGCAGTAATGGACTCCCATGGTCTACCCACTTCTGTTCTCTAGGGTCTGCGGTGAAAGCTATAGACAGCATGTGGTAAAAACAACCAGGTATTATGAGTCCAGAACCCAAGACTCTGCTACAGAAGTTGACTTTGATGAGCCAACTAACCACAAGATGAACCATATGGAAGGAAGAAATAGGTGGGCTAGACGTGATCAGACAATAAGTATATCTGAATAAATTTCCCAAAATCGTCAAATCTATAAAGTTCTAGTCTGTTCATGAATGTGATAACAGTCCCGGATGCCACCCTAATCATTCTATCATTTCTAACTTTTACATCAGCAGCCTAAGAGACAGAAGGTGCTATAAAAAGAAAAGAAATATGAAGGAGCAGAAGAAGAGAAGGAAGAAGGGAGAAATCCATCAAATATTTATCAACCACCTTATTTTTACAAGTGTTTTACACATACACAGGTCTTGAGGAGATTACAATTTAGCTAAAGAGATAAATCAGGCACTCATAAAGCAATTAAATGCCAATATAAGATTAAGTACAGTACAAGATGTGTCAACCTCCTAAAATGAGTTGTATGAAAACTGCAACCATCATTGCTCATTGTTGCAGATTATTACACATTTGGTCCTATCTATCAGTCTATGCATACTGGTTTTGTCTCATCAAAAAGTGATTCCTATGGATGAAGACATTTCTGCTCTAGAAGTTTACTAAACAGATCAAAATACAGTTGAGTCACTCCCAGAGCATAGGTCCCAGAGGAGAAGGCTGACCCAGAACATGAAAACAGTGGGCATAAAAAGACTGGCACGTAGTTGGTTTTAGTCAATTCTTCATACTTAAAAAACAAATTTTATGTAAAACTAAAATACTCTTCTTAATTTAAAAAGAAAAAAAAAGACTGGCAAGCATGAGGCAGGTTGATTCTTAAGGACACTGGGAAGCTTGAAGCACTGGAACACTGCATTACTGCCACGGCCAAGGAACGTGGACACTTCTGTGCTTCTCCCACTCATTTCTCCATCCTTTATTCAACCCCTCTCAAATGAGGAGGCAAATCTGATCTGCATGCTCAGCATTTCCTGGGTAGTCTCCCTGTGGGTGGAATTACTGCTTTGGAGAAAATACAAGGTTTTTCTTTCAGTTTTACCCCCAAATACATGAACAATTTTCTCTTTCAGCTGCATCCTCAATTAGGTGAGCAAGGCAAGCAGTCGTCATGGAGAGGCAGCTGAATCGAATAAGTTTCCTGGTCCTGATGCTAACCTCCCTGGGTTCAAATCCCAGCAATACCCCTTATTAGCTTACACATCCTTGAATAAGTTGCTCAAGTTCTCTTTTCAGTCTTCTCGTCTAAAAAATTTGGGCAATTGACATACCTACCCACAGAGTTATTTTGAGGATTAAATGATTTCTTATACATAAAGGATTTTGTTCACAGAGCTCTTTTCACTTACAAACTTGAGTTTATCTCAATCTAACTATTTGTAGGGCCTGAAGACAGGTTCAAAGCTTGAGATTGATGAGAATAGGAAGATCCTTTTTCAAGGTAAAGCACAGTCCACATCATTCCACATAGTCGCAGGGTAAGGTATTTCAGACTAATAAATTGGCCTTTGTTTCCCATTTTACTGGCATTCTTCTGTACCTGGTCCATGGCTGTAGAGGAAAAGGGAGCCAAACCCTTAAAAGAAGGGGCATAAGTTTGCCTTAATTAATTTATCCGATTTTAAAGAGTTGCAAAAATTCTTGTAAAATAAAATAAATCTTATTCTGTAGGCAGTATGATTCATTGCATTTTCTTGAGTTAGAATGATGAGATAATGATAGTTGTGCTTTATAAGGATTAATCTGGCAACCATATATAATCTTCAGGAAATTTCTTTTAAACCAGGATTTTTTTAAAGGTTGAAAAAAATTCAGCATTTATGGGGTTTTTATTTCCACATTTTCCAACCAGATTTTTAAGGACTTTATTATGGCGCTGAATGTCACCCAAGCAAGAACTGAGCCTGAGCTCTTTAATCCCAGTGCTTGACAATGCCTGACCCATAAGTGCTCTATAGCTTTGACTGAATAAATACAAAACAATGTTTACTATAACTGCTAGGACTGCCTTGCAAAAAATGTTTATGGCATTAAAAAAAAAATGGAATTAAGAAAAAAATAAGGGAGTGTATGCAAATGAGGAAAAATAAGGAAGTATAGCTAATTGCTACCCAGATAGGAAACAATGACACCCCAGAGGCTGAGCTCTGCAGGCATTTGGTGTCACTGGGGGAGTCGTTCCAGCTTCAGCACCCATTTTAGAAGGTCAGACCCCTCTCCCAGGGCTAAAAGGTCAGCTTCACTGTAGGGAGTGGTCTTCAGGAACCTGGAAGGGCCAATGCAAATTCTCAAGTTGCTGAGCTTGAAAACCACCAACTAGGCAAAAGGAAGCTCCAGGTCAACCTTCCTTCCCACACAGGAAAGAATCTTGGGAGTATGTTTTCTGGGAAGATGTGGTCAATTTGAAACCACATCAGAAACTTTTCAAGCAGACTACACTAGGAAAGGAATGAGCAATTTGATGGCTATCAAGTCGGCCAAAATAAGAAAGGGGGGAAATGGGTTAGCTACTGTTGGGTATGAAACAGATTTTAACTCATTCAGAGTCTCATCATTGCTTACTGTGCACAAATCTTCCCATTAACTAGACACCTTTACACTTTCAAAATCGTTGTGGCTTTCCCAAAGCCTTTCAAACCAAAGACTTCCCACTCTCAAAGTCCTCCAATCAGCGTAAGCAGCATGTAAGTAAAATCAAGAGGACACTGAAGGGCAATCAAAGCAGGATTCCAAGAGAAAACTGAGGAGTGAGTTAGATTTGATTGCAGCTCAGTAAACAATAAGCAATGTGAAGTGCAAAAAATTTGACAGGAAACACCAAAATCTTAAAATAGGTGTCTTTTAGGTAACACCAACATGAGTAATTTTGGCTCTAGAGTCATCCAATTTTTAAAGCACTTATTTTATTAAAAATCACACAAAATTTAACTAAATAAAATTTAGCTAAATAAATAAGTATGAAAGTCCAACCTGTTTTCAAACTAGGAAAACAACAACAACAACAACAAAACAACAACATCTAGGGTCTCAGGTAGGGTTCAGTTTTATTATTTAGACCTTGCTGGAAATGTTTTCTTTCATATCTCGAAAGCCCTTGGTTATCACTCAGGAAAAATTCTTAACTTGGAAGGGACCTTAAAGATTGTCTGATAAAACTACTTCATTCTGCAGCTGAGGGAACAGAGTGAACTTCCTCACATGGTTATTCAGAGGTAAACTTGGAACTTTAACTCGCAATTCCTGCATCCAAATTAATGTCCTCTCCAGTACAGAGATTGTATCACCAAGTAAATCTTCCCTTCCACTTCCCAGATAGAAAAAGAAAAAAACACTGCAAAATATAAGATACTACCACTCCTGAACAGGTACCAGAGAGAAATAAAACATATGTCCATACAAAAACTTGTATGTGAACATTCACAAAAACCAGATGGTAGAAATCATCCAAGTGTATCAACAACACGTGGTCTATCCATACAATGGAATATTATCCAGTCATTAAAAGGAATAAAGAGTAGATCCACGGGCTGGGGAGATAGCTCAGGCGGTAGAGTGCTTGCCTTGCAAACACAAGGCCCTGGGTTCGATCCCCAGCACCACAAAAAAAAAAAAAAAAAAGAGTAGATACACACAATAACTAGGGTGAATCTCAAAAGCACAAAACTAAGTGAAACAATTTGGTCACAAAGAATCACATACTATATGACTATTTATGTGAAATGTTAAGATTAGGTACATCTATTGAGACAGGAAGTAGCTTGCTGATTACTAGGGCTGGGGAAAGGGTGGGAGGACCAGGGGGCAATGGTTAAAGGATGAAGAGTTCTTTTTTAGGGTAATGAAAATATTCTGAAAAATCACTGCAGCAATGGGTGCAGCTAAAAATAAACACATACCAAGAACTTATTAGCATGCACTGCATTTCTGTGCCAAGTGCAAAACAATACTGATGACATCACACTGAGAGGAACAATCAGCTACATAGATGATCATTTCAGGCAGGGCATTTGTAAATTTTTCCATATTTGCCACACTGCATTTGGTTTGTTAGCCAGGCTCTAGGATATTGAGGCTCTCCTGCCTCAATCTGTCAGACCAGTGAATTCTCCAGAGCCATTTCTACTGATGAAATGATAAGTTTCAATAGTTATGTATACTGGCTCATGGAACAAGCCAGGCCTGGCCAAGAGAGTCACGTGCTGTAAAGAATAGTGCATTATTAAATGTAAGAAATGAATCCACTTCAAAAGACCAAATAATTAGGTATCCAGTGATTGTCACTCACAAGACAAGTTGGTGGAATGTTGCTATTGGATGTGCAGCCTCATCGCCTCTGACACAGCCAAATATCCTGTTTAGCAAGCTCCACATCTCACCCACAGGAAGTCCATAAACTCACTGGCAAGTACATATCACTCTGAGTTCAATAAGTAGGCCACTGCCCAGAAACAAGAAATGCAGGGAGACTGTGCACATCCTATCACATTTCAAATCAAGGACACCTATCATCCAAGTACATCAAAACCAGTTACTGAGCATTATTTTCTCCCATTAAATGACAGGAAACTGTTCATTGTGTCTAAAATTCAGAAGTAAGTGAGAACTTTATTCTGGCTATAGGCCTCAACTCATTTCAAAGAACCTCAACTCCTGTTAGGTTATGATCAGACCTGCTTGCAACATTAACACAAAAGCAAGGCACCAAAGTCAATTTCCAGTGCACATTTCACCAAGAAATGTAGGTGGGGATACTGCTTTCAGGCAGGATTTGTTAAACAGGAGGGACGTGTAGAGCAGACTAGCACCCTTGCTAGTACCACTGATGTAAGCTAGATGATGACCTCTGTAGTCAGAGACCCCACTTCTAACCTCCAGAACTCTCACCCAAGATCTAACACAATGGTAGACATTTAAGAAGGCATGGATCACCAGTTTGGGGAAGGTATATATACAGGTTTCTTTGTTGTAAAATAATGCAGGAAAAGTAGACATTCTGTTTCTTTAGGTCCACAGTCCAGCCTTATCCTTGGCCTATGTTACACAGATATTTGTTTTAACACCTAATATGTCTTTAAGTTTTGTTTTTACAAATGAACCTTAAAGTCCACACCAACTCACTGTTCTTTCATTTTAAAAAAACTGACTTTATGATATTTAAAAATTTTTAGATGTAACAGCTACTCCCTCCTAACAAGTAATCCACTACTTTGACCAAATTCATGTCAACTAGACAAAGGAGTTCAAGGGAACCTGATAGTTTCCATGTGGTTTGAAGACATCCAAAATGCATTTTTTCCACAAGCAGACCAATGACCAAAGTCAGATCTGTCATTCTGCTTGCTAAATCTGTCACAACAACTCTAAAATAATGCTGATAATTTATTGTTAGGGAAATGACAATCCTGTTTTCAAATAATCCATTTCACTCTGGTGAGATAACATCTTGCAATATCCTGGAAAATGATGGCTTAATAACAAAATATCCAGATCTGCATAATGCACCCTCTTATTTATATGGTCTTAATATTCAATAAGTATGAATACATTCTAAAATCTAGATCATTACTAAGTAGAGACATGGTGAAGATGGTTTTTCTTTTTTACTTCTTTCAAAGATACAGATTTATATGGTAGTAATCAAAGATCCTTCTCTTTAGTATCACTTGGCTACAATGAAAAAATCCCATCTTCTGAACCACAAAAAAATATTAAGGATGGACAAGCTATTGTTCAGATGCTCCATAACTAGCCTTCCATTATAGTTGGGTTTTGTTGTTTTTGTTTTGTTTTGTTTTTTCAGTTCATTGATATTTAAAACAGGTAGCAATTGAATGGCATCTTAATTACCATCTAGCTCTTCTGGTAAATACTTTGATCAAAACATGGGCACTAAATTTAATAACCAAATACAAATGCAGGGGGAAAATGCAAATAAATACTTAGATATATTACAGTGAAAAAGAACACCCTGAAAATAAGGTTAATTACTAAATAACTACCCCTTAATAAGAGGGAATAGATGGAAATATATGTATGTTAAATATGCCACTATTACTTCCTCCAGCAAAGCAAAACTAGGAGAAAGTCAAGTTGGTTGATACTCATTTCAAAAACAGACTTTCTACTAAGTATGTACAATATTTAACCAACTGAACTACTGATACAAAGTCATTTGCTAAAAAAAATACAGTGATAAGCAAACTAATTCTATATATAGATGTCTCTTTATAGATAAACTGACTAGATGGACAGCTGAAATGTCTGAATGGCTTCCTTCAATCCCTAAGGATCACCAATTCTATCATCTTTTAAGGAGACACAGAAGACAAAGACCTGATTCATACTAGTGGACAAGGAGAAACCCAGAATTCCCTTCTATTTGACAAAGATTTCCAAGTGTCTACTATCTTGCACACTGTTTGTCTATCCAGATGAGAAAAACTTCCTCTCAGCCTTCAAGGAGAATATAATCTAAATACATTCTACAGCAAAACAGAAGAAAGAAAACGGAAGAAATACAAGCCAGGGTACAATTAAGCATCATTAAGAAGTTGCTCTAAGGATTCAAAAAAGAATACTATGTGTGTACCTCTGTGAGAAAGTTCACTGGGCACCAAGCATCCTTACCAGACTTTTCCAATTGCCTGGGAGTAGGGTCTGTGCTTGACCCTCAGAGTCAAGAAGCATTTTCAGGATCCCAAGGGAAAAGTAATGAGGTCCAAAGGCCCTAAAATTGTCAGTGGAAAGAGAGATGCCTATGTATGGAAAGGATAGAGCATACCAAGACTCCAGAGGCACATTTTTTCAGGGATACCAAATAGTGAACCTGAAGTCTGTGAGATCCTTCAGGAACACAGGCCTGACAGTGAATCCAAACTCAGACAACAAAGAAGCCCAACAAAGACAGGTAACTCACTGCTCAAACCTTCATTAGCTCATAGTGGCTTATCCTTGATTAAAATTATTCAAGAGAAGAACCATGTAATAAAGACTAGCTTCAATGGTAAGCCTAATTTTATTTTATGTTATTTTATTTTTACAGACTGCATTTTGATTCATTGTACACAAATGGGGTACAATTTTTCATTTCTATGATTGCATACAATGTAGATTCATACCACTCATGTAATCATACAAGTACATAGGTAATGATGTCTGTCTCAGTCCACTATCTTTCCTTCCCCGACCCCTCCTACCCCATTTCCCTCTACACAATTCAAAGTTCCTTCATTCTTCTCTTACCCCCCTACCACCATCCCCCCTGCATTTTGTATCATCATCCACTTATCAGAGAAAACATTCGGCCTTTGGTTTTTTGGGCTTGGTTTATTTCACTTAGCACGATATTCTCCAACTCCATCCATTTAAGAGCAAATGCCATAATTGTATTCTTCTTTATGGCTGGGTAATATTCCATCATGTATATATACCACTGTTTCTTTATCTATTGAAGGGCATCTAGGTTGGTTCCACAATCTAGCTATTGTAAATTGAGCAGCTATAAACATTGATGTGGCTGTGTTACTGTAGTATGCTGATTTTAAGTCCTCTGGGTATAAACTGAAGAGTGGGATAACTGGATCCATCCCAAGTTTTCAGGGGAATCTCCACACTGCTTTCCAGAGTAGCTGCACCAATCTGCAACTCTACCAGCAATGTATGAGTGTGCCTTTTTCCCCACACCCACATCAACACTTATTATTGCTTGTGTTCTTGATAATAGCCATTCTAATTGGAGTGAGATGAAATCTTAGGGTGGCTTTGATTTGCATTTCCCTAATTACTAGGAATGATGAGCACTTTTTCATATATTTATTGATTGGGTTCTTTGCATTTTTGGTGTAAAGGTTTTTAAGTTCTTTATAAAATTTGGAGATTTGTGCTCTATCTGAAGTGCATGTGAAAAGATTTTCTCCCACTCTGTAGGCTATCTTTTCACATTATTGATTGTTTCCTTTACTGAGAAAAAGTTTTTTTAATTTGAATTCATCCCATTTATTGATTCTTGCTTTTATTTTTGTGCTCTGGGAGTCTTGTTTAAGTCTGGTCCTAAGCCAACATGATGAAGATTCAGGCCTACTTTTTCTTCTATTTGGTGTGGGGTCTCAGGTCTAATTCCTAGGAGAAATTAGGAAAACTACTCCATGCATAATAGCATCAAAAATAAAATAAAATACTGAGAAGTCAATCTAACCAAAGAGGTGAAAGTCCTCCTCAATGAAAACTACAGAATGCTAAAGAAAGAAATTAAAGGAAATCTTAGAAGATGGAAAGATTTCCCATGTTCTTGGATAGGCAGAATTAATATTGTCAAAATGGCCATGGTACCAAAGGCGCTATACAGATTCAATGCAATTTCAATTAAAATCCCAATGACATTCCTCATAAAAATGGAGAAAGTAATCATGAACTTCATCTGGAAGAACAAGAGACCTTGAATAGCCAATACAATCCTGAGCAGGAAGAGTGATGTAAGAGGTATTACAATACTAGATCTTAAACTATACTACAGAGCAATAGTAACAAAAACGGCATGGTATTGGTACCAAAATAGACAGGTAGACCAATGGTTCAGAATAGAAGACACAGAGACACACCCACATAAATACAGTTACCTTGTACTAGACAAAGGTGCCAAAAACATACAATGGAGAAAAGATAGTCTGTTCAACAAAAGGTGCTGGGAAAACTGGAAATCCACATGTAGTAAAATGAAATTAAACCCCTATCTTTCACCCTGCACAAAACTCAACTCAAAATGGATCAAGGTAAACCTAATTTTTAAAAACTGCTTCTGGATGACAATTGTCTAGGGGAAAAAATGCACTTATCAGGAGTAAAGACAAAACAACAATGGAAAAAGAAAAAAAAAAGCCCACAGGATCACAAACAGCATCTTAATATCTTTAGACCAGTACATCTTAATATCTTTCTTAATTAAGATTGCATTCTTCTGCTTTTTCTCTCTCCTCCTCACTCTTACTCACTTTCTCTCTCTCTCTCTCATTTTCTCTCTCTCTCTCTCAGTCCGCAGGCAGACACTCTGTCCACTTAATAAAATCTCTCACGTGAAAAAAAGAAAAAAAGATTGCATACTTCCTAGAATCTAGTAAATATGACAAATCTAAACAGTAAATGAGAAAATAAATAAAATAATCATGATAGCATTCACTAGTGCATTACTTCACTATGCAACAATTCATCCTTATAACTCAGAGACTCTCATTTCTTAAGAATGTAACTTCAGTTATAAAGGCCAGATGCAGCAATAAGCTGCTGAATCCACTTATGCATATTGTCTTGCATTTTGTGTACACTGTTGAAGAAAACCAAATTAATGGAGCTTTTCTTTGTTAAAATTACTGGCATGCAGAGGTGCATAATAGAGAACCAAAACAATGCACACCCTATGAAACTCACTATATTCAAACTTACCATAAGAGCTGTGTGCATATTTTGACAAACAGCTGCACTGGGTTAGGTCAGATATGCCCTGGACACTTTAACTTTTACTAAGAAAAAAAAAAAAATCATAAACCATCATTATTGAGTTAGTATGAGAGAGCCTCATTTACTAAGCATTAATATTTTTACATAAAATTTTTGTTCAAACATAAGAGCTAGATTCTGCCTTTTCAAAAAGGGAAAACAGTACAAATGATGGTCATGGCTCATTTTGGACTTCAAAGGTAAGCATGAACATGTGGCCTCTTCCACATGTCATCTGCAGAGTAGGTGGATTTCTTATATGGCAGCTCAAAAGCAAGGACTTCCTTTAGCCACCCCAGCCTTGGCACCAGACACGTGGATCAAGGAGACATCATGGAAATGGCTCCTCTGGCCCCAGCTGCTCCCACCCCAAGCCATCTCAGCAGAGGCCCCAGACATCAAGAGAAGAGCCATTGCCATGGTGCTCTTGCCTAACTCCTGACCTACTGAATCTGTAAACACAATAGAATGATGACTATTTATGCTATGATTTGGGGAAATGGGAGTTAGTTTGTTATGAAACCAATCCTTTCTGTATTTCCCACCCCAGAGCTCAAGCAGGTTATCAGCAAGATCACACACACAACACACACACACACAAACACACACACACACACACACACACACACACACACACACACGCCGCTCTTTTTTAAGGAAATGGAACTGAGAACTAAAGCAGGTGATATGGACATATAGGTACACCCAGAATAAAACCCATAACTATTTTGGTCTTGGGGGTAAGGGTATGCAGTGTATGGTAAAGAGTTCCCAACCTGATCACCCAAAAGTGAAGATCGCCCCAACCACATATAAAGAGGGCCCCATCGGCCTTCTTGGTTCTCCATCTTAAACAGGGATACATGGACCATCCTCCACATCTGGGCAAATCCTTACCCTCCTCAAACCCCATTTCATTAGCCAGTGGTATTCTCAGATTAGGATAATTTAGGATTTATTTGCAAAAGTACAAGAAAGAGAGTACAATAACTGGAAACTAGCAACGGTGGGACTGTCACCCCTCTCCAAGTCCAAGGAGCCAAGGGGAGTATTCACCCAAGTCAAAAGGGCCAGGTATCCAAAAGAAGAACAGTAATCTTTAGGAGTACATAGTGTAGCCAGGCTGAAGCAACCTCACAACAGAATGAACCCCCTGACCTCGTTCTCTCCCCTCCTACCCTTTTGGCTCCTCATCAGCTGAACCCACCCAAAAGCAAGGAGGCATGGCAGCCTGCTGATGCAATGCAGGGAGAGAGCTCAGGGTAAAGAAGTTTAGAGAGAGAGTGCAGAAGGGCACAGCAGGTGTCTTCTGTGCTTCTCAATGAGGTGGGAGGTGAGGGAGACAATGAGGAACTTTAGGAAGAGGAAAATGCAAAAGAAAACCACAGCTCAAATATGAAACCCACTAAAATGTGGCACAATGTGGTTAAGCACTTGGAAAAAATTTATTCAAACTTATTTCTTGAAGACAAGAAGTTGAAACTATGAAACTATGGAGAAAAATATCTACTGAGAGTGTACCCCTGTAAGCTGCAACGAAACCTATTTTTCAGCTTTTGTCAACAATCAACCAACATATAAAACATAGATGACCAATTAAATTCATACCATAAAAATTTCACAATAAAGGGGAAAAGTGGAAATGAAAGAAAGACAGAGAGTGGAGAATCAAAAGGTATGGATGAAGGTATGAAAGTGAATTAAATAGGAAACAAATTTACAAACACTAACCGTAGTTCTAAACCTGGGACAATGGGTACTGCAGCCCTCCGTGCCCAACATGTGAGCACCTGGGCATTTCAGTTTTTGGAAGAAATAGCTCAGTGAACATAATGTGCTCAAGTTCTAGTCATGCAAAGCCCTCCTTCAGCATCAGTACCTCCTGTCACTCATCTTCTTTCCATTTTAAAAATGCAGCTGTTGTCAATGGAGAGATTGGAAACTTTTGACAACTTTAAAGGGAAATCGATTAGCTGATTTCTCCTGTTTTGGATTTCACCTTCATATGAACTACAGAAACTGTTGCATTTTGTGACAGAACAGTAAGTTTCCTGATATGCACTGTAAAGCTATTGCTGTTTAAGTGAATTCCCACTTTAGCCATCTTGCTAGATGAATACATATAAAAGAAAATGGGGGCTGAGAGTGTAGCCCAGTGGTGGAATATTTTGCCTAGCATGATGGAGGTCCTGGGTTCAATCCCCAGCGTGTATAGTGTATACACACAAACATACGCACGCACACATGAGAGAGAGAGAGAGAGAGAGAGAGAGAGAGAGAGAGATACAGAGAGAGACAGAGAAAATTGTTTGACCCACATTAAGATGACCTTTTGTTGTCATTGCTGTTGTGGTGATGATGAAGTTAAATTCAATTAAACAAATTTCCTGAGATGCAGTTGCTGTGATGTGCCTATTCTTGTATCAAGATGTCTCTTCTGCCTGGCACAGTGGCACTCACCTGCAATCCCAGAGGCTTGGGCAGCTAAAGCAGAGAATTGCAAGTTCAAAGTCAGCCTCAGCAAAAATGAGGCTGCTAAGAGGGCAAGGCCCTGTCTCTAAATAAAATACAAAATGGGGCTGGGGATGTGGCTCAATGGTCAACTGCCCCTGAGTTCAATCCTCAGTACCTGCCCCCCGCAAAAGTAAAATGTTTAATAAAGTTTAATATATTAAAAAAATTTAAAAGATGTCTCTTCCTACTCACCTGAGGTCTTCAAGCACATGAGAATCATTAGCACCATCACAACAGGGGTCCTAGGCTTGGTAAAGATATTCTAGTTTACAAAGCCCATGGAGAAGTCTGACACACAAACTGGACCCAAAACCTAGATAAGGAATCTGATGATTTCCAAAGAAGACTTTAAGTAGATAAGTTAATGATGTCCGCACCTGCAACTCCTCATACCAGAGGAAATCCACAGTAGTCCCCAAGACAATTTTTCACAGAAGGGCCAAGAAAGTAGGCTTATGTTCATAAATATTCCTCCAAAAGTCTCATTTTTGTAGTATCAGCTGGGAATGTTTTAATTCAGTTAATTGCCAAATAATAAAGTCCATTAGTTCTAAAATTTTTACAGAAGGCTAAATTTCTTTATGTTCTTGATTGAAAGAGGAAACTTCCTCTGACTTTGATTTACCAAACCAAAGAAGTAAAACCAACGCTGAATGCTTTCTTCAAGCATCCTTCAGTTCTTCTGAATTTTCTGCATCACATTTACAAAAGTTAAGTTTTAACATCACAGGTCATAAGGAAACTTGCTTTGAGATACATATATTTGACTGAAACAAAAGTTAATCATATAAATTAACACACAGGCACACAAATTCACAGAGAATAGCTATGGAACTTAATGACCACATTGGATCCCCATCCTGATTTTTATAGTTTATATAGTTATTTTACATAAAAGGTATTCTGTTGAGTCCAAGAATTTTATCTTCCTCAAAGTGTTAATTTAAGGTGTTAAAGTCAAAATAAACATTTAACGTTCAAAGCCAAGCAACAGAGGTAATAAATGTACTGATTTAACTAATAACTACAGAAAGGAGGGGGCTGGGAGGTGGAGAATAGAGAAGGAACCACTTGAGTAAAATCATCCCTTCTTCCCTCACAAAATCAAGGTACTGTCAAGAAACAGTGGATTAACCTCCAGAAGAACTACTGGCAGAGACAACAAGATGCTGTTGATGCTGAGAAATGGGATTAGAAATAAGAATTATAATAAGAATACTGAACTATATTTCAAAAACTGGAAGGAAGGATTTTGAAAGATTTTATAAAAAATAAATGATAAGTGAGAAGATAAATATGTTTAAAATTATTAAAACACTAAGCAAGGTAAACATTATATGGTATCCCATTAAAATGTACAAGTCTGAAGACCTAGGAATTACCCTGTGCCTACTAGAAAAAAAAATTAGGCCCAACTCTCCATCATGTCAGCTAGGAACTGAATTCCTCAATGAGACCCCTAAAGCACACAGTAAAATCAAGAATCAATAAGTGGAATGGAATCAAACTAAAAAATTTCTTCACAGCAAAGGAAACAATCAATAATGTGAAAAGACAGCCTACAGAGTGGGAGAAAATCTTTGCCACCTGCACTTCAGATAGAGCATTAATCTCCAGGATATACAAAGAACTCAAAAAACTTAACACCAAAAAAAAACCTAATTAATAAATAGGCAAAGGAATTGAACAGGCTCTTCACAGAAGAAGAAATATGATCAGTCAATAAATATATGAAAAAATGTTCATCTACATTGAGATTCCATCTCACTCCAGTCAGAATGGCAATTATCAAGAATACAAGAAACAATAAATGTTGGCAAGGATGTAGGGAAAAGGTACACTCATACATTGCTGGTGGGATTGCAAATTGGTGCAACCATTCTGGAAAGCAGTATGGAAATTCCTCAGAAAACTTGGTGAACCACCATATGACCCAGCTATCCCACTCCTCAGTATTTATCCTGAAAAATTAAAATTATCATACTACAGTGATACATACATACCCATGTTCACAGCAGTAGAATTCACAGTAACCAAACTATGGAACCAACCTCGGTGTCCATCAATGGATGAATGGATAAAGAAAATGTGGTATATATCCACAATGGAGTTTTATTCAGCCAAAAAAGAAGAATGAAATTATCTCTTTTGCAAGAAAATGGATAGAACTAGAGACCATTATGTTAAGTGGAATGAGAAATCAAACTCAGAAAGTCAAGGGACATACATTTTTCTCTCATATGTGGAAGCTAGAGAAGAAAAAGGAAAACAAAGATGGGAGGATGGATCTCATAAACATCAAAGAGAGATCAGCAGAAGAAAGGAGTCGAGGGGTGGGAAGTGGGGAGGAGGGAGGTGCCAGGGAGTGATATTGGTCAAATCATATTTTATATTGTGTGCGTGCACAAATATGTAACAACAAATCCCAACATTATGTACAACTATAATGTATCAATTAAAAAGGTGAAAAATAAAGAAAAATAAAATGTACAAGTTCTATGTCTCAGATAAAAAAATACTTTTTTAAAAAATGAAAAGAGGGTTTCGGGATGGCGGCCTAGAGGGTGGCTGCGTTTCATGTTGCTCCGGGACTCAGGATTCAGGGGAGGGGATATTGAGACGCTTGGGGCCAACTCAAAGCAGCCAGGTGACCCTCTCCCCCTGGGGAGGCGTCCCGGATGGGACGGTGGTCCCAGAACGCAGGAAACTTTGTGAAGTGGAGCTGCCGGCGAGACGCCCCTCCCCCCGCTGGAGCAGTGAACTCGGACAGCTGGGAGCGCCGTGGAGGAGGCCGCTGGGCGCGGCGCTGGGACTCGGAGCAGCCGCTGGGGCTCTGGCGGCTGCCCGGGGGAGGGGTGGCGAGGAGAGCTGTGTGGACTCGGGACACCGGGGCCTGCCCTGAGGACGAGGAGGACGAGGAGGAGCGCGGCCGCTTGGATTCGGGGTGACTGCACCAGAGCTACAGGCAGTTGCCAGAGAAGGGGCTGCGTGGCGAGCTGTTTGGACTCAGACCACTTCTGAACCCCGGGGCCTGCCCGGAGGAGTGGGAGGAGGAGGAGGAGGAGCGCGGCAGGTCGTTTGGACTCGCAGTGACTGCATTGGTGCTCCGGGCAGCTGCTCGGGGGAGAGGGCGAGTGGTGAGTTGTTTGGACTTGGGGTGGCGGCTCCTGAACACGGGGGGGTTGCCTGGAGGAGAGGCCTGGTGGGATGCTTGGTCTTGAGTGGCCGCACCGGAGCTCCGGGTGGTTGCCCAGAGGACCTGTGCTGCCAGTCGCGTGGACTCAGAGCCACTCGGAGTGACCGCTCCTGAACACCCCGGGGGTTATCTGGAGAAGGAGGAGGAACGGGGAGGGTCACTTCGACTCGGAGTGATTGATTGCCCAGGGCTACGGGTGGTTGGTGGAGGTGGAGGCACGCAGTGAGTTTCTTGGACTCCTAGTGACCGCACCGGAATACTGGGCGGCTGTCTGGAGGAAGAGGCGTGTGGCGGGTCTCTGGGATTCAGAGCGATTGTACAGGGCCCCAGGTGGTTGCTCAGAGGAGGGGCCGCATAGCCAGGCGATTAGGTGCAGAGCAGGGTCCCAGGATCTAGGAGGCTTCTTGGTGGAAGAGCTGCACAGAGACAGGCTTAGGGCGGAGCGAAGGTTCCAGGCCTGCGGGCAGATTCTCTGAGGAAGGGCAGCCTAAGGAGAGTCATCTGCAAAGGGTGAGGCTCCCAGGCCCAGGAGGTAGGGCCGGGCCCCTGGGAACTTTGCAGAGGAAGGCAGCCCAGCCCAGGCGGTAGCTGTAAATTGAGGGGAACCTCTAGGAGGGAACTGACCAGCGAGACCTTCCCACCGGGTGAGTCTTCCCTGCTGGGTGAGGTTTCCCCACAAGGACGGTAAAACCAGAGACTCAGGCCCAAACAGGCCTTGCCTCAGCCCACAGCCTAGGTCCCCTTTGGATGACAATTGGTCAACAAGTGGAGGCACCTCTGCCCACTAGCAGGGATTATACCCCACCTGAAGGCCACCACTCCTAGAGAGGCAGCTTCCTTGTGGAGCACCGCATTATCAACTTCCTCCAAGACTTCAGTCTACTGAAGGCTAAGAGGGGATATATATAGAAATCTTCAGGGACATTGTAAATCAACAGAGGAAATCTGCAATATCTCAGCGGTCCACTGATACCTGAACAGTATGAGAAAACAAGGAAAGAAAATGCTGCAAACAAATCTAGATGTTATATCAATAAAACCCAGTGACAGCATGGCAGAAGAAATGACAGAAAAGGAGTTCAGAATGTACATAATTAAAATGATCAGACAAGCAAACGATGAGATGAAAGAGCAAATGCACGCACTGAATGATGAGATGAAAGAGCAAATGCAAGCATTGATTGATCGCACCAATCGACAGTTAAAAGAGCAAATACAGGAAGCAAAAGATCATTTCAATAAAGAGTTAGAGATATTGAAAAAAAACCAAACAGAAATCCTTGACATGAAGGAAACAATAAAACAAATTAAGAACTCCATAGAAAGCATATCCAATAGGATAGAACACCTGGAAGACAGAACCTCAGACATTGAAGACAAAATATTTAACCTTGAAAACAAAGTTGAACAAACAGAGAGGATGGTAAGAAATCATGAACAGAATCTACAAGAACTATGGGATATCATGAAAAGGCCAAATTTAAGAATTATTGGGATTGAGGAAGGCCTAGAGAAACAAGCCAAAGGAATGAACAACCTATTCAATGAAATAATATCAGAGAATTTCCCAAATCTGAAGAATGAAATGGAAAATCAAGTTCAAGAGGCTTACAGGACTCCAAATACACAAAATTACAACAGACCCACACCAAGGCACATTATAATGAAAATACCGAACATACAAAATAAAGACAGAATTTTAAAGGCTGTGAGAGAAAAGAACCAAATTACATTCAGGGGGAAACCCATACGGATATCAGCAGATTTTTCAATCCAGACCCTAAAAGCTAGAAGGGCCTGGAACAACATTTACCAAGCCCTGAAAGAAAATGGATGCCAACCAAGAATCTTATACCCAGCAAACTTACCTTCAAATTTGACGATGAAATAAAATCCTTCCATGATAAACAAAAGCTAAAAGAATTTACAAAAAGAAAGCCAGCATTACAGAACATTCTCAGCAAAATATTCCACGAGGAAGAGATGAAAAACAAAGAAGCAAATCAGCAAAGGGAGGAATTATCCTAAAGGAATTATCAAATAAAGGAGGAAACAAGTTGTGTCAAACAAATAAATAAATAAAATTTAAAAAATGAACCAAATGACCGGGAAACCAAATCATATCTCTATAATAACCCTGAATGTTAATGGCCTGAATTCATCAATCAAAAGACATAGACTGGCAGATTGGATTAAAAAGAAAGATCCAACAATATGTTGCCTGCAAGAGACTCACCTCATAGAAAAAGACACCCATAGACTAAAGGTGAAAGGATGGGGAAAAACATACCATGCACATGGACTCAGCAAAAAAGCTGGAGTATCCATCCTCATTTCAGATAATGTGGACTTCAAGCCAAAGTTAGTCAGAAGGGATAAAGAAGGTCATTTCATACTGCTTAAGGGAAGCATAAATCAGCAAGATATAACAATCAAAAACATCTATGCCCCAAACAGTGGCTCATCCATGTATGTCAAACAAATCGTTCTCAATTTCAGAAACCAAATAGACCATAACACAATAATACTAGGTGATTTTAACACGCCTCTCTCACCACTGGACAGATCTTCCAGACAAAAATTGAACAAAGAAACCATAGATCTCAATAACACAATCAATAATTTAGACTTAACGGACATTTATAGAATATACCATCCAACCAAGAGTGAATACACTTTCTTCTCAGCAGCACATGGATCCTTCTCTAAAATAGACCATATATTATGCCACAAAGCTAATGTTAGCAAATACAAGAAGATAGAGACACTAGCATGTATTCTATCAGATCATAATGGATTGAAGTTAGAAATAAATGAAAGAGTAAAACACAGAAACTATTCCAACATCTGGAGATTAAACAATATGCTATTATATGATGAATGGATAACAGAAGATATTAGGAAGGAAATTAAAAAATTCTTAGAGGTAAATGAGAACAAAGAAACATCATATCAAAATCTCTGGGACACTATGAAAGCAGTACTTAGAGGGAAATTTATTTCATGGAGCACATTTAATAAAAGAAGTAAAACTCAACAAATAAACGACCTAACACTACAGCTCAAAGCCCTAGAAAAAGAAGAACAGAACAGCACCAAAAGTAGTAGAAGACAGGAAATAGTTAAACTCAGAGCTGAAATCAATGAAATTGAAACAAAAGAAACAATACAAAAAATTGACAAAATAAATAGTTGGTTCTTCGAAAAAATAAACAAAATTGATAAACCTTTAGCCACACTAACAAAGACGAGAGAAAACCCAAATCACTAAAATTCGGAATGAACAAGGAAATATCACAACAGACAGGATTGAAATACAAAACATAATTAGAAGCTATTTTGAAAATCTATACTCCAACAAAATAGAAAATTTTGAAGGCATCAACAGGTTTCTAGAGACATATGAATTGCCTAAACTGAATGAGGAGGACATACACAATTTAAATAGACCAATTTCAAGTACTGAAATAGAAGAAGTCATCAAAAGCCTACCAACAAAGAAAAGTCTGGGACCAGATGGGTTCTCAGCCGAGTTCTACAAAACCTTTAAAGAAGAGCTCATTCCAATACTTCTCAAAGTATTCCATAAAATAGAAGAGGAGGGAACCCTCCCAAACTCATTCTATGAAGCCAATATCACACTGATACCTAAACCAGACAGAGACTCATCAAGGAAAGAAAATTTCAGACCAATATCCTTAATGAACATCGATGCAAAAATTCTCAACAAAATTTTAGCAAATCGCATACAAAAACATATTAAAAAGATAGTGCACCATGATCAAGTTGGTTTCATCCCAGGGATGCAAGGTTGGTTCAACATCAGGAAATCAATAAACGTAATTCACCACATTAATAGACTTAAAGTCAAGAATCACATGATTATTTCAATAGATGCAGAAAAAGCATTTGATAAAATACAGCACCCCTTCATGCTCAAAACACTAGAAAAAATAGGGATAGTGGGAACATTCCTTAACATTGTAAAGGCCATTTATGCTAAGCCCATGGCTAATATCATTCTAAATGGGGAAAAACTGAAAGCATTCCCCCTAAAAACTGGAACAAGGCAGGGATGCCCTCTTTCACCACTTCTATTCAACATCGTTCTTGAGACTCTGGCCAGAGCAATTAGACAAACCAAAGAGATTAAAGGGATACGAATTGGGAAAGAAGAACTCAAACTATCCCTGTTCGCTGATGACATGATTATATATTTAGAGGAACCTGGAAATTCCACCAGAAAACTCTTAGAACTCATGAGTGAATTCAGTAAAGTAGCAGGTTACAAGATCAATGCCCATAAATCCAACGCATTTGTATACATAAGTGATGAATCTTCAGAAAGAGAAGTTAGGAAAACTACCCCATTCACAATAGCCTCGAAAAAAATAAACTACTTGGGAATCAATCTCACAAAAGAGGTGAAAGACCTCTACAATGAGAACTATACAACACTAAAGAAAGAAATTAAAGAACACCTTAGAAGATGGAAAGATCTTCCATGTTCTTGGATAGGAAGAATTAATATTGTCAAAATGGCCATACTATCTAAAGTGCTATACAAATTCAATGCAATTCCAATTAAAATCCCAATGACGTACCTTACAGAAATAGAGCAAGCAATTATGAAATTCATCTGGAAGAATAAGAAACCCAGAATAGCTAAAGCAATCCTTAGCAGGAAGAGTGAAACAGGGGGAATTGCAATACCAGATCTTCAACTCTACTACAAAGCAATAGTAACAAAAACGGCATGGTATTGGTACCAAAATAGAAAGGTAGATCAATGGTACAGAATAGAGGACACGGACACAAACCCAAATAAATACAATTTTCTCATACTAGACAAAGGGGCCAAAAATATGCAATGGAGAAAAGATAGCCTCTTCAACAAATGGTGCTGGGAGAATTGGAAATCCATATGCAACAGAATGAAACTAAACCCATATCTCTCACCATGCACGAAACTAAACTCAAAATGGATTAAGGACCTCGGAATCAGACCAGAGGTCTGCAGATTATAGAAGAAAAAGTAGGTCCAAATCTTCACCTTGTTGGTCTAGGATCAGACTTCCTTAACAGGACTCCCATAGCACAAGAAATAAAAGCTAGAATCAACCACTGGGATAGATTCAAACTAAAAGCTTTCTCTCAGCAAAGGAAACTATCAGCAATGCGAAGAAAGAGCCTACAGAATGGGAGAATATCTTTGCCAATCATACTTCAGATAGAGCACTAATCTCCAGAATCTATAAAGAACTCAAAAAACTTTACTCCAAGAATTCAAATAATCCAGTCGACAAATGGGCTAAGGAAATGAATAGACACTTCACAGAAGAAGATCTACAAGCAATCAACAAACATATGGAAAAATGTTCAACATCTCTAGTAATAAGAGAAATGCAAATCAAAACCACCCTAAGATTCCATCTCACCCCAATTAGAATGGCGATTATCAAGAATACGAGCAACAACAGGTGTTGGCGAGGATGTGGGGAGAAAGGTACACTCATACATTGCTGGTGGGGCTGCAAATTAGTGCAGCCACTCTGGAAAGCAGTGTGGAGATTCCTTAGAAAACTTGGAATGGACCCTCCATTTGACCCAGCTATCCCACTCCTTGGCCTATACCCAAAGGACTTAAAATCAGCATACTACAGAGACACAGCCACATCAATGTTCATAGCTGCTCAATTCACAATAGCCAGACTGTGGAACCAACCTAGATGCCCTTCAATTGATGAGTGGATAAAGAAACTGTGGTATATATATACAATGGAATATTACTCAGCCATAAAGAATGATAAAATTATGGCATTTGCAGGCAAATGGATGAAATTGGAGAATATCATGCTAAGTGAGATAAGCCAATCTCAAAAAGCCAAAGGACGAATGATATCGCTAATAAGTGAAGGATGACACATAATGGGGGGTAGGGAAGGGTTAGTGTTAGGGTTAGAGTTAGGGTTAGGGAGGGGGGCAAGTATGGAGGAAGGAAGTACTGTATAGAGGGTAAAGAGAGGTTGGAGGGGTGGGGGAAGGGAAAAAATAACAGAATGAATCAAACAACATTACTCTATGTAAATTTATGATTACACAAATGGTATGCCTTTACGCCATGTACAAACAGAGAAACAACATGTGTCCCATTTGTTTACAATAAAAAAAAAAATTAAATAAGAAAAAAAAATGAAAAGAAATGAGAAAGAGGCAGTAAATCATCCTTTCCTTATTATCCCTTTTATACTATCCAGATTATTTTTACCCCATGCATACACTTGTCCATATATACACATGTGGACAACAGCTAGTTCTAAATTTTAAATACCATACACACATACATTTCATTTATATGAAACTCTAACTAAAGTTGACAAAAATCAGATCCAAGGTTGCTTAGGGCTGGGAGTTAGGGAGGGAGCTGACCACAAAGGGGCTCACATGAACTTTCGGATACAATAAAAATATTTCATATTTTGATTAAGGTGACTGCACAATTGTATACATGTGCCTAATTTCAAGAAACTAAATACTTTAAATTGATAAATTTTATTGTATACAAACCAGACACCAATTAAACATTTTGAAAAATATACTAATGGTTTGACAAGCTGAAGGGACACCCACTATAAAGCCCCCAAGACAGCATACATCCACACTTGACCTCAAATCATAGCATTTTAGTGGCACAGCTGATTTTGTTCCAGTGACATCAGTGAATACCAGCTAAGACAGTGGCTCACAGAGGAAAGTCCACGATACAATCTTATCACTCATCTGAAATGAATGGTTCAGAAAATGGGGAGTTTTCTCCAACACTACAAAGATCAGAGCAGCAAATGAAATTTTAATGTTTTAGTTTTGTCCTACAGTCTGAAAACTGTTACCTTAACAGATTTCACTAGGCAGAGAACAGCGAAGACTTGAAACCTGACCGAGCCATTGGCTCACCATTTCTGAGTGCTTCACACTGAAGAAGTTGATCCACAGACTTTCCTCTTCTTAAGGAGCACTTCGCTGCCCAGCAGGGCTTTACCTGGTGATGAATTGTACCATGGGTCCTGTGTTGCACCCTGGAGTCACAGTGGTGAGAGATAAGGCCCCAGGAAGCTAGCTTCAGGACAGGACTTGTTTACCTTGGGGAAAAACTCAAAGTATTTGGGAACATGATGACAGAGAAAGTTCTCTTGCCCCTTCACCCTTCCAGCCTTCTTCACTGCACCCCGGAGGCTGAGGTGTATAGAAACTCTCTGGATTTCACGGCATTGGACCCACAGAGGCCACCATCAGGAGGTGACAGGAGAAAAGGGTGAAGTGAAGTAGCCATCCTTCCAGCTCCCCTCTCTATCAGGATTGGCTGCATCTCTTCATAGCTTTTGTCCAATAGTTTCCTAAAGCTTCTCTCTCTCAGTCCTAAAAGTAAAATGGCTCCTGCTCCAGCCAGGGCTCAACACTGCACAAGGTCTTGGCGGTTCCCAAGCCCTGTTCTCACCTTTGTAAATGGTCTCAATTACCTAGTTTGAGATTCTGGCTACTACAGAGGACTTTAGAGACAAAGGGACCCGGATGATATAGTGAAACCTTCTCACTATACATATTAGGAAACCAAACAATGAGTTTCAGAGCTGGATTTAATCAAACTCAGCCTATAAGTTTACTGAAATTCAAGTTGATGACTTTTGGCAAAGAATGTTTTGGTCACAAGTTTTCCATTGAGTAACTGAAAATATTTCTCTGTTTGAGCAATTGAACTCAACAGACTCCAAAATGAAGCTTAGTCAAGCAAAATCATACTCATAAAAGATTGCAAAATGGCAGGTCGATCCATCCCTTCAGACTTTGTAACTTTTTCCCTGGAGACATCTGAAGAGCTGTCTACTTAGACTCCAACATTTGGGGCCTGTGCAAAAAGGTCTTCATTAAATTATGCACAGATATTAAACCACTGGGCTCTATCAAAGGTCCTTTTGAATAATGGCCTGCAACACACTCTAATGTATTTTAGGAAATCTGCCACTTACCACTAACCAGGGACAGCATCTCCCAGAAAATGATCCATATGCTGCCATACTCTGAGCTGCTTTTACTTCCTCCACATCTCCTCATATACTTTTATTTTTTAATCTTTGTGGGCTATATCAAATCCTTTTGAAAGAGGGGAGGAATGAAGATAACTCAGAACAAACTTTTTGAAAACGACTGAAATTAATGTCATGTGTCTTTCTTTGTGAAGCTTAATCTCTATTTTAAATTTCATTAAAACTATAAACAATTCTAGACTGGAAAGTTAACCTTGGAGTTCTTACCCTGAAGCTCATCCTAGAACCAATTCCTTCCTAGCGTTTCTTCCCTAGTGAGATCCCAGCTGAATTCCCGTCCTGTTGTCATCTGCAAATTAGAAAGCTCATTTTTCACTGCATTCACCAGGGGAAAAAGTGGAACAGATACTAGACTACATTCCGTAAACTTGCAGAAATCCTTGAAAAGTCAATCCCCTGTCACAGTATAGATGTGAAGGCCACTGAGACCCCACTTTGGACTGAACATACAGTCTTCTGCTGCAGCCTCAAGGCAAAGGGAACATTCAGACCTTAGGAGGCAGCACTCTGGCAAGGAGAGTTCAGGATCTACTAGTCTTGGTCTCCTGGCCCTCTCCCCTGACACCGTGTGTATGTGTGCGCGTGTGTGTGTATGTGTGTGCATACACATGCATGTGTACATGCAGTGGTATTCTCTATGTTATAAAGAATTTCCAACAAAGCTCCCAGACTTCTCCAGTCCACAATGGATGCAGAGTGGGGACATGACGGGACAAGAACAGTTGGAAACAACTGAGGCAGGCCCTAACCGAAAACTCTGCTGTACATTATGACCATCCTCCTGGGAATTTTTTCCTAGGACATCTCATTTAGAGTCATTCCCTTGTCTCTATAGTCTGCCTACATGTGAAATTCCTGGCCATGGTAGCACTTACGTATCTAAGGGTCTTCTGGCTCCAGAATTCACACTGATGATATCAGATGAGTTAAAAAAAAATAAAAAAAAAAACACCATCCCTGGCAAAAGAAATGTTTTAAAGGTGAGTAATTTGTGGGTATATATAATCTTGGAAATACATCAACAGTTTGGAAGATTTTTAAAAAATGTACACTGATACCTCTTCATGATATCAAAGCAAACAGACACACCAGAAAGAACTCTTAGTAAAACAAAACAAAGCAAAACAAAAATGAAAGTGTAGGTGGAACTTCAAGGTAAAACTGGAAAGAGGTATAAAGGGCCAAACTCCCACTGAGTGGGAGCAGGCTGATAAAGCCTTCCTGGAGTTTATTAGAAATGTAGAATCTCAGGTCCTGCCCGAATCTGCATTTTAGGAAGTCCCCAGGTGATTCATAGGCCTGTGTAAGGTTTATGAGTCTTTGTTCTAAGGTACTTGCAGTTCAGCTATTCTGTCAGTGAGCATAGAAAATTAGGAGGTACCAATAGAAACAAGGGATCCCACACATGGATGGCAAAGTGAAAATTAGATTTTCCATTACTTGAGGTAAATAACTTTGCTGCTCTAGTCTAATTTACAAACCCTTATGACTTACAAATTTATAAACTCCTACAACCTACAAGTTTACAAACTCCTCTGACCCACGAAAGCACAATCACTAACCTGAGTTACACAGCCGGGGCTTGTGTACCTTTATGTACTGTGAAGTCGGCACTTTCAATGTCTGACGGAAAGCTGAACTCACTCACTTACCTACACGTACGAAGCAATGCCCACAGAACAGAATTTAGAAACCACCAGAATGAGGGAGGTACTGGCCAGCTAACCAGACAGAGATTTGACACCGGGGAAGGAAAATCCTACCTATGAAGTATGAAAAGATGACACCAGATAGGACCCCAGAGTGCCTGGGAGCTCAGAGCTTGGGCTGTAGGACAACAGAGACGGTGGCATGGAAAGTGTGGACTGATGGCCCTGCTCATTGAAACAGGGCCACTGCCACAAAGAGGTCCTAATGCCAGCCAGCTAGAGAGGGGAAAACGCCCCAGCAAACAAGAGGTTGCAACCTCAGATGCAGGAGTGCCAACTGCACCCACACAGAGCTCTGCCCCACTCCTTTCACTGGCAAAAAGTCCAAGCATGGCCAAAGGATTCTCAGGGCTCCGAGAACTGGCTCTAGCTTGGCCATGAAACCGTGACCAGGAGGGAGCTCACCTACTTCCCACAGAACCTGGAAATCAAGCCACCGGTAGGCAATACATTTTAACGCAGGGTGCCTTTGTGCAATTTAGACAATGATGCTCCAAAAAAATTTTTTTTTCTTTTCCCCCAGCAGAAAAGGAAAATAATCCCACTGGCAGTCAAATCAGGAAAAAGTCTTTATTTGGGATGAAAGAACACTGAGCTAAGCAAATCAAAGCCAGTGTGCTAGAAAATGGGCCTTCTTTCTCCAGGAGACAGCTCCCGCTGATCCCCCAGTGTACACATGCATGCAACCTTCATGCACAAAGTCATCCGCCCTCCCCACCTCGGAGCCTCGGAGGTTTGTGGGAGAGTAGAGGGAGGGGGAATTTAAAAACCATAGAAATCCCAGAATCCAATAAACAACCGGAAGAACAGGATTCTAGCATACAGTGAGGAAATGGCTCCCAGAGGCCCTCCCATCTCTCTCATCTCATTATAACTCTTACTGTAATTGTATTTTGCTACAAAATGATTATATTGAGCTTTATAAATTGACTGATGCATGATTAACTAGAGTATAACTACACTGTATCATGTTGGCTAAAACTGTATACATTTCACACCCCAAGAATATAATAAAGTCCATGCTTCAGAAATGGAACTGTTTACTTCAGCATCTGAGGGGTAGGTAAGATAACCCTCTGCTCAGAGTCCATCTCCATCTTCCAGATCTCATTTGCTAACGGGACGTGGCACTTTATGAAAACATTTTTTCACCTCTCTACAATAATCGCTACAAACTCTATAACAACATTATTAGTTGTTCCAATGATAAAACTTGTTCCAATACAGAATTTCTCACAGAGGAGTCTTTAAGTAACCCCCAATACAGTTGAATCTACACTAAAACTGCTGCACAGATATGGCAGAATCATGAAAAGCATTTCCATAACTATATTTTTGCTCAGTTCTTTTAACCTCTAGTATCTTTCAGTTAGACTTTAAACAGCACACTTAATATGATTTTGAAGGACTTGATGTAATTTTGAATATCAATACAAAATAAAGGAGTTATTTCTTCTAAAAATAACAGTCAAAAATAAATAAACAAACAAACAAACAATAAAAAGAACTAAAAAAAAGAAAAGAAAAAAAAAGAACAGTCAGACTTGGGGGGGTAGCTCAGTGGTTGAATATATGCTTAGCATGCACAAGGTCCTGGATTTAATCACCAGGATGAACAATCCCATTCAAAAAACAGGCAAATGAAAAAGTCATAAGGTTCAACTTTCTAATTTCACAATTAATATTATCTTAATTTTCTAACACCTGCAATTTACTAAGTAAAATTTCCTATCACCAGGGTAAATTATGTATATATAAATTATACACATTTTGTAGAGTTTCTGTTTGTATGCATACACTATACATAGTGGCTAATATTTATCAAGTATTTATTATGCATTAGACATTGTTCAGCCTTTTTTTATTGTAAACAAATGGAATACATGTTGTTTCTCTGTTTGTACATGGAGTAAAGGCATACCATTTGTGTAATCATAAATTTACATAGGGTAATGTTGTTCAGCCTTTACATATGCTTTTTCTCAACAACATCTATACATCGACCCTGTGAAGTAGATGAACTTTAAAGGTTCAACTGCTAATATATAGCAAAGTGAATACCTGAAGCCAAACCTTGTGTTTCTTTCAATTGCCAATGAATAAAGTATAAAAAGCATTCATCAGAGCCCGGCATGGTGGTGCACACCTATCATCCCAGTGGCTCAGGAGGCTGAGGCAGAAGGATCTCCAGTTCAAAGCCAGCTTCAGCAAAAGTGAGGAACTAAGCAACTCAATGAGATCCTGTCTCTAAATAAAATACAAAATTGGGCTGGGGATGTGACTCAGTGGTTGAGTGCCATTGAATTCAATCCCCAGTACCCCGCCCCCGCAAAAAAAAAAAAAAAAAAGCATCAAGGCCTGGACTATATACATCAACAAAGACTTAAATACTTAACAATGACTTAATTCTCTAGAAACACTCTGGTATTTGCTAACAATCTTTGTAGGCTGTTACTAAGAACACTGGGCATTTAAAAGAAAAATAAAGAGTCCTTGGCTACAAGAACTTTGCAAACTAATCATAAAGACAAAAACATATAAGTAAAATATATTTATTTCAAAACTACACACAAGTTGAGATGGTGAAGTTGTAAAACTGAAGCCCAGGGAAAGACAACAGCTCTAACAGAAGGTGTAGTGGAAGAGATCCCCAGGCAGCTTTCTAAGGAAACACTCCTTAGATTAGCAGAAAAACGGGAGATAGGAATTTCACATCGTGATCAAAAACAGAGACAAAACCTAAAAGGAGAGAAAGAGGTGGCAGCTGGAGAACAGAATGTTTTCCACAAAATATTTTAAGTCATATGAAACTGTGATGAGTTATTTCACTGTGACTTTCCTTTAATCAAGAACCTACATATACACTCATCTCCCTCTGACCTTGGTCCCTTTCATCTCAGTGTTCCTGTGTAATGTTCTAAGTACTAACTGGAGGACTATTTCCTATGTTCTCTCCCTGGTCTACCCTCCTGCTAGTGTGCAATGATTTGCCAAAAAAGAAAGAAAGAAAAAAACCAAGGAGAGTAAATGAGTCATGTCATTACCAATCATCCACCATTTATTTCCAAAAAGCGTCTTTTCATAAAACTGAAATAACATGTGTATGAGTGTTGAATTCAAGTGACTTAGTCTACCTGTCCCTTTTTAAATGACCGTGGAGAGAGCCACATTCAACCAGTATGTTTTATTTAGACAGCTCTTACCGAATCATATGCTCAGCTCAGGGTAAACTGTGATTCCTGAACCCAAAAACTTTTTAATCCATGGGAATCAAGTCTATCACAATGTGTGGCACCTGGCTGGCACTCAGCAAAGGGGAGTTTCCATTCCTTGAGTCCTGAAGCAGAACAATGGGAACTGGGAGAGGCAGAAGTCCAGAAGCACAGGACAGACACACAAGGCCATTGTAAATCAAAGAGCTGATAAGGTCTGGACAGGAACTACTGGAAGAGCAGGGCAAACTCTCTGGAGGGGTTGGGGAGCTGGGCTTCTATGGAAGAGGAGCTCTTCTGGCAGAAGTAGAAAGCTGGAGAGCATTTCAAGCAAAGAAAACAGCAAAGCACACAGTCTGTTCAAGAGTGACAACTGGTTCTGTATGGTGTGACAAGGGTCCAGATATGGGGCCAGTAGCAATAAGTGGGCCAGACCACTGAGAGCTCCAATGTCCTACAAAGCGGATGAAGCATCTGGCTATTGCAAGGAGCTGATTACAGACAATAAACAGAAGAATAATAAGATCAGACTAATTTAGAGAAACAGGCATGATGGATACGTGGAGGATGAACTGGAAGGGAGGCACAGAGGTCATCTAGAAGTTCAGCTGATGAGGGTTGGAATTCAAATGAAAGATGAAAGAAGAGACTTTAATCAGATACTAATGTAAGTTGAGAATACCTTATTGTAAATGCTTGGGACCAAAAGTATTTCAGGTTTCTGAATTTGTCAGATTTTGCAATATTTGCATATTCATAATGAGATGCCCTGCAGATGGGACCCAAGTCTAAACATGAAATTCATTTATGTTTCATAATCATATTGTACACATCTCCTGAAGGTAATGTAATGCAATATTTTTAATCATTGTGAATAAACCAAAGTTTCATATGTGGAATTTTTCACTTCTTGCATCATGTGAACGCTCAAAAAATTTCAGATTTTTTAATTTTCAGATTAGGGATGCTCAACTTTTAGGATATTTCTCTCTGAAAAATGTAGTTTAAAGTCCCCAAGTTTGTGATTATTGGATTTTCTTGCATCCACAAAGAATCTAGCATGGAACAATTCAAACTACTGCCATCCAGAACACTCCTCTCTCACTTACCTTCTTTGAGTAAACATCAATTCAGCACTAACGGCTTGCCCTGTGCCAGTAGTTAAGGATATGAAACCAAGAGGACATAGAGTTCTGGTGGTTAAGGAGGTCAGAAGTTAGTGGAAGATACAGAGATACACAGAACGATAACCCCACGAGCCCAGATGTACATGGGGAGGCAGATGCCAGAGGATGGTTACAATCCTTCTGGTTAAGATGGGGAGGCACTCTGTGAATGTCTTAATAATCTAAAAGACCCATCATTAGTTTTTCAAATGATATACATATTACCAGTGACATACCCCATTAACTTAGCTGAAGTTATACATAAAATGTCAAAAACATATCATTTCAGATGTAGAACCTAAGATGGATTCTATGAAAATCTGTACAATATTATGAAATGTTAAAGGTGGAGATCTGCTGAAAGCCATTGTCTCTGATCAAAGCCATTGTCTCACTTTTAAAAGCTTCGACTTCAATTCTTAGCATTGAATTTCGCCATGAAAATAAATAAAATGGAAAAAAAATCCAAAGATCTACTGGAGTCAAGCACCCATCTCCTGTTTACTTGCCATAGTAAAGACCTTGGTTCAAGCATAGCACTCTTCACACTACTTTTGGTAACTTTGTTCACTTTCAAATCACTTTTCCATTAACTGGCAAAAGTTCCTGTAGTACTCCACCCCCTCCACATCCTTCCTGTACTGGGTCACTTAAAAATAACCAGCCACGAGGTACTCAAGAGTTCAGGAAATCATTTTAGTGGAAAAATCACTGGCCTTCACAGTTGTAGTGAAATAGAGAACCCAGGTAAATTTTAGATTTTCAAGTGAGAATTTAGTCTGTTAAATACTACAAACTCCTTTACTCCTTACCAATGACTCCTTAACTATCAGAACAATTTCTCTGAAACATATGACTAATATTGGGGAAAATACTCTTCATCTAACATTCCTCATCATGTGACAATAAAAATCTACTTTAATGAATTCCCATGCCACAAAATTATCAGCATTTAGAGTTGTGAACTTTTCATGTAACTATTTCATATTAGTTATATAACTATTTTAATTAGTTATATGACATATACAAGTGTATTACAGAAACTCAATCATATAAATAAGCATAAAGAAAATTAAAGTAACCCAAATTTACCCAGGAACACCAGTATGAACTGTTAGAACTGTTCAGAGTTCTATTTCATATTTTTTTAAGTTGGAGATGGATACAATACCTTTATTTTATTTATTTTTTTGTGGTGCTGAGTATCAAACCCAGTGCCTCACAAGTGATAGGGAAACACTTTACCCCTGAGCTACAACCACAGCCCCTGTTCAGAGTTTTTAAAAGTATAAATTCATATGTTTCTCCTTAAAATATTGATCACCTACCTACAAGCACTCTGAAGTAATGACTTGCTATAATTTTTATTGGCAATATAACTAGGTAAATATGCCATATTTTAAATAGACAATCTTTATAGCTAGACATTGTATTAGTCAGTTTTCTATCACTATAACAAATATCTGAGATAACTAACTTATAAAGAGAAAAGGTTTATTTTAGCCTATGGTTTTAAAAGTTTCAGTCCATGACCAGGAGAACCCACTGCTTTTAGGTCTTTGGTGGAGGTTCCAGATGGCAATGACAAAGAAGATGTGGCAGAGCAAAATCTGCTTACATACAAGTCAAGGAAATGAGGATGAGGAGGTCGAGGATAAGGATGAAGAGAGGAAGAGGAGGAGAAAGAGATGACAGACTCCCATAACCCCCCTTCAAGGGCCCACCCCCAATGACCTAAAGACTTCTTCCCACTAGTCCTCACCTCCCAAAAGCACTACTCTAGGGACCAAGCCTTTAATATACAGACGTTTGGTGGACATTGGAAGTCCAAACTGTGGCAGGATTGGGGTTGCATCTGGTGTTCAATTTATCAATGACAACGCTATAATGAGTGTATGTCTACACACTCATCCAAAGATTGCCTTAGGACAGAATCCTAGAAGTAGACTTGCTAGATCAAAGACCAGCCACTATAAGGTCACAATTTTTACAATACAGGAAATATACAACTGCTAGGTTATTTAAAACATGTATAATAGAATAATAATATAGGAACACTTGATTTAAAATAAAACAGGGGATGGACATATAGCTCTGGGACTGGGAGAGAATGTGCAGAGCCCTAGATTCAATCCTCAGAACCAAAAGTAAAAAATAAATAAAAAACAGATAATAAATATATCTGTATTTGGAAAAACACAAAGGAAATTATATATTTTTATTTAAAGAGTTTACATCTATTAAATTATAGCTTAGCTGACAACAAAACACAAACCCCAAATTATAATATGTTTAGGGTTTGGTCACATTTGCTAAACTTGTGCCTCCAAAAGAATCGGCTAGCTTTTTTCAGGGGGCTCCTTGAAGCAAGAACTCAGTGGGACATCAACGTGGATACTATACTACAGTTTGGCACTGATGACAGAAATACAACAGGTACCACAAATGCAAGCCACACATGTAATTTTAAATTTGCTAGAGACCACATGAAAGAAAAAAAGTAAAGAGAAACAGATGAAATGCACTTTCAAATTGCTTTTTATTTCACCCAATGTGTCCAAAATAACATTCAATGTAAAATAAAACTTAAAAAAATTGTTGAGATCTTTTATGTTGTGTTTTGGCTTTTCTTTGTTCAGGCTTGGGTTTGTTTGGATTTTTGTGTTAAAACTTCAAATTCTAGCAGGTTTAACTGTAAACACAGTCCATCTCACTTTGAGCTAACCACATTTTAAGTGCTGAAAAGCCACATGAGGCTAGTGGCTACTCTAACAGACAGGGCAGGTACAGATCAAAGGTTGGCAATTTTTTTCTTTTAAAGTTAGATAGTGAATGCTTCAAGCTTTGCAGGCTCTAAATCAAAATCAAGGATATCATGTAGGATCAAGGCGGTGGGCAGTTTTGCACGCAAGTGTCTGCAGATGAGACGTTCTCAGGATGAAGACAGACTGGTCCAAACACAGGCAGGACCACTCCAGTCAGTATCCCCTGGATTCCAGGGAGACCCTGTCTCTTCTCCTGAGAGCCCACTCTTCGCAACTCGGACAAGTGGCCGTAAGGAGGTGTGGGAGGGAGTCAGCACTGTGACACCATTCAGCAGTGGTGCAATCATTACCTTGCAGGTGCCAGAGCAGAGCCCCAAGGGTGTCAGTGACTACAGCAGACTGTGAGCAGCAGTAAGGTGTGGTCACTGATCAGAGAGACAGCTCTGGGAGCAGAAGGGGATGGGGGCAAAGGGATGCCCCTTGTCTACCACCCCCAGTGCCGGGTCATGCACTGTCACTGGAGGACAGACCCTGCTTTGAGAACAGACTTTCAAATAAGAGAAAATCAACAAAGACCTTTGCATAGTAAAGGTGCTATGAAATCCTACCCTAGAGAAAACCACATTACTTATGTAACCCAACTTTCCCCCCCACATTTCTGGGGTGGACCTATTTTAATAAGTAGCACCAAAACATACAAGTGGATATTCCTCATAACACATGCTGTATTTTGAGGGACACTGGCCCAACTGATTGTAACTTTTATAGAGCCTTGTTTGATATCAGGAAATATTCCCCGCAGTCCTTATTGATAATAGAACCAAATTCCTATCCCACCCTCTCCCCTGAGTCACACAGCTGTCCTACCCACCTCTCCAGTTTTGTCCAAATGTTATTCTCCAACTTGAACCCAAATTAACTCAAAATAAGTGTAGTTCTTCCTTCTTCGAATAAGTAGAACTCAGGTCCTCTATCACAGATAACCTCAAATGTTCCTGAAACACTGCCTGATCACAAAGCCAGAAAGGCCATGGGCAGCCTTTGCTCTATATCCCCAGTCACTGGAGAACATCTCCTCCACAGACTGAGGCCTTCAGGACAGCAGAAACCATCAATTTCTTTCACAGATCTCAGGACAGCACTCAATATTCAAAAAATGCTTAAAATCTGCTGTGAATACCTGAGGGGATGAAGTGCCCAGTCTCTGACAGGTGAGTCCAACTTGTGAGCATATCGAAGCCTCCTAAAAGCCACCAGAGGTAAGGATAGTCATTCAAAACTTCCTGAGAAAAAAAGTCTGAGCAATACCTGTGCTCACCCATCATTTTAGGATAAGGGACATATCGCTGTAGCACTCCACTGCTAATGGATCAATTCATGCTCAAAATTCTACTTTCTTTTACAACATACTCTATTCTTTTTTTCTGTAGTTTTATTTGTTCTTTGTAGATATACATGACAGTAGAATGTATTTTGATATATTAGACATACATGGAGTCCAACTTCCCATTCTTTTGATCGTACATGATGTCGTGCTTCACTGGTCATGTATTCATATAACAACATAGGAAAGTTATGTCCTATTCATTCTACTGTCTTTCCTATTCCCATCTCCTCTCCTTTCCCTTCATTCCCCTTTGTATAATCCAATGAACTTCTCCTCCCTCATGATGTGTTAGGATCCACATGCCAGAAAGAACATTTAGCCTTTGGTTTCTTAGGATTGGTTTATTTCACTTAGCATAATAGTCTCCAGTTTGATACATACACTGGCAAATGCCATAATTTCATTCTTCTTTATGGCTGAGTAATATTCCATTGGGTATACATACCACATTTTCTTTATCCATTCATCTGTTGAAGGGCACCTAGGTTGGTTCCATAGCTTAACTACTGTGATTTGAGATGCTGTACGTATTGATGTGGTCATGTCACTATAGTATGCTGATTTTAAGTCCTTTAGGTATAAGCCTAAGAGTGGGATAATTGGGTCAAATAGTGGTTCCATTTCAAGTTTTCTGAGGAATCTCCATACTGCCTTCCAGAGTGGTTGCACCAATTTGCAGTCCCACCAGCAACGACAACATACTCTATTCTTTACATAATTTTTCTTTAAATGCAAATTTAATACACTGTAATTTTCCCATTGAGACTAGAAGCTTTGCTTTTCAAAAGCACTTTTTAGTATGAGAAAGAAAATGTGTGGAATACCTCTAAACAGGACTTTAATTTTTAAAGTATTGCTACATACACACACACACATGCATGTGTTCACAGACCTCAACAGAACAAACAACTTTTGCTGTAAGGCAGCCTCTTTGCATCTCAATGGTACCAAATGGATTACTGAGAATTCATCTAGAATTCTAATCCTGGATTTGTAAATATTTTTAAAGCTATCAGGAAATAAAGGTACTATAAGTTCCAAAGAAAATCATGATACCCTGACCAGAAAACTCTAAAGTATTTATGGGATTGTAGAGAGAGAATATTTTTAAACCAACATCATCCTGGAAAATTTGGAATCTATGCTGTGGAATCAAACAATGTTAACAATACCAACAATGGCAACAGTCTTAATAACATCTACCATAACAGGTTTTCACTGCTTAACAGTGCCTGTTTAAGTAACTAGCATTTGTTTGTTGAGACTATGGTAACAGCTCCATAACTTTAAGCAGCTCTTAGACAAATGTGGGAAAGAGATCACGGAGGATCTAGAAAACACCTGCCTTGATTTGACTGTGATGTCATTAGCAGCAATCCTAAGGAGTTCGAGAATGGGCTTACAGAGGGTGTGTTGAGTGGGCTCTGGGAAAATCCCATTTCACTAGCCAACAAGGCTCCTGGGTGAAAAGTCAGGTTACGTCCCCCCTTACTCACAATGACAAAGAAGCCTCAAACAAGGTTGCCTTCCAAGATCGCAAAATAATTTTCAAATAAAAAGTTTTATCTTAACATTAACTTTAGGAAGCTCATTTTTTTCAAATTCACAGTGGGACATAAGCTTTAAAACAGGTGTGGCGGAGACATAAGTTCAGTGATATTCTTTGAAGGGCCCATTTGTGGCTAAAATTACCTTCATTATCACAAGCACATGGAAAGACAAGGAAGGGCTGGTGGGGCCCCTGGGACCCAATGTTCTGGGCAGAGAGGACAACAGCAGCCCACGGAGGCAAGGCGGCTGTTACCAACATCAAGGTCGGAGAGAATGAGTCCCCAACACCGGGAAGCTTAATTGTTTTGGTCTTTTTAAATCACAAAGGTAACATAACCAAGTATAAACGTAGGCTAACTGAAATCACCAAACTGTCAAATTTACCATTTTCTAACCACCACAGTGAAAGAATTTGAATAAGTGAAAACCCACCGCAAATGAGCAAATAATGTAACTGCATCAAGAAATAGCAGCAGCATCTTGAATTTTAGTGAGCAGTGGTCTCGGGCCAAGAGGAGCTACAGGAAGAGATAAAAATCAACCAGGGTAAAACTGGGCTAGTTTTACCCTGCCATTTTTCCAAGTAGGTTTTCAGAGTAAGCCCTTCAAAAGCTAAGCCCTAAATTTTCCCCTCTCCTATGGTCATGATTTTTCCCATCTTTAGATTTAGAGATCAAAAGGTCAAAGCCCATAGCCTATGAGGCAAGATAGACGGGTTTATTCCTGTCTCTCCTTCCAAAAATACATGAACTTTGCAAACACAAATAAATGTCCAGTTCTTGTCTGGAGCTGCCACATTTCTTTATTTCTAAAAGGCTTTTGTAAAATGCAACATAACTTAGTAAGTGTTTAGGAAAAAAATTACCATGTCAATCAAACATATACAATAATTAAAAACAACATATTTCAGTGAAATGTTAAAATGTAAGAATTCTTAGCAATGAAAGATGATAATTTTAGGCATTTCTATTTTACACATCAAACTCATAATAACTATTACCCCTTAAGAAGAGTAAATTCTGAAAAAGCCTTCATAACCTAGTTTTATTTCCAGAAACTACTCTACTATATTTGGCCATATTTATTTCTGCATATTAGTTCACAGACTAGCTGGTACTTTCATTCAAGGAATTTGTGTTTTAGGTGGGGTTTTCAATCAGTTAGAAAACTACTTCAAAATTCAAGTAGTGTTCATTAAAGAAAAGTCTCCAATTAAGGTGGAGAACTTGGGAAAACTACCCTTATCGCAATGATTAAAAGGAAGACACTGGGGCTGGGGGTGCAGCTCAGTGGTAGATGCATGCGTGGCATGCACAAGGCCCTGAGTTCAAGTCCAGCACCATAAATAAATAAACAGGAAATCTCATTTCCCACTTTTCTGTTGGCTCCTTTTGTTGGTATGCACACCACCTACCCTGCCAGTTCACTCCCAAATGCCATTCAGATGTTCACTGCAGCACCGTGTGAAAGTGAAAGGTCACGATGTCCAAACAACCTAAGTACTCCACCGGAGGGGAATGCTACGGTGTCATCACAAATCGGGTTTTCAAGGGAATATTCACTGCCAAGTCAAATGCTCACAATATAATGTTCAGTAAAATGTCAGGACCTGAACTCTGTATACATGATCCCAATGATGACCCTTTTACAAATGTTTATTTATTATACACATTCACACAAAAATAAACAAACACTTGAAGGAAATTCTCCAACAATTCAATATACAATTTTCTCTGAGAGATGGAATTTCAGGAAAGTTTGATATTCTTCTTTAATAATTCTCTGCAACTCAAATTTTACACAATAAACATTGCTTTAATAGATGAAAAACTGCTTTTCAAAATTCATTAAAGACAGCACTCTATATCAAAACGGAAGAACATGTGCAAGTCATGGACTTACCTGATTTCCCTTTCAGTATACACTTTAGACATTCTCTGTAAAATCAAATTGCCTCTCCTTCAGGTTTTTGTTTGTTTGTTTGTTTTGGTACTGGGGATTAAACCCAGGGGCACTCTACAGAGTTACATCCCCAACCCTCTTTATTTTTTTTATTTTGAGACAGGGTCTTGCTAAGTTGCTGAGGCTAGCCTCGAACTTGCAATCCTCCTTAACCTCCTGAGTTGCTGGAATTACAGGCACACACCACCATACCCAGCACAAACTGTACTTTTAAAGCACAAATATCAATTTAGTCACATTTTCCTGAAAAAAATTACCTAGAATTCTTATATTAATACGTTTAGTAGATTTATTAACTAAGGGTCTACAAACCAGCAAGAATTTACATGACAAAGAAAAAAACCCTTTACTGATCTATCCTTTTATTCGTTGATATTTTCCTATAGTTATTAGTAAAAGTAATCTTTCAACATTTCTTTAAAAATTTACAATCCACAAAATATTCTCCATAAAAATTACAAACTCAGATTCAAAAACATGCCTACAAACTAGGTAGGTGAGCTATCTTGTTCTCAAAGGGACCATAAAATGAGAGAACACCCATGTATAGTAACCAAACTTTCAAATAGTTTACCGTTTAAATTATTTTCACTTAGCCAGGGTGGTGACACACACTTGTAATCCCAGTAGCTCAGGAGGCTGAGGCAGGAGGATCTTGAGTTCCAAGCCAGCCTCAGCAAAAGTGAGACACTAAACAACTCAGTGAGACCCTATCTCTAAATAAAATTCAAATTAGGGCTGCAGATGTGGCTCAGTGGTCGAGTGTCCCCAAGTTCAATCCCTGATACCCCCCAAAAATGTTTTTCACTTAAATGAAAAAAAAATGCAATTTTTAAGTATTTAGGATAACATTTTTGTAGGATTTTATAGCTTACAAAAGCACTTTTCACATAAATTATCTCAATATTTTCACTTTCTTTATGAGGTAGGAGTTATTATGCCTATTTTGTAGGTTGACTAAGCTTAAGAATCCACAGCTTATTAAAGGTGGATTTAGAACGGAACTTGGAAACTTGGTCTTGATATCCTGGGCCTTTGGTACTATACCATTCAACCAGATGCAACATCAGTGTGTCTTCAGAACCGTTAAGACAAAGGATAGGAGAACAAGTGAGAGAGAAGAAGGATGGTCTCAGCCCAAACTTCCATGCTGAAATTGGACTTAAACAATAATGTTTCTAGGAAGAAATTACCCCTGGCAATCTACAATCCCGGGATGTTACTGTTCAATCATTTGACTGCATGAGTCCAGACAGAAGGTAAAACTTGCCAGCAAAACCAATATAAGAGGATACTTTGGCCCAGAACAGCACAGAAGGCCCAATCTCACATAATACATGCACACTGATGGCACAGGTTGCAGGCATGATCCTTCTTTCCCCAACATTCCAGGCAACAGCCTTCAGTGCTCTGGGACTAAGGAGACCGAAATCTAGTTAGCTCTAGTGGCCAAAAATTGGTAGCATAAATCAAAGCAATGAGGACTTAGACTGGCATTAAAATGTAAAAAAATTTCTGTTCAGAGGCAATAGCTATATGGCACAGGCACTGTCTGAGATGGCAGATGTTTTAGTCAGCTTTTTCGCTGCTGCAACTGAAAGATCTGACCAGAACAACTGTAGAGGAGGAAAGGTTTATTGAGGGGCTCATGGTTTCAGAGGTCTCAATCCATAGACAGCAGGCCCCATTCCTCAGGGTTCAAGGTGAGGCAGGACATCATGGCAGAAGAGTGTGGCGGGGGGAAGCAGTTCACATGATGATCAGAAGCAGAGAGAGAAACTTCACTCTCCAGATACAAAATATACATCCCAGAGCCACACCCCCAATGAACCACTTTCTCCAGCCACACCCCCTGCCTCCAGTTACCTCAGTTAATCCCATCAGGGATTAATTCACTGATTAGGTTAAGTCTATGGCCCAATCATCTCTCCTCCAAACCTTCTTGCTTTGTCTCACACCTGAGCTTTTGGAGGACACCTTACATTCAAACTGTAACAGCAGAAGGTTGTATCTTCCATATCTTCAGTACCAATGGTGCTGGGCAAACACCAAGAAAGAAGCCTAAGCCAGCGGTAAATCAAGAGGCACCATAGAAAGGCAGTGGGTTCAGGCTGGGGGTGTAGATCAGTGGTAGAGCAGTTGCCTACCTGAGTTCAAACCCAGCACTGAAATAAAGGAAGGGGGAAAGGGAGAGGGTTTTTCAGAGACACACTGACTACTCACTAGCATCCCACTCCCTACCATGCCCCAACTATCAGGGTCTCAACGCAGGACCCAGCACACAGGTATAACAGAGGTTTAAAACTAGCTCTAAGACATTCCTCAGGTCATATATTTCCAGCTCCTAGGCTAAGGATCAAGCTCAACAAATGCTAACTTACTAAATTTGATTCTATTAACCAGGTTTGCCATTTAGTAAAGGTTTGATCTGGGTGAATTACTAAGCCACTGTAATCTCAATACCTTTCTGGAAGATCAACAAGGAAGAGTCATCTCTACGTTATGAAGATTAAGTGAGATAATATTTGTAAAGTGCTCGGCTCAGTGTTAACCCAAATTAGCATTTAATTAACAATGACTTTTACAACAGTATAATAAAAAACAATGTTCGCAAAAAGCTAACAAGCTAGTGTTCTAAATGAAATTGTCTAATTTTATTTTACTAAGAAGAGCTGACTTATACCTGCAGAAAGATAATTGATTTTTTAAAAATTATTTTAGACATATATATTTTTAGTTGTTGATGGACCTTTATTTTATTCATTTATATATATGCAGTGCTGAGAATCGAACCCAGTGCCTCACACATGCTAGGCAAGCACTCTACCACTGAGTCACAACCCCAGCCCAAGATAATGGCTTTAAAATAAATATTCACCAACTAAAATAGATGATAGACAGATAGATAGCCAGTCGGTCATTAGATATGAGAAGTCTGTTTAAAAACAAAGTTTAAACTCATTGTGTGATGAATAAATGGGAATGGCAACTTGGTACCGTCAAAATACACACCATGCTGGAATGGAGGTGTAGCTCAGTGATTTGCCTAGCATGTGTGAAGCCCCGGATTGGCTCCCCAGCATCACGGAAAATAAAAAAATTATATATGTGTGTGTGTGGGTACATGTGTGTGCATTCACCCTCGCATGCTTTACCTATATACCTCACCACCTGTGAGTAACATGAAGGTTACTATAAAAATAATTATAGTAAAAATCTATAAAAATAATTTTATGACTACAAAATTATACTTGTTTTATTTGGTTCAAATATGTAGTATCAAAGATGCTCAGAATTAAATTGATAAAATAAGGATTAGTGATTTTTCACTTCTTAGTAATTTTTGACTACTGAACTAAATATAATTAACATATAAGTTTCCAGGGGGGTAAAAAGATCATTTCTCCACTGCTCTGCAAGGAGTTTCACACATTGTTGGACTCAATATTAAAACTCATTGCTAAGTAGTAAATGGCCAAATAGCTTATTACAGAACAACCCCCTCGTCCCCACCACACACACACACACAACAATTTCAAAGCTGGAAACAACACAAAAAATTATCATTGAGTTAACAGCCAAGCCATGAGGAATAGATACCTGAGAGAAAGGAAGTAAACTACTGAGTCGGCAATCTGGGAAGTTTTTCCCCTTGAGCCATTTGCCAACTTATAGGTGTACAAAGCCAAGAGGCTAAAAGCCAAGCAGAAAGTGCAGCTCAAACCAGCGCTGCATGTTCGGCATTCTTGTGGGGCCGAGGAGAGTAAGAAGGAAGAAGTGTGTAAACATCTTAGAATTCCAGATAGGACACTGGAAAGACTATCTTTTAGAAATTGGAGCAAACTGGCAGTTGAGAAGCTCTCACAAAGCCCAACATGCAGCTGACAGTTCATTCCAGAATGGATTAATATGATATACCCCCACACTGAGGCCTGCAAGAAAGTACAAGTGAACCTTGTCTGGAGGAAAATAAAATCATCCAGGGTCTCAGATGACTTCTACTTTTCATGCACAATGTCCAGCAATCAAAATTACAGGGCATACAATCAACTATAGGTTTGCTGCTGAGCCGTTGTCAAAACTGACACAGAGATTTTGTGACTCTCTGTTCTGAAATTCCTATTTTAGGATGGTTCAAATTAGATACGAGATCTATGAATGGGGGAGGGGCCAAATGTAACTTGTCAAAAGAAAATGACAAATATTCAAGGATATAGGTGCCTTGGCTCCAGTTTTACATTTAAAAAAAAAAACATGCTGGGCATAATGGCACATGCCAATAATGCCAGCTACTCGGGAGGCTGAGGCGAGAGAATTGCACACTTGAGGCCAGCCTGGGCAACTCAGCAGAAACAGTTCTCTCCACCCCACAAAAAAGTAGCAAGAGTCCCTTTGGGTGAATGCTCTATTCTGCTACCAGAAGCAAAGCCACTGGTTCAAAGAGACTGGATTCCTGGAGGTTGGTTCCCTAAATGCCTGGGCCTGATTCACTGATGGTTAGACTAAGCTGAGACCAGAGGTGCTCCCTGGGGTGCTGCGGCTATTCCACCTCAGTGTCAGCCATGCCGAAGCAAAAGCAGATGCTGTTGTTCCATCCAGGGGACAGAACTCAGACTTTGGGTTAGCTGACAATTGGCATAGCTGGTTGGTCTGCCTCGTGGAAAACTGCAGCCTGGCAGATTAAAGAGACCCTTCCCTGGCAATATAAACCCGGAAACAAATGATGGCTGTTAGCTGAACTGTCCAAAACACATATGTAGATGCCCCAGTGAGGACTGATTCTTTGATGGGACTAAGTGAAATCAAGCTGTTGATCATTATGGCTCTCTTTCTGATGCAAAAGCCACCACTATATGACAGACTAGCAAAAAGCTGACTCGTTCGTCTCACAATGGGAGAGGTCACATTGCTAACAGCGTTACCCTCCTGCTTCTGGCAGATTGGCTGCATCAGACCTTTGAACCCTCTCACAGCTCTCAGGGCTGCCTCTCTACTGTGGATACATTACCAGGTCTACTGGTCATCTGTTTCCGGGCCATACCATTGTAGTCCTCAAAACTAATCTAAAAATAGACTGTCCTACTTTTGAGGAACCTCCATACTGATTTCCATAGCAGTTGTACTATTTAACAATCCCAGCAACACTGTAAAAGTGTATCTTTTCCCCCACATCCTTTCCAGCATTTTTTCTATTTGTATCTTGATGGCTGTCATTCTAACTGGAATGAGATAAAAATCTCAGTGCAGTTTTGATTTGTTTCTCTAATTGCTAAAGATGTTGAACAATTTTTTAATGTATTTGTTGATCATTTGTATTTTTTCTTGCGAGAAGTGTTTAGTTCATTTGCTCATTTATTGATTGGGCTATTTTGGGGGGTGGTAAGTTTTTTAAGTTCTTTATATATTTTGAATATTAATCTTCTGTCAGAAGAGTAGCTAGCAAAGATTTTCTCCCATTCTCTTGGTTCTCTTTTTACATTCTTAATGGTTTCCTTCACTGTGCAGAAGCTTTTTAAATTTGATGCCATCCCATTTATTAATTCTGGGTATTATTTCCTGAGCTTTCGGGGTCCTATTGAAGAAGTTGTCTGCACCTACATGTTAGAATATTGACCCTACATTTCCTTCTAGGAGTTGCAGAGTTTCTGGTTTAATTCCTAGGTCTTCGATCCATTTTGAGTTCACTTTTATGCAGGGACAAAGAAGGATCCAATTTCATTCTTCTACATATGGATAACCAGTTTTCCCAGCACTATTTTAAAGGCTGTCTTTTCTCCCACATGTGTTTCTGATGACTTTATTAAGGATCAAATGATTATATCTGTGCAGGTTTGTCTCTGTGTCTTCTACTCTGTTCCTTGGTCCATGTGTCTGTTTTTATGCCAGTACCATGCAGCTTTTGTTACTTCCGCTCTGTTATAGTTTAAGATCAAGTACTGTGATGCCTCCAAGTATTGTTGTTTTGGGGGTTTTTGTTTGTTTTGGGCTTTTTTGGTTTAGAATTGCTTTGGCTATTCTGGGTCAACTGTAAATCTACAAAAAAAAAAAAAAAAATCTGTTCCATCTAGAAAAAATGCAGAACTATTTTTTATAGTTCTGTGAAGAATGCCATTTTGGTATTTTGATGAGAATTACACTGTATATTGCATTTGGTGATATGGTCATTTTAACAGTATTGATTCTTCCTATCCAAATGCCTTCTTGTGTCTTCTTCAATGTCTTCAGTTTCTACAGTTTTCATCGTAGAGGGCTTTCACCTCCTTGGTTAGATTTATTTCTAGTTTTTTGTTGTTGTTGTTGTTGTTTCTTTTTTGAGGTTATTATTAATGGAATTGTTTTTTCTTCTCAGCAAGTTCATTATTGGTGAATAGGAAAACTATTGATTTTGCATGTTGATTTTGTAACCTCCTGCCTTGCTGAATTTATTAGTTCTAGCAGTATTTTGGTGGAGCTTTTTGGATCATCTAAGTATAGGATCATATTATCTGAAAACAGTGATAATTTGACTTCTTTCTCTCCTATTTTTATCCCTTCTATTTCCTTCTCTTGCCTAATTTCTCTGGCTAGAACTTCTAATACTATATTAAATGGGAGTGGTGAGAGGGAACATCCTTGTCTTGTTTAAGTGACTGTAATTCTCACGTGCTGCTGGTAGGAGCATAAATTGATAGAACTATTTTAGAAAACTGTTCATCACTAATATTAAAACTGAAATGTCAGATAAAACATTCAGCCTTTGGTTTTGAAGGGAGGAGAAGGGGTATGGGGGTAGGAAGGACAGCAGAGTGAAACAGGCATTATTACCTCATGTACATACATGACTACATGACCGATGTGATCCTGCAGTATGTACCATCAGAAAAATGAGAAATTATACTCCATGTATGTATGATTTATCAAAATGCATAAATGCATTCTATCATCATGTATAACAAATTAGAACAAATAAAAAAATTTTAAAAACTGAAATATATATACATATACATACATATTCACATATCCATTGAAGAATTTCACTTCTGAGTGTGCATACTCAACAGAAAAGTATACATGTATGTACACCAAATGACTTATATACAAATTTTCACAGTACTATTTGTAATAGCTCCATATTGGGGACAACCCAAATGTTCATCAACAGTAGAACAGATAAAGAGAGTGTTGTATACTCATTGAGCAGAAGACAAAAGAAATGTAAAGGAATGAACTGCAACATCCAACAACATGGATGAACCTTGTTGAGAGAAAGAAGCCTGACACAGAACAATGACTGCATGGGTCTGTGTATATGAAGTTCAAAACCAGGCAAAAGCAATTGACAGTGTCACAAGGAAGGATGGTGGCTACCCCTGAGGTTAGATTCTGGAGGGCTGATCACAAAAATTTATTGACTTTGTGAAAATGCATCAAGTATCACACTTGTGATTTAGGTACTTTTCTGTATGTATGCTACACTTGGAAAAAGGAGTTTTGTTTCTAATTTATTTTAAAATAACAGTATTTAAATAATTTTCAAAATATTAAAAAGTAAAGAATAATTACCAACATGACCCTTGGACAGTAAAGAAGGCACTACATGACCAGAGGACAGATATCATATCATCGTGCAGATCAAGATAAGGCAACAGTGTAAAATTGGTACTAAAAGGAGATTGTGGTTTAACCTGATGAACAAATGTTAGATTGGTGAAAATAAAATTACTAGCTAGATGAATGCACTAGAGGTGTCAATACTTATGTCTATCAAACCCACCAAACTTTCCATGAAACTCCCTCATCCACAGCCCTGGCTGCCTCACAGTTATTTCACAGATTGGTGAGAGGCCAGTGATTTTTGTCTGACCTCAAAATATAAACTGAACAATCAGATTCTCCCACACAAGAATATGAGACTGACTAAACAGAGTGAATAAAACTGCAATGGTAAAAGTGAATGGTAAAAACTGAATTTTTTTTTTTTTTTTTTTTTTAAGAAGCAGGGTAAAGGGGCTACAACATTGAATCAGTACCGTGGCAGGTAGGGCAACCTGAAGTCTGGGGAAGCAGAAGGCATGAGGCACAGAAACAGTGGAAATTAACAAGCATCAATACACTGAAAAACATATCAGCCAGTTGCACCACCCAAAGAAGAGGAAAGTCCCTATAAAGGTACAGAACCACTCGCCCTTAGACTACCTTACAACAGTCCCACTGTCCCCCCACACTCAGATGTGATCTTTCTTTAAGACAACTTCAGTTCATCTCTCTCTTGCCATCAAAAGGGCAGAAGGCAATCCATCATACACCAGCACCAATTAACCCTAGAAAGTGTGCCAATACTAGAAAAAATGAACTCCATGCTTGATAAATGAAGCCTTAACAATTGCCTTAAAATAACATTGACTGGCTGTTGGGCCTCAGGATTGATTCTGAAAAATGAACGAGACATTGGTTTACAGATGACGACCTCACTGTTGCAAAGCCATGCAAAGTACTGAGTGAGAAGCAGCATCCACGGCATCAGTGGCGGAAACTCATTCCTGACTATAAGTGAAAGAAACTGGAAGAGTCTGGAATGAACTTCAATAAAGAAAAGAGATCCTTCAATGAGAGATCAACAATCTAATATCCCTGTAGAATGAGGTCAAATTATGAAAAATCCTTTCACTGTGATCCTGGTGCAACAACTGATTTCTCCCTTTCTTTTCTTTAGGATTTAACACACTGGAATTTATTGGAAAGCTAACTCCACCACTTTATCTCTTCGCAACTGTCTTTGGTTTGTTCCTTTATTATAGCATCAAAGAAACAAAAAGATGACTGCCATTATGATAACACTCATTATAACAGAAACACATTACAAACTCTTTCCAAGAGAGTTCTTTTCAGAGCTACCTACATCTCGTGCAATCTTCAATGCTAAACGAGAGCTATGCTAAAGAAGAAAAGGATTTTTTTTTTTTAATGTACAAGTGGAATAACACAATATCTGGGACTTGCCTTGAGGTAATCTGGGTAGGGGGGGAGTGCATGTGAAGGGAAACGGATATAATAAAAAATGGCAGAAAGCTGAAGCATCTTGAAGCTAAATGATAGCATTCTGTAAACTATTCTATTTTGTATGTGTTAAAGCATTTTTTGAAGTGGAAGGGTGGGAAAAACTTCCTACATGTTCTTAATAATGAAAGCAAAAAGATGAAAATCAGAGAATTGTATTGGAAAGGAAGTAACAAAAACGATAGCTGGCGAACGTGCTGACTGCTCCCCTTGTGCTCTTTGCTAAGAGCACGGCCTGGATTACCGCCCACCAGCCTCAAAACCACCCAGTGAGGTCAGTGTGGTCATGATCCCCATCTCCCAGGCCGGGAAACAGGATAAGAAGAAGAAATTGTTCAAGATTGTGTTTCCTGTAAGTAGTGGAACCAAACTACACAGTTTTACTGAAAACTACCCAGTTTAACTCCTGAACCGAACCTCCACCTCACCTGGAAACTGGTATCCTTGAAGGTAAAAAGAAAGCAAATTCATGTTGGATAAAGCAAATGCCAAGTCCTATGAATCACTGGCATTGTCTCGTCAAAACTACTTCTGTAGTGAGTGAAATGTAGGATAAAGGGAGTTAGATCAAGTTATCACCTCCCTGTTCCTCCATTGCTAACCCCAGGAAAGCCACATGCTTTCAAGCAGGCGTCTGTTTGAAAGGACTAACCCCACTGTTCTCATTAGTCACAAGAATGGCATGGGCTCATAAACACAGTTCAGGAAATGATTCAGGCATTGTCTAAATTAAATCAGACACTGACAGAATAAACCATTTCAGGAACCTGAAAATAATGCTAAGTACCAGCAACTAGAGTCCCTCACATCCCTGCTGTATGATTATCACAGGTCTCAGCAAAGTCATGTCACAAGTATCGGAAGAGGGAAATAAACGCGGCCTACGTTCTCTAAAATGAAGCACAAAGTTTTATTTTTAAGCATAGATCATGTTACCTCATTTTATTCGTATCTTATGAGAATTATAATTCTCTTTAATTTGCTCTGATGCTGTAAATTGTTCTTGTATACCTCCCCAACTTTTTTTTTTTTTTTGGGGGGGGGTACTGGGGATTAAACTCAGGGCCCCTTAGCCATTGAGCCCTTTTTACATTTTATTTTGAGACAGGGTCTTACCAAGTTGCTTAGGGCCTTGCTAAATTGCTGAGGCTGGCTTTGAACTTGTGATCCTCCTGCTTCAGCCTCCCAAGCCACTGGGATTACAGACATGTGCCACTGCACCCCGCTAGACCTCTCCAACTTTTATTGTTTCTCCATTCACAGTTCATAAACAACACCAGCAAAAAATAGCATATTAGTTAAATAAATATATAGAAACTCAAATTTAGGGGCTTATTTCTGCCTTTTTGTTAAAACTATATTTGAAGTATTTTGCAGTCACTGTGAGGAGTTTCAGGGAAAATTATTTGAGCCTTTATTTTTCATTGAATCGTAAGCTTTTCAAGTGCCAGTAAAAAGGAAAACTATGAGAACATGTGCTTTCTGCATCTCTGTTCCATCTACCGATGCCAATATTTTCTGCAAAAACAAGGAAAAAAAAACAACCGCTACTGTTCTTTTTTTTTTTTTTTCTAAATATACATTGCAATCATATTTTAACTCCTTTGGCAAAAAATAGTAACATATACCCTTGGGTGGAGCCCAATTAATATATTTTAACTCAATCAGCTAAAATTCAAATATTACAACGACAGAAATGTAATAAATAATCTGGAAGACTGGTGAGTTTTTAGAATAAGAGCCAAATATTACAAAATAGTCCAACATTTCTCACAGCGCTATGTCCATACCTAACAAACATTATTTCTAGTTTCATTTACTAAGATTTTACTACACAGTCATATGTTACTGAGAAATGCATCAGTCAGTGAATTCATTAAGTGCATATCATGGTGTGCTTACCCAAACCTAGATGGTACAGCCCACTGCATACCTACGCCATGTGCTATAGCTGCTGTGGGGTCTGCAGTCCATCATTGACACAAGTGTCTTTATGCAGCGCATGGCTACTTACAGCCTTTATTTAAGGTAAACAAATTTCAGAGAAGAATTTATACTTCTATAATTAATATAACAGAATTATTACACATCCTTAGTCCTGAAAACCAAAGCTCCCTAAACTATAGATAGATTGGATTTGTAATTCACATCTTGCAATGTCAATGATACAAAGAAAATCTGAAAAACCCCAATATATATAACTGTATAAGTAGTTTGATATTCAATGATTGAAAGTGAAAATCCTTATAAACAAAACTCTCTCACACACACACATCCCTTTCTTATAGGATAAATAAACAGGCATAAAAACACCAAGTAACTTTAAAGTTGTGAAAATTAGGATTTAAGACCCAAGTAAATCCATTTGCCAATTTGATTTTATCACAAAATAACCTTGAAGATTTAAGATCTCCTCTTCTACAAAATTTACATAATATTGACTACAGTAGGTATTTTTAAGCAGTATTGGACAATGTGGATAAAATCAACTCAAAAATATAATCTGTATTATATAGACAGCAATATAATTGAACAATGTTGTTTTAATTTTTAACTTAAAAATTTATAACAAACTATTAACATTTCTTGCTAACAACAGAAACATTTGGCCATCATACATACTTTAGGTTTATTATCCAATGTAAGGTCTTTATTATTTAATTCCAAAAGAATGAAAAAAATTATCATACATATTTTCCACCACTCAATAGTGCACTCAATTTTTCTCTGAAGTTTGAAATAGTTGTTACTTAATAAAACCCACAGAAAAAATAGTTATCACAAGAAAAATACAGTTTTGAGTCTATCACATCAAAAATGGATTTTTCCTATATCAAATTCCCAACAATAAATACAATAATCCGGAAATGGTAAGATCTGGTGTATTCAAAATTAAAATAACTAAATTTTACTAATCATGAAATTTTGAATTTCTTTTCCTTGCTTAACTTTAATGGAGGAACAAAGTTTAAGTAATAAGTCATTTCTGTTCTCCAGACTGTATTTTTAAACATCTTATATGACCTAGCATATAAATTTATTTCATTTTCCTTTATTTGTGTTCAGTAAGCATGGATTTGTTTATTAAACATCAATTAAACAACATGAACAAGAATGAAAATCCACCATCCACACTCTATCCCCTGCAAATATTTCAGAGTTTACAGGTCACTCTGCCTAATTCAAAAAAATGATTAAAATTCTTTTCTTAAATCAATATGCTTAATTCATCACAGATACGACAAGCATCTATAATACGTACTTGCAGAGCTAAGGAGATGCCCTACACGCACCAAACAAGGCCAGTCAGGCTATAGGACCCTTAACATTACTAAGAAAAGAAGAAAACAGGCTTTGTTGCTGTACATATCTCTTGCTAGCAGGCAAGACAGACAACTACTTAAACAGACCAGACTAACTGGGATGTACTTTAAACCAAGTAGCAGTATCTGCAAAGGTCTAACATTGAAGTAAAGGAATCCCCAATGAAATTGTTTGTATAAAAATAAATCCCAGGGGGAGGGAGGAGGGAAAGGAAGGGAGAAGTACTGGGGACTGGAATGGGAAAACTATGTTATATGCGTTTATGAATATGTCAAAATGAACCCATCTGTTATATATAACTACAATGACTAAAAATTTTTTTAAAAATTCAAGTAAGTCAAATTTTTCTTTGAGCATGTATTGGTCTGCAGTTGTATTTCTCAAGAATTAACAATAGTCATTTGAATAGTTTTTAAAGGGCAATATAAATTAACAAAATAGCGATTCACATACTACACTCCCAACTCCCAGCTCATCCAGATTTTCCATTTCTTTAAGATCAGTGGATTTAAATGTAGGCCCTAGCAAGGCACTCTATGACATATTTAGTCTTCATATCTGGAATTGGACTTTAATCAGCTACCTAATTAACTCATTGAGCTTCAATGTTAACATAGGTAAAAAATAAAAATGATGATGATGATGATGACGATGACCTCTGAGAGCTAAATCAAAGTTCAAGTTAGATGAGGTGATGGAGAACAACATTTCAAGCACAGAGTCAAGCATACAGAAGGTCCTTAAGAAATGTATGTTCCCTTTCTCCTTAAACACCCTTACTATAATGAGAGGGAAGATTTTCATTTCCCATTAAATGGAGCTTTCTTAGGAAGAAGCCACCCAGACACATTTTGGAGAAAAGAAACACCATTTTGGAGAAAAGGAACCACTTAGATAAACAAATTCATTGTGATTATATCATCATTACTATGCCAAAGAAGTAGCCACTGTGTAAGGCTGATAAGAGAGCCCAGTAATCTGCCAAGGACTCAAGAGGGAAATCTTGAAACACTAGGAAATGCATGAAGCAGTGAAAATATTCTTTCAACCTGGGCATATTTGGAAAGTGACAAATACCTTTCATTTTTTGTTTGTTTGTTGTTGTTTTAGTTTTTGTTTTCCCATAAAGCTGGGAATGGTTTTAGACAAAGAGCTAAAAAGAAAAAGAAACACTCATGAGTTTTTCTTTTTTTGGCCAACTAACTTACTTTGAATCATTATCTAGATGAAGCAAATTAATGGGTGTTTTCTTGTAACTACCATAAAAACATAATTAATTAGAATTCTTAAATTAGAATTTAAACTCTTAAGAATGTTTAGAGATAATATATACCAAGTATTACATCAACTGTTGTAACTGTTGAAGACACTGAATAAATATGTCCCCATCCATTGGGAAAGATAAGAATGTATCTCAGTTGACACACATCTGCAATACCAGCTACTAAGGAAGCTGAGGTAAGAAGATTTTAAGTTTGAGGCTAGCCTGGGAAACTCAGAGAGATCCTATCTGAAAATAAAACATAAAAAGGGCTGTGGATGGGACTGGGGTTGTAGCTGAGTGGTTGAGGGCTTGCCTGGCACGTGTGAGGCACTAGGTTCCATCCTCAGCACCACATATAAATAAATAAAATAAAAGGTATTATATATGCCTACAACTAAACAACTAAAAATTAAAAAAAAAAAAAAAAAAGAGCTGTGAATGTAGTTCAGTGGAAGAGTACACAGGTTCAATTTTCAGTACTACGAAAGAAAAAATCAGAACATCTCTGTCAATGATGTTACTCTAGGTCTGCATATCTGCTGACCTGATTTTTCAGAATGTCCATTTCAGTCACCTGCTTGTCCTTAGCTTCTCAGATGCACTGTTTATTACAGACTCCCATAATCTTTAAATCTGTGAAAATGCCTTTCACATCCCCCACAGGCAAAAAGCTCACACCATTGATTTGAACCTTGGAAACAGAAACTGCCAACATTGGAAGGCAGTTTAAAAATCATGTTATCCAAACCCTTAACTTTCACATACTACGACATAGAGATTTGGGGGTTGAGGAGAGTACCAGAGGAAACATTAAGATATTTGCCTAAAACAGTCACAAGGCAACATAGTGGAGGAAAACTACTGTCTCTTGAAGTCCTGTTTCAACTACAGTTATAGGGTTGAGGATAGAATTCACAGAAAGCTCCAGAAGCATATGTGGAGAAATGACCTTGAGATCACATCCTCCCTCAAGCTCACCAGTTACTCAGGTCCATCATGCCTCAGAGTTTGAGAGGATTGGAGCATAACAGAAACACAATGAACCAAAAGAGAACCAATTGCATAAACGGTAGATTTAATGCCATGTCTCTCCTTCTCTCTTATTTCCACAAAGTGTCTTCTCAATTCTTCAAACACACCCGGATAGGCAGTGTCCAGGAAAAGCGTTAGTCTGCTGGGCCAACCCAAGTCAGCAAAGCATGTCTAACACAAGACAAAATTTAAGAGACTTCCTAATCCTACTTCGAATCTATTTTGGAATGTTGGCTTCTCTACATCTCAGTTTTCTGCACAAATCCTAAAGGTTCTAATTACTAACCTCTCAAAGATGCATAAAATGACTGAGAAATGCTCATAACTCCTATGATTATAAACAGAGAAAAAAATTCTCATAAGATTTTTTTAGGACTTTCACTTGAAAGTGGCATCAAAGTCAAACTATTTGAGGTTTCCATTTCTTTATTAAAGTCTGACTTAAAAAAAAAAAAAAAAAAAAAAAAACTGTCCTGAAGATAAGAGCTCAAATATTTTCCAAGTAGAAAAATACTGGTTTTCATATAATGATAACAGGTCAGACAGCTATATAGGTTGTAACAAGTAACAGCTCCCCACCCACAGCTAAAAACAACAAAAAGGGAGAAAGAGAGAGAGAAGAAAAAAAAAAAAAGATCACTCGTAATATTAGTAATAAATGCAATGAAAATTAATTCATTGATATATATTCAGAGTAAAGTACATTATTTTAGTTTTAGATGTAATAACTTTAAAAACCTGTTTGTTCTGGTTCCATGGGGCCTTGGAATACATGACCTAAAAAATAGAATCTCATCAACAGAAAAAAAATCTGTTTCCTCAAAAACTTCTTCTAATTTAAATTCTAAAATGCGCAACTTGAATTTTTTTTATTTCCAGTGTTTATATCTACCAAGTTGGAAATCAGTTTTTCAAATGACTCAACACGCCCCCAACAATCAAAGGATGCATCTTTAAAATTTCAGATTTACAAGTGTTATCACAAGTTTAATCAGTTAAGTTCATTAATGATTTATAGTGACATCAAAGTGAAAAAAATGAAACTTCTGAATGATATAGTTTTTAACTCCTTTTCATTTTACACGTTGTTTTATGAGCCCCAAGAGGTCAGGTAGGTATCTTATGTATTATTTCATGGCGAGGGCCTCCCACAGCCTCTGTGGTCTGCAGCAGATGCAGTTTGGTCTGACTTGCATGGAAAATTCAGCTTCGAAATATTTTTATTCAACAGCTAAGACAATCAGTCTCCCCCACCCCTACCCACAAGGTTTGGATCTAGAAACGAAGTGAGAATATTTGGGAGCACAAAATCAGTCTGCTTTTACTTTAATACCTAAATGGTGATTGAAAAAATATTTTCTGTATTTGCAGAAATGGGGGGGGGGGCAGAGGTTACAAAATCTAGAAGGTCCCTCCTCCCCGCCCTCGGAGCACACAACAAAACTTATAAAATTGTGACCCAGAATTAAAGCTCGCACTCAATTCAAAGCATTTATTTAAAGGTATGGAAACATTCTTTTTAAATGCCCACATTTTGAAACACAGCAAGAATGTGGCAGACCAAATATTAACCCTAAGAAGAATGGATACACATTTACCTTCATAATTGACCCCAGCAGGTGAAATGTTTAGCAAAGTAAACTGACCTAAACCACGAAGACTGACGGAAAATGACGAATGGTGCCTGTTGGTTTTAAGAATACCGTTTGTTCCCAGCCCAGACAGCGGTCAACCCTCCGCAGGTAAAGAAATCTACACGCGCCAGAGGGTAAGGGAGAACCCAAACTTTCCCAAATAAGTTAGCTGGGTCTTGCCAATCTAAATCCAACAGGTGTCAAAACACGTCACCACACAAAATCCTTCCGAACAAGCTCTAGAGACGCACCGGGTGGATAGCAGAGAAACTGAAACGACCCGCCCTCTATCAGGATTGGGAAAAAGCCGGATCCCTATTCCGTCTGATCACTTGGTGGTGGGGTGGGAGAGATGGAGATGGGAGAATCCCTGGATGCAGGTGGGGAGACGCCAGGAGATATCCTGCCACTGACCCTGCAGGGGGATCTGGGAGCACCATCCTGAGGTCTTTTAAGAACCCCTCCCCGCCCCCCAAGCCCCACACACAGGTATACCCACTTCCCTAGGGTTAGAACAGCAAGGGAGTGCTGAGGCTACAGGCTAGGAGACCAAAGGGAGGGCGTGCGGTACCTGCTTGTCCAGAGTGTCCCGGGCGCCTCCCGGTCCGGCGCTGGCCCTGGGTGGCGCGGGTGTCCGTTCGCAGCTACAGCCCTCCAGGAGGTACATGCCCGCCGGGCGGCCACTCTGCTCGCCCTCGAAGTAGAAGAGCACATTTTGGTAAAGAGCAAACCACTTCTCATGCCAGCGGCTCGCCTCCGCCGCCTTCTTGCTCAAGAAGCCGCGCTTGGTTCCCTCCTTGCGCGCAAGGAAGGCCAGGTACAGGGCGTGCCCCTCGTTGTAGCGCACGCTCTTCTGCATGGTGAGGACGCGGGGGACGTTCGGGTGGCCTCCAGCCTCACCCCAGCCTCACAGCCATGGCTCGGCAGTCTCCCCCGAGGGCACGCTCGCTCTGGTGCAGCTGGCGTAGGGCGCCCTCTTTCCGGACACAGAGCGCAGGGCACGGTGCCCGCCTCCGGGGCGCGGCGGCGCGCGGGTCCAAGGGGCGCAGAGCAGGGTCCCGGACACGTTCTCCGCCCAGACCGCCGCCCTCCCCGCGGAACGAAACTCGCGAAGCTCGAGGACGCCCGGGTGAGGAGCGGCACTCCCAGGGCGCCGGAGCCCGCAGCCGCTTCGCCCAAAGTTGCGGGAGCCGAGCTCCCGCTGCGGGCTGGGTGGCGCGATGCGCGGCAGCCGAGAAGGACTGTCCTCGGGCAACGCGCTCCGGGAGACAGAAGGTAAAACGTCACGTGGGAGATCAGCTGTAATCGGCTTGGAGACCGATTTAAAGGGCAAAGTCGGCGCAGCGGCGCGGTGGCGGCGGCACAGCGCGCTCACCCCAGTGTGGGTCCTTCCCTTGCCTGGCCCCGGCCGCGGCCTCTGCCCCAGCGCCGCCAGAATGGGGCAGAAAGCGGCAAGGTGAGGGCACCAGAAGGCACCACACACCGGCTTACACGCACAAGGCGTGAGCGCACACACAAAAAATACACTTATATACACACAAGTACATTCTCACAAAGCGCACACTTAGACCAATACATTCACACAAACACAGTGCGCACATACAAGTACACACATACAAATGCTCACAAATGCACGGGCAAATATACACATACGCACACTTAAAACTTACATTTGCACAAATACACATTTACACAATGGTCACACTCATACAAACAAGAGTACACACAAATACACATATAGACAGTTTCACCCACAGTGTACACTTCTCACTAAAGTGTAAATACACACTTATGCAGGTAACGACACACATGCACACACTGAGATGCTCACTCAAACACACAAACTCACACAATATATACTCATACGCACATTTTATTATACACATTAGCATAAACAACACACAGGTATAAACCTATTCACAAACAATACAAGCACCTTGTCATACACACACTCACACAAGTAATCATAAACACATATGCAATGGAAACACATACACACATTCACATACAAACAAATGCACAACACATTCACCCTAAAACTCTTATGCACAATCACTCACTCACATAACAAATACAAATTCATACAAATCATAAATTTACTACTAGTAACACCACATGCCCACACTCACACCCACAGGTATGTTCTGGTGGCAGTGGGAGTCACAAGGTGGCTTTTTATAAATGGCATCTTGGACTTTTCTGCTTGTACCTGCACTGTAGTATTTTAAATGAACAGTGAAAGTTAATGAGAGAAGCCCAGTGTTCCCAAAAGTCATCAAATATGTCAGTTCCTTTTGGACACATTGGTCCTGTTATTTCACAGGATTAAGATAGAAGAAACTAAATTTTAAGTGTGGAGTTTTCAAACAGGAAAAAATACCCAACAAGGGAGGCATTACTAACTGGCCAGAGCAGACTCCATCTCCGGAAACCAAGCTGTCAGGCCCAATGGATACTAGGACGGGAATTCATTTGATTAACAAATTTCACAGCTATAACTAGAGAACCAAGGGCACCCCCCCCCCCCCCACCACCACCACCACCATACTATGTAAGTGGAAAAGAAATGATGTGCCAACAGCTTGGAGAGAAAGCTAGTTACAACCTCAGGGAGGGTCTGGTGTTTGATTCTGCTATTCATTTTTTTTTATTCCCTAGTCACTTACCATTAAAACAGTTTGCCATAAAGTGTTTATTTTTAAAGTAAACTATAATAAAATGCTTTTCTGGGCGGTGACCCTGTGACAGTACACCTGTCTTGTCCCTCCAGTTGTGTGTTCATAAATTGGTAGCCGCAGGGTTCTGCCTGTTCTGTAAAGGCTGCCTTTGCAGAATATTTTAACTCTGCCTCACTGAGCAGCTGAGTGGTTTTTGCATCTTACTGTCAAAAAAACTTTCACTATTAAAAACTGTATAATAGGAAAATTGCCATTTTGAAATGACTGTGGGGGAACAGTGGTCACTCCCTTTACATATTTTTACATATCTAAAGGGCAGTGCTGTTCCGGCTTGGGTTTAACCCAGCTGGGATCTGACATTGATTGTTCTGAGGAAGAGAGACAAGTACAGACTGCACAATGTTTTGAGCCAATTGCAGGGGAGATGGTAATGGTCTCCAGGGGGCCTTTTGTCTCCTTCGCCAGGGTCCATTCACAGTTCTGAGAACCAGCCTTCTGTGTAGACACCTGTGTAGTTGATGAGCTCCATTTTAAAGCAGAAACCAAGGGCATGAAATCACCACAAATACAATTTTCTGGTAAGTGTTTGAACTTCCTAACCCACTTGAGGTTTTTCAGATGTGAAAGGCTGTTTTCCCCAATAAACCATGTCTCTGGAATCAGTGCTGACTTCATGTATCCTCTCTCTACTCAGACGTCCTTTTCTTCGGACCACTTGAGGTCCTCATATCAACCTCTTGTCTGAGGTCACTTCCTACTGTATAAGGTGTTGTGGCTATTGTATGCCCCCTGACAGTGAAGGAAAAAAAAAATTCTGGTTTCCTCCAAATTTTGGCTGGTGGCTATAGTGAGATTTGATTATGGAAATTCACTGTGAGAACCGTTCATAAGGGTTTGTCCTTGATACCATACTGAGAGGATGTAGAGAAGAGATGGCCCTGCTGTTGTGCTCAGAATCTCTTAGGAAGAGAATCTCATCCTTAGGAACTTCTCGCCTCATTGTTTCTTCAAATGCAAGGGTATCCAGGCAGCACCCAGAGGGAAAATGGATATGTGGTAAGCACTTAAGTGAGTCATAAGTTTTCTAAACTCATTTAATATTTGGTCATTGAATTGTTAAAGAGGGAACAAACATTTGCAAATTTATGATGTTCTACAAGACGGTAAGAGATGGAAACAACCAGAAATCTGTGGACAGTCTGGACAAATGAGATTCAGTAAGTATCTGAGGGGCCTCTGTGGGTCCTTAGTCTCCTTCTTTCACATGGAAACTACATCCTTGGAATGGGGCCATCCTGAAACACAAAGGGCATGAGGTTATGGAAATGAGATTTCCCTCAGCTGATCAAACAGGTAGGTAAAGTGAACAATGTTCCAAGGAGGTGAGCTCTTCTGTGAAGCCATTGTTTCTTTCCTGAGAGGATCAGTTTAAGGGTATTTTGGAGGGGCAACAAAACATTTCTCACTGCAAACAGTGAAGGTATCCTCTTTGCTCTTTTCTAGTCAAATTAAAGGAGAAAAACAGCAATGAGTTGCCAGGTCTTGAAACCCTAATTACTACTTACAGAGTGAGGTAGTATTTAGATAATTTGACAAAGAAATAAAAATTGAAAAAGAAGAAAAGGAAGGAGAGAAAGTTAGTGAGATGGGGGGAAGAAGAGGGAGAAAGAAAGAAAGGAGAAATTTTATCTGAATTGTCCAAAGTTTCCTGGGTGAGAAGTGTACAACATAATCTACAGCTTTTCAAAATCCCAAATTCAAGCCTTATCTTTCAGACACAGAAGGTAGGTTTAAAAATTTGTTTTGCTTTTCCTAAACTGTTTTGCTCATAGAACTTTGAATGGGCTGCATGAGCTTCTGCAATGATCTTTCCCTGTGGTTTCTGTAAATCAGAAATGCTTTAGCACTGGGTTCCTGGAGAAATATGTTTTACAGGCAAAGAGATATTTCCTCTTTGCCTTCTGAAGTTTTACTGGAATAAACAAAGACAAATTAATTGGAAGAAAACCACAAATTTATTTCATGCGCATAGACAATGACATAGTGTAATTAACCACTAACCCAAAATGATTCAGAAGCTTATGTGCCCCCTTTGTCTACAGGATAGGGAGAGATGAGAAATGTAGACAATTGTGAAGATAAATTTGTTAGAAGAATGAATGGTTCCAGAAACAATGTTTAAATTTTGAATGTGCCCAGGAATAGACACTCTATTTTTCCCTTTCTTCCTTTTTTTAGATTTGTTTTTAGCTGTAGATGGACTCAATACCTTTATTTTATTTATTTATTTTTATGTGGTGCTGAGGATGGAACCCAGTGTCTCACACAGGCTAGGCAGGCACTCCACCACTGAGCCACCACCTCAGCCCCCAACACTGTCTTTTAAGGGAATTCTGTCCAGGTTGCTTTCCTCAGGCTTCCCTTCAGAGCCAGAGACTTCAGGGTGCAGATGGAAGGCAGCTGCAAGCTCTTCTGCTATTGCTTTTTGTTTGTTTGCTTGTTTGTTTTGGTTTTGTTTGTTTGTTTGTTTGTTTGTTTGTTTTCCCCTTCTGTTCCAGAGATTGAACCCCGGGAATCTTACTTAACCAATGAACCACATCACCAGCCCTTTTTATTTTTTATTTTGAGATAGAGTCACACTAAGTTGCTTAGGGCCCTGCTAACTTGCTGAGGCTGACTTTGAACTTGTAATCCTCCTGCCTCAGCCTCCTGGGTTGTAAAAAGCCTGAGTCTGCTTTTTAGATCTCTTATTTTCCTTTAGGTCAAATTGCTCAGCATGCTGAAAAATGCTATATTTTGGAGGTATCATTTGCTGAACCCCAATAGTGTCAAGCAAGGACAAAGTATTACCAAGATCCTTTTCTTGGCCTGACAGGTCTTTTGGGGGATTGTCATTTTGATGGCTGGTAAATATGGAAACCAGAGTATTTAATAATGCAGAATCACTAAGGATCCCAGGCAGGTTCTAAAGGATGTATGTTACCATCTCCTGCAGAGATTCATTTCTGAATTATCTCTTGATACTTAATTAGTAAAGCGGGGTTCTTACCCAATGTGTATGGCCTAAAAGGATTACCTCTTCTTTGTCCCTAGTGTCTTTTTAACCAAACAGAACCCCTTATTTACCAAATATGAGATACAAAATGCTAGACTATATTACTCAGAGCCAATAAAACCACTTAATCTGGGGCCTATGGTATTTCATCCTTCAACTTAACCTTCTGGATAACCCAAATTTATCCTTCATATATTAAAATAAATAAGCTATGTATATTTACTGAAAAAACGAAGATAATTTAGCATGTTCTTGATAATTTAAGGTCACTGTTTTTTACACTATGAGCTAGAGCAGAGCTGTAGTGAGCCTGTTTCTTTTATGCAAACTAGAACAAGGCACACCTCTGAGAGGATAGATTACTGCAAGACTGTCCCTGTGTGTGCACACAGCCTGGAAAACCTGAACCTGGTTAGTGGATGGTGCCTTTGTGTGACTTAGAGGAACCCCTTCCCCTGGGTGGGTGAGGCTTCATGCAGGAAACACTGTGCAGTGACCAACCTAAGCAAATGAGCATGGTGGCAAATGCTGTGTGCTTCCAAGTGCCCATGAAGAGCTGTCTTTCTCTGAATTTCTGTGCCTGTTCACAAACACAGTCTCTTCTTCTCCCTTTCTCCATCCCCACCTTCTAATTGTCATCTTCTGATCTCTTGAAGACTTGGAGACCAGACTATCAAGCTTAAAGAACTTCGTGAAACATAAACTTATTAAACATAAATATGAGAAGATCTTGACCCTTATGATAGCCAAGGAACAGTACATCCTTGTCCAACCATAGGTTCCGTACAATGGTATTTATGATAACCAAGCTAGAAATGCCCTAACTGTTCACTAATGGAGGAATGCTTAAGTAAGTTATGATGCACGAGGAATTCCTAAGACCTAAGATGGGATTTAGTGGTAAGTGAAAGCGCCGCCCTTCCCCCCTTCATAGCAAAACTTGCCCTTGTATAATCTATACATACAGGATAGACTTCCTTCTCCCCACTCCTCCTGAACCATTCAGTCTGCTCAGCCTCCCCACCCTGCTGTAACCACTGTTGTCACTCACAGTCACCAACAGTCCCCATGTTGCCAGGTTCTGTGGTCAGGTCTGACTGCAGCTGATTTGACATCAAAGCAGCATTTGGTACAGCCGATCTCTGCTTCTCCTTTCCTTCTTCCCTCAGCTTCTGGGTCACCACACCTTCCTGCCTTTCTTAACACCTCTTCCCAAGCTCTGAGTAGTAGTTTCTCCCAGAGCCCTATCCTGGGCTGTCTTCTCTTTACATTTTTTTATTCATTCATTGGCTTTTTTTTTTTTTCTTCCCAGTGCTGGGGATTAACCCCAGGGCCTTGTGCATGCTAGGCAAGCACTCTGCCACTGAGCTACACCCCAACCCAATTCCATGGCTTTAAATTAAGTCTCTCCACCTCCCTCTTGTATATCTGCCTACTCAGCATCTCCTCTCCGATATCTAATAGGCATCTCAAGCTCAACACATTCAAAACTTAACTTGTCTGCAAAAAAAAAAAAAAAAACTGTTCTTCCCACCGTCTTCTCCTTTTGGTGTATGGCAATTGCATCCTTCTTCTGCTTCTGAAGTAAAAATCTTTAAGTCATCTAAAAATCCTATCGTCCTCTCATACCCAGCTCAGCTCAGCCTTCAAAGCACATCCCGAATCTAACCACTTTTCACAATTCCCACGCCCGCCCCCCAACCCAGTCCATCACCACCTCTCCTCTGGACCCCTGGAGAGGTGTCCTGCTCTTTTCCGTGAGTTCACTCTTACTCTCCTACAGTCTGTTCTCTACTCTGCCGCCGGTGAACAACCTTGAAAACGTAAATCACTGCTGTGCCTCTTCTCTGCTCAACACCTTCTGACATCTCCCCATCATACACACCGTGAAGCTCAGTCTCTACCACAACACTACAGGTCCTACCTGTGGCTCCCTCCCCACACTCCACTTTCTCTGTCCTGAGCCCAAGCCTCTGTCCTGGCTGTTCTCTGAGTTGGAATGCCCCTCCCCATCACAAGACTGGCTTCTCCCCTCATTCAGCTCCTGTCCGGCACACCCCCCCCACCTTAGAAGATCGCCTCCCACCAGCCCACCCACAATATCACACTCTACATCTTTAATACTTGGCTTTATCTTCATTTCCCTCTGGAGGACCTCACCACCAGATATTCCAATATATAGGTTATTCGTTGATATTTTCTGCCTCCCTAACAGCACCTAGAATATCACTGATTGATAGTAAGTTCCCATGAACATATTCAATGAATACCAAGAAAGAATGACATCCATGGAGGTATTTAACCTTCAGAGAAGAGAAAAGAAACTTCTTTTCCACATCAAGGATTTTTCCCATCAATTCTTTCTGGGACTGTCCATCCTGCTCTTTGGCTTTCTTTTCTTTCTTTTCCTCAGGAAATTTCACAATCTTCCTCCACCCCAAGTTTAGCCTCTGGAAGAATCTAGAGCATTCCTTGGAGTGCCTGTGACTCCAGAGTATAATAGAGACTGAAATACTGCTTGGGTATCCTCCTTCAGGACTGAATGACTTATTCTGCCTCCCCATTTCCCCACTCTCCCATCAATCCAGACTTTGCTGTTAGAATGTCTACTGGCTGTCAGCCTCTCTTGGAAGTCGCCCTTGGCAGAACACAGCCATCTCACCGAGATCACACCAAGATGGTGCAACAGAAGACTTTTGAACAGCAAAGCATAGTGGCCTTGTATTTTGGCACATCTTCCTCCCTCTTTTTCTGGCCATGACGTTTCTTCCTTTCAGACTCTCTGGTTCAAATGGGAGTTGCCATCTTTTACAGGTCCTACCGACATGGCCACAGTGATTGATCTAAGACTGGGCACCTCATTTGGCTGCACCAGAATGAGCTGTCCCCTAGGATCTGAACTAAAGCCCAGCAAGACTTTGTCTCAGTGCCTCTCAGGTGTGTAATCATGGGAATGGCAGAGATTGTATAAGATCATGGCTCTGGAATCAGATGGGTAGAGTCAGATCCCTCCTCTAATATATATTAATTATGGAACCTTAAGCAAACCCCCACTTAATCCCTTAGAGCTTCAGCTTTCTCATCACTAAATTGGGAGTGCTAATTTCTACCTTAGGAGGTTGTTATTGTTGATGGTGTGATGGTGGTGGCGAAAATTAAACTCAGGACTTTGTATACATTCACAGGTGGTTTACTAATGAGCCACACTCCCCTGAAATATTCTTTGCACTTTTTAAGAAACAAGTTTATTGTGTTGCACTTGCCTTATAATAAACAACAAATTTAAAGTGTACCATTTGATGAGTTTCAACATATTTGTATGCCCATTAAACCATCACCACAATCAAAATAAGTATTTACATCACTCCCAAAAAGTCTCCTCATTCTCCTTTCAAATCTCTGCTTCCTACCTTGCCTTCCCCTTCACCCTGTGAAACTGCTGGTCACCTTTGTCACTGTGAGTTAGTTTGCATTTTCTAGACTTTTTTATACTCAGTATGCACTCTTTTTGCCTTCATTTAACAAGATGATTTTAAGATTTATTTAACTTGATGAGTCTATTTGTTCCTTTTCACTGATGAATAGTATTTAATGTATTATAATATATCAGCCCAGCATGTCATGCCTGTTTGTCCTTTGTGTTAACCCAAGGATGCTTAGATTTTCTCCTCTGTTTTCTTTTAGTTTTCTGGTGTTAGCCCTTACATTTAGGCCTGTTATCTGACGGCATGAGGTATGAATTGAGGTTCATATTTTTGCACATGACTATTCCAGCACGACTTGTTGAAAAGATCATCCTTCCCTGTGGATCTGCCTGGCATCCTTGTCAAACATCAATTGACCATACATGCGTGGGTCTATTTCTAGATTGATTTCTTTCTTTTCTTTTTTCTTTTTCTTTTTCTTTTTTTTATTTTTGCGGTGCTGGGGATCGAATCCAGGGCCTTGTGCTTGCAAGGCAAACACTCCTCTGACTGAGCTATCTCCCCAGCCCGATTTCATTCCTTTGATGCCTACTTTATGCAAACTTCACAGTACCTTGATTATTTTAACTTTCTAAAAAGTCTTTAAAATCGAGTGGTTTAAGACTTTGAGCTTGTTTCTTCATTTTCAAATTGTTTTGGCTACTCTAAGTCTTTTGTGTTTCTACATATATTTTAGATTCAGTTTATAAATTTCTAGGTGAAAAATCAGGCTGGGATTTAGACTGGAGTTGGCTTGAATCTGTAAGTCAGTTTTAGGCAAACTGACAATATGGAGTCCTCTCATCCATGAGCAAGTTTCTCTCTTCATTTTTTTAGGTTGTCTTTTAAGTTCTCAGCTCTGTTTTATAGTTTACAGTAAACACGACTTACGTATATTTTCCCAGGCATACCTCTATGTGGTTTATATTTTCATGCAATAGTAAATGGTATGTCTTAAGTTATTTTATAGATATTCATTAATAGCATACAGGAATAAGATTAATTTGATATATTGGTCTTATACTCTGCAACCTCGCTAAATTCATTTGCAAGTTCTTATAATCTTTTTTGAGATTAATGTTTTCTACCTAGATAATCATGGTTTTTTTTGTTAATAAATTTTTATTTATTCCTTTCTTATTGGTATGCTTTTTATTTGTATGTTTTGCCTTTTGCTACAGCTAGGACCTCCAGAAAAAAGAAATACTAAGTAGAAGTAGTGAGAGTGCACAACCTTGACTGTAGTAGGAGAGAATTCAGTCTTTCCATGATTAAGTGTGATGTTAGCTATAGATTGTTCACAGATGCCTTTAATCAGGTAGAAAATGTTCCCTACTATTCCTGGTTTTCTAGGAGTTTTTAATCATGATTGGATGTTGAATTTCGACAAATGCTTTTTCATTTTATGTTCATGTGGTTTTGCTTTCTCCACCTTTCAGTATCAAGTAATAACTAGTTTTCAGTGTTAAATAAACCTTGTATTTCTGGGATAATGCTGTTTATTATGATGTATATTATCTGCTATTAATCTCATTCAAGGTCTTTTTCCTTTCACACATTGAAAGTTTGGTTGGGGTTTTTTTATTTTCCACTTCTCTTCGTGTTCATGCTTTTGGCTCCTTTCTGTAGCATACAGGGCATATTTATGACAGCTGTTTTAATGTCCTTGTCTACTAATTTTGTCATTTGTGTCATTTCTGGGCTTGCTCTTTTTCATTGTATTTTATCCTCACCATGAGCCACATTTCCTGTTTCTTTGCCACTTTTGATTAGATGACACACTGTGAACTTTTATCTTTGAGATTTCTAGTATTATTGTTTATTTTGTTAAATATTTTCCACTTGGTTCTAAAACTCAGTTCAGTAGCTTGAAAATGGCTTCGTCCATTTGAGCTTTGCTTTTAAGCTTTGCTAGGTGGTTCAGAACGGCCTGTGGCCCAGGTTCATTTGGCCCACCGCCTGAGGACTCGCCTTCATACCCCGTGTGTCGGGAGAACTTTCCACTCTGACTACTAGGAAGTCACAAAACCCTGGAGAGTCTTCCTCCTGCTTCTTTCTGGAGGTTCTCTTATCTCCCTATATGCAAGAACTGATTACAACTCAACCAAAGCCTGTGGGGACTGTCTGCAGCCGTGGGGCTCCCTCTTGCAGCTCTCCCCTCTCCACCCCTCCATCCTGGATGCTCCAGGAACTGACTCCTTGCACTCTACACATGGTCTCTTCAATCCAAGGAGGACTATAGGGTCGTCTGGGTTCTCCCTCTCAGCACAGCAGCCTGGCAACTCTCTTCAGGCTGCTTCCTTCCCTCAAGAATCATGGCCCTTTATTGCCTATCATTTCATGTCTATCAACCATCACTTCATATTTTTTGTCCTGTTTTTTAGTCATTTAAGTCAAGAAGAGATATCTCTCTCTTTGTTCTTGAGAAGTTCTATGACAGTTGCTCACAGAAGATGAAGAGCTACGTTAATGTAGGTGGGAAGTCTTCAGAGTAAATAACAGACACCTTAAGCCCGCATGGAGGAGAGACTGAAAAGGCTCTGTGCCATGCCTGTCAGGCATTCGCCATGGCTGGGTAACACTGCAGACCACAGATGGCTCGTGTTAGACTGTCAAGTCCCACTGAAACCTGAAAGCGAGCTGCAGCGGTGAGGCATGTACTTTCACCTAGTAAAAATGAATCTTCCTTCCATAAAATTATCCCGCAAGATGACTGATTCTCCGACAAGAAACAAGAACTGTAGAGGGAAGGTTTGAGTTGAAGGAGGAGGGAAGTTCTCTCTAGTAGTAGGAAGCTCCTCAGTTAGTCTTCATATGTAGCATCCACCTTGTTTTTCCTGAACTCTCACTTATTCTGAGGGAAATTAAAGAAAAAAACGATTTCATGCTTGCAATGGACTGGTGAAGGTGAGTGATGTTTTCCCTTGCTAATTCCTGTCCCCACTGGCATGAGGCAGGACAGTGGCCCAGAATCGCTTGGAAGTGATTCCAACTGAAAGGGAACTTTAGATAATGATCCCTGTAGCTGGGAACGGAGTGAGGAGGTTGGAACAAGCGCCCTTATAAGGAAGCACCTCAGTGGCCTTTTAACAATAATCAGGAAACACTCGGAAAAGGCAAAGTTCCTGCAGTCAACCGGATGGGGTTCTGGAAGTGTGGCAATTAGTCTAAATATTAACAAGAATGTGTTCTTATTTACCATCCCTGGATGTTAGTAACTAGACATACAGTTACGCACACACACACACAAATATACATACACAATCATGCACCCACACACACTTAGGTCCATGGAGAGTACTCATTGATGTCCTTTAGGTTGAGACCAAAATGCATTCCCCCAATGAGGAACACTTGGGAGTCTTTAAAAACAATAAAAAAACAAAACCAAAAAACACCAACAGAAATTCCAACTCAAATTCCAACTCAAATTGCCCAGGCAGCTGCATTTTCAAAAGCTTCCACGTAATTCTAATGGTCAGCTAGAGTTAAGAACCACTTCTCTAGGCCTTTGGGGCATATACTCCCGAGCTATAAAAAGTCACTGATCTAGCCTGGGTGCACACAGTGCAGCTCTGATGTTCCTCCTCAGTTCCTTTCCTCCTCTGCCCGGGCCCACTGCTCCTCGCACGCTCTCACTGCCCACACCTTTTCAGGTGAGCACTTGTCTCCTCTACTGGGGTGTTTCACATAGCTCCAGCTCTGTGGGCTAACAGGTTACTCCTCCATAGCCAGGGACAGCCAATGAGAGAGCTGATAGCCTCCTAGACGGCAGCCTGGCCATCTATGATGCATTGCCAGTGAAATTTAGAGCCTTGCTTCCCTCCTGCAATTTGGTCATCACAGGGTAACCGGCTTGTCTCTAGTTGCCCAGAACGTTTCCCTTGTTTTAGCATTGAAAATCCTGCATCCTGAAAACCCCTTGTTCCCCAACAAATGGGATGGCTGGTCTCCCAACTCTGGGTGTTAGGAGTGCATGACTTCTCTGTTTCTAAGAGCTGTTTTTAAGCACATTCAAGGTGTAGGTCCCTCTGAACACTTGAGGGTAGAAGTGACAGGTTCCCACATGACCTAAGATTTACATGCTGGAGCTTAATATCAAATTGTCATGTGTTACTTTCCATAGTTTATTTTAAATGGTAAACTTTTCATGTTCTGAGGCAGTGTGTTAGAGTCACACACACACATAGAGTAGCATATGTTTGCCTGAGGCAAACGAAATGAGATTCTGTAACTGTTAGTCTTAGTTCTCAAGCAGTATGAGAAGATATTTTAAAAAGGTGGATTATTATTTTTATGTTCAGGCTTTGGAACAAATTATAAATAAATTTATAAAGAATGACATATTTTAAAATTGAAGAAAATTACCCTCTCCAGTAAAATACACGCTCTGAATTGATTTTCTAGTACAAGGAATGGACTCAATGCTACATCTACATTTCACTATCAAGTCCCATGTGGGCCCATGGAGAGAAACTTGGACCAGAGAACACTGTAGAAGGAGCACAGAGTGAAGCTCACTGGTTCACTCAAAATCCATAAGTGGCAGTTAGCGTGGGCAGCATAGGCCTCTGAAGCCGACTAGGGAAAGAGAAACCCCACCACGCAGGAGTCACCATTTTGAGCATCTCACTATCCTGTCCCTGTACATTATTTTACATGTGTACATTCACCATAGGGTTGCCCATCTTTGTGAGAATGGTTTTGTCAGCTCATGGTTCTCCTAACAAGAGAAGCAGAATAGCATGAGAGCTCTGAATCTAAAAGAGTTAAAATTGTAGGGAAGGAGGGGAAAGAGGTGCAGAGAAATAGTAGATGAAGGCAAAAATATATCATTGAAAGATCTGGAAGGGAAGAGATTGACTGGGAGAAATTATATCAGTCAAGTGTTTAAACAGAACTTAATTCAAGGATGGAAGATCAAAGAAGTCAAAAAAGAGTTGGGTTTGGAATTCAGAAATTAGAACTTCAAGAAGCCACTGGAACTTGTAGACTGGAATGACAAAGGGAGAAAGTTCATACCTGTGCATTTGGAGTCACCTGATAGAAGATGGAATTATGGTGGACTTGTCTGGCAGGAGCTGAAGCCACAGAGTAGACTTGGCCACAGCTGCAGACACCAGTCAAGGTAGAAATGGGGTGTCAGTCAGTTTTCCATGACTGTGACAAAATAATGGAAGCAATCAACTTATAAGGAGATAAGATTTATTTTGTCACGGTTTCAGAAATTTCACTCCATGGTAGCTTGGTCCTGTTGTGTTGGGCCTGTTGTTGCCCAATACATATTGGTGGGGGCATATTGCAGAGGAGGCCTGTTTCCCTCATGGTAACTAGGAAGCAAAGAGAGAGGAAGGGCTGGGGTTCCAATGTCCCCTTCAAGGGCACACTCCCAGTGACCTACCTTCCTCCCACTAGGCCCTACCTCTTAAAGGTTCCACCCCCTCCCATCGGGTTGACTACCAAGCCTTTAACACATGGGCCTTTGGGGGACATTCAAGATCCAAACTATGGCATGTGGAAGAGGAGAGAATCAGCCTCTCTCTCCTGTCCTCCAAACTCACAAGGCCTCCCATCGGCTGGTCTCAGCCAATGACTGGGAAGCAGATACTGAACAAGGGGAGGGTAAAAAGGGGATCTGAGCACAAGCAAGCCCAAGACTGGCGGACACCCACAGCTGTTTCTCTGCTTCATGAAGTACTCCAGCCCTAGATTTCCAAACATATATTCCCAACCCTGTCTTCCAAAACTAGAAATAAACTTACAGTCTGTGACCCAGAACATTAAGAAGTCAATTCAACAAACATTTATTGAATTTCTGCTACTTACTTGCTACTGAGAGTCCAAGTCAGAGCATTCACACCACTTCAGAGGGAGGAACTCAGAGACAGGAGTGCACAGACCATTCCCAGATCTGGACCTCAACGCTTGTTCAAATCTGCAGAGATGCAGCACACACCCTGCTACCTTGTAGGTCCCAATCCCTGCAGGCCTGTGCCCTGGCTCACAACAAGGGGTCTCTGATATTTTCCCTGACTTTTCTTACTGAAATTTCGCCTACCCACGAAATTAGGGACATTCCTGCATCAGAAGCAAAAATCTGCTAAGGAAATTTTTGTATCCCTCAAAGAAGTTTCCCTCTCTGAGTGTTTAAAATTAATAATAATATCTTCAATGAAACTGTAAGAATCCCAGATTGTAAGGCAAGACCCTAAGCCAGTCAGCTACCCCCACCTTCAAACAAGCTGAAGATCCTGACTTTGCAATGATAGTGCTCAATTGAGTCAGTTAGGCCTGCCTGGCATTTTTCTGCTGGTTAAGATTTCATTTGAAGAAGCTCAGGGGTCTAGGAGTGTCCCAGGGAATAATTGTGACAATAGAAGAAAACACACAGTACATACTTATTCTGTGCCAGGTACTGGACCAAGTCACTTTCATAAATTAACTCATTTTATTCCTATGACCTTTGGATTAACATGTTAGTATTCTCACTCTTCTACTGTAAAGAAACTAAGGCACAGAAAGACTGAGTAATTTGCCCAGAAGCACACAGTTCATAAATCAAGTCAGATCCCTGTGCCCCAGTGTGCTGCTCTGTCTGATCTGACCTCTGATGTTGGTTCTGCTCATACCTGGGAAACCCCACCACCTGACAACTGTGGGAAACCCAATCTTTTCTGTAAGGTGAACCAAACTCTATTTCCTCTCTGAGGCATCCATATCCTGAACCTTAGACTCCTCTCCCCAGCCTCCTGTGAACTCCTATTGCAATTAGGGCAAGATGTACTTGACAAGCCCTTTTGTTTTTCAAGTGACATCTCTTAAAATATGACAACTTTTAAAAATAGTCAATCACTTTCATGTATTTACAGTTTATCTCACCAACTAGACTGTGGATTTTTTGAAAAGTGATCATAGCTGATGGATCTATTGTCCCTGCAGGGTGTTGCATAGGACTTGGGCAGGGGCAGAGTTTTGGAAACTTTTAGACACATGGATTTTGAAAGAAGGCTCTTTTTGAGGCTCCATGGTCAAATCCCACCTCTAGCTTGATTTGAGGGAATTACTTAATTGCTCTTGAATACAGAACTTTCTAGAAAGTGTAGTTATTGATAATTTCCATACTCTTGATCCAACATACTAAGTGCATCATGTATATTAGCTACTGTTACCATTTTCCTGTTCTTATTTCTAATTATAGAGTGCTCATTAAAATTCACCAGAAACCACAGGTCTCAGACCATAAAGAGAAAGAACCTGATTTTGAATGAGAGGAAAGGGTCTTTGCTGGGGAAAGGTACAAGAGAGAGGGACTATGACTCATATGAGTCCCTGTTCTTATATCTACAGACCTCATATTGAGCCATCTTATTGACCTGACCCTGCCTATCACCTTTCAGAATTTATGTAGGAATTCACTTGCCCAAATAATATTAGAATTTGTAGTGTTTGGCTCACTTTATATTTTAATTTTCCCAAGCCTCCCTGCGGTTCTTCTAGAGCAGCATGAAAATTAAAAGGCCCTTTTAACAGAAGAGAAATGTCACCACTGAAACCACTGGAAAAAAATGATTGGCGGACATAATCCTGTTGTTAGCAGAGACAGAGCATATATCATGTGAATTGAAGAGCCAAAACTAAAGCCATCTGTGGGAAGTCAGGTCAGAAGGGAAATGAAGAGCAAAGGACAGGAGAAATAAAATCTTTGATATATATCTTTTTATTCAGGTAGCAATTTGATGATTTTTGGTCTAAAAAGTTCTTAGGTAATATATTCAATTGTGTGCCATTTTCACTTCCTTGGGATAGGATAATACTTGTGACAAAGATCTTGCAAAGATTTTAGGAATCTTATGTCCTGGCTATATGATCCATAACGGAGTCTGATCTCCGTGGTAGAAATCAATGAAAAGTTAGCCAAATATGGCCACAATCCACTTTTCCCGGAGTCTGAATGTGAGGGCATTCCAGAGGTGTCGATTTCTCGCCTGAGCTTAAGTGTTACAGTCAGCATGGTGGGAATAAAGCGCACTCTCAGTATCAGGGAAATGTGCCAATGACTAGGCTGGGGAATGTTCTAGGGATAGAGGGTCCAAGTGGACCTGCTGACTTGAACCACGACACGTTCTCCCAACTCAGTACTCTGGATATTTGATCTCATCCCCTGGGCCTCTGAACTTACTAAAATAGGTCTTAAATGAGAGAATTCCAAGACAGAGTTGGACATATCAGTAAATTGGGCTCCAAATGAGCTGCTTCAAAGCCCATCAGATAATTAAAATTTCTAATCTCATCTTTGTTTATTTGAGAGGGCTGCCCTAAAGATAGCGTTCCTGATACATTATTATGGAAAGTGACACATGGAAATTTGATCGGGATGTGGGGCAGAATTGTTATAGAATTGTATATATCTTTAGGAGATATGCCTAGGTGATACACCTCAGTAGTATCCAAAGAGCACAAAACGAGATGGAGAAGCTTCTAACAAATGTCATCTGAGCAAGATCAAACCACAATGGAGCCACCAAACACTATGAAGATCACACACCCAGGCATATTGGTTTAGACAAGCACTAGAGTGCTTCTGGTGCTAGTATGCAATATCAATCTCAGACTCTAAACTTGACAACTCTGTGAGCTGGCACCTCACCATTGAATGGAAATGCATCCACTGAGGTTCATATCTGAAAGCAAATAGTGACAATGAGACTGATAATACAGTGACACTGACCTCAGGGTTGTCATGAAGATTAATGAATGTAAATTTTTAACACAGTGCTGGGCACATAATATAATATGCATTCATTAGTTTGCTATCATTATTCCACCCACCATCCCTGGTCTTAGCCAAAATGCCAAGCAATGCAGCAAAGGCCTCAATCATTTCTTAACAGGTTTCTTCCTGTGATCCTTCTCTAACTACTGCCACACACATTCTTTTATTTCTCATCAAGTTGATGATAATGGACAATAAAGCATTTCCTGTGGAATAAAGTCATTCAAGTTCCCTAAGCTAGGGACAAGCTCAATTTCCTGGGAAGGACCATCTGGCATTGCCCTAGGCTGTCTTTTGGAACCAGAAACATTGCCTGGCGGTTGGCACCTGGAGTTTGCTTCATTCTCTCTGGTAGGATCCAATAGTCATATTTCATTCAAATTAAAGCTCTGCTCTCCTTTAGTGCTGGAATCAAATATGAAAACTAGGCCCAAAATGCACATTCATTTTGTAAAACGGTGGTCTCTGTGTAGTAGCAATCTCTAGGTCTTCACCCAGTCCATCAATTTTGTGATATTTTATTAAGAAGGCAATGAGGATCAGAGTTAGAAAGTAAGCCTCAAAATCATGTTCACTGGGCTGCTCAAAGAAATAACTTCAGAAAATGCAAACCTGAAAGTGTTCATGCTGTGTTGCGTATACATTTTTACTTACTTTTGTTACTTTTTGTTTGCATGTGTTATGTGAAGTTAACTGCCAGTGAGTTTATTTATGTGACTCGTATGATGCTAATGTCTACTGCTGTGATCACTATTTATGACAAAATTAGCTCATGTTGGTAAACCTACCAGGTTTTCACTCACAGAGTACATTTATGTTTATGTTATTTTAATCTCAGATACAAATTGGCAAGTACTGTAATTGTGGAAAAGACAAGGAAGCTGGATTATAAATTCCCCTTTATGGAAAACAAAATATCTTGGCAATATCTTAAACCTTATTTTTAAATAGCATGCATCTAAGGAAATGTGAGAAATTGCCTTGGTGTTTTTTTTTTTTTTTTTTTTAATGTATGATCCTTCCAAAATTCGCATGTTGGAACATGAACTTCAAGGTGATGGTATGAGGATTGGGGCCTTTGAGAGGTAATAGGGTTATGAAGGTACTGCCCTCCACCAGACTAATACCCTTACAAAAAGTCTGAAAGGAACTGGCAAGACCCTTTATTCCCCCTCTGTTCCTTCTGCATGTGAGGACACATTTGTCCCCTACAGAGGACACAGCAACAAAGTGCCATCTTGGAAGCAGAGAGCAGATCTCACCAGATAGCACATCTGTTAGCAACTTGATCTTGGACTTCCCAGCTTCTGGAACTGTGAGAAATACTTTTCTGTTGTTTGTAAATTTCCTAGTCTCAGGTATTTTGTTGTAGCAATAGGAGTCAACTAAGACATACTCAACTCTGATGATTGCCTCTACCCTCATTTCTAATGATACAGTTGTATGGAGTTCAAGAGCTGATTTTTGGCTCTTGGTCTCCCGCTTTTATTTTCCTGTTGCTACTGTAGCTTTTCTGGTTAATGTGGGAATAAAGTTAAAACATAATGGAAACTTATAGCTCATATTGGTAAACCTACCTGTGATTCTTAGTGGTAAGGAATATGTTTTGTTAAAGACATATTCCTTGTCTTAGTGGTAAGGAATATGTTTTGTTAAAGAACAAAAATAATCATTGAAATTGCTTTGAAATCTATGCAAAAAGTTGTATTTGTGTGAGTTTGCATAGGATGGGCTTCTGTGTGTTTGCAGTGGGAGATTGGCTGATTAGGATTGGCACTGTTGAATAGATGTTGAGAAGTTGGAAAATTTTGAATTTCCAGATAGTAAGCCCCTCTTGGAACTTTTTTGCTAATTTTGCTACATGTCAGAGAACATGATCCCTTGAGAATGTTCCATCCTAGATGGTTCAATAGTCACGAAAAACAGAGGGGATAAGTTCTTTATCAAAGGCATTTTCTTTGACCTTTGACCAGGACCTGCAGAAAATAGATGGACTTCTGGGCCACGCCCAGCTCCAAAGACGGCACCCTTCTAACCATCCTGAGGCCTGGACCTTTGGAATAGTCCCATTAGATTAACTGGTGGGTCCCTACTCAGACGATGAAGTACACTAGCACTTCTCTATATTTTTATTTCAAAAATATCAAAATGTGACTATATGTCATTTCGCAGGAATGACATTTAGGAAGTCATTTAGATGATGGTTCTCAAAACATTGGTTTATAAAAAATTTCACTGGTCCTCTCTGAAATGAGAAAAATAAAGACAACATAGTAAGTGTGTTATATAATTGTGTTTATTAAAATGTACTGGGGATGTAGTATATGGTAGAGCACTTACTTGCCTAGCATGTGTGAAGCGCTGGGGTCAATCTTCAGCACACGAAAATAAAAAATTTAACGGGTTCTCCTTTGTTCTGCAATTTTTGCTTTTCTTATTCTAGTAATTTAAGATATCCTTTTTATATAAAATGATAGTGATTGTAGATAGCAGAATTTTTTAGAAAAATATCCTTAGCAGCAATCCAAGTCCTCCTGTGCTCTCCAGCTCCCCTTTAAAGCAGCAAAACAGAAGCACTCTGATCCATTGATCTGTTCTCACAGGTGACACTGGATCTAGGTAAACTTGGGTGTGTCACAGTCTCCACTGCGTTAAGCCTTGCATGGGCAGGACTCATCTTTGTGCCTTGCTTTCCCCAATAATGTGCTGCTTTGAATTCAGCAGTTTCTCAACAAATGCTTGTTTGAGTGACTGAAGCAACCTCCCTTCAACATGAAAACATCTACCGGGGAGATGGAAGGCAGCCTATTTTTCATGGTAAGAAAGTATTTTGAGATTTGATTTTAACGGTGAAAAAGAGTGAAAAGAAATGTGGGCTAGTGTGTTAGGCACCCTACAGAGCACCTTAAACCTCATAACAAAGTAAGGATTGCTTCATTTTACAGACCAGACAACTGACATCCCTAAGGGCTGGAGACCAACCCTGGAAAAACAAGAAGGGGAGTGAGAGGTTATGTGGATATTTACCAGAAACAAAACACTGTTTCACATCCAATTTTTAAAAAGCAGCTAAATTGGATCCCCAGTCTGTGCTTCCGCCATCAAGCCCCACATGAACTTGTCTTAATGCAAATCACAGCAAAGATTATCCCATGGATAAAAATTACAGTTATTCCAGAGTGGAAATATTTATCTAATTATAAAATTAGATGTTTGTCATATTTTACTACAATTAAATCATAACACCAAAAAAGATTGTACCAGAAATACAAGGAACAAAATTAAAATTTCAGTAATCTACTATCTAGGATGAACTGATTAATAATAAAGAGCTCTTTAAAACACATAAAATCTCATATGATCTCTCGCTCTTCTTTTTTTTTTTCTCTTTCTCTAGCTTCTGCATATGAGAGAAAATATTCAACCCTTGACTTTGTGAGTCTGGTTTATTTCACTTAGCAGGGTATTCTCTCTACTTCCATCCATTAACCAGCAAATGACATAATTTCATTCTTATGGTGAGTGGAACTCTTTCGTGTGTGTAAGGGAGATCAATACAGTAGAGGAAGAGGATTGTGGGGAAGGGAAGCAGGGAGGAAAAGAGAAAGAACTGGGGAATGAAACAGACCAGATTATGCTTTCACATATTTGAATATATAATATGAATTCCACTTTTATGTACAACTATAGTGTACCAACTTAAAATACATATAAATAAATAGAAGGGAGACCAGACAGTAGAGGAAGAGGATCAAGGGAAGGGAGGAGGGGAGGGAAAAGGTAAGTTTTGGGGAATAAAATTGAGCAAATTATGTTATGTGCATGTCCCAATAAGCCCCATCATTATGTAGGATTATAATGCACCAATAAAGCATCTGAAAACCTCTTAAATTCCTTCACAATATTATAGCTCCACAGGGATCCCTCAGAAGTGTTAAACTTGAATGGCAGGCTTTTCCTTTGGTCATTCTGTTGCTTTTTCTTTTAGTTTCATCGATCTTTGAAGGCAAAGGGATTAAAGTCAAAGTATTGGAAATTCCCAGAAATCTACTGCAGTCCCCAGTCTAAACTGATGTGTGCTCTTACATCGACAGTTTCTCCCTTTGTATCCAGAAGACTCAGTGTTCAAAACCATGTCGTCATGTTGCTCAGGTAACAATAAAAATAAAGGGTGTGCAGAGTGGACAGCAGAGCTGGGAGGACAGCTCTGTCAGATGGGGCTGGAAAAAAACATGAAGTTGTCCTACTCTCCAGACAAACCATGGGTTTTATTTCCTCTAGAGACAGCACATTCCTGTTGAAATTGAGGGTCTAACAAGCAGATGGAAGAAGGTCAAATACACATGCTTCCTACTGATGTTATTGGATGACTGCACCTATAATGCACAACAACATTCTCCTTACATGAAAAAGGCATTTGGCTCAGTGATAAGAGTATTTGCCTGGCATGTCTGAGTCCCTTGGTTTAATCCCCAGTACCACAAACAAAAATATAATAGATACCAGAATAATTAAAGAAATCGAAAGAGAGCTTTAGAGTCTGACTTGTTTTTCCTGGACTAAGATGACAAAAATTGCCTTTGATATATAAAGGGTTTTTGCAAAAGACTATGATGAACCTACCATATTTGCCAATTATAAACCTCTATTTAAACACAATTTATAGTGTCTCTAAACTTGAATGTGTAAATGAGAAAGGGAAATAATCTCATTAATCTTAATAGAGGTATCTGATCCAATGGTTGTATCTAAGCAATTCAGTTTGTTTTAGTTTAAGGAGCCCACCACAAATCATAAACTATTGTGATCTTAGGTGCCTACTAGGAATAATAGACATTTCCTATCACTTGGGAAATTCCAGCCAAACTCTAAATTCTACAGAATTATATATTTTTTCTTTTTCTTTCTTGTTTGAGATAGGGTCTCACTTTGTGTTACAAACTGGCCTCTAACTCCCAGACTCAAATGATCCTCCTGTCTCAGCCTCCCAAGTAGCTAGGACAAGTAGGCACCATCATGCTCCCCTCCCTCCTTCCGTGCTTCCTCACTCCCTTCTTTCCCTCTATCCTTTTTGTACTGTGGATCAAACAAAGGGCCTTGCACATGCTCTGCCACTGAGTTTTACCCTCAGCCAAGATTATATGTCTTTTAAAGGTCTAGTGTCTAGAATATATAAGTAACTTGTACAACTGAACAACGAAAGCTGACCTAATTAAAAACAATGAAAGCTGACTAGTAAAGGACTGAAATAGACCTTTATTAAAAAAAATGATTCAAATAGCCAATAAGTACATAAAAAGATACTTAACATGATTAGGTGTTAGGAAACACAAATCAAAAGGACAATGAGATACTACTTTGCATCATTAGCATCGTTACAATTTTTCTAAAAATGGAAAATCACAAGTGTTTGCCAGGATGGTAGAGAAATTGGAACCCTCATAGAGTGCTGGTGGGAATGTAAAATGTAGCCATGTCAGTGGAGAAGTGTCTGTTCCAATGCTACCCAAATTTTCTTTCAATCGTCATGCGGTGATGTCACATCCAAGAACTCTTGGCATAACTCATCATCATAGGACCTTCTCCTATGTTTTCTTCTAGATTTTAATTTTAATGTTTTATATTTAGGTCTATGATCTACTTTGAGTTCATGTTTATATAAGACATGAGTAAAGTACTTGTAAAGTTTAAAAAAAATTTTTTTTTTGTCTTTTGGCAAACAAATGTCCAATTTTTATAGCACAAATTGTTAAAAATATTATCCTTTCCCTATTAAATTGACTTAGTAATTTTTCTAAGATCAATTGACTGTATTTGTGTGGCATCTATTTCTGGGCTTCTGTTCCATAGCTCTATGTCTATCCTTTTGCAGTAACACTATGTTGACTACTATCATTTTCTAGTAAGTATTAAAATCAAGTTAGATTAGTTTGGTTCTTTTTTTTGTTTTGTTTTTTGGGGTTTTTTTGTTGTTGTTGTTGTTTGTTTGTTTTTATTATTTTTTTTATTTTTACAGACTGCATTTTGATTCATTGTACACAAATGGGGTACAACTTTTCATTTCTATGGTTGTGCACAATGTAGATTGACACCATTCATACAATCATACATATACATAGGATAATACTGTCTCATTCTACTATCTTTCCTTCCCCCACCCCCTCCCACCCCATTTTCCTGCACACCATCCAAAGTTCCTTCATTCTTCTCTTCCCCCCACCATCCCCCCTCATTATATATCATCATCCACTTATCAGAGAAAACATTCAGTCTTTGGTTTTTTTGGGCTTGGCCTATTTCACTTAGCATGATGTTTTCCAACTTCATCACTTACCAGCAAATACCATAATTTTACTCTTTTTTATGACTGAGTAATATTCCAAGGTATATATACATCACAATGTCTTTATCTATTCATCCATTGAAGGGCATCTCGGTTGTTTCCACAATCTACCTATTGTGAATTGAGCAGCTATGAACATTGATGTGGCTGCATCACTGTAGTATGCTGATATTAAATCCTTTGGGTATAAACCGAAGAGTGGGATAGCTGGGTCAAATAGTGGGTCCATTCCAAGATTTTTGAGGAATCTCCATACTGCTTTTCAGAGTGGCTGCACCAATTTGCAACTCCACCAGCAATGTATGAGTGTGCCTTTTTCCCCACATCCACACCAACACTTATTATTGCTTGTGTTCTTGATAATAGCCATTCTAACTGGAGTTACATGAAATCTTAAGGTGGTTTTAATTTGCATTTCTCTATTAGGGATGATGAGTGCTTTTTCATATATTTGTTGATCACCTGCATATATTCTTCTATGAAGTGTCTGCCCAGTTTCTTAGCCCATTTATTGATTGGGTTCTTTGTATTTTGTGCGTGAAGTTTTTTAAGTTCTTTATAAACTTTGGAGATTAGTGCTCTGTCTGAGGTGTGCGTGGAAAAGATTTTCTCCCACTCTATAGGCTCTCTTTTCACATTATTGATTGTTTTCTTTGCTGAGAAAAAGCTTGTTAGTTTGAGTCCATTCCATTTATTGATCCTTTTCTTGTGCTTTTGGAGTCTTGTTAAGGAAGTCTGGTCCTGAGCCAACATGATGGAGATTTGGGCCTACTTTTTCTTCTATTTGGTGAAGAGTCTCAGGTCTAATTCCTAAGTCCTTGATCCATTTTGAGTTGAGTTTTGTACAGGGTGAGAGATAGGAGTTTAATTTCATTTACCGTGTATGGATTTTCAGTTTTCCCAGCACCATTTGTTGAAAAATCTATCTTTTCTCCATTGTAAGTTTTTGGCATCTTTGTCTAGTATGAGATAACTGTACTTATGTGGGTTTGTCTCCATGTCTTCTATCCTGTCCCATTGGTCTACCTGTCTATTTTGGTGCCAATACCATGCCATTTTTGTTACTACTGCTCTATGGTAGAGTTTAAGGTCTGGTGTTGTGATACCTCCTGCATCCCTCTTCCCGCCCCAGACTCGCTTTGGCTATTCTGGACTTTTTGTTCTTCCAGATGAATTTCATGATTGCTTTCTCTATTTCTATCAGAAATTTCATTGGGATTTTAATTGGAATTGAATTAAATCTGTATAGCACCTTTGGAAGTATGACCATTTTGACAATATTAATTCTGCCTATCCAAGAACACAGGATATCTTTCCATCTTCTAAGGTCTTCTTCAATTTCTTTCTTTAATATTCTGTAGTTTTCATTGTAGAGATCTTTCACCTCTTTGGTTAGATTGATTCCTAAGTTGTTTTATTTATTTATTTTTGAGGCTATTGTGAATGGAGTCATTTTTCTTATTTCCCTTTCAGATGTTTCATCACTTATGAATAAAAATGCTTTAGATTTATGCATGTTTATTTTATATCTTGCTATTTTGCTGAATTCATTTATGAGGTCTAGAAGTTTTCTGGTGGAGTTTTTGGATCCTCTAAATATAGAATCATGTCATCAGCAAATAGTGATGTAACTTGAGTTCTTCTTTTTCTATTCATATCCCTTTATTTCCTTGGTCTGTCTAATTGCTCTGGCTAGTATTTCAAGGACGATGTTGAATAGAAGTGGTGAAAGAGGGTATCCCTGCCTTGTTCCAGTTTTTAGGGGGAATGCTTTCAGTTTTTCTCCATTAAGAATGATGTTGGCCATGGGCTTAGCATAAATAGCCTTTACAACGTTTAGGTATGTTCCTATTATCCCTATTTTTTCTAGTGTTTTGAGCATGAAGGGGTGTTGTATTTTGTCGAATGCTTTCTCTGCGCCAATTGAAACAATCATATGATTCTTAACCTTAAGTCTATTGATGTGATGAATTACATTTATTGATTTCTAGATGTTGAACCAAACTTGCATCCCCAGGATGAACCCCACTTGATCATGGTGAACTATCTTCTTAATTTAAATTTTTTATTTTTTAGTTGTAGATGGACACAATACCTTTATTTTATTTATTCATTTTATGTGGTGCTGAGGATCAAACCTGGTGCCTCACACATGCGAGGCGAGCACTCTACCACTGAGCCACATTCCCAGCCCCTTAATATATCTTTGTATGCGATTTGCCAGAATTTTGTTAAGGATTTTTGCATCTATATTCATCAGAGATATCGGTCTAAAATTTTCTTTCTTTGATACGTCTTTGTCTGCTTTGGATATGAGGGTGATACTAGCTTCATAGAATGAGTTTGGAAGGGTTCCCTCCTTTTTTATTTCCCAGAATACTTTGAGGAGTATCAGAATGAGTTCTTTGAAGGTCTTGTAGAACTCGGCTGAGAATCCATCTGGTCCTGGACATTTCTTGGTTGGTAGGCTTTTGATGACTTCTTCTATTTCATTACTTGAAATTGATTTGTTTAAATTGTGTATGTCCTCCTGGTTCAGTTTGGGAGGATCATATGTCTGTAGAAATTTGTCAATATCTTTGATATTTTCTATTTTGTAGTGTATAGATTTTCAAAGTAGCTTCTTTTTAAGATTTGTTTAGGCTATTCTAATCCCTTGACATTTTCATTTAAATTTTAGAATCAGCTTGTCAATATCTATAAGAATACTCGGTGTGATTTTGGTTGTGATCGTGTTGAATCTGTAGATTAAATTGAAGAGAAAAGACATCTCAATAATCCTGTCTTTCAATACCTGTGAACAGTATCTCCCCATTTATTTAGGCCTCTGATTTCTTTAAAAAATTTTAGTAGTTTTAGTATAAGTATATTGTATATATTTATTAGATTTATACCTAAGTATTTCATTTTTAGTAATATCATAAATGACACTAGACTTTAATTTAATTTTCTAATTTTTTATGCAAAAATTGTGTGAAGTGAGATATAACTGGTTTTTGTGTATTGACTTTGTATCCTACAACTCACAAAACTAACTTATTAACTTTTTTTTTTTTTTGTAAATTCCTTTGGGTTTCCTATAAATACAGGCACTTCACCATTAATTTCTTCCTTTGCAATAAGCATGCCTTTTATTTTTCAATATGATATTGTATAGAAGTGGTAGGAGCAGACCTTCTTGCCTTGTTCTTGATTTTATGGGGAAAGCATTCAGTCATTTACAATTAAGAATATCAGTCATAGAATTTTTAAGACACATTTTGTCAGATTTAGGAAGTTCCTCTAATCCTAGTCTGCTGAAAGGTTTTATCATGAATGGATGTTGAATTGGAACAAATGCAGAGTTCCCGGATGGATGAAGAGTTTACCCAGCACTCACCTCTTCACAAAGAAGAAATAAAGCAACAGGTTGACACCTGCATTATGAGGTCAGGGGAGAAAATATTGGAATTCAGCAATGGAGAGACTAGAACTATGCAAGACTCAGACCTGGAACAACAAGATAGAAAGAACAAAATACCCTGGAAACGTGACTTCAGCTTCCCACCTGCGGGAACGCTACAAAGGGAGAATGGGAGAATTCAAGCAAATTCCCTTGGCTCGGATTCTGGTAACACTAGCCACTGGAAAGTTTCACAGTCATCGCAGGCTTGCAGCCCAGTTAGAAGCAACCTGGAGCCTGCACAGTAGTAGCTTTACTTTGGAGAAGGAATTCACACTGTCTTTCCTGTGAAACCCCTAAACCCAGGCATCTATAACTAGGTACCATCTTGAGAAGGGAACTATTATCCAAATTCACACTGCTCTAGAAACTTCTGCATGTCCCCATGCCTGATAGCCCACAGAGATTCCATCACATGAGCACAGGGGAATGCAGCCTCCTGAGTCCAACTGGAACCAACAGAGCAACTGTGACTCCAGCACCTAACTCCATTCGGTGCCCCGCACAACAGGAGACAGGTGCTTCAGCACAGAGGGAGATGAGGGCTGGTCATTCTTAAGATCTGAGGACAGATTTTGCAGCTCCCTACAACTGCTGGATCTGTCAGTGCCACAGGACCTTGCTGGCAGCAGAGGTCTCCCCAGCATTGCCTGAAAAAAATGTCTACTGGGTTCCTGATACCACCATTTCTATTGTCAAAGTGGCCAAACAGTGGGCATGCCACACCAGTTGTTGTGTGCACTACACCCACTGGGGCCACTAGAGACAGTGGGTCTCTTTGATCCCAACACAGCATGCATTGTACCCAAAGCCATTAATTGCAACCATGGAAGATAACGGGAGACTGTACTACGGTGCCCAGCTGGAAACAGGGCACTCCCAAGACTCATCTTCAGGAGAAAGCCATTTATTACAAAAGCCACCTTATAAAAATGGTAGAGATAGCTGATCCATCAGATGTTCAAATCTCAATATATGGTCAAAGAAAAATGAAAAAACAACATAATATGATGCCTCCAAAAGAATGCAATAATTCTCTACAAATACCAAACAAAATTATATTGATGAAATGATTAAATTGATGAAATAAAATTATATTGATAAAAAAGTTTTAAGTGGACTGGAGATAGGTAAATGGTAGAGCACTTGCTTAGCATGAGTGAGGCCCTTGGTTCAATCACCAGTACTACCAAAAAAAAAAAAAAAGAATTCGAAAGAATGATTATAAGGAAGTTCAGTGAGATTGAAGGGAACATAAACAGTTGAACAAAATTATGAAAACAATGCATAATATGATTGAGAAATTCAGTAGAGAGAGGAGAGAGGGAGAGAGAGAGAGAGATCTTAAAAAGAACCACACAAATCTTGCAAATGCAGAGTCCAATAAATCAAAGAAATATCACAGTCAAAAGCCTCAACAATAGACTAGATCAAGCAGAAGAAAGAATATCTGAACTTGAAGATGAGTTTTTTAAAATGTCTCAGTCATAAAAACAAAATAAAACATTAATCACACACACAAAATAAAGGAAAGAAAGAACGCAACCTCAAAAACCTTACAGACACTACTAAATGAGCAAATATTCACATTTGGGCGTACCCAAAGAGAAATTAAACGGGAAAGAAAACCTCAATAAAATAACTGAAAACTTCCGTAATCTTGGAAGATATAGACATCCAGGTACAGGAGGTCCATAATGCTCCAAATAAACATGACCAGAAAATATTCTCACCACAGCAAACTGTCACTGTAAAAATACAAGACAAAGAGATAATTCCAAGGATTGGAAGAGAAGAGCATCTAATGGAAGGGGCACCTTCCATTAGACTAACAGTGGGTTTTTTTGGAGACACTTTACAATTGTCAAGAATACAATACAGGAAGAAATGGAAAGACATGTCCAAGTTCTGAAAGAAAAGAGCTGTCACTCAGCAATACATAGCAAAGCTATCCTTTAGAAATGGAAGAAAATATAGAATTTCCAAGACAACTCATTTCCAAAAATATAGAATTTTCAAGACAAGCAGAAACTGAAGGAAGACCAGTAGACCAACTTATAAGAGATGCATAAGAGAGTCCTATATTCAGAAGCAAAAGAAAGATAATTACCATTATGAAAACATAAGAAAGTATTAAATCTACTGGAAGAGTAGACACACAGAGAGAAATAGAAAAGAATCAAAACTTATCAATATAATAAACCACAAAACCATAGGAAGCATAGAAGAAAGGATATTTAAAACAAACAATTTTAACAAATGACAGGACCAAGTTCTTACTTATCACTAAAAACCTTGAATGTAAGTGGACCAAATTTCCTAATTCTGACTGGCTGAATTGATATACAAACAAGAATATTGATATGTTGCCTATGAGAAACTCACTTCACCAATTAAGAAACATGCAGACTGAAAGTGAAAAGATGGAGAAAGATATTCCATAAAAACTGAAAGAAGGCAAATGGAAAACAAACGTGAGCAGGAATAGCTATTTTCATAACAAAGTAGGCTTAAAGACAAAAATTGAAAAAAAGTTTACTATATAATTATATCAAGGGTTTGATTCAATAAGAAGATATAACAATTCCAACTTATATGCACATAATGCCAGAGCACCCCAATTTAAAAACTATTATTAGATTTAAAGAAAGAAAGAGAATCCAATATGATAACTTTGTGAAACTTCAACACTCCACTTCTATCAATGGACAAAACATCCAGACCAAAAAAATCAAATAAGAAACATAAACTACATTATAGATCCAATGGATTTAACAGACATTTTATTTCATCAGTACATGGAACATTCTGTAGAATAGACCATATATTAAGTCACAAAACAAGTCTTAACAAATCTTTAAAAATCAAAATTAAATCACTGGCCACAATGGAATAAAGCTAGAAATAAGCAAGAGAAACTTCAGAAATTATGCAAATTCATGGAGATATTACATACTGAATGAACATGGAATGCAGCAAAAACAATAGTAAGAAGGAAAATTATAGCAGTGAACACCTACATTAAAAAAGTAGAAAGGGGTCACACAACATAATAATGTATCTCAAGGACCAAAAAAGGAAGACCAAAATTAGTAGAAGGAAAGAAATAACAAAAATCAGAGCAGAAATAAAACAAAGAGATTAAAAAATAACACAAAAGACCAATGAAACAGGTTTTATTTTGTTGGTTTTGGGGTTTTTTTGTTTTGTTTTGTTGTTTTAGATAAACAAAATCAACAAACCTTTACCTAGACCGAAGAGTGTAGAGGAGGGGAGAAACTCCAAACAAATAAAGTTAGAGATGCAAATGAAGACATTACAACCCATACCCCAGAAATACAAAGACGAACACACATAAATGCAGTTATCTGATACTCAACAAAGGTGCCAAAAATATATGTTGGAGAAAAGATAGACTTTTCAACAAATGTGCTGGAGAAACTGGAAATCCATATGTAGAAAAATGATACCCGAACCCTATCTTTCACCCTGCGCAAAGTCAATTTAAAGCGACTGAAAGACCTGGGATTAGACCAGAACCTTCACCTGCTGGAAGAAAATGTAGGCCCAACGTGCCAACATATCAGCACAAGAACTGACTTTCTTGATAGGACTCCTAAAGTGCAAGAAATAACTTAAAAATCAATAAATGGGATGGCATAAGATTAAAAAGTTTCTGCACAGCAGAGAAAACAAGAGCATGAAGAGAGAGCCACAGAAAGGGAGAAGATCGGTGCCACCTGCTTCTCAGATAGGGCATTAGTATCCAGGATATATAAAGAACTTAAGCTTAACAAAAAGCAAAACAAACGAACAAAAAACCCCACTGACAACCCAATTAATAAAGGGGCAAAAGAACTAAGGAGACACTTCTCAAAAGAAGAAATACAAATGGCCAAAAAAATATGAAAAAAATGTTCAACATCTCTAGCAATTAGAAAAATGCAAATCAAAATTACATTGAGATTTCATTTCACTCCAGTCAGAATGGCAACTGTCAAGAATACAAGTAATAATTAATGTTGGCGAGGATCTAGGGGGAAAAGGTACATTGTTGTGGAAACTGAAAAGTAGTGAAACCTCTCTGGAAAGCAATATGGAGATTCCTCAAGAAACTAGGAATGGAACCACCATATGACTCAGCTATCCAACTACTTAGTTTATACCCAAAGGACTTATAATGAGCATAGTGCAGTGATGTAGCCACGTCCATGTTTATAGCAGCACAATTCACAATAACCAAGATATGGAACCAACTTAGTGCCCGTCAACAGATGAATGGACAAAGAAAATGTGGTCTATATACACAGTGGAATATTACTCAGCCATAAAGATGAATGAAATTATGTCTTTTGCTGGTAAATTGATGGAACTGGAGACTATTATACTAAGTGAAATAAGGCAGACCCAGAAAGTCAAAGGCTACGTGTTTTCTCTGAAAAGCAGAAGCTAGTCTAAAATAAGGGAGCAGGGGAGAAGACAGAGTGAAAGGGAAAAGCAGTGTTGGAGAATTCCATCAAAATAGAAGAAAGATGCCAGGCCAGTGGCACCTATAATCCCAGCGACTTGGAAGGCTGAGGCAGGACGATTGCAAGTTCAAAGCCAGCCTCAGCAAAAGTGAGACCCTGTCTCTAAATAAAATACAAAATGTGGCTTAGTGGTCAAGTAACCCTGAGTTCATCTCCTGTACCCCCCCACATATATATGTTTCATACAGATATGAAAGATCAGTGGACTAGGGAATTGAGAGAGAGGAAGAAGGGATGGGAAAAGGGAAGAATAGCAGAATGAACCTGATCTAATTTCCTATGTACACATATGAATACGCCACAGTGAATCTCAACATCATGTACATCCAAAGCAAGGAGCAAAAAGATCAGTAAAGGGAAGGAAAATGGGAGAAGGAGGTGGGGTGGGGAGGGAAAGCACTGGGACTAAATTAGGGCAAATCATATTCCATGCCTTTATGATCATGTCAAAATGAATCCTAATGTTATGTATAAATAAAAATAATCAATAAACAAGAAATTAAGATACACAAAATCAATAAACTGGGCTGGGGAGATAGCTCAGTTGGTAGAGTGCAAGGCCCTGGGTTCAATCCCCAGCACCGCAAAAAAAAAAAAAGAAAGAAATTCAATAAACCTTGAGCCAGACTGATGGGTGAGGGAAAGAAACCCAAACAAAGTTAGAGATGAAAAAGGAGACATTACAACTGATACCACAGACATACACGGGATCATTAGGGACTCTTACGAACAACTATACACCAACGAATTAGAAAAACTAGAAGAAACATAAATTTGGGGGGCACATATAATCCACCAAAATTGAACCATGAAGATGTAGAAAACCTAAACAGACTGATAATAATTAGTTTGATTGAATCGCTAACAAAATGTTTCCCCACAAAGAAAATTCCAGGACTGGATGGTTTCATGACTGAATTCTATCAAAATTTCCAGGAAGTTCTGGGGCTACGGCTCAGCGGCAGAGCACTTGTCTAGCATGTGTGGGGCACTGGGTTCAATCCTCAGCACACATAAAAATAAAATAAAGGCATTGTGTCTACCTACAACTAAAAAATATACATTAAAAAAAGTTTAAAAAAAATTTCAAGGAAGAACTAATACTGATTTTTCCGAAAATATTCTAAAAGATTGGAAGGGAAAGATTTCTTCCAAACTCCTTCTATGAGGCCCACATTACCCTGATATCGAAACCAGACAAGAACACAACAAATATAAACCAATATCTATAGTGAACATAGATACAAAAATTCTTAATAAAATACTAAGACACCAAATCCAACCGCACATCAAAAATATCATTCATCATGATCAAGTGGAATTTATTCCAGAGACACAAAGATGGCTCAGTATTCAAAATCAATAAATGTAATATATCATGTCGACAAAACACAGAAGAAAATAATGTGATTATCCGAAATAGATACAGAAAAATCATTTTGTAAAATTCAACATCCCTTTATAATAAAAACTCTGAACAAATTAAGTAATGTCATGTCGTACCTCAACATAACAAAGGCTCTCTATGGCAAACAGCGAACATCTTACTGATGGGGGAAGCTAAGATCTGGAATATGACAAGGATACCCCTCTCAGACCCCTGATTCATTGCAGCGCTGGGAGTCTTAGCTAAGCAATTAGCAAGAGAAAAAAAAAAAATGAAAAATACACTAACAGGAGAAGAGGAAGTAAAACTATGCCTGTTTGTGAATATGATTCTATTTGTAGAAAAACCTAAAGACCTCACTAAAAGACTATAAAACTGATAAACAAATTCAGTAAAACTTAGAGGACACAAAATCAACCGTAAAAACCAGTAGCAATTTTATAATGAGATTGCTGAAAAAGAAATCACAAAAGGAATTTTATTCATAATAGTTCTAAAATATTCAAATACCTAGGAATAAATTTTTAACCAAGGAGTGAAAGACTTCTACAGTGAAAAATTATAAAACTCTGATAAAAGCAATTGAAAAGGACACACACAAAAAAGGAAAAATCTTCCATATTGATAGTTTGGAAGAATTAATATTGTTTAAAATGTCCATAGTACCCAAAGCAATTTATCGATTTGATGTAATCCTCATTAAAATGCAAATCACATTCTTCACAGAATTAGGAAAAACAATCCAAAAATTCATATGGAAGCACAAAAGACTCTGAAGAGCTGAAATGATCTTGAACAAAGAGAATAAAGCTGGAGGTATCACGATACCTTGATTCACTGTACTACAAACAGCACGATATTGGCACAAAAGCAGCCAGACAGGCCAATGAAACAGAATAGAGTGCCCAGAAATGACCTTATGTGTTTACAGACAAGTGATTCTCAACAAAGGTACTAAAAATATACATTGTGGAAGGAACAGCCTCTTCAATAAATGGAGTCAGGAAAACAGGATATTCATGTATGGCAGATTGAAACTCGATCTCCATCTTTTACCCTATATAAAAACAGACTCAAGGGGCTGGGGTTGTAGCTCAATGGTAGAGCGTTTGCCTAGCATGTGTGAGGCATTGGGTTCAATCCTCAGCACCACATGAACATATATTAATAAAATAAAGCTACTGTGTCCAACTATAACTAAATTTTTTTAAAAAAATCTTATCATTAAAAAAACAGACTCAAAATGGATCAAGGATACAAATGTAAGACCTGAAACTATAAAATAACTAAAAGAAATCATAGAGGAAACACTTTGAGACATCAGTATAGACAAATGTTTTTTGGATAAGTCCCCAGAAGCATAGGATACAAAAACAAAAATAGATCAATGAGATTATCTCCAACTAAGAAGCTTTTGCAAAAGAAACAATCAATGTGGTGAAGAAGAAAACCCCTACACAATGGGGGGTGGTTGCAAACTATTCAATTGACAAAGGACTAATAGCCTAAATAGGTACAAAAAATTAAAAACTTAATAACAAAAAAAATCCCGCAAATAATACAGTTACGAATTGGCAAATAGTGTGAAGAAACATCATTCACAAGAAGAAATTCAAATGGCCAAGAAACTTATAAAAAAATGATCACTAATCATCAGGTTGATGGAAATCACAACTACAAGAGATATCATCTCACCCCAGCTAGAACGACCAACATCAAAGGGACAAAGATTAACCAATGCTAGCAAAGAGTTTGAGGAAAGGGACCTCTTACTCACTGTTAATGGGAATGTAGATTAGCACAGGTTCCTCAAAAAGTTGAAAATAGACCTATCATATAATCCAGCTATCCCCTCTCTGGGTATACAGCCAAAAGAAATGATGTTAGCTTATCAAAGAGACACCTGTGTGCCCATGTTTGTTGCAACAGTATTCACAATAGTTCAGATATGGATGCCCATCAACAGATGACTGAATGAAGAAAATGTGGCACACATACAAACAATTGAATATTATTCAGCCTTAAAAAGGACATCATCATTTGTAGCAATACAGCTGGAACTAGAGGACAATATGTTGTGAAATAAGTCGGATGCAGAAAGACCAATACTAGATATTCTCTCTCTTATGTGGTTGGTTAAAAACTCAATCAGATTGTACAATAATGATTACTGGCAGCTGGAAATGGTATGGAGTAGGTGGATAAATGGGGGCTGGAAAACTAGTACCCAAATACAATTGGGTAGAAGTATTAAGTTCCAGTGTTCTACAAAACAATTAGTGGACTAGTGTTTACAGTCATCAATTATATAGAGAAAGGAGTTCTGAGTCTCCAAAAATGAAATAATGATAAAAAGGTGAAAACATTAATTATCTGATTTGATCAGCATATATAAATATATATATTGTGTATATATATAGAAATATCATGCTATATGCCATAAATAGGTTCAATTATTATGTGTTAATGAAAAAAAATTGTTTAAGAGATGAAAATGTTAACCACCCTGATGTGATCATTATATGTTGTATACATGTGTCAGATTATCACTCCATACCCCATATATTTGAATAATTAAAATAATAGCAAAGAAGAAAAATAAAAATGATAAATACATTGTGACAAATGATTTTCAGCATCTACTAAGATAATTGTATGGGCTTTTTGGTGGGTCTGGGGATGAACCCAGATCCTTGTGTGTGCTAGGCAAATGCTGTACCACTGAGGTACACCCCAAGTCTTATGGTATGGTTTTTATTATTTAAGTCTCTTCATATGACCAACTACATTGCTTAGTTTTCAAATGCTAAATCTATCTTTTATTCCTAGCACAAATCCCTCTTGGTTGTAAAGTATTTTTATTCATTAGTGGATTTATTTTGGAAATATTTTGTCAAAGATTTTTGTATCTACAGGGTATTTTTATTGACTGTTGATCTTATATCCAGAATTTGTACTGAAATGTCGACTCTTTTTTGACTGAAATGCAGGAATGTGAAAGCAACATGACTGATCTCTCATCCTAATTGTATTTTCTGAACTTCCTCCAGACAGCTCTGTGCTTTGGAAGGAATTAGGGAAACCTCACACTTTGGTTCTCATTTATATTTTTGAGTCCATTATGCACCCATTAGAACCTGAGAAATAGAAGGGACAGTACGTGGGCACCTCAGATCTCCCCTAGCACTGCAAGATTAAGCTTGTGGTGCCATCCATACACGCTCCATGACTAATTTATCCTTCTTCAAGACTCAGGTCAGGGGCCGCCTCTGCTACATGATTTCCCTGAATTTCCCCTGTTCCTAATGCTAGTTTTTATGCAAGGGTGTCTCCCAAATGTCCCTCCTATACTAGATATATCTGCCACAGGTGACATTGCATGGTATTGTTATGACATGTAGACAACACAGTATAGTAATTAAAAGGACAGACACTGGAGTAAGAATGTAAGGGTTTAAATTCTTGTTTTATTTTTCACAATAATTAATAATTTATTATTAGTATTTAATTAAATCTAATGCAATGAAATATAAATTATTAAATAAATAATGTTATTATGGAACCCTCTCTACCAAACTTCCTAAATCTGTCAGTGTAGCTTTTCCTCAGTCCTACAACTTGTTTCTCACAACATGGACTGTCTCGTCCAGCGAGTACAATGAAGACTCGGCTCTCAAATGAAGTTTTAAGGTCTTTATTTTTATGGGAGAGCTTCTGAGCCAAGTGCCTGGTTCTTCCTCCTCCTCCACCTCTGCCGTCTTCTTCTTCTTCTTTTCTTGTCGCGCTGCTCTCTCTCTCCTTCTTCTCTCGTGCAGCTGCTGCTTCTCTCTTCTTCCTCTCATCGTGCCGCCGCCTCTCCTCTTCTCTCGCCCCGCAGCTGCTGCCTGCCCTCCTTGCCTTGCTCTCTTCCTCCGGAGGAAATACGCAGCTTTATGGGATGTAACAGCCAATCACCTTAACGGGTCAGGCGTTTGGCTCGTGGAGACTTAATGGTGGGCAATGAGGACGTGTACTGATCACGAGCTAAGCACGGACGCAGAGGAGATCAGTCAGCCAATAGAAAGCACTTCCTTAAAGTTGTTTTTCTTTGCAGTTGGGCTTCTCAGCGCCATCTTAGGGTGAGGCCAGCCACCACTGCGGGCCCTACAGGGCAGCGGTCTCCAACAACGGAACACAAAAGTAGTAGCTCTCTTTTCCACGCCTGCTCATGTCCTTTCCTTCTCTTCTGGCTTCTCTGCTGTGGTTTCCCCCTGTACTTTGTTCTTGTTTTTTTCCTATTTTTGTTCCTTTCCCAACTTTGATTTTTTTAAAAATTCCATTTGATGTCTGCTACGTTATTGGTGACTCCTTCTCTAAAAATATCCTTCTGGAATTAAGCATATTTTATCTAAATGCAGACAGACAGGAAGTAGAGGAAGCCTTCCGAGGGAGAAGAGGAAGAGACTGCAGGCTATGCAGAGCATGGGAGCTGTTCCTCGGTCCTCTAACATAGTCAATGTGGGAAACATGTTCAACAGATTTTCCTTAGGACAGAGCAGAAGGTGAGGGGGTTCCGGTAAGTACGGTGACAGGGATCTGGCTACAGGTTAAAGCTCAGGTAGGAAATGCCCCAACAATGAACTCTAATTGCATCATTGATTTGTGGGCCAGACCTGGCTCAAGCGACAGCTTTTTGCACCACTTAACATCTGCTAGAAGGAAGCCAGCCAAAGAAGGAGAAAGTTCTGAGAGTTTTTCTCTTTTTTCCTTCTTTCTTTCTTTCCCCTTCCACGGACTAACTTAAAAGAAACTTAGCTGTATCCATATGCAGATAAAAGTCATCACCTTCTTGGAATAGGAGGACCTGGAGCACTTGAATATGCAGTTTCTAAAAGTGCCATTGCAAAGCCCAAACAACAAATTTGTTCTCATCAAAGACTTGAAGTGAACCAGTTTAGACGGAAGTTTGACAGCTCCTCAGACAGTTGGTACTAGAAGTAGGCTGAGCCAGAGCAGCTGAGCCAGCTTCTGACCACTCCCAAGACAGCAAGTAGTTAGGAGAATGTGTCTATTTTAGTCAGCTTTTTTGCTGCTGTGACAAAAAGACCTGACAAGAACTATTTTAAGGAGGAAGAGTTTATTTGGGAGCTCATGGTCTCAGAGGTCTCAGTTCATAGATGGCCAACTCCTTTCCTCTGTGCCTGAGGTGGGGAAGAACATCATAGCAGAAAACCATGGCAAAGGAAAGCAGCTGGGGACATGGTGCCAGGAAGCAGAAAGAGAGAGCCTTCTCTTCTCACCAAGGACAAATAAATACCCCAAAGGCAAGCCCTCAGTGACTCACCTCCTCCAGCCACACCCTACCTGCCACAGTTACCACTCAGTTAATCCCTATCAGGGGATTAATGCACTGATTAGGTTAAAAAAACTCTCATAACCTGATCATTTCACCTGTAAATTCTCATGCATTGTCTCACCCATGAGCTTTTGGGGAACACCTAATATCTAAACCATACAGTTTCTGAAGGCAAATGAATATGCATATGGCAACATATACTATTATTTTTGTTAATAAGAGCAACTTGTATAGGAATTTTTCGAAAAGATATTATTTTGTTTCATTTTGCTTTTCAAAGCTAACACTAGTTGGAGCCAAGCATTTTTCTAAAAGCTTCACATCTATTGACCTATTCAGTTTTCAAAGCAACCTAGTGATCTAGGTACTATTACATAATCTTCAATATGAAAAATAGGGACTCAAAGAAGGTAAATAACTCATCCAAAGTCAAAAAAACACAGCAAGGAAAAGAGTTCTTGGAATCAGGATTCAAATCCACTCGTTTTTTAAAACATTTTCTGTAGTTGTAGATGCCTTTATTTTATTTGTTTTTTTATGCAATGCTGAGGATCGAACGCAGTGCCTCACACATGCTAGGCAAGTACTCTACCACTGAGGTACAGCCTAGCCCCTCAAATCCAAGCATTCTGACTTGAGTCTCTGTTTTTAACCCCTGTGGTTCTCTGGTCCATTGTGGGAATATTGCGTGATGGGACACCTTTTTAGGAATGCAGGGACTAGCACAAGTTTAACTACGTAAGTCTGTATTCCTTTAAATACATTTACAGCAAATGCCAAGGACTCTTTAAAGTAGAAAGGAGAATATATCACCATAAATACTTGCAATTCAAGGAAACTAGGGCTGAAGTGCATGAGGTATCAATTTATGAGCTCAGCTCCTACCTATCTTACAGGGCTCTACTTCTTGATTTACTCACGCTCATCTAGAGTCCTGGTTTCTTGACTTCTCCTGACTTTATCCCTCCAAATATGTGAGACAATTTATAATCACACATTATCACATTATAATAAACATTAAATAAGAATATTTTATTGTGTCTTTTCAGAGAATTGGGGGAAAATACCATTTTATTGGGCAGAAATAGGTCTGAATTGAAACCTCTAAACATTTCCCAACTTATCCCTTATAATTTCATCTTTGAAAGCATGGAATTTATCTGAGCAATATTGCTGCCAAATCAATCTGATCTTTTCATTCACTGTTGTCCATAGTTTCTAACATCCATCTCAAAAACTGGTCCCTTCCCATATGCTGAAATTGGCTCCCACCCCGTTTCTGCTTGCCTTACTTTAGGTCTCTAACAGTCGTTCCGGGGTGGGGAGGTCATCTTTTGACTTGGGTTATCTCTGATCTTAATTCTCCCTGTTTTCTTTTCCCCCCTCCAAGGAGTCCAACATTTTGGAATCGCTGTCTCCCTTAAGTCCTCTCCCAGACCCGGCTCAGTTTACTCCTTCTCACAAAATCTTCCTCCCATCCAGCTCTTCAGGAATTCCTTTCCTCCTTCACCTTCTTTCATGCTCTGCTTTCACAGGAAAGTCTCTCCTACAGATGTTGCTCATTCTCTCTGTAAACTAACCAACCAGACTTTGGTCTCTTTTGTGCTGCTGTCTCTCACCCAGAGTCTAGAGCAGCACCTGCCACTGAAGACAATCAGTAACTCTTCCAATTAATGAGAGGACCAAAGGAAACTGACACCAAGGTTGCTAAAGAATATAAAAAATGTCTTGCATACAACTTTCTCAAGCAAAAAGAAAACCATGATGTTTTTCATTTCTTAAAACTTATTAATATTTAGCATCTTTTACCTATTTAAAAAAAGAAATACTTATTGAAGAATACTTTGGCACTATGCCAAACTACTTATTTTTATTTAAAAAGAAACAGATAATAAATAAAACTAGAACCATTTGTCCTTCCATTGTCCCTGCAAGAAACGTATTTCTCTATATCCTCATCTAGTTACATTTGTTTTTCCTTGACAATCAGTATTCAGCATATGCTTTTTAAAATTTCTTTCTTATTCATGTTGCTTTTTGATTACTTGAGGGTTACCAGTATTACAACAATACTGTGCTCTTATTCATTGCAGTGCACAGAATCTTAGTTATATACTGGGTGAAATAAGCTTTTATGAACTAACCTAGAAACCTAGTGCTTCTCTTAACCTTGTTTCCATGGGGAAATGTATTTCAAATAACCAGCTAGCACACAGACTTTAGAATACAGCTTATTTGTACACCCCGGGCTGCCTGGAACATTGAGGGCCTGTGACTTCCTATGCCACATGATATGCAGCTACAAAGCAGTTAAATGTGCTTTTCACTTCCATGTAACCACCCTTCTCCCAAGCACAGATGTTTCAAGGTTTTTGTAAGCTGATGGAAGAATGGAGATGCTCCAACAAAAAACCACAATAAATCAACAAGTTGAAATAGCCATTAAACTCTGTAAGAGCTCGGTGCATTAGTCCATCCAAAGAAAATTTTATGGGACAATGTGAAGAAACAGGTTTTTGTAGGGAAGCTTTTCTAATTCAAGGCATAAATCTAAGAAAGAATGCAAGAACTCATAGGTGTCCAGTAGCAGCAAAACTTGACACAGGGACATTCTAACTATAAAATGGAGAAAGTGGACAAAAATGCAAAAACCTCAGCCAATTGCTGTCTAATTTATACTAAGGAAATTCAAATGAGATGGTACTACAAACTAAAAATAGAAGTTATTTTGAAGAAGATCAATTTGGACAATTTTTAAAAACACTGTATTCCCTTAACAGCAGCTTAACTGTTCTTAGGGGAAAAAAAAAAAAAAAGGAGCAGCTACCAAGATTGATTTAAGAAACAGTATATGCTATACAGGACAAGTTTTGTATATTTCTCTTTTATTAATAAGGTTTTTTAAAAGTTCATAAAGGCACAGACAATAAAAAGGGACACAAAGTATCCAAATAACATTTTCACAAAAGTAAAATATATATAAAAAGAGACAAAAAGAAAGTAGTGCTAGAACAACTGAGGTATTTGTTATGTTTTCAGAAACCTGAAATTAAAGTAATGCGAGTCCAGATACCACACTGCGATGACAACAAAGGGAAAAAAATACAGGAAAACATTTAAAATGATCACATTTCTGTCTCTTTTCTAGGATCAACAAGCACAGACATAAGCAAAAAAGGTTAAAAGTAACAAAACGTGATTTGTGAAATAGAAAACTAGTGCTAAAAAACAAGGAACATCTGGAAGTAATGGATGATAACAGAATGCCAAAATGGAGACTGCGCCAAGAAGTTATGAAAAGACCAAATTTATGTTGAGCATTTAGATGCAGAGCTACTTGCCTGAATCTATGATTTCCCCTGTTGTAGCTGCTGCTGCTCATGACTGTGATTGGGAGTGGGGGATGTCCTTGCTTCAGAAGAGCAACACACATAGTAAGAAGTTTTTGGAGCTTAAGCCACGCAGCCCCTGCATTCATTTATATCACGGCATTAGGGTACAATAAAATGACTTAAGACAACAGCATTGGCAGTTCTTGTGGCTTGAGTTCTTCTGGTCATTCTTTGTTGGAGAAACTGCATATTAAGGTTTAGGGGTAGAGACCTAAGAGAAAAACCCAGGCCAAGGTAGCTTCTAGAATCACCTAGAGATATGAGACCCAACCGCAAACAGCCACAAGGTGCTGAGAGCTCCAGTCTAAGCTGTGAGGTAGTCAAATTAACTAGAACACCCCCAATTCCCTTGATTTTCATTATGGCTATTTAAAGAATTGGTAAATCCAATGAATCATTGTGAAACAGACCAAGTGAGTAGTAATTTGTCTACACATATATCAGGCAGGATGCTTTTGGCAGCAAGAAACAGAAAAATCAGACCATAGCTCGAACCATTAGGAGACTGACTATTCACTAAGAGGTACAGGTAGGCGGTCCCAGAGATGCTCTGACGCTTCCATGATGTCCTCAAGGACCAGCCGCTTCAGTCCTCAGCTCCTCTGCTCTTGGTGTGCTGGTGTTTATCATCACGGCAGAGCCCAAGCATCACTTCTTACTTTACAGCTTTCAAAGCAGAGAGTGGAGGGAAGTGGACCTTTGCACTTCTCTTACCAGAAAGGAAAACATCCACAGTAGAATGAATCGGACAAAACTTTCCTATGTGCATATATGAACACACCACAGACGAAATGCCACATCATGTCCAACCACAAGACTGGGACCCTAATTAGAATAAGTTATACTCCATGTGTGTATAATATGTCAAAATGCACTCTACTGTCATGTACATCTAAACAGAATTAAAAAAAAAAAAAAAAAAAAAAAAGAAAGGAAAACATTCCCTAAACTCTTGAGCATATTCCCCTTACATCTGGTTGTTCAGAACTGAGTCACGCATGCACACCTACGCTAATTACTTTCCAGGGGAAACTGAGTCAATGTGATTGGCCAAAACTGTTTGAAATATAGCTGGGCACATTGCTTAGGGTTGTAGCTAGAATGAAGTTGAGGTTCTGTTTTCAAGAGAAAAAAAAGGAAATGGTATAAACTTGGCTTCAGGGAAAGGGTAAAGAGGTAATTAAGAAGCCCAAGCAAAATGTTATACAATTACATAAATATTTGAGATTCTACCCTTATTTTAATAGAAAAAAATGCAGTCAGGTTGCATTGAGGTAATGCTACAGGAACAAACAACCCCAAAAAAACAGAGGCTTATTCCTGTTTGTGTTTCATGTCTATACAGATCAGCTATAACTCTGCTTCACAGAACATAGACCAAGATTCATAGAGCAGTTTCTCTCTGGGATATTGCTGGTCTTGTGGCAGAGGACTAAAAGACCTGGTTAACCAGATGCTGGTTCTTAATACTTCTGCTCCAAGGTGACACATGTCACTTCTGCTCACAATTTATTGCTCAGAGCAAGTCATTTGACCATACCAATGTTCAATAGCCAGGGAGGTATGATCCTCCGGCAGGAAGTCAAGCTCAGGGAGAGACCACACCAAAGAGATGGATGTGTCATAGAGCCATTATTCACTTTGATAAGGTCGTGCACCTTTGTGACTTGGCAATTAGGCTTCTGTAAGACTACAGTTTTGCTTGAGTCTTACTGTTGTCACTGCAAGCACAGCAGGCAGACTTTTTACCATTTGTCCTATGGTGATATTCTGCCTGAAAAACCAAGTCAATGTACAGCAGCATGTGTTATTAGCTTTTTATATTAAAAATTTCCAATAGAATAAACAATACAATGATATTAAAACCTATTTAAAACAGTCACTAAAAAATTCCATTTGCTGGTTTGTCTCTTTCCCTCCCTTAGATTTAAGCCCTTCTTAGTGCAGAAAGTTCTTTTAACTATCCTCCCAACATCTCCTGTTCCATTTTATGTAGAGTTAGGCTGCTCAGGGGAAAGTTCTGGCACAACCACAACAGCCTAACTTGCACAGTTCAGATATGGACTTATTGGAAAAATCATAATGTAATTTTATTATTAAAAAGCTCACTTAAACTGGGGGTAAACCCTGCCCCTTCTAAAGCTCTATTCTAGTTCTCCCAGGACACAAGCTGGTGAAGTCCTGGCAAAGCAATTCTCTCTCAGCGCTCTCTTTCCTGAACATGCAGCCCCTGTATCCAAAGAATGAGAATGGAGGTGATTATGTAACCACCTGTGATTCCCTTGCAGTGAGTAGAGGAAACCCTTCTTTTCTTGCTGCCTGTGGCTCTATGGAAGAATTTGAAGTGAGCTTTTTGAGTTTACTGCTTATTTTAATTTATTTTATGAATAACAAAATTCTATGGAAACATATAGAAATCATATAGAACTGTTTGAAACAGTTAATAGATTAACTCTTTTTTGTTCTTCAAAGGACTCAAAATGAACTTGAACATTTCCTTCAGCATTTCTAAATCAAGACCTTAGTAACATTATGCAATCTAATAACTTAAAAATTGTGATTAAATGTACATAACGCCAAATTTACCATTTAATCATTTTTAAATGTTTGGTTCAGTGGCATTAAGTATGTTCATGGTACTGTGCAATCATAAGTGTATCCGTCTTCAGAATTTGTCATTGTCTCAACGGACGCTCTGAACACTTCAGATGCTGACTCTCCATGCCCTCCTCCCCGACCTCCATTCTGCATTCTGTCTTTATGAATTTTCTACTCCAGACACCCCACCTAAGTGGAGGCTTATAGCAGCTGTCTTTCTATGACTGTCCTGCTTCAGTTGGTGTATTTTCAAGATTGTAGTATATGTCAGAAGTTTCTTCCTTTTGAAGTTTATTAACTGTTAAACTGACAAAAGTAAAAATCTATGAAAAAATGTTCTTTGCTACATGAGTCCCTTTTTCTTCTCATCCTTTCCAGCATTTTATGTTATTTGTGGGTTTTTTTGTTTTATTTTGTTTTGTTTTTTAGTATTGGGAATTGAACCCAGGGCCTTGCCTATGCTCCTAAGTGCTCTACCACTAACATCCCCAGCCCTGTTATTTGTATTCTTGATGATTGCCATTCTGATTGGAGTGAGATGGAATCTCAGTGTAGTTTGGATTTGCATTTCCTAATTGGCCAAAGATGTTAAGTTTTTTTCAAAGAATTGCTGGCCATTTGTACATCTTCTTTGGAAAAGTGTATGCAGGTTCCTCAAAAAACTGAAAGTAGAGCTACCATATGATCCAGATAGACCACTCCTTTGTGTTTACCCCAAACAATTTAAGTTGGCATGCTTTAGAAAAACATGCATACCCATGATTATCACAGTTCAATTTGCAATACCTAAGTTATGAAATCAGCCTAGGCATCCTACGACATATGAATGGAAAAATAAAATGTGACATATATACAAAATGGATTTTTTTTCAGCCATAAAGAAAAAAAGAAGCATCATTTGCAGGAACATGAATGGAACTGGAGCATATCATGTTAAACAAAATAAACCACACTCAGAAAGACCAGGGCGGTATGTTTTCTTTCCAATGTGGGAGCTAGAGGAAGGAAAACAAGAGGAGATGTCATGAATATAAAAGAGAAAGTAATAGTGTAGGGGAAAGGGACCAGGGGGAGGCAGGAGGGAGGGAATGGGGAATGCATTTGATAAAACCATGTTATAAGCATTTATGAATATGATACAATGAAACTTAACATGCACCAACTGAAAATGACAAATAAAATGATCTTCACTGTTTCAAAAATATTTGTTTTCTTTTAAATTTGTATACAAAATCACTGTTTTGAAATACAGTTCTGTGTTTCAATATATGCATTTGCTCATGTAACATAATCAGAATACAGAAGTCCCCAAAGTTTTCTCATTATACTCCCCAAATTCTGACCCCAGATAATCACTACTCAATATATATAGCTTCCCATATATAGCTTGCTATTTCTAGAATATCATCTAAATAAAATCAGCATGTGTAACCCTTTGGCAATGGTTTCTTTTGCTTGGCATAATACCTGTGATATTTAACCATGTTAGTTTATGGATCAGTAGTTTGTTCCTTTTTGTTGCAAAAAAATATTCCATTATATACAGGTACCACAGTTTGCCAGCCACCAGTTGAAAGGAATTGGGTTGTTTCTGATTGTGTGTCCTTACAAATAGTGCTGCTGTAAACATTCTCGCAGAGGTGTTTGTGTGAATGTTTTCATTTCTCTTGGGCAAACAGGTAGGAGTGCAAATGCTCGATCATTTGGAAACTGAATGTTTAACATATACTTCCAAACTGTTTTTCAAAACAGCTGTACTATTTTCACTCCCACCAGCAAAGTATCAGAGTTCCAGTTGTGCCATATCATTATGGGCCCTTGGTATTGGTATTACTAGTTGTGTGTGTGTGTGTGTGTGTGTGTGTGTGTGTGTGTGTGTGTGCGCGTGTGGTGTGTGTTCACCCATTCTCGTAGATGCACAGTGGTATCTTGTAGTTTTACTTTTCATTTCTCTAATAACCAACGATGTTGCACATCTTTTCATGTATTTACCAGTCATAAATCTTCTTTGGTGAAGCATCTGTTCACATCTTTTGTTCTTCCTTTTATCGAGTTGTTTCCTTATTGCTGGGTTTTTGGAGTTCTTTTTATGTTATGACTACAAGTTCTTTGTTGGATATATGATTTGAAAATATTTTTTCTCAGTCTAAAGCTGCTTTTTTTTCCCCAATGCTGGGATTGACCCCAAGGCCTCTTGCCTGCTAGGCAAGTGCCCTGCCACTGAAATAAATGCCCAGTCCCTCTATAGCTGATCTTTTCATTGTCCTCACAGTGTATTTTTAATTTTGACAAAGACACATTTATCCATTCATAAAATGTATTATTTTTGGTGTTATATCTAAAAACTCTTTGCCTAATCCAAGGTCATGAGTGTTTTCGATATTTTCTTCTGATAATTTAATATGTTGCATTGTACATTTACATCCGTATTCCATTTGGAATTAACTCCTGTACAGTGAGATACAGCTCAGGTTCATTTTATGCGTATGGATGCTCAACTATTCCAACATCCTTTGTTGCAAAGACTATCCTTTCTGTGAATAACTGCCTTTTCTTCTTTGTCAAAAATCAATTGCTCAGGAGGATCCAAGATGGCAAAGGAGATGAAGGCATGGAGATACAAATCAAAGGAATGCACGATCTTTTCAAAGTAGAGTGCATTCCTTGTCACTCTGTGACTTGGGATTCAAGCAGAGGAAATACTATTTCTCGGCAAGGCAGCCATGGATGTCTACTGATCCCCTGCTGTTTACCCACAATTTCTTCACTGTCATTGCCCACCTTTTGAGCACAGATTGCTTGCTGACCATGGTTTATCATCTGCCATTTGCCCATTTTCCTGCCTCTTGCCTGCCCATAGCCTGCCTTTCACCTACCCATCGCCTGCTGCCTGATGTCCACCTGCTGATCACCTGCTGTTAGCCTGCAGACCACCCTGCTGTCGGCTCGCTGCCCACTGCTGCTTACGGTGCCCACAGGTGAGGTCCTGGAAACCTTCAGGGGCACTATAAGACTATGAAGTAGGAACTGTACTGCCTCAGATCCATAGCACTAGATGGGAAGACATACAAACAACAAAAAAAAAAAAAAAAAAAACCAAGGGAACATAGTGCTTCAAACCAACCAAGATGTTCCAACAATAGAATCCATAGACAACACAGTCGAAGAAAGGTCAGAGAAGGAGTTTAGAAAATACATAGTTAGGGCTGGGGATATAGCTCAGTTGGTAGAGTGTTTGCCTTGCAAGCACAAGACCCTGTGTTCAATCCCCAGCACCAAAAATAAATAAATAAATAAATAGAGAGAGAGAGAGAGAGAGAGAGAGAGAGAGAAAGAGAGAGAGAGAGAGAGAGGAGAGAGAGAATACATAGATTGATCTTCAAAATAAAGAATGGTATTGGAGAGAAAATACAGGAAGTGAAAGGTCACTTCAACAAAGAGGATTATATAAAGAAATCAAGCAGAAATCCTTAAAATGAAGGAAACAATAAACCAAATTAAAAATTCAATGGAAAGTATCACCAACAGACTAGACCACTTAGAAGACAGAACCTCAGAGAATGAAGACAAAATATATACTCTTGGAAATAAAGTTGACCACATAAAGCAGATGGTAAAAAATCATGAACAGAACTTCCAAGAAATATGGGATAACATGAAAAGACCAAGTTTAAGATTTATTCAAATAGATGAAGGCATGGAGATACAAATCAAAGGAATGCACAATCTTTTCAATGACATAATATCAGAAAACTTCCCAAATCTAAGGAATGAAATGTAAAATCAAGTATAAGAGGCTTATAGGACCCCAAGTGTACAAAATTACAGCAGACCCACACCAAGGCACATTATAATGAGAATGACTAACATATAGAATAAGGATAGAATTTTAAAGGCTCTGAGAGAAAAAAAAAATCAAATTACATGTAGAGGGAAAACAATTTGGATCTCAGCTGATTTCTCAATCCAGACCCTCAACACCAGGAGGTCTTGGAATAACACATAATAAGCTCTGAAAGAAAATGGATGCCAACCAAGAATTTTCTATCCAGCAAAATTAAGCTTCAGATTTGCAGATGAAATAAAAACCTTCCAAAATAAACAGAAGTTAAAAGAATTCACAACTAGAAAGTCTGCACTACAGAACATTCTCAGCAAAATATTCCATGAGGAGGAAATTTAAAAAGCAACGAAAACCAGCACCTCAGATACAGCATTAATCTCTAGGACATATAAAGAACTCAAAAATCTTAACATCAAGATAACAATCCAATCAATAAATGGGTTAAGGAACTGAACAGACACTTCACAGAAGAAATACAATTGATTAACAAACATATGAAAAATTTTCATATCTATAGCAATTAGAGAAATGCAAATCAAAACTAAGATTTTATCTCACTCCTGTCAAAATGGCAGTTATTAAGTATAAAAGCAACAATAAATGTTGTCAAGGATGTGGGGGAAAAGGTACACTCATACACTGTTGGTGGGACTGAAAATTTGTGCGACCACTCTGGAAAACTATATGGAGATTCCTCAGAAAACTTGGAATGGAACAACAATTTGACCCAGCTATCCCACTCCTCAATTTATACCCAAAGGACTTAAAATCAGCATACTGTAGTTACACAGCCAATCAATGTTTATAGCAGTTCAATTCACAATAGCTAAACTCTGGAACCAACTTAGATGCCCTTCAACAGAATGAATGGATAAAAAAAATGTGGTACATATGCACAATGGAATATTACTCAGCCTTAAAGAAGAATAAAATTATGGTATTTGCAGGTAAATGGAGGGAAGACTATCTTGATAAATGAAACTGGAGACTATCTTGATAAGTGAAATAAACCAATCCCAAAAAACCAAAGGCCAAATGTTTTCTCTGATTAGCAGATGCTGATCCATAGTGGGGGAAGGGAAAGGGAAGAATGAAGGAATTTTGGATTGTGCAGAGGAGAGTGAGGGGAGGGGTGAGGCGGTGGGGAAGGGAAGTATGGTAAAATGAGACAGACATTATTACCCCATATACATACATGATTACACTACTGGTGTAACTCTGCACCATGTGCAGCCAGAGGAAGAAGTTATTCTTCATTTGTGTACAATTTGTCAAAATAGAATAATTTTTTTAAACCCCCAAAATTAAAAAAATAGTTTAAAATAAAATAATATCCATTGATCATATTTGTGTGGGTAAATTTCTAAACTCTGTTCTATTCCATTGATCTATGTGGCTACCCTATACTGTCTTGATTATTATACCTGTAGAGTAGCTATGAAAATCAGGTAAGTGAAGTCTTCCACCTTCTTCAAATTTGTTTTGCCTATTCATATAAATTTTAAAATCATCTTGTCTGTAGCTACAACAAAATCTTGCTGGGATTTAGGTTAGAATTCATTAAAACTATAGATAAATTTGGAAGATTTGAAACTTTAACTGTATTGAAATCTTCTAATCCATGAGTAGCTTCTCTTCATTTATTTAATCTTCATTGATTTCTTTGATCAGTGTCCCTAGTATTCACCAGATGGATTCTGCAAACTTTTTGTTAGATTTAAACCAAACTATTTCATTTTGGGGAAAACTATTGTAAATAAAAATTCTTTAAAACTTTTTAACGTTTAATTGCTCACTGCTTATAGCAATCTGATTGGCTTTTCTGTTGTGCATGTATCCTGTGTTCTTACCATATTAAATTGACTAGATTTTACAGCTTTGTCATAACTTTCTTTGGAGTTTCCATATAGACAGTTACAATATTTGTGAATGGAGAAAGTTTTGTTTTATCTTTTACATCTGTACGTCACTTACTTCTGTTTCTTTTCATATTGTACTGGCCAGGCCTTCTAGTATGATGTTAAATAAAAATGCTAAGAGCAGACATTCTTGCCTTCTTCTCTGTCTCAGAAGAAAGCAATCAGCATGAAGCATGGTGTTGGCTGTTAGCATTTTGTAGTTGCCTTTTATTGAGTTAAGGATGTGGTCTTATAACTCTAGTTTGTTTTGCTTTGCGTTTCGTCAAGAATGAATGTTGAATTTTGTGAACTATGCCTCCATTTGAAAGATTGATCATGTGATAATATATCACGCTGGTTTTATGCTTTGTTAATTGTTGGAGACCGCTGCCCTGTAGGGCCCGCAGTGGTGGCTGGCCTCGCCCTAAGATGGCGCCGAGAAGCCTAACTGCAAAGAAAAACAACTTTATGGAAGTGCTTTCTATTGGCTGACTGATCTCCTCTGCGTCCGTGCTTAGCTCGTGATCAGTACATGTCCTCATTGCCCACCATTAAGTCTCCATGAGCCAAACCCCTGACCCGTTAAGGTGATTGGCTTTTACATCCCATAAAGCTGTGTACTTTGCGCAGCGGAGGCAGGGCAGGCAGCAGCTGCGTGATGAGAGAAGAGAGACAGCGGCGGCGCCATGAGAGAGGAAGAAGAGAGAAGCAGCAGCTGCGCGAGAGAAAAGGAGAGAGAGAGCTGCACGGTAAGAGAAAGAAGAAGAAGACAGCGGCGGTGGAGGAGGAGGAAGAACCAGGCACTCGGCTCAGAAGCTCTCCCATAAAAATAAAGACCTTAAAACTTCATCTGAGAGCCGAGTCTTCATTGTACTCGCTGGACGAGACAGTTAATATGGTGGGTTACACTGATTTTCTAACGTGGGAATAGGCTCACATTCTTGGTTGAAACTCCAAGTTAGTCTCAATGTATTTTTCTATTTTTATATTGCTGGATTCAGTTTGTATTATTTTGTTGAGAATTTTTATATCTGTTTCAAGATGGTCTTATCTTTGAAATATCTTTCTGTTTTTGACACTGAGGCAATGTGGACTCAAAATGAATTAGAAATTATTATTACTTCCTTTTCTATTTTCTGGAAGAGAAAATATAGGCCTTCGTCCTTAAATATAGGCCTGAAATTTTTTTGATGGAAGGTTTATAATACAAATTCATTTCCTTTAATGGATATAGGACTATTTAGATTATCTGTTTCTTCTTGTGGGAGCTTTTCATTGCTAAAATCTGTCAAGACAACAATTTATCTAAAATTGTTGAGCCAAGTATGGTGGCACATGCTTGTAATTCCTGTCACTTGAGAGGATGAGGCAGGAGAATGGCAAATTTGAAGCCAGCCAAGGCAACTTAGTGAGATTCTGTCTCAAAAAATAAGAGCTGGGAATGTAGCTCAGTGATAGAGCATTCCTAGGTTCAATCCCCAGAAAAAAAAAAAAAAAAAAAAAAAAAAAAAAAAGATGCTAAGTTGTAAGTTGTTGAACTTTTATGTATAGACTTGCTCAAGATATTCCTTTATTATCTTTTCAGCAAAAGATAATATTTATTACCTTTTAACAGTCTATACTAAGCACATTCATTATGCAACCAATCCTCAGACCTCTTTTCCTGTTGCAAGACTAAAACTCTAACCCCATTAAATAGAAACTCCTCATTCCTCTTCTCTGAGGTTCTTTCTTATACTATCTATTTTTCTGAAAAGAATTTCTGACTTTCTGCTTCCGAGTGTTCTCTCTTGCTTCTTGGAACTTGGCAATGATGGCTGCTTTAAAGTTATTGTCTAATAAGTCCACTTTGTACTCAGTGTCCTTCTTGTGAGTTGTTGAGTTTTTCCTGGGTCTTTATAGGTTTTGCAATTTTGGATATTCCTGAACACTTTATAAGTCTCTGAGTTTTGTTCAAGGCCTTTGGTCAATGTTTATTTTGTTGCTTCAGCTGCTGATCAAGCTGGACACAGACAGGTTCTGACAAGCCTTCGCTGGACTGTGGTTTTAATGTCACTTGAGTTTTCAAGGCCTGTGCAATGCTACTTGGAGCTACTTTAGGTGTGCACCAGCCAGGTGATCAGTCTGGTGGTGGTCCACTCTGTAGCTAGTTCTCAGAACCTTTGATATTTTATTTTGAGTCAGTTCCATGCTTGAGCATCAGGAGTTGAGCCAAAGACACAGTTTATACACAGCTTAACAGGATCTTTTCCTCCATTTCCCTCTCCCACACTCTCCTGCTGCCAAGGTCCCCTTCCTCTTGTTGCCTGGCTTGAAAACGAGACACCCAAGGCGCTAAATTCCTTGCACTGTAGTTTGACTTTTCATGGCTGAACCCACCTCTGTTGTAAAGTGTTTGAGACTAGAGAGTGAAAAAATGTCTGAGCTCCATCTTCTACTTCCTGTGGTCAGAGAGAGGGCATTTTTCCCTCACAGCTTTAGGGGGCCATGCATCTGCTGTTGCTGCCACCACTACCACTTCACAAGAGTGAAGCTGATCTACTGTCATGTGTAACTAAAAGAACAAATTTTTAAAAACTAAAAAATATATAGATTAAAAATGATTTGTAAAAAGGATTCACAGTCAATGAAGATATGGCATGGAATTATAAGTAATGCAATCTTCCTAACTTCCTAAGAGAACAAAGGGCCACATGCTTGCTGCATTAGAATTGATTGCTCTGTCTCTCTTCAGCTTTTTTTTTTTTTTTAAAATGTGAGGACTACAAGAAGTATGCAATTATTTAACGTTTTTCCTGCATGGGATAGTTTAGACATTTTCAAGGAAGGAGACAGATCTTAAAAAAGAAAGTACATAGATCTACAAATTCCATGTGAATATAACAAACACAATAGCTTATTAATCAGAGTTGATTAACCTTTGGCTAATGAAAAAAAAAAAAAAAAAGAGTGAAGCTGAGAGAGTGGTGTTTGACTTGGGGTAAGTATGGGAGAGAAAAACCTTCAGAGGATTTCCTGGATGACATCTGTCCCATGGGGGAATCTCCCTCCTGGTTCTGACAAGAGGGTTTCTCTTAGAACTTTCTGTTCACACCCAGTTTTGTTTTTGAGCCTCAGCCAGGATACATGCAACGAGGACAAATAAACCCCAGGACCTCACCACTCTGTCAGTCACACCTTACATTTTTATTTTCCACCTCAATTTGCCTGCTATTATTTTCTTTTCAGACTCCTAGTTTCTTTATATTTTCTTTCCAGGGTATCCTTGACATAATCATTGGGAAAGATAAAGTGGTGTGTGCCTACTTCAACTGGAAATTAAATTCTGAACTCTCATTTTAGTTTTTAAGCAACATGATGCTTTTCCTCAATCAAGATATAGTTGAGAAAATAAGCAGGACAGTAATTAGATGCTTTTTAAATGAAATCATTTATCTTACTACTGTGGGGTAGTAATATAAGTAGTAGTAGTAGTAGTAGTAGTAGTAGTAGCAGATATTCTTGGTTTTTATAAACATTAGATAGTGTTGAAGTAATTATCAATATATTAAGATTAATACAAATTGTGAGCTCCCAAGAAAGAGCTAAGATTTCCTCATCATTGAGGTTTTTGTTGTTTTTGGTCAGCAGAAACTGTTACAGTCCTACTTCACTTTGACTCATAAAATTACAACCTTCCCAACAAGTATACCTCAGAGACTGAATAAAACAAAGCAATCATTAAAATGCACAAGACTACAGTAACTAGTTGCATGTTTTACACACAAGAAAAAAGCCCTGTGTGTTGCTCTTTCTGCCAGGCGAGTTGCAGCTACAAAGAGACGGCAGAGGACAAACAAGGAATTCCTAAACAAAGGCTTTCTTCTGAACACACCTTGCAGTCTTCAGAAACTACATGAATTAGGTACCTAGTTAAAGAATTCACCAGTAGAAATAGTAATTAACTTTTTATTTTTTTAAAATAAGCTGATGCCCCAAAGGATGGCTAAAATCGTGCCCCAAATCTATTATTTTTAAGAGAAAAGATGTCTTCCAGGAATCATGGAGGGACACTAAGTGCAACACTCCACTTTACCCACCAATTGAAACTCAGAGATAATAAACAGTACCAAACAACAAAGAAGGAAGTATTTATAATGAAGTCAGGGAGGCCACAATTCCATTGAATAGACTCTGAAAAACATTTGTTAAGTACAATGAAATTGGGACCAAAAAATCTGAAAAAGGATGCTGAGATTTGACATACATCTGTCTCATCATAAGCAGGATACAGGTTAGAAAGAGGGTGGTGTAAGCCCTGTGAATGGTGCTTATGTTGGATGTGGTTAGACTGGTTAGACTGGAGCATGCGTAATCCCAGCAAGAGCACCTCTTGTATACACAGCTTGAAGAGGAAACAGGTTTGAAGGATAATTGGTTAGCATGCTTTTAAAAGCAAAACCAGGGCTGGGGAGATAGCTCAGTGGATAAAGTGCTTGCCTTAAAGCTGTGGGTCTGATTCCCAGCACCACAAAAAAAATAAAAAAATAAATAAAATTAAATTAAAAAAAAAAAAAGCAAAACCAACCTTCTTATTGAACCAAAGGTGCACAGAAACATGCAGCAAGTAGACACACCTATGCCCTAGCATCATCTCAAGACTATTACCATGGCCTTCTCTTTCAGGAAGGGAGGCTAACAATGTGGATGGATTTTGCTTCTGTTTGCACTTGATGCACATGGGAGTCATGTAGTACATATGGTTGCATCTGTTGGTCATGCCACTTTCCCCCTATTTGGTTTCCTAACCAGGGAGAGAGGATAGGAGATAAGGAGCAGAGGGAACCAGCTTACTGAAATGCAAAGATGACCGAATGGAAATAGGTAAGACTGTGAGATGCAGGACTTCACAATGTTCTGCGACTCATGGTCGGTAGACACAAGAAACCCAGGGTGGTTCAGCATGGAAGAGACAGGGTTATTTGTGCTTGCAAACGGAACACCTGGTTGATTTCACACTGCCCAACATCACTGCTCCCTGTCGACCTTCCCTGAAAAAAACTGAATGAGTGCATAAAGGTTACAAGACAAACCTGAGAAAAAAGGCAGAATTAATACTTATGTTCCCACACTGGACAAATAGCAGGTGTTTGTAGAACACCCCCCCCCCCCCATTCAAAGACAAGAAAAGAAAAACAATGTTATATAACCTATGCAAAAATAATTTTTAGACTTAAGAAAAGGCTTATAATATGAAAGAGATAAAGGCAGAATACACCTTTGAAAAATTCTTCCTGAAACGTAAACTTTTAGAGGAAAATGTGTAGATCTAGAGATGAAAGTAATTATTTCAAAAATGTCATGTAGTTGAACGAGTCAATGTGTGGTAACAGTTTCCTAAAGAAGAGGAAACAAAAAAATATCATGCTCAAATATACAGAAGAAAAATTTTTCTATATGAAAGGAAAGCTAGAATAACCAAAATGAAAAGGCTCCAAATGCACAGAATGAATTAATAGAATGTGGTCATCAATGAAACAAATTTCGATTATATTGTTGGTGTTCAAGAATGAAGAATATCAGGAATAAAGAATATTGGGGGAAATGCTGGGCAGTAATACTGGTGAAATTATATTGTGTGCATGTATAAACAGAGAACAAATTCCATCTTCATGTACAACTTAATACACCAATACAAATGTGGAAGAAAGTATTTATAAAGTTCTTTGACTTTAAATTTAGTATCTGATACCATCATAATACAGTAAATAAATAAAATATTGAAAATACTAAAAAAAAAAGAATATCTATGCATATGAAAAATGTCACAAAGGCCAATAAATCAGGCTGACCTCACTTTTCTCCTCGGCAACACCACATGCCAAAAGGCAATGAAGCAAAGCTCACAGAATCAAACAATGAGACCCTGAAGAGCTATACTCACACTCACCTGTACATGCCAAAGCAAGCCATGCCCACAAAGAAATTCAGGAAACAATGCAACCATGAAATCTTTTCTAAAAATATTGTTGAAGATGCAATACAGCTAACGTGATGCATCATAACAAAGAACTCACAGGAAGTTTCAAGATGGAAAAGCTGGAAATAAATATCATTTTCAGTTAAAAGCAAAAACAAATACAAAAATATGTGGTAAACAAAGATAGAAGTAGTCTTGTTAAAACATTTTTTGAAGAAAAGCTAAACAATGTTAAAAAAAAGAGAGAATTTAATGATAATAGAGTCAAAGAAAATTCTCGAATATATTATCAACAAAAAAAAATGGAGGAAGGAAGAAGGCAGTATAAGAGAACTGACATCAAAAATATTTTTTCTGTATTATTTTGAAAAATAAAAATTTAAGCATTATTTTCAGTTATTAAGGTAATCCCAAGATCTACTATCTTTAAGATAGACTATCTAAATTACTACAACTCACAAAATAAAGGATTTGTATAGATAAATTCAAATCCAAAGAAAGTGGTTTAAACATGTTAGTATCAGGCAAACATAAATTGAAGGTGAGAAGCCTAGCATGAAACAGTATGAGCTACTTCAGAATGATGAAGGCTAAAATTCATAATGAAGATATCTGTCATAATCCTTTATGTGACACAAGACGTTTCACTAAAGTAGACACACCAAAACCTTCACTCAGGTTTAATGATTCCCAGTTTTAGATAAATTAAACAAATTTGAGTGGGAAATTATATAATGAATCTTCAAGTTGTAATATAATTGCTATAAAACAGAACAGAGGAAATTATTAATAACAACCTGTATAGAATCTATTACAAAAGTCAACCAATAGTTAATATCTGGGGCTTTGCAAATCATATGATTGATTTGTTATCCCACTCAGTTCAACCATAGTGCACGAGCAGCCATAGGGAACACACTACAAGTACATGGCTATGGCCGTGTTCCAACTAAACTTTATTTACAACAACAGGCAGTGCATCAGATTTGGCCCATGATCTAATAATAGTATGAAACTTTACATGTACACAGTTTAATATCCTGAGAACAGAAAACACATTTGTATTAATGTGTTCATTAAATCACTTTAAAAATGGAACATATAATAATATTCTGAGTAGAAATTGTGTAGATATTTCCTGACCACAATGAAACAAGATTTGATAACAAGCAGAACAAATTAACTTGTTTTAGAGATATTGCAGATTGGCTAAAAATCGACAGGTCTCCAACTCATCTGTAGCACCTCTTCCCATGGACAGGAGCTAGAAGGTCAAAATCTATATTTATCCTGCTCCCTTGAAGCCAAGGTTCTGCATGGGACTGCTGTTCACCCAGATATGTCTATGTGAAACCAGGAAACAGAACTGAATTTTGTAAGGTGAAGACCATGTGGCTCCTCAGACAGGTATCATCTTGGAGTTTGGTTTCTCTGCAACAGTTATAGCAGAGCATCTGACGTCTGGTCATTATTTTCATGGACAGAAGAGGAAAAGTGGCAGGATTGGACTTTTTAATGGCACAGTCCAGAGGTACAGTGGGAGGTTTCCCCTGGCCACACCACTTTATTATAAAACATCTAGGTGTCTTCCAGCTGAGAAATCCTGAAAGTGAAATAGACCCTATTGTGAATCACTTTCTTCATAAGCTAGCAGAGTGTGCTTTGTTGCCTACAGCTAAAATCTTGGTCAATATAACCAAGTGCTTGACTATTTTAAAACTGTCTTGCCTTTATACCAAAGAATAACTCTTTGTGACTTTTTTAAAAGGTAGTAAATGGCAGGGCAAGCACCAGAAATGGTCTGTGTACTGTCCAGTGCTGTTGGCACTGAATCATGGAGCCTCAGATGAATACCATCACATGCTATGTCACTCATATTTTGTCACTCACAGTCAGATGACTATCTCTGGAGCCTAAAGAAAGGCTGCTTAGTGCCATCCCTGCACATCATCATTTCATTTGGAAGTCATGAGCCAGGAGAACATCTTCTCTTTACCACATTGAATAATGGAAATCGTGAAAATGTCCCTTCTCATTTCCTTTGGATCTTATTCTTAATAAATTCAAACAGTGATTTGTAATACACATAAACATACACCTCCCAAGGGCAATCAATTTAGTGAATGATCGCCAAGGTCCCCTTTCTTTTTTTTTTTTTTTTTGTGATGCTATTTAATCAAGCATCTTGGTAACTCAAAATGTGGAAATGTGCAATGGGGATGACATAAGCTATCTACTTTGCTTTATTCCAGTCTCATGAACATCAAAATGAAAAATACAACTGAATAATTCAATTCAGTCTCTTATGTTACAGTTAACTTATATTTCTTCTCAAAGTACTTGCTACATTTAGGCATTTTTTTTCAATAATAGTCTGTACAATAAAAATATTAGTAATGTATCTCCAGGGATTCTCAAATAATTTTATGTTCATTACTATTTATCCCATGTATGCTGACTGGTTTTATAAAGATGAACAGGGTGGTACCTTCCAAGTGCTAACATCATTTCATCTTATTTGAAGCATCAGTATGTCTATAAATTTTTATTCCTGTAATTTCTAAAAGTTGAATAGGATGTGATGATAAAATACTTTTGGAGGACTTTGGAAGTTTCGATATTAGTGAAACTGCTCTTCTAAGGTTTCTGTCTTTGAAAAAAGAACACAGACCTTGTTATGCTCTTCGTAGTTTGGAATTCTGAACATCATTACGAGAAAATATTTACCATATTAAAACCATTCTTTTCTACTTAGGAAGAAAGCAATTGATGAATTTGTGGTGTTACAAGAATCTTCCTTCCTAACACTTATGTTCAAAGATTGAAATGCAATCAACAGCTTTGTAGGGATATTCTTGACTTAATTGAAGAGTTGGACTACCTATCTCATCTCAGAAAATAAAGGAGCAGCTCCTAATATAAAGGGATTTCATAGGATATAGCTTATAGCAGAGAGCTCTCGTTTATGGCTTACACAATAGAAGTTTATTTTCTTATTTTGATTATAGGCTACTCATTTACCATGACAGTAATTATTTAACTGAAACCTATAGCCAAGGTCATACTTAACAATTAAATGGTACATCTGAAGCCAATCCTGGACATTTTCATTCTATTTAAAACTTTTACTTAGAAATAACTGTTATGATTAAGTTCGACTTAAGTTTCTAAGCATGACCCAGAAATTCAAATACTTACAGGGCAAGGCAGATTTATAAATGGGTGAAGTAGGCAGGGTATCATAAAATATTCTTTGCCACTGACATGGTTTGAATGTGTCCTTTAAAAAATTCATGTTGAAACTTAATAACCAGAGCAACAGTATTAAGAAGCAGGGGCCCTTTGGGAAGTAATTAAGTCTTGAGCATTCATGAATGAATTGGTTCCTTAGAAAAGCATTGAAGGGGACTAGCTTAAGCCCTTTTCCCCTTCCATCCCTTCTACCATATAAGGACACAGCATTCAAGGTGCCATCTTGGAAATAGAATCTGGGTCCCTCACAGACATGGAACCGGTTTTGGACTTTCATAATTCAGAATTATGAAAAACATATTTTATTTACACATTACCCAGTTCCAGGTATTTTGTCTCTCCAAGGTAGATCATAGAAATGCTAATCTCCCCACCTGCTTTGTAGCTGACCATAAAGTACTCTGACCTACTTTGATAGTAATTGGTAAGACCTCCATTTTAGAAGGGGTTCTGTCCCATACCTGCAAGAAAGGGCAGACCTTGCTGTATTTCCCCACTAAATCTAATGTTAATATATTAGATCATATACTTTTTGTCCAATCACATTTCTACATAGTTGCCCATGCTTCAATCATGCCTATACAATGAAATCTCTATAAACCACTTAAAAGATCAGGATTCAGAGAGCTTCCCAATAACTGAACACATGAAGGTTCCCAGGGTGATGTGCCCAACGAGATCATAAAGCTCCATGTCCCTTTTGCCATATCTCCCCCTGTGCATCTATCTCTCTTCATCCGTATCCTTTGTAATATCCTACATAGTAAATCAGTAAATGTTAGGTTAATGTTATTTTCCTTAGTTCTGCAAGATGCTTGAGCAAATTAGTTGAATCTGAGGAGGGTGTTGTAGGAAACCCAATTTATAGCCTGTTAGTGCCAAGGTCCCCTTTCTACCCAAAGCAGTAACTTGCCCAACAAGTTCAGATTTGTTGGGAAGCCAGGAGAAAGGGATTTTAGAGATGTGAACATCACAGATTTGGAACAATAAGACAAATGAAGGAGTGGTAAGTGGCACATGAGAGAGTGACGAGTATGGGCAGGTGCAAAAGACATCACACAGGAAGTTGTGAATTATTCACCAAGAGAAAAGGGACAGCAGGGAAAACAGAGGAAAAAAAGGAATGGGCATATTTTCCTAGTAGGGCATTTTTAATCATCAATGCACAGGGCTATGGGCATAGAAATCTGATATAGTGAGTGTGGCAGCCTTGAGTTGGTCAAGCTTTCTCACTTCCCACTCCCCAGAGGAATATGAATGCCACACATGCTTTCACCTTTGTCCAGACAACTAGTAAAAAATTGAAGGGAACCTGTTCAATCTATGTAATGTTGCCAATGAATAAACTATATGCCAAGTCTTCTACATCAACTTTTTTGGGGGAGGGGGATGGTATCAGGGATTGAATCCGATGCTTCATCATTAAGCCACATCCCCACCCCTTATTATTTTTTATTTTGAGACAGGGATTGGCTAAGTTGCTTAGGACCTCACTAAGTTTGGCTTTGAACTCAAAATCCTCCTGCCTCAACCTCCTGTGTCACTGGGATTATAGGAGTGCGCTGCTGCACCCAGCTAAGGGGATCAACATTTTAACAAGGGCATTTAGAGCCCAGCGAACCACCAAGAAGTACAGAACCTAATGAAATAGTTTCCTTATATCTATATCCAGAGGTACCACTGGCCTTACTGCTGAAGTAGTGGGGCTAAGAGGAAACTTTTATTTACTAAGAGTCTCCTATTTGGGCTGGAGATATGGCTCAGTTGGTAGAGTGACTGTCTTGCCAGCACAAGGCCCTGGGTTCAATCCCCAGCACCGCCAAAAAAAAAAAGTCTCTTATTTGTGTTCCATCAGAATTTCTTTCTTTCTAATAATCACTCAACAGAGACTTAAATTCTTTAAGTATAAGGATTTCCCATTATCATTAGCACATTTATTTCCTATAGTATCGAGTCTCATTCCATTCTCCTAAAATTGCAGAAAGCTTTACTGTGTCATTTTACATCCCATGTCTATCTGCACATACACCTCAGTGTTAATTCTGGGCTGTTTAAAGACCTTAATTATTTATGGAAGCACTATCATTTCATTGTCTATATTATGGTAATGGAAAAATATCTCATATTCTCCCATACTGACTAGATTTTTTCCCCTTACTCCAGTTATAATCTTCCCTTCAATTTTGAATCTACAAGTGGATTGTGAAAGATGTTCTGATTCATGTATTTCACAAATTCACACACACTTGGCTGAACTTGCGAGGTTCTTTGTTTCTCGAAGGCCAATTCTCCAGTGTATTCTTATATTGCACAAACCTCAAGCACTTTCATGACACCAGATCAATCACTTGTACTGGTGCTCAGAGTTGCTGCCAAGCTCACAGCTCCTTCAGAGCAATGTGGAGCTGCCACTGTGGACAGGACTGGATAGAATGGCTGTGTGATATAAAAGCTGCTGCTCTCCAGGCTAGCCAGCTGCCCAAGAGGTGACCCGAGACAAGAACTACCCAAAAGGAATAACTGTATTAACTGAGCCAATCAGGTCTGCCTTCTTTCTTTGTTACTTTTGGTGCTGGGGATTCAACCCTGGGCCTTTCTCATGCCAAGCATATACTCTACCACTGAACTACACCCCAGTCACCCAGGCCTGCTTTCTTAAATAGGTGAAGGACAAAGCAGGTAAGAAATTGATAGGGGAGACAGGAACAGACCACTTGGAGAGAAGGCAGTAAGTATAAGCCACAGGATATCATGAGGTCAGAAAATAGGAAGAGCAGTGTTAGCAATGACCAAAGCAGCAAAAAAACAGAGAAGCCGATTCACTACAAAGGAAGAGCCACTGAACCGGGAGGAGAAGAGCAGGAGGGAATGGAAGGCTGTTGAGGATGAAGGACAACAGACACAGAACTAAGCTGTGTTCTGAAAACAACTACAATTTTTCTTCTGCCCCAAGTCCAGGTTGGGCTACTGTTTGCTTTCCTTTGATGTATCCTCTAGTGTGCTTCTGTTCCTGCAACTTTAAAGATGCATCAATATTAACTAAGCTTGCAATTATTCATTTAGACCAATAAATTTATGATAAATGACCATTTGGAAGAGATCATTTTAGTTTTTTTTTTACATTTTTTTTTTTTTTTTTACATTTCAACTAGATACTTTGAAATCTCTAGTTCTTAACTTTTGTAGAAAGCTGATATATTCCACTTGTTCCTTCCCACAATTTCTACCTGACACAGGAGTGACTGTTTCAGGAGCATCTAAGACTGTAGTATACATTAACCCACTGTTGGTCAGCATTCAAGAGGGACTTGTTTGCCTGTTGATTACAAAGCATGAATTAATTCCCAGGCATCAAATATTTTCTAGGACCATCATGTTTTTGTACCTACAGTGAAAGAACATTTTAGAAACCCAACTCATGTACTGATATCAAAGCTACTGATTGCTACAAAACTGTAGTGCTCAAGGTCAGGAAGCAGTTAAGTGTGGGAGTATGTTTCCTGATAATTTTATATATTAGTTAGAAATAGGAAATTAGAATACTTCCTGGTAATATTATATGTTAGTGTGAATACTCTTTAGAATAGAGAACACCAGAGTTTAGGAACAGTTTGAGGCATTACTTCAAATCTCATAACACAAAACTGCAATCTTAAATGTTTGCTTTTGATTGATATTCTCTTAAACAGAAATCCAAAGAGTTTGAAGAAATTAAAGGGCCACTATTATTTGCAGAAGTGGCTTCTGATGAATAACAATTTGAAGGCATTACGGCCATGCTTCTCAAGTTTAATTCGTTATCTGCAGAGTGATCATTTAGGATACACCATTTTAAAAGTGTCCTTTCTATATTTTCTGCTCAATCTTTTTTTTTTTTGTTGTTGTTGTTGTGAATCTAGAACGGCTCTAAAACAACAAGTCTACTAAATAATCTAAATATAGATCCATACCCTTCCCAAAAATTAACTCGAAATGAGTCAACATGAAATGCATACTATAAAATTCCTACACAATAAAAGAGGAGAAATCTAGAAGATTTTGGGCATGCCAATGAATTATTTGATACATCAAAGGCATGATCCATAAAAGAATGGACACTGGATTTCATGAAAATTAACACTTTCTGCTTTGTAAAAGATACTGTCCAGAGAATAAGATAAGTCACAGACAGGAGGAAAATGTTTACAAAAGGCATATCTGATAAAGAATTGTTATCCAAGGTGCACAAAGAACACTTAAAACTCAACAATAAGAAACCTAACAACCTGATTTTAAAAATGGGTTAAAGACCTTAACAAACAGCTTACCAAAAAATATATGCAAATGGAAAATAAGCATATCACAAGATGTGCCATGTTATCAATCATCAGGGAAATGCAAATAAAAACAAGATACCACTGTGCATTGTTAGAATGGCCCAAGTCTGAACACTGCCAATGCCAAATGCTGACCAGGACAGGAACTCTCATTCACTGCTAGTGGTAACACAAAATGGCAACATCACTTTGGAAGACAGCAGTTTCTTACAAAATTAAACGTCCTCTTACCACATGATCCAGCAATTACATTCCTGGGTATTTACACAAGAGAACCGAAAACCTAAGTCCACACAAAAACATGCACAAGAATGAGTAAAGCAGCTTTATTTGTAATTGTCAAAACTTGGAAACAACCAAGATGTCCTTCAGTAGGTGAATGGATAAACTTGTACTGCTAGACAATGGAATATTATTCATCACTAAGAAGACATGACTTGTCACACCATGAAAAGATATAGCGGAACCTTAAATGCACACTACTAAGTGAAAGGAGTTTGAAAAGGCTACATCCTGTATGAGTCTAACCATCTGACATTCTGGATAAGACAAAACTATAGAGACAGTGGGAGGATCAGTGGTTGCCAGTTTAGGGAGAGGGAAAGATGATTAGGCAAAGAACAGGTTTTCAGGGCAGTAAAACTACTTCATATGACACTATCATGGTGGGTACATGTCATTATATATTTGTCCTAACCTATGGAAATGTACAACACTGACGTACAGCAGCAAACACTAAGGCAAACCATGGACTTTGGTTGGTAGTAAGAACAGTGCAGGTTCAACTATAACAAATATACCACTATAGTGGTGATGCTGATACTGGAGGAGGCTGTGTATGTGGATAGGAAGTCTACAGAAACTCTCTCAATTCTTTCCAGTCTTTTTATGAATCTAAAGTTATTTTAAGAAATAGTCTATTTTTAAAAAACAACAATGAAGCTCTCTGGGCTCTGCAGAATCATGGAAAGGGGTGATGAACCAAGAAATGGAATTTTTAGCACATTTCTTTGAAGACTGGGTCACTGACCAAGCAGGGAGAGATGAGAAAGGGAAAGGAGAAAGTGATGAAGAAATGAGGAAATTCACATTGACTGATAATTCTATGTCCCAACTCAGAGATTCAGATTCAACGCTAAAGTAGATTCCAGAAATATGCATTTAAAAACCCTGGTGATCCTGATAGAGGGCTGCAAGAGACATCCCCAGGTCCAAGAGGGGTTCATGGAAGTGGGATAAGGAGAAGGGGCTTGAACCGGAACAGGAGTTAAAATGATACACATTTCTGATATAGGAAGAAAAAAGACTATCGATATATGGTTTTTTGGTATTGGAATTTAACCAAGGGACACTTAACCATTGAGTCATATCCCCAGCTCTATTTTTTTTTTTTTTTAATTTTGAGACGGGGTTTATATACATTTTTAAAAAGACAGGCAAAGGGATGAAGAAAGGATTTGAACAAAGGACAAAACAACAAGAGAAAAGGATTTCTACTCCCAAGCTCAATAATTATTTCTGCAAGAGACAGCCTTGCTATGTGTCTCACGAAGTCATGGAGGTGCACATTCTTCACCACGATTTCATGGCAACAAGGCAGATGACAAGTTATCTTTGGGGATTCAGTCTCAAAAATAGATTAGGTGGTAAAGCTCTAACATACCAATTAGCAGAGTTGTAGTTTCTAAATTCTACAATACAAAGCACTTACCACGGAACAGGCAAAAACAATTGGTGGATCTTTTGGGGAAAATCAGTTTAACCAATGGACAAGGAAAAAAATGGATTTTTAAAGATGATATTCAAAATTTATCATGCTAGAGACTGATGAAACAGCATCTGTCATCAGGATAATCATGTAATTTATTATCCAAAATAGGACATAAAAGAGGCTTTTAATAAATATACCAGAAAAACTGTGTTTATAAAGCTTTCCTGAGTGTTGATAAGCCTAACAATAATCATAGGAATGAATTACAATGTCCACAAAGGAGTTGGTCTTAATCACAAGGTCAGAAAGCACAAATGGTGCTAATACAAGTTCCTCTCTTGCTCCACCCATACCCTTGGTGTGAAAACATCCAGTAACACTTTTATGATTACACAGCGCCGCAGTGATCTTGGAACTTATGAAAGGTCAACATTAATTTGTAGAACACATTGGTTTCAGCCTAGTCTTTCTCTGGAATTCACTCAGTGGGCAGTTTCACCAGGCACATTACCATGACAATAGGCTCAAACCTGTGACAAACTGTCAGAAGACCAAAAAAAAAGAAGTTTTTTGTTTGAAGATAGAGTATACTTCTGGGGGTTGGGGTCATGTCTCAGTGGTGGAATGCTTGCCTAGCACATGTGAGGCCCTGGGTTCAATCCTCAGCACCACATAAAAGGATAAACAAATAAAATAAAGGTATTGTGTCCATCTTCAACTTAAAAAAGGAAGAAAGAAAAAAAAAAAAAAAAGAGTACCTTCTGTAGGGATCTTGAATCCCTAGTGAACAGGTGCCTTGACCATGAAAAGAATCATCTTTTCATTGGGTTTCTGACTTGAACGTTTTTGCTTTTCTTTTCTATTTTAACCAATATTTATTGGGGTCTATTGTGTGCCATGTCCTAAACAACAGATAAAGTGGAGGAGAGTTGGAACAAATGATGACCAGCACAATTACAAATACTGTCATTCATAATTACTGAGACTAGTGGGTCACAAACCTGACTGCGCATTTGAATTACGAGGGGAATTTAAAAAAATACTACTATGTGCTTTATCACATAGAACTTGTATACAATTGTTCACAGAATTAAAAATAGCACAAAATGGAAATAATCTAAGTGATTATAAACTGATGAATGTTAAAATAAAATGTGGTATGAATACAAAATGAATCAATAAAAAGGAATGAAATACTGGAAAGTGTTACTTGGATGAAACTTGAAAACACTATTCTAAGTCAAAGAAGCCAAACACAAAAATACACATTGTACAATTTCCTTTGTATGAAATGTTCAGAATTGGCAAATCTATACAGACTAAATGCAGACTAGTGGTTGTTTAGGACCGTGTATCTTAAGGATGAATGGAAAGTGATTGCTAACAAGTATAGGGTTTCTTTTTCAGAGTGAATTCTCAAACATTCTCAAATTGATTCACAGTTGTACAACTTGGTTAATAAAGGAAAATCCAATTAATTGTATACACTAAATAAGTGAATTGTGTAATATGCAGGTTTATGCCAATAAACCAGTTCAGAAATACAAAGCCTCCGTTGGGTCAGGTGGTGCCTTAATATCATGATTTTAATATTTAGCACTGGGAAACATTGGGATAGACTGAATAACTTGTCTCAGGGTTTTACATTTTTTTCTTTAGAAATTTCAAAATCAAGTTTTCATTTTCCTTTTTCTCTTTTTAAAATTATAAATTATGGTCCTGTGGATTTAAAAAATATTCATGTAGTAGTTATTCGTAGTTATAAGTGTTATGGTTTGGAACCAAAGTATCTGCCAAGATTTATGTGTTGAAAGTTTGTTCCCCAATATGGCAATATTCAGAGGTGGAGTTTTTGGGAAGTGATTGGATCACTGAGGGCTTTGACCTCATCAGTGAATTAATTCAATAATGAAACTAATAATCTGATGGCATTACCAGGGAAGTGGTGAAAGCTTTAGGAGATGGGGCCTCGTTGGAATTAGGTCTCAGGGCAGCATGCCCTAAGAGGATATTTCTTGTGTGGAATGCCTTTCTCCTTCTTTTTGCTTTCTGCCTGCCAAAAGCTGAGCAGCTTTCCTCCACTATGTCTTTCTGCCACGATGTTCTACCTCACCTCAGGCCCAAAGCAAAGGAGCCAGTCAACTATGGACTAAAACCTCTGAAACTCTGTGCTAAAATAAAAGTAATTTTCCACCTTCAAATTTTTTCCTCATGTAGCTGTCACAGTTACAAAAAGCTAACACAATGAGAATATTTTAAAAACAGTAAGCATAGATAGCACTGATAAGAGATGAACAGCAGAGGTCATTGAAATTGGTTAATTTGTTTGGCTTTTCCTTTTTCCCTTTTCTCTATATCTGTCTCTGTCTTTCTCTCATTGTTACAGAGATTGAAACTAGAGCCTTGTGTATGCTATATCACTATACCCCCAGCCTTGACCTTTTTCTTTTTTTAAATTTTGGGGTTATTGAACTGACAGGTCTGTATTTGGGTTTTTAAGGAGCTGGTAGCTACTACTGTAGAATTATCAATTCCTAACTTGTAACTTAATGGCTTAAAAGAGCCAGTGACTGAATATTATCATTTCCAATTTACTTCCCTCTGTACACTGGCCATCAGCCTCAGTCTGAAGTACTGAGGACACTTAACTTCCAGGCTCAACGCTACTACGGGATGCCTGAGGGAATGCAAAACCTGGCAATACACTCCAACCCCACTCCCACAAGCGTTCATTAATCAATGCAGAATTGCTGCTCCAAAGTTGGGTATCCGGAACACAGGCCAATGGACTACAACTTTCATCTCCTTGGCATTTGTGCAGGCTTTATGACAGGGATTCAGTGTAATCTTCAGCAACTGACATGGAGCAAGCCTGTGAGCTGGTGGGCTGACATCCTGCTCTTCATGCTGGAGAATCCAGCATGTGAAACCTGCAATGTTTCACACCATCAGCTGCCAGACAGTGTATACTGCCACTGTGGGGACACGCATCACCTGTTTAAATGGTAATGCTGGCCTGAACCCTGGCCCAGAGGCAGAGTTGTCCGCATGTGTCCACTTGGACATTACTAGCAACTGCAAGTCCCTCTGGCATGTGTGACCTTGCTGGATTCAACTCTTTCTCCCTGGCCTGAGAGTAAAGTTACCACAGTATCTTTGAAATCTTGTTTCAAACAACGTAAAACATTCACAGTCCTATAAAGTATTAAAATAATCCTGTTCTTTTTAAAATTTAAAGAGTACATTTTAACCTGGCTCTAGTTTGAGACATTTTGATAATTTTACTAAATATTAGTACTTCTGAAGGGGTGGTAGAGCCAACCAAGGAACAGCATTCCCTGACTCAAAAAAGTTGGGAATCGAAGAGTTAAAGTGAGAGTGCCTAAAAGGAGGCAACAAAACTCTCACCAGCTTAGGGGCACTGCACTGACTCCTGAGTCTGTGGTCTCTGTTAGGATCACTGTTGTTAACAATCTAGGAGTTAGGGATATGCTCATCAAACGTGGGGAAGAAATTTAACTGAGCAGGAATAACAAATGGGTGGGAAATAGTATGGAGGGCCTTTACGCAAATTACCTTTTTAGAAACCAAAAGAACACATGGATATGAGAAGCCAGATTGTAAGTGCTGAAAAAAACTCAGGGACATAGTTGAGCACGTGTCACCCTAATCTGGCAGGGAGGGAGTGCTACTGTGAATCAACAAAACTATAGGGTTCAACACTAGGGAGCTCACACACGTGTTATATTGGTTAAAAGAACAATGATAAGCAATATAATCAAGTTCACTTCTAAATATTGCTTTGGTTTCACGTTAAATCTAAAAAATGACAACTGCACAATATCTGAATTCAATAGGACATACCATGATCTATAACAAGTATTCATTAAACATTTATTACTTGAATCAATGACAAAATAATTTCATCCAACAATGTTAAAACTACGTTTAACTCTTTAAATTTCATATGTTCTTATTCTTCCTGTGCTCTGTGCACTAGTTTCTAAAAGCTTAGTAGTTCTGTTTCTTATCAAAACTTCTTAAGTTCATGGTGAATAAACGGGTAGCATTATAAAATTATTTTAGTTCAAATAGAATGGTAGATTCCTGATTTACACTGTTGCCAACTGTCTGAAATTAAACAAATAAAAATATGAATTAAAATTTTATATCACTCCCCAAATGTTCATGTATTGAGTTCAACCACTGTAGGCTTTATTTGGAAGGTTTTGACTTTATGTGAAACTTCACTTTTCAGGGGATTTTCTAATTACATATGGAAGCCTTAATATTAAAAAGTGTTTATCCTTCGAAGATGCAGTGAGACAGAAACCTGAAAAACACGTTCTTCACAAGAGGAAGAAGTCTGCTTCCCAAGGGAATATGCCATGGTCATGATTCTATGCTCATATGTCACTCAAAGATGAGCTGTTCCTGGAAAGTTATTTTGTATGTTGGTATTTTTAATTCTTCTTTTTTTGTTCAAAAAGTAGTCTTCATTTTAATCAGGAAGAGAGGTCTATATTTCATCCATTTCAAACTCATCTGTCCACTGCTGCAGGTCTTTTGCATTATGCATCGTCCATAATTTTGCAAAATACTTTAGCCTTTTCCTGGAGAAAAAATAACATCATTTAGAAATGAAATTGGTGGGGACAATACATCTCGTGGAAAGCTAAGAAAAACCTATGCCATTAGAATACCAAGCAGGCTCTATGTTAGGAAGCTGTGACAGCATCAACCTCGCAGAGCTGCTGCTGTAATAAGAGACTGAAGTTATTGACTACCACTGTTGCCTCCATTAGACCTTCTAAAATCCCTGCCTGCAGAGAGGGACAGTGTGACTTCCTCCCCTCTTAACTGCCAGAGGGGGGCTGTGTGTGTGTCTATCTGTATCTGAAGACAAAAGCACTCCTGCTGAGTGTTCCCCTGATGAAAAGTGAAATTGATTTAATAAAATAAAACTGGCTAATGAAAGAGGAAAATGCCAGCATCATAGAGACTTACATTTTTCTTGCAGAACAGCAGCCCAGTTAAATATTCAGGGTTTGGAGCTGGAGAATCTGAGTTCAAATTACCGCCCCACCTCCAACCAGGTGCGTGACTCTGTATCAATGTCTTACCCTCACTTGGCCTCTTTCCCTGAACTATAACATAAAGATAACAATAGTACCCAACTCACAAGTTTGTCAAAGGGTTTAAGTGAGTTAATGTATGTAAAGCGGTAAGAACAGTAACGAGTGTTCAGGCTGTTGCAAATGACTGTTCACACATGCTTCTGCGCACAATAACCATTCAATAAATATTAGCTGTTGTAACAAATCCACAGGAAGGCACAAAATTCGGCTTGATTTTTTTGATCTGGCCAAGGGAACTGATGTGAAATACTTCTAGCAAAAGGATAAACACAGTGTCCATATAATTTATCAGATTTATCTCAATGCAACCTCTTTTAGTAATTCTCTCATCTTGTCAAGATAACTTTATAAATTTTAAAATGCCACATACTAGTCAGAGGAGTGAAAATATTTATAAGCAATCTGTGCATTTTCTTGCTTTTGCCTTATAGGCTATGTAGAAGCAATAAATATAAACTAAATATTGCCAGTTTGTATATGTATCCTTTGTAGTACAGCATTCTTTAGGGAAAAAACAATGAAGATAAGAAAGGATTTAGAATTTGCAAATGATTGAAGACTAAGTTTATTTTTAAATTCTCATAGATAATTTTCTCTCTGGAAAACTTTTACATTAATTTGCCTTGTAACAGAAATTGAAACCAATTATGCCACTTTACTTTTGATCTGGCACTGTGGGAATGATCTAGAAGAGAGTGTCAACAGAGGAGGCTGCAGCATTCCAGCCCTCTGGACTTGGTCAACGCACCCCTCACACCATTACAAGGTATGCAATTCAAGGCAGAACCAGTGGATGGACATGGAGAGAGAAGCTGACTGCACTGCACAACTCTACTTCATTTAGCAACTGTTCTTGAATTTTCAACTAATAATGCAGATATTAATAGTTCAACAATGAAATTTGGTAATAAGTTCCAGAATTAATTAATTAACACAGGGACCACTGGAGGTCAGCTAAGACGTTCTATTTGAGCAATAATCTTGCTCACTCATGGTCATGTGGCTATCAACCAAGGCAGTACTGTCCTGTCCCTAGCAGATTACTCTCTTCAGGCAGAGCAGGAGCACAGGAGCAGGAGGATAGGGAACTTATATTGTTTTGCAATTTATATGTTTAGGATGTGGAAGGCTATAATATACTATTTACTAAAATCACGTTTTCTTAGGACTATTTTCATTCTGAAGTATATTTCAAGTACATATTAAGATTAACTTATACACTGACCACATACTAGCTGAGTATCACAGGTAAAAAAGGTGGAAACCATTCACATAAGCATTTTAGGTGACAAAAATCAGCTTACAATGAAACACTGGTCACAGACAATTCCCAAAATAAGTGAAATGTGGATACTATGAGTCCATGATCACATAATACTATTATTTTCATTCATATTCTGATAAAACTCTTAATTTTTAAATGTAATCATTACATATCTGAATGAAATCTATGAATAAAAGAAGTCCTCTGTGGTTCTAAATATTGAAGTTTCTTTTAGTAACTATATATAAGTGAATGCTTTCAGTAGCTAATATGCTGTCATATATAGAGTTAACCTAATTCTTTAGGAAAACGACTTGAAAAACAATTTTGCAGCTTAATCAAGATCTGATTGATCAATAAAGATGGACTGAAAATGATAAATATGAACTGAATCCACCTGAGCTTTGCCAAGAACTGCATTCACTTCATTGTAATTAAATGTTTCGGAATCTTTGAAGACGTGCTTAAAAGCAGATCTCATGTTCATTTATAGGACAACCCTTTTCTTTGGACAACTTGGAAAGTTGCATTATAAACCAAAAACGTAAGCACAAATATTCTGACCTTTTCACATTTACTAATCCTTCAAGTTCTTTTGACTTATAGGCTGCTTTCTTTAAAATTTCTCCAGGAACATCTGCTAGTTTAGCCACATTCAGTCCATAACTCCTTGCTGCTATTCCTCTGGTTATTTGATAAAGAAAAGTGACAAAATCAGGCATTTGTTCTTCTTCACCTATGGGAAAAAAATCAAAACAGAACAAAACAATGGGGGATTGAAACCACACCAGAAAGATGAAATACATTAGGAGACAAAAGAAGACATTTAAGTTCTTATAATTGTATTCTATTAAAATTTACAATCTGAAAAAGAAATCTATTGTTCCTGGCCACTTACCAGGTACTACAATCAATTTTACATACCTAGAAAAAGGGTAAATACTGTTTTGAAACTGTTTTTGCGTTTAAGATTTTTATGCACTTAAAACAGTTTTAACAATTATTTGTTGCAAAATTTTAACTCAACTTCTAAATGGTTTTGATAAATGATACAATATAATTTCTTTCTCCTTTTAAAACAGATAAATATTTCATGTTGTATAGTCTAAATAACAAGAATGAGAAATTTCGGTTTATTAAATATTCTGATTAATGAAGAGTCATAAATACTGAAGTGCAGCCTGTTCAGTACCGCCTAGATCCCACTGAGGACTGAAAGATTTATGCCCCAGCTATCAGGAAGACTAATAGCCTGCAACCCTCAGCTTTGGGCCCTCTGTAGGGGAATGACTGCAGCTGAAGAGTACTGCCTCACCCAGGGGCACACCCCTTTTTTGAGGCAGTGGGCATCCAATGACTGGTTGCTATAGGGGTTGGCATGTAGCCTCTAACAGGGCCACCAAAGATTCCTGCCTCCTAGTGTTCATGCCCTGTGTCAGTCTCTCTCTTCAAATGTGGGCTAAACCCACTGACTCACTTCTAATAAGCAGAATATGAAAACAGCAATAGGAGGTCACTTCAGAAATTAGGTTGCATAAGACTGTGCCCTCTGTCTTGGTCACTCTTACTTTCTTGCTTTCTTTGAGGAAAGCCAGTTGCTATGTTGTAAGTTACCCTATGAAGAAGCTCACATGGAAACTACTCTCCTCAATAGTCAGTGAGGGACTACCAGTTGCCATGTGGGTGAGCTTAGGAGTGGATTCTGCATTCTGAAGTTTGCCAATAGGAGTGGGCTGGAAAGCCAGTTACCTCAGTCAAGGCTGCCAGTGACTGCTGCCCTGACCTTGTACCTTGATGTAGCCTTCTGAGAAACCTCAGAGGTGCTTGGTTAAATTGTCCCTGGATTCCTGACCATGAAAATTAAGAGATAATAAATGTGTTTTGTTGTTTTAAGTTACTTCATTATTTATTGCATATTGTTTGAAATTACTTCAAACTAATAATGCTAACTAAAGAAGTATATAAAGGCCCTGCCCCATTACCTCCAAGGTGAGGTAACTCTGAAGGACCATCCCAGGCTCAGAGATCTCTGCAGAGTTTACTAAAGACTATGACCCAACCCAGCCTAATACTGCTCAGTCCTGCCCTCTGGGTTGATCACAAGGGCATTCTCCAATAAACTTCCTAAATGCAAACCTCAGAGTTTGATTCCTAGGGAACCCAGTTTGTTATACAAATACATATGCATAAATTTAAAACTTTTAAAGAATTAGGATATAATGAAGTACAATAATATGAAAATAAAACTGTACACAGTTTAATCTTTGTTAAACAAAGTACCTCAGGATTATGCAGCTTTTCTTAAAAAAATTCAATATAATTATACTGTGTTGCAAAAATGTCCAAAGTGGACCCAATTTACAATGATTTTGTGATCCTAACACATACTGTAAGCTTATCAAGCGATTTTTCTTACTTCATTTATCAAATGTGTATGCTTTTACTTTTTCATCATTGAAAGATTAAAAAAAAAAAAAGACTGAACACAACAGTGAAAAAATACAATGGAATTTTCCTTATCCTCCTCCAAGAACTCAGCAACAGACAAATAATAGCTTCCTAAAAGTAGTTGCTAGAAGTGGGAGTTGAAAAGAATATCGATGTGCTCAAGAGTACACAGATTACAACATGCATTACAAACCACTAAAAATACCATTTGCCTCAAATAAACTTCAGGAACACGAAGAACAGGTGAGGAAGTGGGTGGGGATAGATTAGGGAAGATACATGTATGCAGAAACCGGTGTCCGCAAACCTGGATGATTCTGTTTCTCTTTGATGCTCACAAGACAAAGAGTGAACAGCAGTGAAAAGCAAATTTTTTTTTTTTGGTGTGATCCTTCAAAATTCTGAGTGAAAATGACTTTCAACCTCAAGTTCTAGTTCTAGCTGAATTATAAATCAAATATGAAGGTATAATGGAGACATTTTCATTCATGCTGTCTCAAAAATTTTACCTTATATAGTTGATGTCACCAGTGGCCTACCCAAAACCTATTTCACCTTTAAACACGTGCGTGCATGCGCACACACACAAAATTATAAAATAGCTATAAACCAGAGCCAAATTACATAATGTATTATACTGCCCTAATGCCTTCCTTCACATACCTCAGCACCTCAGCAAAAACTGAGACTGAGTGTCACCATAAGCTGTCCAACATAGTATTAACTATTGTAGTTCTCATACCTTCCAGGTAAAGAATGTGGCCACTTTTAATCAGTTGGGGGACCACTTTTGGTTATGTTATGCCTCAAGACTCCTTTATCCTCTTTGTGTGGAGGTGTGTGTGTGTAGGATGGAGATACAGAGGCACAGGGAGCCAGGTGGGAGAGAAGATAAATAAAAACAACTCAATTCTTTATAGACTCACAATGGAAGTTCTTGGTGAGGACTTAACTTATGAGCTATGACCCTTTCTTAAGTGGATATTTTGAAAATTGATTTGGTACTTTATGGAGTCAGTGAATATAATAATTCATGTTTCTGCTTATTATAAGAAAACAGGAAAATTCATTTTGAAGCCAAACTTCCTTAGAAGTTATTAAAAAGATGTGTGCTGATCAAATAATTCCTGAAGTCACTTTTAGAATAGATTCATAAAAATTCAGAGACAGATGAAGTTAGCTAACTTGTCTAAGATTTTATAGATTGAAATAGACAAAAACACAGCTTTCCTGATGGCTGGTCCATTGCCTTCTCTACCACATCAATGGAAACAGGGACCATCTTAGAAGCCAGCTAAAAGACCTTAGGGGATTTTTCTGATGATTTATGCAAGGACCTCTAACTTAGAAGAAGAATTAGGTTAGGGCTAACAGATGAAGTGTGGATACAGCCAGGAACAATACTGGAAGTGAACAATGGTTCAATCTTCAAAATTCTGAGTGAAAATTACTTTCAACCTCGTTTTACTCTAGCTCAATGAAAATCATATATGAAGGTACCATGGAGACATTTTCATTCATGCAAAGTCTTAAAAATTTTAACTTGTTTAGTTGATGTCAGCAGAGGCCTACCTAAAATCAATTCCAACTCTAAAAAAAAAAAAAAAAAAAATGCCTGATATTAGTGTAAGGAATCAGCTCTCTGACCATTTAACTCAGGGAATAATGTCCTCATATCCAGCTCCAAATGTTGATCCTGATTAATCTAGGCAAATCAAAGTCACTCCTAAAATCCTCACTTATAAGGACTGGCTTAAGAATAGGAAAGACAGCAGAATAAATCTAACATAATTTTGATATATGTGCATATGAAGATATCTAAGTGAACCCCACCATAATGCCCACCCATAAGAAAGGGATCCTAATTAGAATAAGATAAATCCTATGCTTGTATAATTCTATCAAAATGGATTCTACTGTCATAATAACTAAGAAGAACCAATAAAATAAAATTTAAAAAAAATGAAGATGTATCCTGGTGTGGTAGCATGTGCCTATAATCCCAGCAACTTTGGAAGGATGAGAAAAGAGGATCAAAAATTTCAGCCTCAGCTATTTAGGAAGATCCTGCCTTGAAACAAAAAATAAAAAGGGACAGGGGTCTAGCTCAATGGGAGAGTGTCCCTGGGTTTAATCCCCAGTACAAACAACAACAAAACAAAAACAAAAAGAAAACAATGAGGATGTGATTCAATTCTGAAAACAGGATGGGACAATTATGAGATAATTAGAAGGCATCTCAGAAAAAGTTCCCTCATTCCTAAGAGTCACAGGAGGGGCTGGTGGTATAACTCAGTGGCAGAGCGGGTGCTTAGCATGCACAAGGCCCTGGGTTTAATTCCTAGAACATCAAATAAAAAAACAACTAAATTTAAATTAAATAAAATTTAAAAATTAAAAAAGTAAGATAATAAGATAAAGAGTCAGGGAAAATGCTAGCCCCTTTTCTTTTGGTGGACACAGTCAATTCTGGATGAGATGCCTGAAAGAATGCAGCCATCTTGCCGCTAGTCTGATGATGGAGTAAGCCAGGTGAGAAGACAGCCTGGTGCACTGCAAAGAGGAGGAGCTGAGGTCCCACATTCCTCAAAGGATCCTGTAATGTGAGATTACATACAGTATCATCTTTTGTTTGCACCACTACATGTCCAACTATGTTGTTACTTGCAATCAAATGCATAGAAGGAAGGATAAGAGAACTCCCAGGACACCACAAAGGCAGCCTCAGGACAGTGCTCTGCAGCAGACCCAGAAAGCAACTAGTTCAAATGCACAGGAGGACAAAGGGCTCCATCGGGAAGAACCAAGTGGGGAAAAATACATTGAATTACATGGGAAAATGTCTAGAGAGACATTTTACAAAGCTCTTGGAGAGTAAAGGAAGATTTAGCTACAGACTCAAAGAAAAGAACAAAATGCATAAATAAAAATGAAGCAATTCTTATCTTTAAGAAAATAGAAGCAGTTTAAGTAAATGTACTTGTCTCCATACTTGGCTCATCAGTAGGCAATATATCTATTGCAATAACAGTTAAAACAACAAACCTGAATGAAACAGAAAAAATGTGAACGACTATACTGGGAAGTCAGAGGAAGGGAAGGCTGAAGTCCCAACTAACACAATGAAAGGACAATCATGTGTTAAGTTGATGGATCAAGGGATAGGAAACATGCGTATTATTTAGAAACCTGACAGAAATAGAGGAATGAGTTCAAAAGGCCTTGGACCTGGGATTGGGAGGGGAATAGCGTGAAGGGCCAGAAACTTGTTAGCAGAAGCCTTTATCATCATTTCATTTTAAGAATTATGCTCATGGATAAACTTTTAAATCAATAAAATAAAATGCCAGAACACTTAAGGGGAAGGGATAATGCTCTGGGTTAGCAGTCAGTTCACATTGAATGCTCAGTGGCACTGATTTTGCCTCTTCCCTGCTGGTGAACTTTATTTTATTTGTCTCATGGGTTTTAGCTTATAAATTGTCTTCTGTCACATTGGATGCAGATTAATAGATATGAAACTACTTCCATGAGAGAATTTATGATGTGTTTTTCAAGACTGCCTGGTGGTAAAAGGCAGGAACTGTCTAACATTAAATTTATCTTAGGTCCAGTACTTTGCTTTATTTGGGCCAGCTGCCTGATTTCTTTTTCAGGTTTGTTCTTATTACTTTTCCAAAATAAAATTTGGACTCTGGAGTGTCTTGGATAATGGAAAATCCATTATAATTCCCTAATTTTGCAAAGCACCACAGGCTAGTAGCTTAAAAAAAACTACTACTGAATAGGGGGAAAAATATATATATATATATGTATGTTAAAGTCTACTAGATTACTTAAGGAACTTGAATTTATTTCTACTGGCCAATGGTGTTCTTTTTGATAAAATGTCTCATTTCTGTGACAGTAGCAATAAAGTCCAGGAAAGATACTGCAGATCCTCATTGTGGACCTAGTAGAATGGAAGTGAAGAGGACCTGGAAGCAAAAAACATGGTTTAGTCCCTCAGGTATGTGGCTGACACGGGCAAGCTACTTTACCTGAATGAGATTCAGTTTCCTTATAAAAAGATAACATATATGTCCAGTATGAGAGACAGTCCTTAGTAAGTAATTAACATTAATAGTTTGGGGGAAATACAGGGCATTTTTGAAGATGACTAATAATACTCTGCACTTGACTATCAAGGCATCTTTCCTGGGATGGTAAGAATCATCTAAGAATGTAAGGAATGAAGAGGAACTTTAATGTCACCTCTACCTTTACCCATTTCATCTGGAAAAAAAGTTGCCACTTCAAACCAGATGAGGAGGACCACAGAAGGAATCACAGATAACATACATACATACATACATACATACATACATACATACATACATAAATAAATAAATAAATGTACACTTTGCTTGACCCAAAGCTTACAGCAAATGAATCTGGACAAATGCTATTTATAACTAACATTCATTGCTTTCATTATTAATAAGCAGTAAGTTCATGTTCTTCTAAAACCTGAGTTATTTGATAACCAATATTTTACTTGTACCTACCACAGGAATATCTCATACCTGGATCTTGTTTGCTTTCATCCTCACTGACCAAGAATCCCATGTGGTAATTCCCCACCTGTTGTGCATAACTTTTTTCTAGTTCACAAACTGGTGGATAATGGGTGACAAAGAGGGTTAAGGATTTCACCTAGGGCAATAAGACATATAGTAAGTGTTATTTTATTTTTAAATTTTACTTTAATTAAAACTTTTCTTTTAACACTTTATGGAAAAATTTCAAATCTTCATAAAAATTGCAAGAAAGTACAATATACTCTTTATCCTGCAATATGTATAATCAGAAAAATGAGAGATTATACTCCATATATGTATGATTTATCAAAATGTATAAATGCATTCTACTGTCATGTGCAACTAATTAGAATAAAATTTAAAAATATTAAAAAAAAACAAAAAATGCAACCAACTGGTAATATTTTGTCATATTCCCTTACTTTCTTTCTCCCTAATGTAAACACACATACACTTTTTCCTGTACCTTTGAGAATTAGTTGCGGACATGATTCCTAAAAACTTACTTTTATCTTCTAAAAACAAAGTTTTTTATATAACCAGAATAAAATTATTACACTCAAGAAATTTATAATTATAAAATACCTAGTTCATATTTTCCCCTAAATGTCCCAATAATGTTCTTCTCCATCCTTTATTGTCTTTTATGACATTAACACTGATAAGTGATTATAGCAAAGTGGCAGTATGTGTTTATATACAAAAAGACAACTGCTTTCCTATATATCAGCAATGAAGAAGTAAATTTTAAAAAATGAAAAATATACCATTTATATTAGCACTCTCAAAATTAAATACTTGGGTAAAAATCTAACAAAATATGTATGAGATTTATGTGACAAAACTATATAACTCCAATGAAATAAAAAAAAAAAAAAGAAGAGCTAGATAAGTAGAAGATAAATCACATTCATGGATAGGAATGTGGTAAATCACATCTAATACCATCAAGATGTCAATTCTTCACAACTTGATCCAGAGATTTAATGCAACATCAAACAAAATTTGGGCAAGATATTTTGTGGTTATCAGTAAATTATTTCTAAAGACTACATGGAGAGGCAAAAGAAGCTGGAAAACCTAGTACTAAAGAACAAAACTGGAAGACTGATGCCACTCAACTTCAAGATTTACTATAAAGCTACAGTAATCAAAACATTGTAGTAGGGCTGGTTTTGTAGCTCAGTGGTAGATACTTGTCTAGCATGTGTAAGGCACACATGCTAGCACCGCAAAAAAATAAATAAAATAAAGTTACTGTGTAAAAAAAAAATTGTAGTTTAAGTAAAAATTAAATAGGTCAATGAAACATAATCAACCCACATGAATAGAGCCAACTGATCTTTAAGAAAGTGGTAAAAACAACACAATGGATGTGGCTGCATCTCTGTAGTATGCTGATTTTAAGTCCTTCAATTGATGAGTGGATAAAGAAACTGTGGTATATATATACAATGGAATATTACTCAGCCATAAAGAATGATAAAATTATGGCATTTGCAGGCAAATGGATGAAATTGGAGAATATCATGCTAAGTGAGATAAGCCAATCTCAAAAAGCCAAAGGACGAATGATATCGCTAATAAGTGGAGGATGACACATAATGGGGGGGAGGGAAGGGTTAGTGTTAGGGTTAGAGTTAGGGTTAGGGAGGGGGGCAAGTATGGAGGAAGGAAGTACTGTATAGAGGGTAAAGAGGGGTGGGAGTGGTGGAAAGGGAAAAAATAACAGAATGAATCAAACAACATTACTCTATGTAAATTTATGATTACACAAATGGTATGCCTTTACACCATGTACAGAGAAACAACATGTATCCCATTTGTTTACAATAAAAAAAAAAAAAACACAATGGAACAAGGATACTCTTCAACAAGCGATGCTGGAAAAATCGGACATCTACATGCAAAAAATGAACCAAGACACAGATATTACACAAAAATTAACTCAAAATCAATCAAAGACCTACATGTAAAACACAAAACTACAAAACTCCTAGAAGATAACATAGGAGAAAAAGTCTAGATTGGGCTCAGCAATAAATAACTTTTTACCTAAAACAGCAAAGCATGATTCATGAAGCAAAGAACTGAAAAGCTAGACTTCATTAAAATTAAAATATTCTGCTCTGTAAAAGACAATGAGACGAGATGGCAGACTGGGAGAAAATACTTGCAAAAGACACAACTGATAAAAGACCTGTCATACTGAAACAGTTTTCATGCTGTTTCAACAACATAAAAACAAAAAATCTGGGTAAAATATGGGCCAAATACCTTAACAGACACCTTACCAAAGACTATATACAGATAGCAATATGGATAGGAAAAAAATACCAATTAAAACAATGAAATACCACCAAACATTTTAAGAATAGCCAAAATTAGAACACTGACAATACCAAATACTGCCCAGGATGCAGAACAATAGGAATGTTAATTTTTGCTAATGGAACCAAAAAATGGTATAGGGTCTTTGGAAGACTAAATAGCAGTCTCCTACAGAACTAAACATACTCTTACCATAGGATCCGGCAATTGTGCTCCTCAGTATTTACTCAAAGAAGTTGAAAACTTAAGTCTACACAAAAATAGGCAAACAAATGTTTATAGTGTCTTTATCCATAATTGCCAAAAATTAGAAGCAACTGAGATATACATCAGTAGATGAATGGATAAATAAATTATGGTAAACCCAGATAATGGAATAGTAGTTGGCACTAAGAAAGGAACGGGCTACCAAGACAGGAAAAGATGCAGAGGAAACTTATATGCATATTATTAAGTGAAAGAAGCCAGGCTGCAAAGGTTACATGCTGTATGATTCCAAGTACATGACATTCTGAAAAGGCAAAAGTACAAAGATAAAAGTAAATAATGGTTTCCTGGGTTCTGGGGAGAGGGGAATGAAAAGGCAAAGCACAGAGGATTTTTAGAGCAGTGAAAATAATCTGATACTAAAATAGTGAATATATGTCTTTACACATTTGACCAAACCCATAAAAGGTACAAGCCCAAGAATGAACCCTAAAGTAAACTGTGGTCTTTGGGTGATACTGACATGTAAATGTAAGTTCATCAATTGTAACAAATAGACTGCTCTGGTGGGGGTATTGATAATAGTTGAGGCTGTGCATGGGTAGGGGCAGCGGGTATATGTGACATCTCTGTGTCAATCTCCTTTCAATTTTTCTGTGAAACTAAAACTTCTCTAAGAAATAATGTCAATGTTTTTTAAATATGGTTAAGTCTTCTGTTCCTGGAGAATCCTTTTATAACACTAAGTTTGAGGGCATGATTTATAATGTAGTCATACTTACTAACACACTACTATCTAGCAGAAACCATGAAATCCAATTTTAGGGTGCCAGGTTCAGTTCTGTCATAATTTGTTCCTGAAGATTCTTAAATCAATGTTTAAAATGTGAACTGGTGGCACTGATGGGACTTACGTAGTTTCTATAATGATTAAGGAACTTCCTGAGCTGCAACTTTTTTCAAATAAATAAGAATATTTTTTAAAGGAACAATAAAAAAAATTATTTTAAAGGAGAAAATGTCATTGTTATCTATATAATCTAAATAAATGTTTAAACAAAATCTGGTTCTCTCTTGAATCTTCACTTCTAGGATGACCCCCACACACACAAAAAAAGGAACAATGGTCATGCCAAAGGACCATGGCCATGTACAGCCTATGTGCTGCACAAATGGCAAGCAATGGGAGAATGCCCCAGGACAAAACCACTAAGTTTGTCGTGTGATACACAGCAGAGGTCATAGTCATCGGGGATATTTCCACAGTGATTGTCTATGACATCGTGGTGCTTCCCAAGCTGTATGTGACACTGTAGTCATGTGTTGCTTAATGATGAGAATATGTTCTGAGAAATGTGTCATGAGGTAATCTGTCCCGTCTGTGAAAATCATCAAGTGTACATGCACAAACTAAGGTGGCAAAGATGTCACTGGGTAATATGATTTTATAGGATCACTGTCATCTGGGTGGTGGGTGGCTGATTGAAAGGTTGCTATGTATGTGGCCCACGTCTACGTTATTGTGTGACTTGTGCCATTCACAGCAAGGTAACAAGGAATCAGTCCTGTGCAGCCAAACCACCCTAGTCCAATTAAGACCCACAGGTGCTGCTCCATGACCTGCACAAAGCAGTGTAAAGAATGGAGTCCTTAAGGACTGAAGGAAAGTGGTCTTCTGTGGGGAAACAAAAAAGGGAAAGTAAACTTTAAAAATATACCAAAAACTGAGGGCCACAAAAGTTTAAAAAAGAAAGAGGAATTTTAGTTTGGAAAGAAAATATGTTTTTATCAGTTATTTAAGGAAGAGAGGAAAAATGAAAACAAGGTAAAGAGAGACAAAAGAATAAGAAAATATAGGACAAAACAGGAAAAGAAAAGCTGAAGAAGAGATGAAGCTGAAGAGGGGGCATGTGGTAGAAAGAAGAAAGAAAAAGAGAACAAAATGAACAAAGAGCTAATAAAAAGGGAGAGAAGACAGGGGTAGACAGCTGAACACTGAGATGTTTAGAAATGCTCTCTGAATGCACTGAAAGAGTGATTTTACTGAAACAGAGAGACACAGAGATGAGACCAAAGGTCTTACACTGAGATCTTTTATGACATCAGTGAAAAACTGTTCACAGGGTAGGAACTATCTTTTTGTCTTTCCTTGAGGAATGGGCTGAAGTGAGTGGTCCCTACTCTTGATTTAGTCTGCCAACATTAAAAAGATAGAGTTATGGGTGAAAATCTTGCCAGGGAGACCTTTCTCCTAAAACCAGGTTTATTTTTCTTTAAACAACTATGAAATTTATTTAGGGCCAGTCTAAGTTCAGAGTAAAGCATTGGAGTGACCAATCACAGGGATAGGTCCATTTTAACAAAGGTAATTTTGTGTATTTGAAGATGGAGGTCAAGAAAAAAATTTTGTAAAGTATGCAGCATCCATGTAAAAAAGGGTATGCATGAAGGTATATGATCATAGTTGATAATAACTTATTATATATTTCAAAATAATTAAGAGACTAAATTTCAAATATCTCACCACATACACATACACAGAAAGGGAGGTGATGGATATGTTAGTTAGCTTGATATAATTATTCCACATTGTCTATATATCAAAATATTATAATGTACCCCCAAAATGTACACTATTATAACTTGTCAACTGAAAATAATATTAGTAAAAAACTAATTTAAAAACATATGTAGGGTACTTACATCTCTAATAAAATACTCAAGGGTGGCATAAGCAATGGCAATTCCATCATGGGTGCTTGTCCCTCTTCCCAGTTCATCCAAGATAACCAAGGACTGTGATGTTGCTTTTCTGATTATTTCTGCTGTGTCAATCAATTCTTCCATAAATGTACTCCGTCCTTTATATATATTGTCTGCAGCACCCATCCTACAAGTAAGATGAAAATACCTTGACTTTCCTCTGAACTTTCTTTTTAGGAAGCCAAAATTTATTTTATGAATAAATTTAAAAAGAACCCAAGGAACCTATAAAGGTATTTGAGCCAACAATAGCTAAAATTATATTAAACAAAAAAAGCCTACACTGGATGGAAACAGTACATAACAACAAATTGCACCTTGTAAGAACATTTTGGAAGGAATGCGATATTGAATGGAAAGAAACTTCTGACCCCGCTTTTGTTTCTACAAATAATTCCAAAGCTAAGTCTTGATAGTCATTGTTGCTATGCTTAAAAATCCGTGAGCAGTAGGATCCTGTACAATTAAGCGGGGATTAGTGGGGTCTTTTTATTTTGGTACCAGGGATTGAATCCAGAGGCACTTAACCACTGAGTCCTTTTTTAAATATTTTATTTAGAGATGGTCTCACTAAGTTGCTTAGGGCCTTGCTAAGTTGCTGAGGCTGAATTTGAACTTGTGATCCTCAGCCTCCCAAGCTTCTTGGATTATAGGCATATGCCACCGAGCCTGAATAGTGTTTTTTTTTTTTTTTTTTTTTTTTTAAGAAAATTTCACATTGTTATTACAAATTAAAGACCTACAAAATAACTTACTTACATATGTTAAAACTTTTTACTAGAACTAGAATTATAGATGCTTAGTAACCTTGGACAGCAGCTCAGAGAGGTTCCCAATGTGAACACAGTTTCTACAGATGTTAAGAAATGTTAAGGGTTTCTTTCCAGTTAGACTTCTTAAAGCTTTTAACATTCAACTACACATTGTTATTTCTTAAAGAAGGGTCTAGTTCATAGTACTTCTTTAACTCATTCAACTATGGACCCCTGAAATTTCTTCTAGAGCACCAGAGGTAATGTTTTACAGTCACTTTTGGGAGAACACATATTAAGTATAAAAAGAATCTGAAAAGAAGAATAAGAAATAATTAGGTCATTAGTCAATTTTAAAACCTGGAATTCAAGTTTTTGACCTGCTAGCCATCTTTGTGTGAATCCTGGGAACTATTTTCTCGGCAAAATCTCCTCATCAATTTTTGTATTGCTTTAATAGTTCACACAGTAAGTACAGTACATACTTCGCAATTGACCTACAGCACCATAATGTACCTCTCATTTCTGAATCAACTCATAGTGAAAGCAAGCCTTTACCAGCTATGTGGCCACAGCCCTACGACAGCAGGAGACACAAAGTGTGATGTCCACAGATGAGTGGGCCTTGGAACTGCTCCAGTGACTACTTTTAGAACTGTAATTAACTATGTCTATGATGGAATTAATAAAAAGTGTTTATCACTGTCAGTGTTACCCATTTTAAAATCAATAAATATAAAACAATTTCTGAAATGCTATTAAGAACATTCTAAATACTTGTTCAAAGTTCCAGCACTACCTCGATTTTCAGTGTTTACTAATGTCTCATTCCTGCCATAAAGCAAGTTTATTAAAATTTCCTTTTTCTGAAACAACTCTGTATTCTTCAGAATCACATTTGATCCCTATTTGCCACTGTTTGCCTTTATTTCTGCCACGTTGTGAGCTGACAAAAAAATCTTTGATCCATAATAAAATGCTCTGATGAGGGAAATATTCTGAGTCTTTAATTCCCAGGAATTGGCAAAACAAGTAAGCACTGGATAGGATTTTAATACAGCTGAGTGCAGAGGCACATGCCTATAATCCCAGTGGCTCGGAACACTGAGGCAGGAGGATTGCGAATTCAAAGCCATACTCAGCAACTTAACAAGGTCCTAAGCAACTCAGGGAAACCCTAACTCTAAATAAAATATAAAAAAGGGCTGGGGATGTGGCTCAGTGGTTAAGTGCCCCTGAGTTCAATTCCCGGAAGTTTAAGTTTTCTTAAGTGTTTTTAAAAACAGTAAAGTAATAGGGTAGTTTAGTTAGAAATTTCAGGAATTATATAATGATCTTGGGGAAGTTATTCTTAGGCAGATACACACATATACATATAAAATGTTTGATATATTAAAGTTTTCAAATTAGGAAAAGATGAATGATAAATCAATGAAAAGATAATAGTTGATTTGTTATTTCAGGAAAAAAAGTATGTCCCTACTGAAACCATATCCCAAAATAACATTTAATGTAAAAATAGAAATTACAAATATACCAAGCTAGTTAGATAAAATTTAATCTCTACGTGAGATTAATCTAGATAGGTGAGTAGATGGCTTTATATACGTGGCACCAAAACATGTGTTTAGCAAAAAACATAATACAAAAGTTAAAGGTAAGTCAATATCCTTGATAAACACAGATGCAAAAAATCATATTAAAATAACAGCAGTCAGACATAGTGGCATATGCCTGTAATCTCAGTGACTTGAGAGGCTGAGATAGGAGGACTGCAAATTCCAAGCCAGCCTCAGCAATTTAGCAAAAGCCTGAAGCAACTTAGTGAAACTCTGTCTCAAAATAAAAAATAAAAAGGGCTGGGGATGTGGCTCAGTGATAAGGTGCCTCTGGGTTCAATTTCCAATGCCCTCCCACCAATATATATCTATGAGCAAACCACATACAAAACATGTTACCATCATCAAGCGTTTCATCCCATGGATGCAAGGTTGGTTCAACATAAGAAAATTAATAAATGCAATTCACCACATAAATAGACTTAAGAACAAAAATCACATGATTATCTCAATAGATTCACAGAAAGCATTAGACAAAGTCCAGCACCCATTTATGTTTAAAACACTAGAGAAAATAGGAACAGAAGAAACTTATCTCAATATTGCAAAGGCTATATAAGACAAATCCAAGGCCAACATCATACTGAATGGAGAAAAACTGAAAATATTTCTTCTAAAAACAGGAACACAAGGATGCCAACTCTCACCACACCTATTCAACATAATCCTGGAAACTCTAGACAGAGCAATCAGGCAAGAGAAGGAAATTAAAAGGATATGAATTAGAAAAGAAGAGGTCAAATTATCTCTGTTTCCTAACGACATGATCTTATGTTTAAGAGATCCCAAAACTCCACCAGAAGGTTTCTAGAGCTGATAAACAAGCTCAGTGAAGTAGCTGGATATAAGAACTGATACATAAATCAACTGCTTTCCTATACACCAATAATGAATCTGAATAAGAAATTAGGAAAAGTGTTCCATTCACAAAAAATCTAAAAAACCTAACAGGAGGTGAAGGACCTCTACAATGTAAACTTCAGAACAATGAAGAAAGAAACTGAAGAACACTTTAGAAGATGGGAAGTCCTCCCATGTTCTTGGATAGACAGAATTAATATCGTCAAAAGGGCCATGCTACCAAAAACATTATACAGATTTAATGTAATCCTTATCAAAATACCAATGATATTCTTCACAGACCTATAAAAAGCAGTTCTAAAATACATCTGGAAAAAGAGTGACTTAGAATAGCCAAGATAACCCTGCTCAAAACAACCTAGAGCAAAAAGAGTGATGCTGGAGGCATCATAATACCAGATCTCAAATTATACTACAGAGTTACAGTAACAAAACCAGCATGGTCCTGGCATCAAAACAGACATGAAAACCAATGGAACAGAAGATACAGGGACTCATCAATAGTTATTAGACAAAATGCCAAAAACAAACACTGAAGAAAAGAGCCATTCTAACAAACAGTCCTGGGGAAACTGGAAATACATTTGTAGAAGAGTGAAACTTGAACCTGATCTCTCACTCTGAACAAAAGTCAACTCAAAGTAGACCAAAGACCTAAAAATTAGACCAGAAACTCTGCACCTGCTACAAGAAAATGTAGGCCCAACATTTTAGAATGTTGGCAGAGGAACCGACTTCCTTAATAAGACTCTTAATGTGCAAGAAATAAAATAAAAAATTGATAAGTGAGATGGCATCAAATTAAAAAGCTTATGCACAGCAAAGGAAACAAGAATGTGAAGATATAGCCTACAGAATGGGAGATCTTTACCTCTTCTTCCTAAGATAGGGCATGAATATTCAGAATATACAAAGAACTCAAGAAAGTTAACACAAAAAAAACCAAATAACCCAATCAATAAATGGGCAAAAGAACCAGAGATACTTCTCAAAGGAAGAAAAAAATGGTCAATAATTATATGAAAAAAATGATCAACATCTCTAGCAGTTAGGCAAATGCAAATTAAAACTATATTGAAGTTTCATCTCACTCTAGTCAGAATGATAATTTTTAAGAATACAAATAAGATTAAGTGTTGGCAAAGATGTGGGTAAAAGGGTACACTCATACATTGTTGGTGGGATTGAAAATTAATGAAACCACTCTGGAAAGCAATAATTTTCTGATTTCCTCAAAAAACTAGGAATGGAACCACAATAAGACCCAGCTATCCTATTCCGTAGTATATATCCAAAAGAACTAAATCAGCATACTACAGGAATGTGGCCACATCAATGTTTAAAGCAGCACAATTCACAACAGTCTAGTTATGGAACCAACCTAGGTGCCCTGCAACAGATGAATGGATCAAGAAGATGTGATATATACACAATAGAGTATTACTCAGTCAAAAGAAAAATGAAATTATGTCATTTGATGGTAAATGGATGGAACTGAAGACTCATGCTAAGTGAAATAAGCCAGACCCAGAAAGTCAAAGGTGGAATGCTTTCTCTGATATGCAGAAGCTAGTCCAAAGTAAGAAAAAAAAGAAAAGGGGGGATTCCATCAAAATAAAAAAAAGATCAGTGGAGCAGAGGAAGGGGACTGAGGGGGAGGAAAGAGGACTGAGATAAAGGAAGCAGTGAAATGATCAGTGGAGTAAAGAAAAGGGAACACAGGGTGGGAGGAGGAGGAGAAAAGGCAAATACTGGGCCTGAATTAGAACAAAATATTCCATGCTTTTATAATTATGTCAAAATGAATCCTAATGTTATTTATAACTAAAAAAAAATAAAAAATTAAAAAGATAATTATAAAACAAAAATTAGTATATACTTCAAATATAAAATTTGAAGGTAAGCTATAAACTGAGAAAAAATAACACATCTGACAAAGGGTTAATGTTCCCAAACAGAGACTCACAAAGTAAAACAAAATGGTGAACATTTTAACATGGGGACCTCAATCCTACAACTGCAGGGAAATGAATTCTACCAACAACCTGAGTGAGCTTGAAAGAGGGTCCACCTCCAGGTCTGCCTATAGGTGAGAACCCAGGCTTGGTTAACACCTCGACTGCAGGCCCTGGCTTACCTGTGTCTGGACTCATGAACCATGGGAATCTTGACTAATGTGTGTGTTTACCACGCTAAATTTGTGATAATCTGTTACACAGCACAGAAAACTAACAGCATAGAAAACAGCATGTTTGTGCTGTAAATATGAAAATGAGAATTTGGTGTTTATTCTTCTTGCTCCCTCAGTCTCATTCTCCTTCCAGTACCACGCTTGTTTCAGTATTTTGTATTTTTTGTTTGTTTGTTTTACCTATTCCAATAGCCTCTTTCTTTCTTTCTACCCTCACTTTCTCTAACAGCTAATCTATTTTTCACCCTGCCAGATTCATATTTTAAAATTAATCTGAGTCACATTGATTTCTATGCTTATAAACTTCAAATGGTTTCCTGATGCCTTGGGAAATAAAACTAAAATTCCTTGCATGGTTTTCAAGACTCCCTGTGTGTTCTGGCCCTAAACTCTCCAATCTCCTTCCTTTTACAGTGTACTGGAATCCCATGGTCTTGTCATGGCAATTATGCTTACACATGACATATGGTACCTACTGTCAAAAAAATAATAGCTTTATAAGATATAACTGACAAACCATTATAATCCATCCTGTATATAAAGTTCAATGATTTTTTGTATATCCAGAATTTATGGCACACCCCCTTATCTGTGCTTTTCCTTGTTATTCTGTTGGCCTGGAATAATCTTCACCCTGGTCTTTCTGTGAAATGGAAGCTTGGTCTTCTTTAAGCTACCTCTGTGTAGCTTGCTACTGACACCTTCTTAAAAGAACTGACCAGAAGGGATTATTCCTTGTCCTCTTTCTAGAAGTATTGAGACAGAACTGAATGATTTATCTTTGCATTTCCTTCACATACTAAGCAGAATTTCTTGTACATAAGATATTCAAAGCACATTAAAATGAATTATTTGTTTTCAAGACTATAATTTACTTAACACCAATTCACTCAACAGTTAATAATTTAGTGAATGTCCACCATATAAGTTTAAATTAACAAAGAACTTCTGACCATTTGTGGGAAAATTTATAGGAGACAAAGGATTTAAATTTATATTTCCCTTTTTGCTTTCATAAAAATTAGGGTATCCTTGTATATTGTTGCTGAGTTTAGTCTAAAAATCCAAAATTACAAGTCCTAAGAAACATGAGAGATTCTCAATTTCAATGGGATATTTAAAAAGTATTTTTTAATGCTTTCATGGAAAGCTTATTACCATAATATGATACTTAGTAAGTAAAAGACTGGCACACAGCCTTAATAGTATTCATGTCTACTCGGTTAAAAACTGTATTTTAAAAAGCTATTTCAAATTTAATTTTTCATAATGACCTACTGAACCCCATACTGTCCGTGGTAAAGTCAAACTCAAGCAAATGAAGTATCATTTTTTAAATGCTATTGCCTATTTTGTTTTTATCCTTCTGCTTATCCAAACTCCCTTGCTAATGTCTTCAAAGCCTTCCTCATTGGCAAGACTAACAGATCACCCATATGCCATCCTGCCCCTTCTTTAGATTCTGAAACTGCTGACCATTAGTTGTATATGCTTCTGACAATCCTAGCATCAAAGTCCAGACTGCCCCTTGGCCACCTTTTCTCAAAGGATCTATTTTCATCACAACTTTCTACAATACTGCCTAATCTAGGGAACATAAGCAACAAAAGAGGACTGCTCTCCACAGGGCTCCACACTTCCTCTGACTTTTACTTTCTATGCTATATTTGCTACAAATAATTTGGTCATTCCTTTCTTCAATGGTTTCTTTTCCTTTAACAAAGGGAAAAGCCCAATGGCAAAGAACTTGCAAACTGAGACTCAAAACTGCCTTGGTGCTGGCCAAGTTCTTAGTAGTCATTTTTACTGATGAGGTTGGACAGAAGACATTTCAGAGGTCACGTCACTTTCCCAAGGTGATAGGGTTAATATGTGGCAGAGAAGAGACAAATACAGCTTCCGATTCCTGGGCTGAGATTTTTTGAGGTGCTCCATGTCTCATGGCATTACAGGTTTTCTGTCCTTAAGAAGGCCAGGCCAGATTTCAGGGGATCTTGGGTGTATTTTTATTATGCAATGATCCTGATTCTATTACTAGACCAGTGGTTTTCAAATATCTTTTTAGCTGTGATTAAATCCTTTGTTTAAATAAAATTTTTACAAAGAAACACTCTGCATCACGTAGAATGATTTGAAAGCCACTGCCTTAGGATTCAATACAATTTCTATTACAATTCTACTTTTCCCAGTTACCTGATGATAAAGTAACAACACATCTAGCACACATTGCAGAAATGCTGGCTCATGAACCAGTCACTAATGCTACAGGGGAGTATGTATTGGCAACTGTGAGAATTGTTTATTGATAAAAAATATTTTCTGTTAACCTCCCTCTTAATAACTTCATAGTCTGCTTATCCTAGTTTGGTTACTAGAAAACTGAATAGTACCTTATAACAGAAAATAGAAGTCTGACATTTACCTTATGTTTCTATCCTTATTTTCTCTTTGACAGAACTTCTTTGGATAACCATTCTCTCTCTTATCATTCTTCTATATTTTATGGGTCTTAGTAAAGTGCCTAAAATAATATTTTGGAGCAGGATAAATTTTTAAATAATTTTAAAAAGATGTTTATAATTTTACATTAAGTTAATAATCACAAGACATTACTGGACAATGATTCTGAAATTTTTTAAATGTTAAAAGATGTTGAAAATTTAAGGAATTCTAGGATATATGTAATTACTCTATGTATATATTCAAATGTAGTAAAAAATGGAAAATGCTTTCTCTAGGTTTCATCTTAGAGTTAGTTTGCTCTGAGTTGACAGAAGGTTACAGTTATGTGATTAAGAAAAAAAATCACTGATATTTTTAGGAGTGGCGGCTGACTAATCTTTCTAATCCCCCTACTCCCTGCTCGCCTATAACCCTTATATAGGTCAACAAAGCTTAATAAAACATAAATGGAGAGAAGAAATTATTACTTTGTTGAGTCATTTTCTAAAATTGAGAACATTTTCATAAAAATGTAATTAGGAATTTGTTTCATGAGATCATGATCTATATATTTCTCAATCAGAGCAAATGGGGTGGGCCTCTGTCCCTTCAAATCACTATCTCTGGGCTTTTTTGCAAGGAAAATGCTAGCATGAGGGAGAAATACTACAATAGAGGCAAAACCGATTTTTCACATTTAATGATAAGTACTTGGAGTTTAAAATCATTAAATGGAAGCAGTAGTATTCCATGACATCAGATGCTTTTTAAAAAACAGTGATAAAACATACATAAAATTTCCCATTATGATATTTTTCAGGTGTAGAGCTCCGTGGGGTTAAAGACACTCACAATGTGGTGCAGTCACCACCACTCTCCTTTCCTATAACTTTTCATCATCCCAAACAGAATTTCTGTATCCACTAAAAATAACTTCCCACTTTCCTCTCTCCCAATCCCTAGTAACCTCTATTTTATTTTCTTTGTGAATTTGCTTATTCTAGTATCTAAGCAGTTTCTGACTTGTGTATGAGGATTTTAAAAATGTTAGCATATTTGTTTTCTTTCTGAAATTAAAGATATTTCCATTTATTTCACTTTGCTAAAATACAGGATGGATATCTAAGCTACTTGCTTTTTGGATATTATATAAATTGTACAAAAGGTAAAGAAAACCCTACTAAATAATAAAGTAATTTTTTTAAAAGGTGAAAGATGGGGTGGTGGGGAATGGGCAGGAGAAGAAAGGAGTGTGTGTGTGTGGGAGAGAAAGAGAAGAGAGGAGGAGGAGGAGAAAGAGAAGAGGAAGGGAGAGAAACCAAAAAAATAAAGGTCAATGAGAGAATGTGCTAGAAAATACCACTTGCTAAAAGATATGCAATACCATATGGTATCGGAAAGGCATAAAAATGTGAAGTAGTAAATCTATGTTGCACTTAATTAAAAAGAAACATTAGTCCATAAGAAGAATGAAATCACAATGTACTACTACATGCGTGCATTTAAAAACCTGGGAGAGCATATGCCTAAAATAACATGAGGTCTAAGTGGTAGAATTATAGGTGACTTACAGTTTTTCCTTTTTTGAGCTTTTCTATAGTTTTAAAAGTTGCACAATGAACAAGCATTACTTGTATAATTGGAAAAATATATTATTTTAAATATCATAAATGCATTTAAGACCATTTCATACTATATTGTATCATTATGTTAAGACAAGGCAGAATAACAGAAAATACCAGGTTAAGTAACCAGCTTTCTTCACAAAAGTGCAGGCAAAAATAGACAAGTGGGATTACATAAAAGTAAAAAGATTCTGCACAGCAAGGAATGTAATTAGAAGTGTGCAAAGAGAGCCTACAGACTGGGAGAAATATCTGCAACCAGTACAAGGGTTAATATTCAAATACAGAGCTTAAACAACTCAACAGAAAGAAAAAAAAAAACCAATTAAAAAATGGGCAAAGGATCCGAACAGATGTTTCTCAAAAGAAGACATGCAAGTGGCTGAAGGATATGTGAAAAAATACTCAATATCACTGATTATTAGGGAAATGTAAATTAAAATCACAAAGAGATATAATTTCACACCTGTCAGAATGGCTTTCATGGAAGAGATGAAAGATAAGTGTTGGCTAGGATGTGGAGTAAAGGGAACCCCTGCACACCATTGGTGTTAATGTCAATTAGTACAGTCATTATGGAAGACCTATGGAGAGTCCTAAAAAAACTAAAATAGAATTACCATATGATCTAGCAATCCTGCTTCTTGGCATATACCCAAATGATTTGAAATCAGTTTTAAAGAGATGCCCACTGCAGCAGCACTCAATAGCCATGTAATGGTTATGTTGGCTAACCATTGGTGATGAATGGATTACACACATTGTGGAATATCATTCAGCCTTTAGAAAGAAGGAAATTCTGTTATTTGTGACCATGCAGATGGAACTGAAGACCATTATGCTAGGTGGAAAAAGTAAGAAGTATAATACCACAAGTTCTCACATGTGAAATTTAAAACAATCAAATTCATAGATAGAGTGTTGAATGGCAGTTACAGAGGTTGAAATGGGGAGGGAATGGGATGATGGATGGCCAAAAGTACAAAATCTGCAGAGCATGGTGGCACATGCCTGTAATACAAGTGACTTGGGAGGCTGTGGCAAAAGTATCTCAAGTTCAAGGTCAGCCTCAGTCACTTGGTGAGGCCCTAAATAACTAATGAAGACCCTATCTCAAAAAAAGGGGCAGGAGGGGGCTCTGAGGTTGTAGTTCAGTGGTAAAGTGCCCCTTGGTTCAAGCCCCTTTTTTACTACCATAAAAAAAAGGGTACAGAATCTTACATGAAAAATATGTTTTTTTTTTTCCAGCTCTGTTGAACAATGTGGTGAATACAGTAAACAATAAAATACTGCACATTTTGAAATTGCTAAGAGTAAATCTCAAATGTTCTCATCTCAAAAAACTGTTAAGTGTTTGAGGTGATAGATATGTTAACTAGCTTGATTTCATGACTATACATTGTATTCATAAATCAGAACATTATTTTGTACCCCATACACTTATACCACTTAAAGTTGTTAATTACAATAATATGAAAATTCTAATGTATAACAAAAATATTTTCAGATAAAAAAATAAACAAGATTTCTTCATTTTAGTTTTTTGGGTTTTTTTTGGTAATGTTGGGGATTAAACCCAGGACCTTACACATGCTAAGCAAGTCCTCTACCGCTGAGCCACACCTCCACAGGCCCTCTTAATTTTGTTACTATTACTTTACATACTTCTATTATAAATCAATCTTCCTTATCTTTTTTTTTTTTTTTTTTTTTTGCAGTGCTGGGGATTGAACCCAGGGCCTTGCGCTTGCAAGGCAAGCACTCTACTGAGGTATATCCCCAGCCCACTCTTCCTTATCTTAAAAATGAAAATATATAAGGCAAATAAGCATATGAAAAGATGTTCCACATCATGTCATCAGGGAAATGCAAATTAAATGACAAGATACCACTATACACCTAGTAAAATGGTCAAAGTCCAGAACACCAAGTGCTGATGAGGCTATGGAGAAATAGGAACTCACATTCATTGCTGGTGATAATTCAAATGGTATAACCACTTTAGACAATAGTTCAGCAGTTTTTCACAAAACTAAACATAGTTATCATATGACCCTAACCCCTTACTATTTATTAAAAGGAGTTAAAAACTAATGTCCACATAAAAACCTACACCTGGACATTTATAGCCACTTTACTCAAAATTGCCAAAACTTAGAAGTGACCATGATACCCTTCAGCAGGTAAATGGACAAGTAAGTTGTGGTAATCTGGACAATGGACTATGTGGCACTGAAAATAAATGAATTAGCACACCCTGAAAAGATATAGTGGGAACCGAAATGCCTATTACTAGTGAAGGAAGCCTAGGTATCAAAAAGGCTACACATGTATGATTCCAACTGTTTGGCATTTTGTAAAAGGTGAAACTATGGACACAAAGTAAAGGGATTAGTGGTTACCAGCAGTTGGGGAGAGGGAGGGTGAATGAGTAGAACACAGAGGATTTTAGGGTAGTGTTTCTGGTGAGTCTCAAACCCACAGTGTGTACACCACCAAGAGGGAGTGGAGGCTTCATGTAAACTGTGGACTTTGAACAATGACATGTCAATGTAGTTTCTTCAACTAACAACTACACTGGTGGTGCATGCTGATCATGAAAAAGCTAACATGGACAGGGACAGGGACATACGAAAATCTCTACACCTTCCTCTTAATTTTGATGTGAACTTAAAACTGCTCCCAAAACATAAAATCTTCAAAAATAACGGAATTCACAGAGTCCCTTCTTTAACATACCCACTCTAACAGTTATGTGGTGGGGGTGGGGAGGAGTGTCTTATTCAGAGGGTTTGCCTGGGAGCTGCATTTAAAACAAACCAAACCAAATCTTTAGGTGACTTTGATCATAAAACAGGCAACATATACAACTATTTCTCATCAAAAAGATGAAGTGTTTGTACACACAGCTAGAGGACCTAAATAAACCCCAGGCAGTCCTAAGGCAACGTTTCTGATGCCAATAAAATTATAACAACTTACTCATGTAGTAAAATGTCAATTGTCATGTGATTCTGAGTACTGATATATACTACCAGTTAGAAGATTTGCACTCATTCAAGTTGATTTCTTTCTGTCCACAGAGTATATTTTGCATAGAGAACAAATACTTCATAGTAGGTGCTCAATAAGTATTTGCTGAATTAAACTTAATTGGACAAATTGGTTATTATCCACACAGTCAAAAGCAAACACTGAAATAATTTAAGTACTGAGTGTCTATATTACCTTCCAATTCTATTTCAGGATAAACATCTTAGTGCCATTCTAAGTACACTACAGCTCCTGAAGTTGGGGGGGGGGGGGTGTCAAAAGGAGTTTATGTGGGGAGCACAGCATGGAAACTGCTGACTACTGGCCAGTTAATGCAAATGTTCCTTTCCACCAACATTTAATTAGCATAAATAGAAATAAACATTGCTGAGAGAACAACTGCTTTGCTTTTTCAAATGACTTTCTACCCACACCTAATAACTCACTGCCTTTCCAAAACTTGATCAGTGAGTCTAAAAATGTTGAATGAGGCTTAAGTCTGCATTCATCAGGATAGGAAATAACAGATCTTATTTCAGTTATGTACTCAAAGATGTTAATGATCCTTGGAAATATGCATCTAGAAATATTTCACTAATGAGTGCATATATCACCATACACCAATATAAATATATCGCTTAGAGCCAAATATAGGTCTACCAAAATGCTACCTCAAAAATATCTTATTCAGGAAAATGCTCACTCATGTGATGTTACAATATTCAGAAAGATCCTTAATCTCTCTGTATACACCTTTTCATCCATCTACTACTTCTTATATTACATGGCACATAGTAGGCATTAAATGAATGATTATGGAACCAAAAAAATTTAAATCTAGTGTTCTAAATGTCCAGTTAATAATATAAATAAAAACAATTTAATGATACTTTAGAGTCAACTCTTATGCAAATATCTCATTCTGCTAGATTTTAATATTTTTTTTCCATTCTACAGATAGAATTTTTGAACAGCAAGGGATTGAAGTGATTTAGAATAGCAACATATTTTTAATGGAAGAATTATAAGAAACATGAAGTTAATATTATAACACATACAGTATGTTCTCAAATTTGAGACAGAAATTTTAGCATGAGATTTTAAAATGTCAGTTCTTGGGTATTGTCTTAAAGATTACAATTAAAAAGATGGGTTCATGCTTAGAAAAGACCATTTTTAACAAGCATATATAAGAATCACACTAGAGAAACAGTCCTACATAAAAAAGAGGGGGAAACAAAACCAAATTTGTTTCCACACGTGAGCCTTGAATTTAGCTCTTTGTGTCTTGGCAGTCAAGACAAAAAGGAATTAACAAGGGAGTCACCATTGGCTGATAACAGGAAGCTTGGCAGTTTGTCAGGGAAGGCCAATAAATTGCTTCAAATCTTTTTGTAAACAAGCACAGTATGCACATGGAGACAAAAAAAATACCCTAGCATTAACAACAAGCACAACAAAAATCTACCAGATGGCACTTCATGTAAAGGGCAGTTAAATAATAGAAACAAATATGCCCTTATAAGCAAACTGGAGAATAGATAGAAACTTCATCAAAGGATATTTATTACTTATTCTAATTTAATTTTAAGCATGAGGAAAAATTTTACACACTGCTGATTTTAAACTGGTATGGCCTCCTTGGAGAACATGAAAGATGCATGTTCTTACAATCCAGCAATTCTACTTCTAGATATAACCTAGATTCAGAAAAACCCACTTATGTGCTCTAGGAGACACGTACAAGACAAGTATCAGTATTGTTTGTATTTATAAGAAATTGTAATCATGGTGATTACTGGCCAAGGAATATGGGCAAACTGTGTTGTATGCATAATATAGGAAAAAATTAATGAACTAGAAGTATATGCACCCATAAAGATGAATTTCATAAATATAACACTGAGGGGGGGGGACATTTGTAGAAGAATAGACAATATGATATAGCAACACAAAAGCATACCAAATAAATCTATATATTGTTTCACAAACATACTTATGTGGTCAAATGTAGAGAAATTCATGGGATGATACCAAAGTCAAGGACAAGCAGTTAGTTATTCTGGATAGGGTACAGGGCCATGGGATTAGGGAGGATTAGGGATTTAATTGTATTGGTAATGCTTATTTCTTTAGAAAGGTCATAGATACAAAGGGGAATGTTGGATGCCTGAATTATTTAATAATAAATGAAAACTACAAGGGGATAATATTAAACTATATCCTAGTAAAAATCCTACGGTCATAATGTAATATGGTCCAAGTAGATTCCTTTCCAGTAATAACAGGTAAACAGTGGGAGGAAAGGGGAATGGACAGGGAACATGACCTGTATACTAGAGAGCAGTCCACAACAGATTAAAGAGATCAAAGAATGTCTGTATCGTAGAGACACTGAAGCCCTTAAAAAGCAGGAGGCTAATCTATATAAACTGATAGGGAAATATGGCCTCCATATATTAGAAAACAAAAATTCATGTGAACTTGATTCATTTTCAGAGGTATATTCAATAGAACTAATATTTTTACCTTGTAAAAATGCCATCCACAATCCCAATTGTTGCTTCCTCTGCAGGAACATAGGAGCCAATCTGAGCCATGATAGTGATCAATGCAACCTGTTTTATGTAGGAGCTCTTTCCGCCCATGTTTGGTCCAGTAATTATCATTACTCTTTCTGAGTCCCCCTGGAAATCAAAAAGGAAATTCACTTAAAGTATCAGAAGTTTGTATGTAATATCCATAGTTTATTCAATAAATGGAAATTCATTAGGCAAAACATTGCTTTGTGACATATTTAAATGTTACTGCATAAAACAAAATGTCTTAGCTGGCTTATTTATGTATGTATGTATGTATGTATGTATGTATGTATGTATGTATGTATGTATGTATGTATTTATTTATTTATTTATTGCAGTACTGGAGATTGAACCCAGGCAAGGCAAGCTCTCTACCAACTGAGCTATCTCCCCAGCCCTTAGCTGGCTAATTTAAAAAAAAAAAAAAAAAAAGAGGGTTATTTAGTTTGTAGTTCTGGAAGCTCAAGAGCATAGCACTGACTTTTTCTCAGCTCTGGTGAGGGCCTCATACTGGATAGTATCACTATGGTGGGAATAAAAGTCAGAGGGATCCCATCACAAGACAAGAAGCCAGAGACTGGTAGGGGCCACCTCTTTTTTATAACAACTCATTCTTGTGGGAGCTAACTCACTCCATGAGACCAGTATTAACCCCTTCTGGGGACAAGAGTCTCAATGACCTAATTACCTTCCTTGTGGCTCCACCTCCTCTTATTTCTGGTGCTGGAGGTTGAACCTAGGGCTTGTGTATATTAAATAAATGCTCTACCACTGAGCTGGACACCCAGCTGCTCAGCCCCACCTCATAAAGCTTCTACCACCTCTCACATCACCACTCTGGGGTCAGTGGTTCCAACGCACACTTTTGGAAACAAACGACATCCAAGCCACAGCAATAAATATCATAAAGGGAAAGAGGACTCTTTGGTCATCAGCCTGAACAATGCTATTGCAGAAAAGTGAATTCCTAGTATATGCAACTATTTCAAGGTATTAAAAAAGCAAATAAAGAGAAAGCTGAACTTATCATCAGACATTCTTTAATTGGCCTATCTAGGGGGTTTTCATATTGCTTATATTTAAAGTCTGCTACTTTACTGGATTCATTTATGAGTTCTAGAAGTTTTCTGGTGAAATTTTTTGGCTCCTCTAAATATAGAATCATGTCATCGGCAAATAGGGATAGCTTGAGTTCTTCTTTTCCTATTCATATCCCTTTAATTTCTTTAGTCTGTCTAATTGCTCTGGCTAGAGTTTCAAGGACGATGTTGAATAGAAGTGGTGAAAGAGGGCATCCCTGCCTTGTTCCAGATTTTAGGGGGAATTTTTTCAGTTTTTCTCCATTTAGAATATTGACTGTAGGCTTAGCACAAATAGCCTTTACAATGTTGAGGACTGTTTCCTAATATCCCTATTTTTTCTAGAGTTTTGAGGATGAAAGGGTGTTGTATTTTATCAAATGCTTTTTCTGTATCTATTGAAATAATCATGTGATTCTTAACTTTAAGTCTGTTGGTGGTGAATTACATTTATTGATTTCCAGATGTTGAACCAACCTTGCATCCCTGGGATAAAACCCACTTGATTGTGGTGCACTATCTTTTAAATATGTTTTTGTATGCGATTTACTAAAATTTTGTTAAGAATTTTTGCATCTATGTTCATTAGAGATATTGGTCTGAAATTTTCGTTCCTTGATGTGTCTCTGGTTAAAGTCTGTCAGTTTCCACCTGTCCATCTTAAAACTATAAGCATTATAACTAGATATATTCCATGCTTATATAATTATGTCAAAATGGATTCTACTATTATGTATGACTATATACACCAATAAATACAAAGAAAGAAAGAACAAAATACAGGCATAACAAATCTAATGGCCCACGGCCCTCTTTGAGGTTAGTGGTACCTAAATTTTTTAGTCATAGGTAGATTATTAAAAGAAATTTATAACATCAATTCTAGTTGTGAGTTTTGTCAGCACTTAATTATTCATTGGCATTTTAAAAAAATATGTGACAGAGGTAGATGAGCTATAGCTCTTAGATGATTTAATTTTCTAACTTCCTTGTTTAACTGATTATAGCACATAACACGTATAGACTCCTCTAAGGGAATCTGTCCAACCAGACCCCACTGCAGAGAAGTTAGCCCAAGGCATCCATGCCCTATGCTATGTGAATCCACACCTTGGCCAAACCTGCTAGTCCAAAGCAGCCAATTTTTAATGAGTCATTGAGTCTAGCATAAAAGCCCTTCTCAAACTAGGCCAATCAAATATTCTCTTAGGAGTCAACTGAAAACTATCAAGAGATTCAATCAGCTGCTAACTGGAGTAGACGCTGAAAAGCTTCACAGAACAAGGCCACAAGGCACTGGAAGACAGGAATAAAAAGTTATGAGAAAACAAAAGGTATAAAAAAAGATATATGCTAAGGACAAAGAGGGCAGTAAGTAATAAGGAACAAAAGGACAAAGAGCAAAGAGGAGTTGAGTATCTTTATGAAAATAATGTGGGATCAAAATAAAGCATTATAAGGTCTTACCACTTGGGAGAAAACTAAAAACAAAACACCCCACTTTATCCTGAAAGCTTATTAGCCACACATTTCCATTTTCCCTGATGCCAACTATGCTAGAGATGCTGTTCTTCCTGTGTCATTCCTTCTCTTATGGGACATGTGGCATGCTGAATCTCCACTAACAGAAGGAATCTGAGTGAATCAGAAAGAGCCTAGAATAGTAAGAAAAAGGGAAGGAAGTTTGGTAGGAGAACGATAAAACTAATGATAAAAATAAAATGAATTCTTCAGAGATTTAAAAAATAATAAGCCTACTAATAAATAGCCAAATATCTGATATAACCAAATATTTTTAAATAAAATGAATATATATTTTTTAAAAAATGTCAAAATGATACAAAAATGGAGAATCCAATAATCCTGTATTAAAGAAATTAACCTGTAATTGAAACCCTTTCACCAAAAAAACCTCTAAACCCAGTTAACATCCCCACTAAGTTCTTGAAAACATTTAAGAAATGGCACCACTATTACAAAAATTTTTCTAGATAATAGAACAAGAGGAAACTCTTCCCAAATCATTTCATAAGGCCAATATAATATTGATACCAAAGCCTGACAGGAACATTACAAGAACAAAAAATTTAAGATCAATTTTATCAATTTTACCTAGAAATATACAAACAAAACTCCTTAATAAACAAATACCAGGTTAAGAGCTTCTGTAAATACAAGGTTGGTTGGTCAGTTTAATATTCAAAAGTCAATCAATATCATTCACTGCACTAACAAAATAAGGAAATTATCTGATGATCTTCAATGACACAGAGAAAGCATTAAAGTTCAATATTCACTTGTGGAAAGAAGAAGATAAAGATACAAAGGGTATAAGGATTGGAAAGAAAATAATGAAACTCTTATTATTCCTATAGTTGTGTTCCCAGAAAGAAATTACAAAAATGATTAGAATTGATAAACAAATTTAGCAAAATCAAGTTAGATACTAGTTCAGTATTCAAAAGTCAACTTTAAGTTGTACATTTTAGCACTAAGTAATTAAAAATAAATATATTTTAATCATACAATTTACCACAGTATCAAAATAAGTCAAATACCTAGGAATAAATCTTAGGGATGAGTAAGTGCTTTACCCAGAAAACTATAAAACTATTATAGAAGGAAATTAAAGAATATCTAATTACAAAATAGTGTACTATGTTCATAAACTGGAAGGGTTAATGTTGTAATGCTGTACTATTAATAATGCTAAACTAATTAATAATGCTAAAATAATGCTATAGCTTTGAAAAAGAACAGAATCTAGAAGTAGATTGGCATGTGTACCATTCCTTGATTATAACAAAGATGACATTGCTGCTCTGACAAAAGATGGTCTTTTTGATAACTTGGGCTGGGTCAAAGAATGTCTATACTGAAAAACATGAAATCTTGATTCTCTACTTTACATGATAAACAAAAATCAATTCCAGATAGATTTTTGAACTACAGGAACAAATATTAGGGCCATCAGACAAGAACACAAGATTCTGATGCAAGCAACAATTTTTTAAATAGATTTCAAATCACAAGAACTATAAAAGAGAAGGCTAAAAAACTGGAGTATGTTAAAATTAAGAAGTTATATTTATCAAATGACACCATTGAGAAGGAAATTCTAAAGAGCAAAAGATATATACATTATGCTATACAATTAATATAGTATAATATTAATATATTACATATTTCCCTAAGACTTGAATCCTATAAACACATTATATACAGAGATATATATTATGTATGTTTGTGTGTGTGTATATATATAAATGAAAAAAAAAACTAAAAAGAATATGACAAAAGAAGATATACAAATGGTCACTAGTAATATGAAAAAGTGTCCAACCAACTTTAATAGTCATTAGGAAAGTGAAAGTGCAAATCAAATCATAAAAAGATACCACAACTCCATTTGTACAGCTAAAATTTTTTTAAAAAACTGTCAATGTTAAGTTTTGGCAAAGATGAAACAACAACTGAAATTCTTGTATTGCTGTTGGGGAAATTAATTGTATATCAGTTTGAAATACCTTAGGGAAAAGAAAAAAAACCTTAGCAGTATCTACTGAAACTAAAAACACACATAGCCAAAGAATTGTGTTCCCAAGTACATGTCAAACAGAAATGTAAATGATAAATAACAAAAGGTAACTGAAAGATTGTTCACAGCATTACTTTTCAAAATTGCAAGTAATTCTAATGTTGATCAACAGTGGAACAGATAAACTGTGATATAGTCATACAAAGATCTCTATATGACAATGGAAATAAACTACATGCTAAATCTGTGAATGACTCTCACAAAAACAATGTTGAGGGGGCCGGGGTTGTGTCTCAGTGGTAGAATGCCTGCCTAGCACATGTGAGGCACTGGGTTCAACCCTTAGCACCACATAAAAAATAAAATCAAGTTATTGTGTCCATCTACAACTGAAAATATTTTTTTAAATGTTGGATCAAAGAAGTCATAAATATTGTATGTTTCTATTCTTAAAAAGCTCAAAAACAGACAAAATTAAAGTATGGTGAAATAAATTAACAATCACTTTTAGGGAACAAGTAGGTACTGGGAGGAGCTACCCCCGCCTATAAGGGGCACCATTTCTACTCTACTGTTCTCTTTCTGGATTTGGATGTTGGATACTTCAGTAACTTTGTAAAAATTGACCAAGACGCACACCTAAGACCTGTGCATATTATATTTCAATAGAAGTTAGTTTTAAAAGGAAATGAAGTCATCCTCACAAATTAATCTAAAAAGCAATACAAATCCAGAAGCTAATTTTAAAATTTATTTGATAGAGAAAAAAAAAAAAAAAAAAAAAAAAAAAAAAGCACGGAAAAGTCAATACAATTTTGAAGAAGTGCAACTGGGAGGGAGATTTTATTGTTAAGCTATAGGAAATAAAACTGTGATACAACTTAAGAAAAATGCAGGCAGGGCAGTCACAGAAAGCCCACAAACCAACTATAGATGGCACTCTGGTGCATGTCAGTGGTAAGATTACAAGTCAGCCAAAAAAGATGCAATAGTCAATAAACAATGGTGGGACAATTGGGTATCCATATGAAAAAGGAGTGAGACATAACTCTTACACAAAGCCCTGCAGGTCACATCTAGATAGAGGAAGGAACTAAATGTGAAAAGTAAAACTTTTAGAAGAAAATATAGGATTTTAGATTAATAACATACAAGTAGAGAATGATTTATTAAATAAAATAGAAAAATAAAACAATTCTGTTCTCAGGTACATGTCAAACGAAATGATGCTTAACAAAAATGATTGTTCACACCAGTACTTTGTATAATTGCCTCAAACTGGAAGTAACACAAATGTACACCATCAATAAAAATATAAAATGTGATATAGTCACAGTGAATTCTTTGAGACAGTGGTAAACACATAAATCATAAAGGGAAATCACTGACAAACAAAATCACCAAACACAAAATAAAAAGGCATACAACAAGGTAATAGTATCCAGTATACAAAAGTAACTCCTACCTATTAATAACACCAAAACCAAACCAATGGAACAATGGGCAAAGGATAAGATAGGGTATTTGATGAGAGAGAAACAAAAAAGGCCAAAAAGCATATTAATAATCAGGGAAAGAAAATATAATCAGCAGCATTGTTCAAGGGTCCCACAAGTGATTGCTAATACTTATCGGAAAGAATACTGGGTAAGCATCTGAAGGAAATAAATTCAGCATGCTGAAGGGATATATGCACTCCCATGTTCATTGCTATACTAGTCACAATAGCCAAAAAGTGGAAATGACCTAAGTGTCCATCAACTGGTCAATGGATAAAGATAATATGGTACATTTACACAGTGAAATACTACTTGGTCATTAAAAAGAATGAAAATCCTGTCATCTGTGGCAATATGGATAGAAGTGGAGGTCTAAACCAGGTGCCAAAAGACAAGTAACACATAATCACACTCATATGTGGAATCTAAAAAAGTTGATCTCACTGAAATTGAGAATAGAATAGTAGTTGCCAGAGGCTGGGGAGAGTAACATTACTATGTATTTCAACGAACTAAAAGAAAAGATTTTGAAAGCTTTCCCCATGAAGAAATGATAAATATTTGAGGAGACAGACATATTTACCCTGATTTAAACACCATGCAATGTACAAATATATCAAAACCTCACATGACCCATCAACATATGTAATCAGTTAAAAATAAACTTCAACGGATGGATATGAAGACCATCAGGTTCAGAAAATCAGGGATCAAATACTTTTTTTCATATGTGGAAGCTAGAGCCAAATACGGAAAAGAAGGTGACAGTGGGGTGGGGGGGCAGATAGTGGAGAAGGTAGAGAATGAGAGGGAGAGAGGAAGCATAGGGAAGGAGAGGAAATACAGAATAAATACAACAAAATCATGTTACATGCATATATAAATGTACCAAAAAGAATTTCTCCTTTATGTATATGGAGAAAGCATAGATCAAAAATGAATAAAGGAGTTAAGGGAAGACCAGTAGAATAGAGGAAAAAAATAGGGGGAGGGAGGTGAGGAGAGAAAGGAAGGGGAATGGGATTGAAATCAAATTCCTTACATGCATTATTTTGTCAAAATGAAAACAAATATTATATATAATTATAATGCTATAATAAAATAAATGAATAATAAGTAAATAAATAAAAAAGCAATGGTAAGCAAGTAAAAAATAAATTTAAATAGAAAGAATAGAAATGTGAAGATTTTTTAAAGAATAATTTTAAAAGATAATTTTTCACATGTATCAGATTCTAATAAAGGTGAAAAGTCACTTTACCTAACATGTTGGCAAAGATATGGAGAACAATTTGGAAATGACTGGTAAAGTTAAAAATTCTGTATACTGGTCTACATGACCCAGCAATTTTTTTTTTAAATATCGACCCTAGAAAAATACACAAGGGATAAAAACAACATTTATAACATTATTCATGTACTACAGTTTGTATTCGTAAGAGAAAAAACAAATAATCTACTTTCTATCACTAGAAAAATGAATAGATCTACTTGTATGGTTACTAACACAATATTTGTGATGTACAACACAGTAGGATAGGCTCAGTAGGTCATTTATGTACACTGGAAAATACACAAAGCATAATTAAATATTTTAGTAGATACATATGTCAAATAGAAGAATAAAAGTCATGCAAAAGGATAACAACATGAGATAATGGTTACCAGAGAAGGTAGGAAGTGAAGAGGGAGGAAAAGGGGTGGCAGTTACTTAGGCATAACCCTAGCTACAGCTGTAATACACTGTTTACTTTTTAAAAACCTAAAGTAAATATTACAAAGTATCAAACCATAAACACTGGTGTGATGAGTAAATGGGTATGTTATATTGTTTTCCCTATTTTTTTCAATTTTTTAAAATAGTAAATCATCAAAAATCAAAAGAATAATTATTTCATGGATCATCCTCAGGAGCAATCAAATAACTTTTTATGAACACATCTGCGTAATTTAGGAAAAATTTGCACAACTTCCCAATGACATTTTGGTTTTGGAACTTTTAGAACACTGCATAAAAATAAAGCAAGAGAAAAAATACACAGGGAGTGGAAGAATAGTATCCTAGGGAGAACACTACAAAGCAGGGAGGCAAGTGCCACTCCCAGACTCCCCGAACTGTGCCATGCTATAAAAGGAACTGACTGCGCAGGGCCACCACACTCAATGCACAGGCAGAAATACAGGAGAGCTATGTGAAAAACATAAACCTTCTATCTTGTTGAAGCCTGGTTCCTTCCCACAACGCCTTGAAAGTTAAGATTACTTAAATTTACTGTTCAGTTTGGCTTTTTCTTCTAATGAGAATCTGTAACTTGAAAAGGTGTTTTTAAAAATCTTAGTTTAATAAATTGTTTTAATAAAAGAGTGATAAAGCACCCTAGCGTTTAGTGCTTAAAATCTGGGATTCCACTTCTGGCACCGTCATTAATTAACTAGCTACACCTCATTTCCTCATTTGTAAGATGGAGTTAAAAAAAAATCTTGAGCTTACATGAATTTTGTGAAGTTCAAAATAAATATGAAATTCCTTTGAAACTATAAATGCTACAACAATATTTGTAAATCATTATTTCTTAAAAACAGAAGGTACCTAAAACAGTCACCTTAAGAAAAAGTCCCAAAATACTATTCAATAATTAATTGAAACAGAACGAATGAACTAAGGAAATGGAAAATAGGAAACAAAAATACATTTGGCCTAAGTCAAAGGTAAAAGTCAGAAATGAAACTTATTTGAAGAGTTTGATTAAGTGAAATTTTGTGTAGAGCACTTACTCAAATAGCAGTTATGAATTTAAGTTGTGTGCAAATTGGCTAATAGGATGTATTACCCAAGGTGAATATGTAAGTCTGATATTTCCCAATGACAAAAGGAATGGCATTTTCCCTTTATACTGAACTACAAAGAAACTGTTGACTTTTAAAACCAAGTTATCACATACAAGTTTTTTATTTCATTTCTTTGACATTTAGTACAGGATACTATGATTTCTAATTCACTTGAACTTTAGGATTTGGAAACAGTTTATATGCCAAAATTAATTCTCTGTACATAAAGAGAAAATATCACGTACACATTTAGACTTCATAGTTTTAATATTTAAACAATGTTTATTTAGCTGGGAAACAGTACTCTTTTTGAACTATACACCACTGAGTGGTGAGTGACTGAGGGAACAAATGACCCTTAAAAAACTTTTTTAACCAGGTAGAGAGTATCTACCAAGACCCTACAGCAAACACCAGACAAGAGTGAAATGTCAGAAGCCTTTCCTTTAGCTCAATCAAGACAGGATGCTCACATTTTCTTAGAGATCCCAGGAAGCATAACATGGCAATAAAAAGAAATTAAAGGCATAAGGACTATAAGGGATAAAACAAAATTGTCATTATTCACAGGTCACATAATCCACAAAGAAAACAATAGGGACTCCCTAGGGGGAAAAATTATAATTAATGAGAGAATCTAGCATGGTAGTTAGATTCATGATATGGCAAAATTAGATTGTAAAATCACCTGCATTTTTCTGTAAGAGTAACAAATAATTTGAAAACATAATTGTAAAAAGATATGACCTATGAACCAACAGAAAGCATTTAGCAATAAATCTAATAACAGATATAGAAATCTTTGTAAAGGAAAACTTAAAATTTCATTGAGAAGATTAAAAAAAACCAAACACATACTGCATTCATGGAAGGACATATTCATATGTCATATCTGCATCAAGATAATGATATCAACCACTTCCCAAACTGATCTAAAAATGTCAATTCTGTGCCTACCTCCCCCCAGCCAAGTGAGTAAGTTGATTCTAAAATGAAATGGAGAAACAAATGTGAAAGAAAAGTCAATGAGTGCTACTAAAAGAATAATCGGAGAGAACTCTCCCTTTCAGATGTAAAGAATGAGTACAAGACTACAGAAAGTAACACTGGCATAGGAAAACAAAACAAAACAAACACCAAAGACACAAAGCAGTAAAAAATAACAGTATCCAAAACAGACCTATGAAAACATGGAAACTTAATATAAGACTAATAATTCTGTATATTGATGGGGAATGAATGGATTATTGGAAAATTGGTGTAGAACACCTGATTATCCATACAGAAAGATATAATGATGAAAACTCTAAATCTGAAAATGAATCTTTATAAGTCTACTAAGAAACTATAGGAGAGTATCTTTACAACTTCAGGGATTAAAAGAATTTCTTTTTCTTTTTTTAAAGAAACTATGTGGACAATCTCAAAAAAACCAAAGGACGAATGATCTCGCTGATAAGTGGAGGATGACACATAATGGGGGGTGGGAGGGGTTAGTGTTAGGGTTAGAGTTAGGGTTAGGGAGGGGGGCAAGAATGGAGGAAGGAAAGACTGTATAGAGGCAAAAGAGGGGTGGGAGGGGTTGGCGGAAGGGAAAAAAATAACAGAATGAATCAAACAACATTACCCTATGTAAATTTATGATTACACCAATGGTATGCCTTTACTCCATGTACAAACAGAGAAACAACATGTATCCCATTTGTTTACAATAAAAAAAAAAAAAAGAAGCTATGTGGACAGATGCGGTGGCACACACCTGTAATCTCAGTTGCTCAGGAGGCTGAGACAAGAGGATCTCAAGTTCAAAGCCAGCCTCAGCAATGGCAAGGTGCTAAGCAACTCAGTGAGACTCTGTCTCTAAATAAAATACAAAATTGGGCTGGTAGTGTGGCCCAGTGGTTTAGTGCCCCTGAGTTCAATCCCCAGTGTCCCCTCCTCCCCAAAAAAGTTGTGTGATAACTTTAAAGTTATTGGAATAGTCTACATGAGATAAAAAGTATAAAATACATATTGAGATATATAAACATAGTCCCATATCAATGGAGAAATATTTAATATTTGCTAACTGATACAATATTATAGCAGTAACAAACCATACAGTACAAAAGAAGATATAGAAAGAAACCATAGCAACATATGGATGCTTCACATGATGGGTGTTCCTAGAAAATTGGAAAGGGAAGACAGGCTGGGTGATAAATAAACTGATTGGTACCAACAGGTAAATCCATAAGAGTGATCTACTACATCTTAACTTAGAGGTGTATCTAGTATGGGTGGACTGAAAATTCTAAATGTGAAAAAAAGCTAGTTTGTGGAAGAAAATAGGATTAAACTTCAGGACTAGAAATGTCTATCTCCCCCACAAATTATATGACTAATCAGGTATATTAATTTTAAAACAACTCTACCCCAAATATCATAAACAATAAATAGAAAAGCTCAAATCTTGGAAAGATGTGTGATTCCATGTAACTGACAAATCAAGTTTATGTGTACATGTATACTATAAAATACATATAATTTTATGTATAAATGCATGAAATATATATATGTATGAAACACACACATACACACAAACACAAAACACACACAAAGTCTTTAAAGAACAGGCAATTCGAAAGGAGAAAACAAGTGCCAAAATAATCCCTACCACCATCTCCACTATATCACCCTGTCCACCATTTCCATGATCATTATCTCAAGGGACAAAAACATTCACTGCATTAAAATGAACTCTTCGGGTCTTCAAAAGACATCATGTTGAAAGTGAAAAGACAAAAATTACTCTAAGTAATCTCCTTTAACTATAAAATATTATATTTTCATTTAAAACTTCTATGAGTTCAATACACTTAATGTGTGGAACGTCTCAAATTTTCTAGTAAATAAATTCTAATGTCCTTTTAAATTGCTTTGTGTACTTAAGGGGAAATTTAGGTGCTTCAAAAGTCAAAAATAATACTAAGAAGACAAGCACATGGAGAAGCTTATTTCTAACATGCCTTCTAAAATGCCAGTGTGACTACTATGTTTGTTTCCAGATCCAAATACCAGTTTGAACGGCACTCTGCTGCTATGGTGAGAAGTTAGGCTGAAAGGCTACAATTGCTGCAGGCAATAGATACACCAGGACACTCAGTGCTGTGCTTTGGCTTCTACTAAAACATGAAAGTTATTGGATGAAAAAATAAACTCCAAATAAAAACTCCACTCTGGTGATGGTGAATGGATTCCTGTGGGTCTTTCAAGCCAAGATACTAGAAAACAAATATTACAAGGTAAGTTATTCTATCTTCACTCTAGTCACAGTGGCCCAAAATACCAATTTGTGAAGGCTAACAAAGACTAGGGCTGCCAAATCATATAAAAACTATTATCAAGGTGAAATTAATTACCTCCCTCTCAAATTTTTACTTAACTCTGCCGGGGTGGTAGTATAAACTAAACTACAAGAGTCGTTAAGAGGAGCAATTTTACAATACATATTGAAATTCTTTCGACTCTTTAAATTATTTAAGTGACTAAGGCATGATCCTAAATGTGAATGTGACCAGGGGAATGTTTATGCATCTGTAAGCCAAACTAGTGGTTAAATTTTAAAATTTAAACAGCAATTTCATAGAACTGAATAAAGGCCCCTCTTATTATCCTGAACTCTCCACCAAGTCCTTTTAGATATACTAGGGCTCTAGATCAAATACAGGTCATTAGTACAATCTGAAATTCTGACAATAAATAATGTTTTAGTATAAAACAATGCATGGGACATAATAATAATAATTAAACTATTAATTAAACTAAAATAATAATTAAACTATTAATTATTTATCTAAAATTCAAATTTAACTGGGTGTCCTACACTTTTACTTGCTAAATATGGCAACTTTACTCTAGACTATGACACAATCCAATAATTTAATGACCCAAGCTTGGACCAGCAGATGTCTACCAGTCACGTAGCAGAGCTATATACATCATGAGTTCTGAGTGATCAGTCCTGTAAGAGTCAGTCCACCAAAACCCTTCAACTTCCAGAACCATCAGTGGCCCTGCCTTAAGGAATTTAGAGGGCTAGTCCATGTCCCCCTGTACCTTTGTTCTAGCCCAATAAATCCCATATGGGCACCACAACAGTCCTACGTGGTCTCCTGGCCAGAGCAGGGCTGGACACCTGGTGGTGGTATTGGCAGGTTCTGGCACCCATCTGGCCTCACAAAGCTGTACCAACTATTGTCCTTCTCCTAGAATTTCCCTTTGTGGGAACTCCAACCCCTATAGGCCTGTGCCTCAGAGAGAGTTAGGAAAGCCTTGAACAAAAGGGAGATGGGCAGTAACAGGTACCACAACAGGCATCAGCTGAGTCATCTTGGCACAAGGAAGGAGGGCAGGGGGAAAATGGAGTGCATTCCGGGGCTAGTTCCCTTTCTACCTCTGTTTAAAAATCCACCAAAAACAAAAACAAAAAATAACCCACAGATTTCCAAGTTGTTAGCATCAATTTATTTTATTTTAGTTAATTAACTAAAAATAAAAGTTCATTTATACAGTGCTTGCCCTATGCCAGGTGCCATTTTAAATGTATATTCATTATCATCATTTTTAGGTAAAGAAATTGAGATCCAGAGAGATTGTTTAAAACAATTTAGGAGAGGACACACTTATAAACAATATAATCTACTGCCATCTGTCTTGCCTAAAAAGTTAGCTTTGATAAAATTAGATATGCCAATAAATGATTTTAAGGGCAATTTTTTGCTCATTGAGAAATAAGCCACTTAATGAATAAGAAGGAAAATCCAAATAATTGACAAAAATTGGGAAAAACCCAATTATCTGTATGGTTTTTGTTTTCCTCTATGGTTTTACCAAGTTTTCTACCATGAGTATTTTGAGGCACAATTGCATAATTTTTTATAATAGCAAGATAAAAACAATTTTAAGGCAATTATGGTACATCTATATTGTTGAAGATCACAAAGCCATGTGTATTTGAGACACCCTGGCATAAAAGACATATTAAATATGTCTGAAGCCTAATTAGTATGAGTGAGCATTCTAACAGAATACCCAGAAGCCAAAACCACCTCTCCATCCACTTGAGCCCAATGAACTAACTCAGAGCAAGTCAAACTGGACTGGTCTAGATAGTATCTAAACCTGAGAAAGGCACCAAGTTAAGAGGCCACACATGGACTGAGTTCTCAAGAAATTACAGAGGGACAAATTTCTGAATCAGTAAATAAAGGACAGCCAACAGAAGTTAGAAGTACTGAACCATGGGGAATGACCTTCTAGATGACGCCTAGAAAGTAAGCCTGTAGAGAGGCTAGAAGTACATTCTGTAAACTTTTATAGGTGATGTCTGTCTGAATAGCATCAGTCAATCAGATCTTAGTATTGTTTACCAAAAGTCAAAATAGTGAATCTAAACTTGAGATAACTAAGCAACTTCTACATTAAATGCCATTTTATGTGGTGGAAGAGAACATAAAAAAAGTTGAAAACTTAAAAGGTAAACCTTAAAATATTTTAAGAAAATCACAGATAATGGGTGCCAGACACTGTGTTAATGATTTTGTATCATCTCATTCAGTTCTTACAACAGCCTGACAGGGTAATACTAGAATTAATGTATTTCTGTCTTATAGGTGAGGAAACAGAAGCTTGGGGAAGTTAAGTACTTTGCCCAGTAATGCAGAACTATTACTACAGTAGGAGAACTTGGGATGTTAGCTGAAGTTCATCCTCTGACAAAATTTTAAAGAGGACCCTTGCTCAATGACAGAGAACAGTAGTCACTGCTAAGTAAGGAGAAAAGTGCTCTGTTAGGGCTCTTAGATCCACCATTGGGTACCCTAGATGATGGTCAGGCATAATATCCCTGAAATCAGAAGATACACAGTAGAAAATAAAAAGTTTAAAATGCTCATGTGTTAGTTTCCAAGACTTGAGTAACAGCTAATTTTCTGCAAATAATGTTTTCTTCCTTGACAGGTAAAGATATTGACATCTACCTTTAAGGAAGAATCATGGTAGAACTATTTTTATAATAGCTGCAGGCCGCTGAAAAAATTTGGCAGTTTCAAAGTGTTTTACTTCCTGAAAATGTCAATCAAGGGAAGGTTACAGTGAAAGACTCTCCAGTGAAAGACTCCTCCAGATAAGCTTTCAACCAAAATCTTTGCTATTTAACCCATGGAGAGGACCATAAGGCTGGAGAGCAGCACTGGCTATGTTGAAATGCTAAAGTAGGGATTTAATCCTTCTGACCCCTGAATGCTATCCACCTGACTTTGCACTGGGTGTGAGAGCTGACTGGTACCCAGTCAAGACTCTTTATATTATGGTTGAGAACACTAAAGCCTATGGAGTATGATGTCTTATCCAACATGACAGTAAAAACAAGAGAACAGGATTTGAATTTGTATCTCCTATCACCATGTCACTTCTCCACTATCCCTAGAGCCAAAAAGTAGTACATAATAAGATTTTTAAAATCAGAAGAAAGTGCTAGTGGCTAGAGTGATGGTGAAAGCTCTAAGAATGAGGGAATGTTCTGCTGGGTCTTGAAGAATGAACAGGAGTTCAATCAAAGAAGATGGGTAAAGGACAAGAAGAGAGGAGACATTCCAGGCAAAGAGACAGCAGCATAGGTTAGAACACTTGAAAAGAAACTAGTTATCATACAAATCTCCTTTTCTATTTCACTGTTTCAGAAGGAGGAAGGGAGGAACACTGGAGGAGAGAAGTCATGGAACACAATGTTCAATTACCATTAATATTTCCTCTAAATTTATCCTTGGACTTATAATCCAATAATCAAGTTAAATGAAAAACACATTTCTAACAGAATCTATGAGAATAACTGAGCCACCAAATGAAGTTAGCTTAAAGCTCAGATGTATTTTATGGTATGCATTATTGTTGTCTGCTTGGTAATTAGGTACAAATAGTCAACAGCTTATGAATATTACTATAATTAGTTTTTTAAGTTCTTATATAACCAAAGCAATTTCTGGGACAGCTAAAAGTGTATAGGTACTAGGATGAAAGAAGAAATTGGGAAGTCTGTCCTCATCTTTACCAGCATCAAACACTCATTGCTAACAAATATGTTAACACCTACTATGTGCCACACACAGTACTTGGAATTGAAAAGCCTCAGGTCACTTCTTGATCTCAGAAAGAACTGGGACCAGGATTCCAGTGCCGACCCTGTCCTAGTTCTGTAACACCCAGACTGTGGATTTCCCTTGGGTGGAGACATCCACAGGGTTCAAAATGCTTCCTGGGAATTTTCCCGCTCTGCACATTTCACTCAGTCCCACCCCACTGCCCTTCCTAACAAGTTGAATCATATTATTTACACTAAAAACAAAACAAAAGAACTCTGCAAACAAAAATCCCTCAATTTTAATTGCTATCAAAAATCTACTTAACAGAAAGAAAACTGTTTGGTTTAATAACCATGGAAGGGTTGAGACTGCAGTGCCTTGCAGTTGAGGTTCCCAAGGAGTATGTCTTGGTTTTTGATAGGGCTATAGGTGTGCCAAGACTCTGACTCCTTAATCCTCAAGGTGGAAGGTGGGGCTGGGTAACCACAGCTTTGGCTCTGAGCAACCTCCTTCTCCTCCTTCTATTCCAGTGTACCATCAAAATATTACTATTTCCTATGTGCAGTGAAGTGAAAAAGTTTGGAAGGCACTGGCTTGCCTAAGAATACATCTATGTTTTGGGAAAGAGTCTAAGACTATCCAACTTGGGCAACCTATGGAAGGTTATTTCCCTATTCTGGAACTTAGTTCACTCATAAGTATGAAGAGGTGTTATACTACAAAATCCAAAAATGTCCTTTTAGTTCTACAGTGGAGTTTTTCTGCAATTGTGAAAGACCCCCCACAGTATACTGAAAAGTAGCATATTATGTAAGAAAAAAGGCAAAAATTTAGTGAGATTGGAGACTGCTGAAGCTTCTAGTTAATCTTTATTTAACAAATCTGATTAGGTTCCTGTTATGTTAGAGATGAGTGATTAATTCTGGGAATTATACCTACAAAAGAGGGAAATATTCCCTGTTCTTTTGAAGCTTATAGTCTCACTGGGAACCACAAATGAAAAAAGAACAATTATAATTGAGTGTGATAAATACCAAGAGAGGGAGAAACACAGGTAGATATGAGATAGGACTGTCCATCCCAGCATCAGTGAGGCAAGGCTTTGTGTAAGAGGAGACATCCAAGACAAAACTGGAAGAATAATCAGGAGCTGGAGAGTGGGGTGGAGTGGGTTATGGGCATGGATGAGGAGAGGGGAAGTAAAGAAAAATGAAAGTCCAGGGAGAGGAAATACCAAGAGGAAGTTGCCAAGTCCTAGAGACATAGTAACCTGAGAACTGTAAGAAGTCAATATGGTTGGAACATACAGCATGCATTCAAATGGGAGAATGACATGACAGGTTAGAAAAGCCCTGTGGCTGTCTACAGAGCGGAGAGTGAATGGAGGGGCAAGATGAAGTAGGAAGATCCAGCAGGTGCCAAATCAGTAAATACTTAGATTACACAAAGAATCATGGAAGGGAACAAAAAGGGGGCGCTTAAAAAGTATTCTTAAAACTGAGAGAAGAAAAGTGTGCAGAAAGTTGGCTTGTTCAGTAGCACTGCAATAATTTCATAGAATACAGAATCCAGAAAAGCATAATTTATATGTATGAAAGATCATTTCTTAAAACTACATGATTATCAAAATAACAAAGCCATTTAACTTTGAGGAAATTATTTTAGGGAGTACTTTATAAATTAACATCTATAATATAGTTTAGATTGAATTTTACATAGTAAGTTCTTTCTCAACATTATCCCTATATATAAATTTATACCCTGAAAAATAGAATGCACTTCACCATAGCAACAGTTCTATATCAACTCCTACTCGAGTTAGAAAAAGCATATGTAAAAGAAATGAATATTCTGGAATATTGTGAGGTGCCTGATGGTTAAAAAAAAAAAAATCACTCCATTTATCTTGTAAAGATTTAAATATAAGAGTGCAATATTTCTTTAAAACATTCTTGTAATTAGAAGGCTATTTTAGTTCTTCAAATCTTTGTTAAATAGTATGATGAAGTGTTTTTTGTTTTTTTTTAAAGGGGGGAAGAGAATGAAAATGTAAAGAAAAAAAGAAGCAAAGAAATCAATGTCAAGAATAATATACTTTGGATTCAGTTGATGGCCATGGGAACTTGTAACATGAAAAGATTTTTATGTGACTAATAAATTAAACATAAACCAAGCTATTATCTATTAGAACTATATTACCTACTTGAGAATAGTTACACCCCATTGATATTATGGGAACTGGAAAAGGAATTCTGTCTTTTTAAAGACAACAAAAGGATTAGTACTTATTATCTTGTTTAGTAATATACAAATTTTCTAATGAGAATAAACAAGTTTACAGATAGGGGTTCTTAGGTTGCTACAGTCTGAATGTTTGTGTCTCCCTGCCACCCTCCAATTCATATGCTAAAATTCTAACTCTAAGATGATGGTATTAGAAGGTGGGGGGCTCTCCGAAGTGATTAGGTCATGAGGGCTTAGGAGAGATCTGTCACCTCTTCCACCATGTGAGGATACAGTGAGGTACCACCTATAAACCAGGAAATAGGGACTTATCAGGTACTGATACTTTTATCTTAGACCTCTCAGCCTCCAGAACTACAAGAGATCATTCCTATTGTTTATAAACCAACCATCTATGGTATTTTGTTATGGCAGCCTGAACAGACTAAGATATGGGTTACATACTACCAACAAGCCTTTGTACAGTATCAAATGCAACATGCAACTAGATGCTACTCAAAGCTTTTCCTTTCACTTAACACTATTGTGGCCAGTCAAATACACCAGGCCACATGTCTGGTGAATTTGGTTAGTCATGGTTCAAGATGGCATATTCTGTAATATTCCCAACTCCCCCATATTCTGTTCTACTATCTGACTGCCCCCTACATCTCAATTCTTCATTGTCCTCAGAAGGACTTCTTGATACTTGAATATTTTTAACCATTTGCTTAACATTTCCCTCATATACTGATTTAGATGGAAACCTGGCAGTTTGCTACTCCCCTGCAGTCCTCTCTTTGGGGGCTGAGTCACATGTACCTCAGGACTCAGAAGTTCTTCCTTGTTTCTTTAGGCCTTACCACTTCTGCTTATCCTCACTGAAGGCATCTAGAAACCTTGTGTCACCAGTCTCCATGCCTTGTAATATGACACCTTGATCCACAACGAATCCCCTGGTACCTATGACAATCTCATCATTCACATGGACGACTTCCAAATTCTCTTTGTTGATCTCATTTCCAAAGACCTTTTCCCTTCTGCTACCCACCTTCCATGGCTGTACCTAGATCCTACTATCACCCAGAAGAATACCACCTCTGAAATCTTAAAGACAGGTACTTCATTCTTAGATACAACCTCTCTCAATTACTCCTTATACATTCTTTAACCTCAAATGCACATTATTTTACTCTATGTTGATGAAAGTTCTCTCCTTGATCAAGCCCTATTTGGCTCCTCTGCCTTTTCCTCAACTGGGTCTTGACTTCAGCCTAAATAATTATAACTCTGAACACAAGTAGTTTAGTTCACCCTGCCCATTAAGAAACCTAAACACAGCGTAGTTTTCAACAGCTCAAGGAGGCATCCTTAGAAGATCCCAGACCCACCTACAATGTCTGCCTGAGAAAACACAGCACCGCCAAGAGAATTTACTGTTTGTTCCAATACAAACTTGGTGATAGGCAGAAAAACCACTAAGGCCCTTCTTAGAGCAGTTACTTTAGAAAGCTTGCAATTACAAATTCTTTCTCTGCCTCTTTGAGACATAAATCTTTGCCACCCAGACTGTCTTCTTAAGGAATAAGAGCTATCTCTCTGAACTGTGGTATAAATGCAGGTTAGCATATTCAGAAAGATTTCACATTAACCAATCTCACTCTGCCCCTTTCAGTTCATCCCCACCATCAATTTCTCATTCTCTTTTTAGCCTCTACACAAATCAGTCAAGTGAAAGTCACACTGGGCTCTTTTCCTTATTATGACAGTATTACTGGATAAAACTCTAACCTCTACTTTAGTATTGGCGATTTAGCGTTGATAATGTAACTTCAATGCAACTTCCAAGATTCATAATTTTCCCATCTCACGCTCTTGCTAGTATTCTCAATCTTTTAAGAAAAGAATGTAAAGTTCCAAACAAAACCTATAAGTGAACTGGTCTCTTCCTTATCTTTAAACACTTCTTTCCTTACACTCTGTGCCCTTACCTCACTCAATATCTTTCAGTTCCTTACATTTAGCCTGCTCTGCCTCACTTCCAGCCTCTTCCACGTTGGTTCCTCTACGTAGCATATTCCCCTCCTTCTCCCTGGCTTACAATGACTCATTCTTCAGTCAGTATCTCACCCTGGGGAACCTTCATGCTCCCCACATTAGGTTAGGCCAACCAGCTACCTGTTCCCAGAACACACTGGTTACCAACCTTCTGGCACTAACTAAGCTATATTAACTGCCCATCTTCTCTACTAGGCCACAGCTCTGCAGGGGTAGAGAGAAGTTCTAAACTGCTTAGTACTCTCTGTTACTTAACTACCTGAGGCACTCAGTAGGTATGTGTTAAATGAGTAAGTATGTAGGGTATTTAGTGTTCTGTAAGAGAACACTAGCCCATATGATGAAAATTATCATGGTAAATCAGGTGAAGCTTCTGCTTTTTATTTTCCCAGAGCATCGGAAAACAGTGGAACATAGGACAAAGCATATAACACTATATGCTGGGGTGATCCAAGATGGCAGACTAGAGGGTGACTGAATCTCCTGTCACTCCAGAACCCAGGATTCAAGAAGGGGAGGCATTGAGAGACTTGGACTAACACAGAACCACGGGGTGAGTCTCCTCCACCGGGTGAAGCTTGGCCCGGGCGGCAGGTCTGGACAGGGGTGGCTTCTCAGAGCAGGGCAGGGTAGCTAGAACCTTCCCCAGGCAGCCCTGCTCCCTCCGGCGGCGGGCTCCATCCACAGCCAGCTTCTCAGAGCAGGCCACCCAGTGAGAGCCTTTCTGCACAGAGCGAGCTCCAAGTCCCGGAGCGAGTGGTGAGCTCCGGCCCGCAGGCAGCCTCTGGGACCAGGGCAGGGCATCCAGGGACTTCTCCAAGCAGCGCTGCTCCCTCCGGTGGCATGCTCCTTCCACGGCCAGCTTCTCGGAGCAGACAGCCCAGTGAGAGCCTTTCCGCACAGAGCCAACTCCAAGCCCTGGAACCAGTAGCAGGCTAGGGGCAGCTTTCTTCAGAAGCACTGCATTATCAAGTTACTGTAAGACTTCAGGCTACTGAAAGCTAGGAGGTGATATACTGGAAATCTACAGGGACACTATAAGCCAACAGAGGAAATCTGCAATATCTCAGAGTTCCACTGATATCTGACCAATATGAGAAAACAAGGGAAGAAAATGTCCCAAACAAACCTAGATACTATATCAATAAAACCCAATGACAGCACAGCAGAAGAAATGTCAGAAAGGGAATTCAGAACGTACATAATTAAAACAATCAGGGAAGCAAACGAGGAGATGAAAGAGCAAATGCAGGCATTGAAGGAGGAGATGAAAGAGCAAATGCAGGCATTAAATGATCGCACCAAAAAACAGTTAAAAGAGCAAATACGGGAAGCAAGAGATCATTTCAATAAAGAGTTAGAGATATTGAAAAAAACAAACAAACAGAAATCCTTGAAATGAAGGAAACAATAAACCAAGTTAAAAACTCCACAGAAAGCATAACTGATAGGATAGAATACCTGGAAGACAGAACCTCAGATATTGAAGACAAAATATTTAACCTTGAAAACAAAGTTGAACAAACAGAGAAGACGGTAAGAAATCATGAACAGAATCTACAAGAATTATGGGATATCATGAAAAGGCCAAATTTAAGAATTATTGGGATTGAGGAAGGCTTAGAGGAACAAACCAAAGGAATGAACAATCTATTCAATGAAATAATATCAGAAGATTTCCCAAATCTGAAGAATGAAATGGGAAACCAAGTACAAGAGGCTTATAGGACTCCAAATATACAAAATTACAACAGACCTACACCAAGGCACATTATTATGAAAATACCTAACAGACAAAATAAAGACAGAATTTTAAAGGCCGCGAGAGAAAAGAATCAAATTACATTCAGGGGGAAACCAATAAGAATATCAGCAGATTTTTCAATATAGACCCTAAAAGCTAGTAGGGATTGGAACAACATTTACCAAGTCCTGAAAGAAAACGATGCCAACCAAGAATATTATACCAGCAAAACTTCCTTTCAGATTGACGATGAAATAAGATCCTTCCATGATAAACAAAAGCTAAAGGAATTTACAAAAAGAAAGCCAGCATTACAGAACATTCTCAGCAAAATATTTCATGAGGAAGAGATGAAAAACAATGATGCAAATCAGCAAAGGGAGGAACTAGCCTAAAGGAATAGACAAATAAAAGAGAAACCAAATCACGTCAAAAAACAAAAATGAGTCAAATGATGGGGAATACAAATCATATCACAATAATAACCATGAATGTTAATGGCCTGAACTCATCAATCAAAAGACACAGACTGGCAGATTGGATTAAAAAGAAAAATCCAACAATATGCTGCCTGCAAGAGACTCATCTCATAGAAAGAGATACCCATAGACTAAAGGTCAAAGGATGGGGAAAAACATACCATGCACATGCACACAGCAAAAAAACTGAAGTATCCATCCTCATTTCAGATAATGTGGACTTCAAGCCAAAACTAGTCAGAAGGGATAAAGAAGGACATTACATACTGCTTAAGGGAAGCATACATCAGCAAGACATAACAATCATAAATATCTATGCCCCAAACACTGGCTCATCCATGTACATCAAGCAAATCCTTAATTCCAGAAATCAAATAGACCACAACACAATAAATACTAGGCGATTTTAACACACCTCTCACCACTGGATAGATCCTCCAAACAAAAATTGAATAAAGAAACCATAGATCTCAATAACACAATTAACAATTTAGACTCAACGGACATATATAGAATATAGCATCCAACAAAGAACGAATACACTTTCTTCTCAGCAGCACGTGGACCCTTCTCTAAAATAGACCATATTTTATGGCACAAAGCTACTGTTAGCAAATACAAGAAGACAGAGATATACCTTGTATTCTATCAGATCATAATGGATGGAAATTAGAAATAAATGACAGAATAAAAACAGAAACTTCTCTAATACCTGGAGATTAAATAGTACACTATTATATGATGAATGGATAACAGAAGACATCTGGAGGGAAATAAAAAAAAAAAAATTCTTAGAAGTAAACAAGAACAAAGACACATCCTATCAAAATCTCTGGGACACTATGAAAGCAGTACTTAGAGGAAGATTTATTTCATGGGGCGCATTCAACAAAAGAAGTAGAAATCAACAAATAAACGAATTAATACTACAGCTCAAAGCCCTAGAAAAAGAAGAGCAGACCAACACCAAAAGTAGTAGAAGACAGGAAATAGTTAAAATCAGAGCCAAAATCAATGAAATTGGAACAAAAGAAACAATCGGAAAAATTAACAAAATAAACAGTTGGTTCTTTGAAAAATAAACAAAATTGATAAAACCTTAGCCACACTAACAAAGAGAAAGAGGGAGAAAACTCAAATTACTAAAATTCGGAATGAACAAGGAAATATCACAACAGACATGAGTGAAATACAAAACAAAATTAGAAGCTATTTTGAAAATCTATATTCCAACAAAACAGAAAACCTCAAAGACATCAACAAGTTTCTAGAGACATATGAATTACCTAAACTGAACGAGGAGGATATACACAACTTAAATAAATCAATGTCAAACAATGAAATAGAAGAGGTCATCAAAAGCCTACCAACAAAGAAAAGTCCAGGACCAGATGGGTTCTCAGGTAAGTTCTACAAAACCTTTAAAGAAGAGCTCATTCCAATACTCCTCAAAGTAGTCCATGAAATAGAAGCGGAGGGAACCCTCCTAAACTCATTCTATGAAGTCAATATCACCCTGATACCTAAATTAGACAGAGACACATTGAGGAAAAAAAATTTCAGACCAATATCCTTAATGAACATCGACGCAAAAATTCTCAACAAAATTTTAGCAAATCTCATGCAAAAATATATTAAAAAGATAATGCACCATGATCAAGTGGGTTTTATCCCAGGGATGCAAGGTTGGTTCAACAACTGGAGATCAATAAATGTCATTCACCATATCAACAGATTTAAAGTTAAGAATCACATGATTATTTCGATAGATGCAGAAAAAGCATTCTATAAAATACAGCATCCCTTCATGCTCAAAACACTAGAAAAAACTGGGGTAGTGGGAACATTCCTTAACATTGGAAAGGCCATCTACGCTAAGCCCATGGCCAATATCATTCTAACTGGTGAAAAACTGAAAGCATTCCCCCTAAAAACTGGAACAAGGCAGGGATGCCCTCTTTCACCACTTCTATTCAACATCGTCCTTGAAACTCTAGCCAGAGCAATTAGACAAGCCAAAGAAATTAAAGGGATATGAATTGGAAAAGAAGAACTCAAACTATCCCTCTTTGCTGATGACATGATTATATATTTAGAGGAACCTGGAAATTCCACCAGAAAACTTTTAGAACTCATAAGTGAATTCAGTAAAGTAGCAGGTTACAAGATCAATGCTCATAAATCCAATGCATTTTTATACATAAGTGATGAATCTTCAGAAAGAGAAGTTAGGAAAACTACCCCATTCACAATAGCCTCAAAAAAAATAAAATACTTGGGAATCAATCTCACAAAAGAGGTGAAAGACCTCTACAATGAGAACTACAGAACACTAAAGAAAGAAATTAAAGAAAACCTTAGAAGATGGAAAGATCTCCCATGTTCTTGGATAGGCAGAATTAATATTGTCAAAATGGCCATACTACCAAAAGTGCTATACAGATTCAATGCAATTCCAATTAAAATCCCAATTATGTACCTTACAGAAATAGAGCAAGCAATTATGAAATTCATCTGGAAGAATAAGAAACCCAGAATAGCTAAAGCAATCCTCAGTAGAAAGAGCGAAGCAGGAGGTATCGCAATACCAGATCTTCAACTCTACTACAAAGCATTAGTAACAAAAATGGCATGGTATTGGTACCAAAATAAGACAGGTAGATCAATGGTACAGAATAGAGGACATGGACACAAACCCAAATAAATACAATTTTCTCATACTAGACAAAGGGGCCAAAAATATGCAATGGAGAAAAGATAGCCTCTTCAACAAATAGTGCTTGGAAAACTGGAAAACCATATGCAGCACAATGAAACTAAACCCCTATCTCTCACCCTGCACAAAACTCAACTCAAAATGGATCAAGGACCTCGGAATCAGACCAGAGACCCTGCATCTTATAGAAGAAAAAGTAGGTCCAAATCTTCAACATGTTGGCTTAGGATCAGACTTCCTTAACAGGACTCCCATAGCACAAGAAATAAAAGCAAGAATCAACAACTGGAATAGATTCAAACTAAAAAGCTTTCTCTCAGCACAGGAAACTATCAGTAATGTGAAGAGAGAGCCTACAGAGTGGGAAAATATCTTTGCCACTCATACTTCAGATAGAGCGCTAATTTCCAGAATATATAAAGAACTCAAAAAACTACACCAAGAATACAAATAATCCAAACAACAAATGGGCTAAGGAAATGAACAGACACTTCACAGAAGAAGATGTACAAGCAATCAACAGATATATGAAAAAATGTTCAACATCTCTAGTAATAAGAGAAATGCAAATCAAAACTATCTGAAGATTCCATCTCACCCCAATTAGAATGGCGATTATCAAGAACACAAGCAACAATAGGTGTTGGAGAGGATGTGGGGAAAAAGGTACACTCATACATTGCTGGTGGGGTTGCAAATTAGTACAGCCACTCTGGAAAGCAGTATGGAGATTCCTCAGAAAGCTTGGAATGGAACCACCATTTGACCCAGCTATCCCACTCCTTGGCCTATACCCAAAGGACTTAAAATCCGCATACTACAGAGATACAGCCACATCAATGTTCATAGCTGCTCAATTCACCATAGCCAGATTGTGGAACCAACCTAGATGTCCTTCAATTGATGAATGGATAAAGAAACTGTGGCATACATATACAATGGATTATTACTCCGCCAAAAAAAAAAGTATAAAATTATGGCATTTGCAGGCAAGTGGATGAAATTGGAGAATATCATGCTAAGTGAGATAAGCCTATCTCAAAAAACCAAAGGACAATGATCTCGCTGATTAGCGGATGGGGACATATAATGGGGGTTGGGAGGGGTTAGCGTTAGGGTTAGGGTTAGGTTTAGGGTTAGGGTTAGGGTTAAGGAAGGGGGAGAGAATGGAGGAAGGAAGGACTGTATAGAGGGAAAAGAAGGATGGGAGGGGTGGGGGAAAGGGAAAAAATAACAGAATGAATCAAACAACATTACCCTATGGAATTTATGATTACACAAATGGTATGCCTTGACTCCATGTACAAACAGAGAAACAACATGTATCCCATTTGTTTACAATAATAAAAAAAAAAGCACTATATGCTAGAAATTTGCAAAACCCTAGTGTGATTCCAGTCTCATTAGCATATTTGGGTATTGGTAAATATTGTTTATTGGGTTACGTAGGAGAACTAAGATAATTCTCTTTAGTTGCTAAATCTTTCCATCTATGAATAAATTTTCGTTGGAAATTGAATCAATTACATATTTAATAGTGAATATAAAACTATAGCCAGGATTAGTCCATTTAAAGCCACAGTTAAAACATGGGCAATTTGGTCCCCCCCCCCCCCCCCCCCCGCCGTCTCCCTTATCAATTCCCAGTGTTGCAGACCAAAATTAAAAACCATATACTAGTGGACACAAGAGATCCTAGTTGTTCACATCTCCACTAACAATTGGCATTGTCAGATATTTAAATTTTGTCAATCTAATGAATGTGAAAAAGAACTTTCTATGGTTTTCTTATATTTATTAGTTTGTTTGTTTTTGTGGTACTGAGGATTAAACCCAGGGGTACTCTATAATTGAGCTAACACCCTCCCTAGCTATTTTTAATTTTTACTTTTTAAAATTTATTTTTTATTTTTTAAATTTTTTGTTCTATTTATTTATACATGACAGCAGAATGCATTTTGACTCATTGCATACAAGTGGAATGCAACTTTCCATTTCTGTTTGTACACAATGTAGAGTCACACCATTCGTGTAATCATACATGTACACAGGGTAATGATGTTTGTCTCATTCCACCATCTTCCCCACTCCCCTCCTTCTACCCTCCCCTCATTTCCCTCTGCACAGTTCAAAGTTCCTCCATTCCCCCTGCCCACACTGTTATGTATCATCATTCACTTATCAGAGAAAACATTCAGTCTTTGGTTTTTTGAGATTGACTTATCTCGCTTAGCATGATATTCTCCAACTCCATCCATTTATCTGCAAATGATATAATATTACTTTTCTTTATGGTTGGGTAATATTCCATTGTGTATATATATTCCATAGTTTCTTTATCCATTCATCTATTGAAGGACATCTAGTTTGTTCCACAATCTAGCTATTGTGAACTGAGCTGCTATAAGCGTTGATGTGGCTGTGTCACTGTAGTATGCTGATTTTAAGTCCTTTGGGTATAAACTGAGGAGTGGGACAGCTGGGTCAAATGGCGGTTCCATTCCAAGTTTTCTAAGGAAACTTCATACTGCTTTCCAGAGTGGCTGCACCAATCTGCAACTCCACCAGCAATGTATGAGTGAACCTTTGTCCCCATATCCTCACCAACTCCTACTGTTGCATGTATTCTTGATAATTGCTATTCTAATTGGAGCAAGACGAAACCTTAGGTAGTTCTGATTTGCAGTTCTCTGATTACTAAAGATGTTGAATGTTTTTTCATATATTTGTTGATTGTATATCTTCTGTGAAGTGTCTGCTCAGTTCTTAGCCCATTTATTGATTGGGTTATTTGTATTTTGGTGTCAAAAAACCTGGGTAATTTTTAATTATAAAAAATACTTATGTGATATTCAAAAAAGCTGGAATTGATGTCACCATCTTTTACTTAAGTTTTGTTAAAATATGGTACTTACTGATAAATTTGTACTATTGGGAACATACTGATCCTGTTCTCCCAGCAACACGTCAATCACAGGATGCCTTCCATTTTTTATAATGATTCTCTTTTCTTCTTGTAGAGTTGGCCTGCAGAAAGTTAAATTTCAATTTACAGACATGAAAATAGCTTTTAAAAACAAAATCTCTCAGCATGAAAAACTTCAGTACCTAGTTACTAAGACAGGCAGCAAAACCTTAAATGCAGACATTATGCATAAGGCTGAGTATAAAAGTAAAATATTAACTATAATAACTGGGAGGAACAGTACACTGAAGCACAAACTTAGCAGTCTTCTGATGGTAGTCTACAGATGACCTTTTCAAGACCCTTTTTATTTTTCTATTATTGGCTAAGATAAAACAATATTTTCATTACTAAAGATAAAGTTTAGATTATTACTACTTGAATTATTTTCAGTAATGAGCATAATAAAATAAATCATGTAAAATTATTTCTAGATTTAGTAATTACCTTGGTACAAATAATCTTGTGTTGGACTGAGTACAGAATGATCTAAAATTTTCATATTCTTTTAATTGCAAAGTCCTTCCATGATCTTTTTATCTTTTACTTTTTTTATATATAAATGCTATTTTGGGGGGTAGGAGCATAGTTCAGAGTCAGAGTATGTGTTTATCATTCCTAATGTCCTAGGTTCTATCCCCAGGACACCAAAAAAAAAAAAAAAAAAAAAAAAAAAAAAAAAAACCATAAAAGAAAGAAAGAAAAAGAAAAAGGAAAAGAGGGTATAGCAGAGTCTGACTAGAGTCTGATCAAGGAGACAGCCTTTGTCAACATAGAGTAAAATAAAATAATATGTAGATGAGGTCAAGGAATTTGAAGGAGTAATTGAGAAAGGTTGTATCTGAGAATGAGATGCCCTTCTTTGAGGCATCTCATTTTACTTTAAGCCTGTGAATCTTATTGGTTTTCTAAACCTTCACTATCTTATCACCCATTATATCTTATCAGTTTTATCTATTTACCCTGTCCAGAGCCAGTCCCTTCTTCCCACGTTATCACTGAGATCAGTTTGATGTCTCCTATTCTCACTCTTCTTCCATTATATTTATGTTTATAGACATATCATACTAGTTAAAAAAAAAAAAAGTCATACTGTAGTGTAACATTGTACAACTACTTTTAACTCAATAGTATATTTAAACCATCAGTACATATAAAAAATTGATTCCATCATTACCATTCTGCTCTAATATTCTTATTTTTAATATTTTAAAGTCCATTTTACAAATAATTTTACAGATTATTATATATATCACATGTGTATATATATATTCATTAAATAAATTTTATAAATAAAATAAAATAATTTATTTATTTAGGCATGCTGGGGATCAAACCCAAGGCTTCATGAATGCTAGCCATGTGCTCTACCACTGGGCTATACATCCAGCCCTGAATAACAATTTAAAAATGGCAAATGTCACATTTTTATTTCCTATTTTTCTGGTTTTCAAGGCTTATATAACTGGAATAGGGCAACACATCCTGAATGTAATTGCATTATCAGTTTTCATGCATGCACCTGGAATATATTCATTTATAAATACTAAATTCCAAATTTTAATAATTTCTAATAGTTTCTAATTTTTCAGAGACAAAAATGCAACAGCTGAAGAACTTTTTGTAACTGCTTAAAACTTATAATTTTCTGGAAGGAGAGCTAACAGTTTTGCTTCATAATCATAAAATGTTTTCATTTTTAGATTTACAGACACCAATTAGAATAATCAATCAAGTGAATACTTTCATTTCTACACCATCCATTTCCTTTCAATCTCTTGCCTGTTCACCTATAACCTATTTCAAGTAAATTTTGGTGAACAACTATAACGAAAGATAGAAAACCATCACGTCTTTTAGTAAAACAGGATCATTTCCTTTCAATCTCTTGCCTGTTCACCTATAACCTATTTCAAGTAAATTTTGGTGAACAACTATAACGAAAGATAGAAAACCATCACGTCTTTTAGTAAAACAGGATGGCCCAGTTTCTAGTCACCAAATATTACACGATGAATGCTTCCTACTGTATAACTGGATGAGAACAACACATTTCATCTTGCCCTACAAATACATTATTGGCACATCAATCTTTGATAACAAGAGTGCCTAAAAATATTGTCATGTGAGCACTCATAATTGAAGATTTTGTTTATACAGGAAGTGCCCTATTATTATCCGTGTTTAGAGCACCACCTTTCTCTTCACATGCATCTTCTGATTAACCTCCTAACTGTGAAATGGTCTTTTGTCAACTGTTTTATTTTTGCTATTATTAGGGTGAAAAATGAAAAAATGTGAATTTTTAAGTGTACCCAGTGAAAGTTATCAGCAGATTACAACTTTAGCAGCTGCGCTCTTCTTTTATACCTTCTTAAAAGATGATGTAACACTTGGGCAACAGGATAAGAAAACAAAAAGGTGATAGGATAATGATTTTTTTCCCCTCACTTTGCATCATCATTCTCCAGTTTTCTTTTTATTTTAGACTTTTATAGTTATATCAGTTATAGTTGGAATAACTGATAAACAATGTTGAAATAGTCCCTAGGATGATGAGATAATAAGTATTTCAAGATACAGGAAAAGAATATCACTAAAGAATCCCAAGTCTATCTTGGATTGATAAAAGGGTCCATTGGATCCACATGATAAATAGAAGACACAATGAGTTTTACCTTTCCATTATAAATGAAAAAAATAGCAAATTTTTTCATTGATCTTTGGAAGACCTCAAGAAACTGAAATTAGGCCTAATGTACCCTTAAAATACAGTATGCTGAAAATTAAGGATCATTTCTTGTCAGAATTTTAGTATTCTTTTGAAGCTACTACATAAATGAGTTAATCATTCTCTACCATTGAGCATTTAGTCTGTGTCCAAATTTTCATTGTTATAAATAATAAACAACCCTATATGTGTATGTGTCCAAGGGTTTCTCTAAGCTAGAGCAAATTACTGAAGTGGACATGAATACTTTTTATTTTAATATTCAAGAGAAGTTCAACCAAATTATTCTTTTCTTTTGGTATCACCATGATATAAAAGATAACTTGTTTTTCATACCCTTGACAAGAGCTGATATAGTCAAATTTTCTAATTTTTGACCATGTTGTGGATGAATGCTGCTACCTCATTGTTTTAATTTGTGATCATTGATTATTATTTCTGAACATCTTTTCATCAGTTTCTTGGCCATTTATTGGTCTTTTTGAGCATAATATTCTAAGAACAACCTCAAGTGGTCTGACCCAGAACTTTATATATATGAACACTTTCACAACTTGCTTATTTTGCCAAGAAACACCATTTTCCTAAATTCTTAAAATTCTTCTTTCTTTATATATTTGGCTAATAAAATCCTAAGAAAATACTCTCATATTTTTCAAAGAAAGTGACTCAAGTATCTCTTGAGTAAATAATTTGACATCATCCACAGAGAGGAACATTTAAAATTAAAAGAAAGGACAGTTCTTGGATTTTAGAGTATAATTCTAAGACAGGATTTTTACCTAAGTGAATTATGAATTTACTATAAGAGAAAAAAATGAAACACTTGCAAGTGACATCAATTTAAAAATAAAATCCTTAGGTGCTCTGCCAAGTGAAATCACTATATCATATTTATGTCACTGATATGACTTCCCAAGATTTTCACTTCAGAACAAAATTTTGAGTGATCTGTTCTGCTTCACTGGCTTATTCTGTTGCTATCGAAATTATATAATGACAAAACACTTCCCAGTAGAATAGGAAGTAAAGGATAATCCACAGAGCTGGGATGTTACAGTAGGACAGAATATTTATAGGTAGAACAGTGGTAAAAAAATATTAATGATATCGTCACAAGGGGGAAAGAACTGAGGAATGCTAGATGTTTCCTAGAAAAAAATGAATTATGTGAATTTGAACAAATTTATTTATTGTACTTTGTATTTTTAAGACTGAATCTATTTCAACTGATCCAGAGAAATAAGATAATCTACATTAGTGAAAACAGTATAATATTCATTATTTAAACTGGATAAAAGAGACCCTAGAATAAAAACTTTTGCCTAAAGGTTTAGACTATAGTGACTAAAAAATCTTAATAGTGTTTAGAATTCATTGTAATTATGAAATCAAATAATCATTTGAACTAAAATACAACACAGTTCAAATGCACTAAAGTCTTTCAAGAAACTGGAAATTTAAGAAAAACAAATTTTAGACACAAATACTATTTAATATGCATTTTAGAAATTTCCTATTTCATGGCTATTTACATTCAGTTTAATTTTTGCCAAAAAAAGAGACTGATAAATTACTAAAAAGTTATGGCGTGATTTCTTTAGACTATTTTTAAGATGGATTCTTCTTAATATAATATATGCAATGCCCCATTTAGGAAGTTTTTGGCATGTTAAATGCCAAAATGAAATATCCTAAAATGACCAACTAGGTAACTTGGAACAATCCTCCTACTGAGGCCAAGGAGAAAAGCTTGTATAATATAGAAAAAAGTATAGAAAACAGCTACCCGAAGGCACCTAAAAACTAATAAGACAGCAAAGAATTACCAGGAAGGATCAAGGTCCATGGAAGGGCCAGTCTTCCCCCGTGGGTGTTGGCTGCTTTCTGAGGGAATGGGCTGAACACAGTAAACAGATACACACTGGATTGAAACAGCTAGGGCTGCTCACCAGACAGAATACATCACCTCTGGATCACCTTGACCCATAATTTGGACTAAGTAATGCCAGACTGTTAGTGTCCTCAGCAACTTAGCAAGGCAAGACCCTGTCTCAAAACTAAAACTAAAAAAAGGAAAAAAAAAAAAAAAAAAAAAAAAAAGACATGGAGATATAGCTCAGCGGTAAATCACCCCTGGATTCAATACCTAATACCATTTAAAAAAAAAATCAAGTCAACTGATTTTATATTCTAAGTCTTCCATAATAGATGATAAATAGAATATAATTTTCCCCCATTTACTGCACTATAAAGTTTCAGTTCTAAAATGCCAACTGATAACTGACTGACAATGCAAATCTGTGTATGTCCAAATCCCTCTGATGTGACAAGAAGAAACCAAAACATGAAAGAAATATGAATAGCAAAATCTGCCTACTAAGAACTCTGCAGTTCACAGACACTGCTAGGCAATGTCATGTATATGCTTTCTTTTTAGTCCTCACAATAAGCCAATTAGCTAAATAGTCTAACTTTCTGAAGTGTGTGTGTGTGTGTGTGTGTGTGTGTGTGTGTATGTCCCTCAAGCTTCTGGAAGACAATTTGTCTAAAAGTTAGAGCTGAAATTTAAAGTTAGGTTCATTTCACACTAACATCTACAATGGAAAGGAGAATAAACCACGCTGGAGTGTTTAGAAGCCAATAAAAAATAGTGGGATGAATTTGGGCTCTCAGGAGAAACAGATCACAGAAAAGGCATCCTCCTGTTCCTTCAATCCTTTCTCAGCTAATCAAGCTTTTATAAAGTTAAAAATGCTATAAAGTCTTCAAATCAATGCTAGCGGATGAAAGGAGTACTCGAATTTTATTAATATATTGACCACATAAACTTAAAAATTAAAATATAACATTCATTTCTAGAGTCAGAAACAACTGCTTTCATCGCACTAACAGGGCGAACAAGAAAGAAATTTGTTACTTTTCAAATCAAGCTTATGTGTATGACATTCCACTTTACCAAGAGTCTGACACATTTGAATAACTGCAATATTTTATAATAAAGACACTAGAATTAATTGAATAATGCCTTCTTATCTGAAGCAAGGATAAAGAAAAGAGATAAAAGATATTACCGGCAGTAATCTCCTTGCTTTGCGACCTTGGCCAGGGAGAAAATACAGTCAATGGTTGCTAGGTGATCCACTGCTTTACACAAAGAGTGATAATGTTTACTGAAATTCCTGCAGAAACAGCAACAAAATAAGCAAGTTAATATCTTAGATCTCTAAGAGCTATGCTAATGTAAACATCCCAAAAATAAGCAGGTATACCTAATAACTAAGACAGATGGGAACTTGGTTGAACTACCTTTATTTTATACAGTTTCTCTACATAGGTATCTACTATTTATACTATATTATACATTTCATCTGACTATGATATTTCAACTTAGATATAACACAATGTAGAAATCATTTTCATTAAGCTCCAATAGCATCATAAGCTACTCAGATGGGTTAGCTTCCCTTTGGGCTCCTCCTATACAGGAACATTCAAACCTGAAATAACAATTTCAATCCACTGACACTGAACTGGAAGCTTTTCACAGTCAGACTCACTTATCTTTGTACCGCTAGTGTTTAGTTCACACTTTTGGCATAGAAGAGATATGGTAAGAAATAGTTGTTAAAGATAAGCAAGAAAAAAAAAGTAAATTTTTCAGTTATTTTATGAATAATGTGTATAAAAATTTAATTTTAGATTTTTTTAAAAAGATAATAGCCATTGTCTCAAATTTTTGGTCAATTAAGATATAATACATGGTGATCTAAAAGTTTAAAAGACTCATTGAAAGACTTGGTCAGGAAAAATATAGGAATGTATACAGGTATTTTTGTAGTTGTTTTGCCTAAACTGTCCCATTACCTCATAGCAAAGTATTGTATTTCAATGTATACAATACTGTATAAATTGTGGACATCTATATGTAATGATCTGTTGTAGATGTTTGAAATACACATACTTATACTACAAAAAGGATCCAAAACTTCATTTTTAAAAATGTCCAGAATAAAGTGTATTTTTAAGAGAAAATACATAACTAAGCTTAAATCTTTAACAATAATTATTCTGCTTCCAAGGGAGAGTAAGAACTTTGTTCAATTAAAAAAAATTTAAATGCAGGTGATAAGCATCAAATTCTTCAAAAATTGGAAAATGAGGTAATATAATGATAACTAAGTTAACTATAAAGAAGGACCAAGAAAAAGCTGAAGGTGAAAACCAATATTTACTAACCAGAGATTACGAGAGGCACATATATTTCTTTACAACAACCATTAAGGTAGGTTTAGTTATCTAAGTTTTATAAATGAAGTTCAGAGAAATAAAGCAATTAAGCCTACAATCTCACAACTGTTAAACAGCAACCCTTATATTCAAAATGAGCTCTTTGTAATGTGGTGCTATGAGAAGGAGGGAGGAGTTATACTGAAAAACTTCTCATAAAAAGTGTTTTTCCGCTGGGCATGGTGACACAGGCCTGTAATCCCAGAGCTCAGGAGGCTGAGGCAGGAGGATTAAAAATTCAAAGGCAGCCTCAGCAATTTAGGAGGCTCTAAGCAACTCAGTGAGACCCTGTCTCTAAATAAATTACAAAATAGGGCTGGGGATGTGGCTCAGTTGTTGAGTGCTCCTGAGTTCAATCTCCAGAATTCTCCCACCGCCAAAAAAATGGTTTTTCAGAAATGTTGAAATTTAGTCTATTTGTTATTTAAATCCAAACATTTTCAGAATGCTTCATAGTTTGAAAGGATATCACATTGTTACTACAATGATCATTAATTCCTATATACATGATCACTCTCTTTGATTTTTTAAAAAACTATTTTCAAAAAAAAAAAAAAAAAACTATTTTCTGATTTTTTCTAGAATCATCAGGATATTCTGTGAAAATGATGTTTTCCAGATACTGGAAACATTTTAAGTATTTAGTTTTATTTTTATGTTAACTACCTGTGAAATGGAAAAATGTATTTACAGCACACTTCTTTGAGTAGACAAAGCATAATTAATATAATTTACCTATTTCTCACTGAATTAAAGTTAATCAATATAAATTATATGAATTCCATTAACAATGTAAGAGTCTGTAAATTCCAAACACAAAGGGAATGAACCTCTAGCATCAGTCAGGAAGTCCTCAGATGCCACCCTAAAAATGCTTCCTAGTAGCCCACCATGGTGGTGCGTTCCTGTAATACCAGAAACTCAGAAGCTGAGGCAGGAAGATCACAAGTTTGAGGCCAGTCTCAGTAATTCAGTCAGATTCTCTCTAAAATGAAAAAGATCTGGGGATATAGCTCAGTGTAGAACGCCCCTGGGTTCAATCCCCAGTACTGGAGGGAAAAAAAACAAAGAAAGAAAAAGCCTCCTAGTTATGAATAAGCCACATGTTGTGAGGCCCTAACTCTGGAAGGTGGCTGCCCAGTGACTGTGCCTTGTCATTCCTGAGCTAGCTTTGTTCGGAGAGCTGATCTCTCATTTACCCCTTGGACTATGGTCTATGCCATCCCTGTCCTAATTTACAGGTACCCTCTCTTGCCAGAGAGCAGTCATATTTGATGTTTCTGCCTTTGCCTTTCGGGACATGGTGTCAAAGAACTTTGACACTAAGTCATTTTTTTCCCTTCTTTCACTTCCTTCTTCTCAGATCTTGTCTTAAGCCACCAGACCCTGATTTGTTACTACCCAGCAGCCTCGGGTTGAAGGTAACTGTCTCTCATAATCTTCTAATTTCCAGAATGGAATGAGTAAACCCAACTTTCAGCGGTCACAATTCCAGTTAATAAAACAAAAAAAGCAATTAAAGATAAGATAATTATTTTGATATGAACAATAATATTCTTTCTTATGTCAATGATGAATAAATAAGGTATATGAATAAATAAAAAAATTATCATAAATCTTAAACATCATCATAACTCTTAAAGAAGTCTTGTTTGATTTATTGGCTTTTGTTCATTTTGCAACACCCTGCCAAATTTCAAAGATTATCCATACTTAGAAAAACAACAAGCTGAAGAATGGGCAACTCAGATAACAATCCTTTATGCAACCTTATCACAATAAATTTAAGGCTGAAATCAAAGCACAGTGAATTCATCTCTGGCCAAAAGAGATTGTTGGATCCATGGGAAGCTGGTGAAGGTTCTAAAGCTATTCTGATGATTAGAGAAGTTTACGATCAAATGTTGCTCAGAAACATTAGGGGTTAATATGAATGGAAACTAGTTTACATTACAAATTCATTTCTAAAATATCTGAACTATTATATGAGAAAATTTAACAAATTTGCAGTTGAAAAGATTATTCAATATCCACAGTTCATCTTCTAGAACACAAAAGATATACATGTTTTGAGAAAGAATTTCAGTTGCAGCAGTGTTTACAGCCTTAATTTTCTACAACATTTTGATCAAAAGTAATATGACTAATGCCCAACAGTTAGTACCTCAGTTAGAGATAATACACTTACTGCTGGTATTCAATCCTCTGATGTCAGGTTCATTGAAGTTAATCTTTTTTTATGACATCATATTCACACCATCTGGCAGCTCAATAAACAGTGTGCATAACAATCAATGTTGTTTTTAAGTGGGGCTCTAGCTGCAAATGCTCTCACTAAATTTTAGGTAACATTCTTTTTTCTTTTTTGATAAAAACTTTAATGTATATCTTTATTTTTAAAGTAATATATATACATTATATAAAGTTATAAAATTATAAAATCATGTACTGGCAAAATAGAGGATTTAATATCACGGGCGACCTCACTATTTAGAATTAATCAGTTAACATGAGTCTACAAGCAGAAGATCCCCAACTTACTTAGTTTTTCAACTTTGCAATGGTGCAGAAATGATAACTACCACGGTAGAAACTATATTTTGTAATGAACTTTGATTTTTTTCCCCAGGTTAGTAATATGTGGTATGATACTACGTCAAGATGCCTAAATCTAGGCTAATGTAAGTGTTCTGAGCATGTTGCAGATATGGTATACTAAGCTGTGATATAAATCAATTGTATTTTTTAAATTAATTGTATTTTTGATTTAATGATATTTCCAACTTAGGATGGGATCATCAGAATGTGATCTCATTGCAAATTGAAAGCAACTGGGTGTGTGTGTGTGTGTGTGTGTGTGTCCAGGTATATATTCTTTTAAGATATACATATGGCCAAAAAGCAAACAAATATGTCAATAATAAGCATATATATATGCACACATATATACACAATCTTTAAAAATATAAAAGTTTATATGCCATGCATTATATGAATAACATGCTAAGTTGTACCATACTTCAATATTATTTTACATCATTTTCTTCACTTAGTAATATACCATAAGTATCATAGTCTTCTGTGATGTTATAAAAACAAAAAAGGTGGTAAACTATTACAGATTCAAATAGACTAAAGAAACATAATAACCAAATGCAATGTGTTAAAGTTAATTAGATCTTTCATTTAACAATTGAAGATGGGCTGGATGTGGTGGCACATGCCTGTATTATAGTGACTCAGGAAGCGGAGACTGAAGGATTGCAAGTTTGAGGGCAGTCTCAGCAACTTAAGCAAGCCTGTCTCAAAATAAAAGGGGCTGGGGAGGTTGCTCAGTGATTAAGCATGCCTGGGTTCATATCTAGCACCACTAAAAAAGATTAAAAATCAGAGATGGAAGGCATTGAAGAAATTCAGGACATTCAAATATATTCTTAAATTAGTATTCATTTTTCTTAGATATGATAATGGTTTTAAGATTATATAGCAGAATATTCTTATATTTAGAGGATTTATGCTTAATTATTTAAGGATAAAGTATTATGATGTCTAAAACTAACTTCCAAATGGTTCAGAAAATGTGTGTTTTATGTACCTATAATATATATGTGTGTTAAATATGACGGATATAAAGCAAATGCAGCAAAAAGCTGACACTTGATAAATTCAGACAAAAGATATACAGGTAGTCATTTCAACTTTTTGATAGACTTAAAAAATTTTTCAAAACCAAAATCTGGAGAAAAAAACACAGGTTGGAAAATTTTTAAAAAAAAATTAAATGGAGATAATAAAAACAAAGCAACTAGCCCATACCTGTCCATCTCTGAAAGAGACATGAAGTCTTTAATAAGAAAGGTAAATTCCAAGGTAGAATTTCAAAAGGTGACTATACTAAACTTTATTAACAACAAAATGTTAGTACAGAAACAATAATGTGTGTTTGGTCTCACTAACGACTAAGATGAGCTTATGTTTCAAGAACACAAGTACTCAACTATTTTATAGCAGGTCACAAGCAGTAATCTCTACTTTTTTTTTGATGGAAAAGATTTTCCGGTCTATTTCTCATAGCAAAAAGTCAGATTATATTTATCATTGTAAACTCACTCTAGAAAATCAAGCCATTCAGTGTTGTAGTCAAGGACTAGCTGCTCCCGGAGCTGATTCAGATGTCTGTAATTTTCTACAATAAAAGGAGAGTGAAAGCGGCTCACAGCTTTTGTGCTAGAAGAGGGGAAAAACATAAATATGAAATCAAGGTTATAAGAATCAGCAATGCCATCACTTCAGAAAATTAAAGGAGTTATTTATTATTCACTGATGAACCTTGAAAGTAAATAGCTGTAAATAGAGAACATTCTTTTAATTATTTTATGCTCCTGAACTTGTGATTCCAAAGAATATGACTTTGTTCAGGAAGCTTTTTAAATGTATTTCAAACTACATCCATATGGCGAAGTCAGTTTTTAGAATTTTTATTTCATAGGCAAAATAAAAGGTTTTTTTCTTTCAATTATACTAAACGATAATGCTTGCCTAAAAAACAAGAAGCAAATACAGCAAAATAAGGTGACAAAGGCTGGAGGCAGATACACCAGTGAAGATCATATTCTTTATGTTTTATATTTTTCTGTAGAGTTGACATATTTCAGTGAAAAAAGAAAAAAATGTAAAGTATCACAAAGAACAGCAAAGCATGAATTTAGAAGAGGAATTCTTAGAAATTATGTTCCATTTGTGTACAATGTGTCAAAATGCATTCTACTGTCATGTATAACTAATTAGAACAAATTTAAAAAAGAGAGAGAGAGAGAGACATTCTTCAGGACCCAGTGGCTCTGGATGGGAAGAAATACCACATCCTCCTTTGTCTGGACTTGAGTGTAATCTCTGCCCTCTTCATCAAGAAGTTGCTGAGCACAATGCAGGGTGTTGGGAGTCCCCAGTAAGAGAATCTAGGCCAAGGCCTCCATCTTGCCACCAACCACCTATTGTGACTTTGAGCACACAGAATGAACTTTCTCTAAATATCACTTTCCTCACCTATAAAATGGGGACCATAATAGCATCTACTTCATACTGTTGAGGTTCAAAGAGAAGTGCTTAACAGAGTGCTTAACAGAGAGTTGTGAATACTCAACAAGTATTAGGTGGCTGCTACTGCGATTGATGCAATTACTAGTAGGATGATACGTCTTTAAGGAGAAAAGGTAAGGGTAAACTCTGACCTTTGCTTGCTACCTCACTCCTGCAATCCACTGCCACAATAATCTTTCATTTGTCATATTGCTGGATGTGCATGGGTCTTCCACTTTCAAAATCCAACTGATAACATTCTAATATAGCATTATTTCAAGGCCTTGATGACCAGAAAAAAATGGCAATGAACTTTCCCCAAACCATTTTATTTTGTTCATTCAATTTATTCCTGAATGTTCATAAATGCTGGCACTGATTTACGTCTTGCATGTTGCTTTTAAATTGCATCATCTAGATTTCTATGCAAACATTTATCATAGCCTTCTCTTCTAGCAAAATTCATTTACTGAGACATTTTAGTTATTGCTCTAGGTAAACTAACATGATTACTAGTAATGTCTCTTCATAAAGCATATTTCCATTCATTAGCTGTAGTACAGAGCAAAAGTAGATGAAGGAAAACAGGCTAACAAAGAAATAAATATTCCCTAAAATCAGCAATACTCAAATCTATAGTACAGATCTAATAAATAGGAAAAAAGGATGGTATGACAGCATGTGCCTTCAGCATTTGTTGCTGTGGCAATGGATAATAGTTTTTTTTAATTAAAATAATTAATAATTATTCACACATGTCATCTTTAACCAAGTTCTTTATATCTTCACCAGCTACTTGTTTCTCTAAAATTGACTTAGGCAAATCTCTGATTCATGCAAAATTATTAATAACAGGATTAACAAAAAATCCAAAAAGGATACTACTCACAGGAGTATATACTGTTCTAATACTACTTTAAATGAATCCCTTCTGGAGGATTAACACTAACCAAGGAGAAAAGGCAGCATCTCAATGTGGTTCTCTAATTTTGTTTTTGATTCTTTTATTTTCATCGATTCATGATATACACTACAAAAAGAAAATGTAAAGAACTATTATAACTGTGTGCCAAGAATAGCATTAAGAATAAGAAATGTGAAGCTCAGTGAGGTAGAAAATTAAATTTCAGCCTCTAAAAAGAAATGTCAGGCACAGATTCATCAAGAAGTTCAGGCAACCAAATTAATCTTACAATGGAAGGTTCTGCAACCTTTTTACCTTGTGTACTATAACCTACAAGAAAAAAATAGAAATTTACAAAGGAAAACAAATACAGAAAAATAAGATATACTTTGAAAAATATTTTTATATCAATGAGAAAAATAGCTACAAAGACTTATCTCTGGTTAAAAATTTCACAGGAATATCAAAAGGGGAAAGTGATCTTTATTTTCAAGATTGTCACTATTAACAGTCCAGTAGCAAACAAGTATCCAGATGTCATTATAACTCAAGTTATAAGAAAAAGAATTGTTTTTAAACCTACCTTCCAACCTTAACCCAATCAGTTGGTATACAAGATATGGCAGAGTTCTTTATTTCAATCATAAACTAAAATAAATACAAATGAATAGTTAGATGTTTAAATAGGTACCAATTATATATTTTTATAATTTTTATATTTTTTATATTTTTATAAGTTTTATATTTTTTCAAAACTGTGATATAATGGTTTACTAAATATTATTCTAAACACTTGAAATAAATTCAGTATTGTTCTTGGGAGAGTTTAAATATATATATGTTACTAGCATCAAATCTGACTAATTATGATAAAGTACAATTTGTATTGAGCAAAGAGTTTATAATAAAGGATATAACATAGGGTTTTAATGTTTATAATATTGTGAGCATACTATGAATGATAATTTTTCATTAGTAACCTCTTTCATTTATTAATATAACTTAATTATTTTACTCAGATAAGGTTCAATTTCTAAGAATCTAAAATTTTAAAATATTTAATTATTAGATGTTAACACTAGTTTGAGATATGACTCCTCCTGTACTCTGAACATAAGAGGATTTTTTTTTTTTTTTGCAGTAACTTTTACCCAAGAAACCTAAATCCTCTAAAAGCATCCTTGTAAAGAAATCCTTGACTTCTCCTACTATTGAAAGAAGAAGATATTTCTTCCCATATGAGAGTTTACAATTTTACTTATGGGAAACCTATCTTTATTGCTTCCACAAACAAGCAAGCATCTCTGAAATCAGTCATAAAGCAAGTGAATTCAAGTTCTTCTGTCACACCTTTCACATTTAGCATTAGTGACAAGTTACCTCCTCTCAGTGTCCTCTAATTCTTGAAAACAAAGAAAAAACCTTCAGTACTTATGTAAACTTTTGAAAAAATATGTTTTCATTAGATTGTATCTCAGAGCTCTGCGGCCATCATTAATTTTGAGGTGGCTATGAGAACTTTTTCACATTTAACAGTTTCATGATATGCATATAACTTCATGCATTTATGATATTCATATTATTATTACTATCTACCTGGTTAAGAGTTTATTTTTCCATTAATAGAAACACCACAATTTTTACATTAATTATAATAGAAGTAATGGCTAATTTTAAGAGTTTTCATCCTTAGCAAAATTTTTGTGACTAAAAACATCATCTTGTACAGAAAGAAACTAGTAGTTTAGAATCTTCAACACTCAGTTATACAGTTAAGAGTAAAGAACCTAAAAAGTCCCTTTGATTACAAAAAGTAACTGAAGAAAATAGCCACAAAATAAATATAATTGATAGGAAACATTACTTTTAAACTACACTAAATTTTGCTATTCTAACATGCTTTATGAGAAGACACATCAGCCTTTTTCTCTTTTATTTGCTTATTTTTTATTAGTGCATTATAATGATATACAATGGTGGGACTCGTTGTTACTCAGTGGCATTTTTACCCTGAGATTCCATCTCACCCCAGTCAGAATGGCAATTATCAAAAATACAAGTAACAACAAATGTTGGTGAGGATGTGGGAAAAAAGGTTCGCTCGTACATTGCTGGTGGGACTGCAAATTAGTGCAACCACTATGCAAAGTAGTATGGAGATTTCTTAGAAAACTTGGAATGGAACAACCATTTGACCCACTTATCCCACTCCTAGGTTTATACACAAAGAATTTTAAATCAGCATACTAAAGTGATACAGCCACATCAACGTTTAAAGTAGCTCAATTCATAATAGCTAAACTCTGGAACCGACCTAGATGCCCTTCAACAAATGAATGGATAAAGAAAATGTGGTATATACACACAATGGAATATTACTCAGCCATAAAGAAGAATGAAATTATGGCATTTGCCAATAAATGGATGGAATTGAGGACTACCATGCTAACTGAAATAACCCAGTCCCAAAAAATCAAAGGCAGAATGTTGTCTCTGATGTGGATGCTAACCCACAACAAAGTTAGGGGACCACTTGAAGTTCACTGGACTAAACAAAGGGGAATTTGGAAGGGAAAGGAGTGAGTATGAGAATAGAAAAGACAGTAGAATGAATCAGATATATCTTTCCTATCCTTATATAGGAATACACAACCAATGTAACTCTACATCATATACAACCACAATAATGGGATCCTAATTGGAACAAGTTATACTTATTCTATGTATGTATAATATGTCAAAGTACACTCTACTGTCATGTATATCTAGAAAGAACAAATAAAAAGATAAAAAACAAAATAAGAAATAAAATTTGTATTGTAATTTCCAAAGTGCTATAGTATACATAACTTAATAATAAAATAGAATAAATGTTCATTCTTATTAAAAAAAAGAATTCTGGGAAAAGCAATGCCGATGGCAAACAGCAAAATTCAGGAACACATTGGATCACTGATATATGGGAAGGAAACATTTAGATCCATACTAACACAGAGCTCCAAGGAGTCACTGCCTAAGGAATGGTGAGAATTCTGAAGTCAATAAAAACCAACAGCACTTTTGGAATAGTTGGGATCACAACTGCTAAGTGTGTGAACATCAAAGATCTATTCTACGGCCACCATCACTCCAGATGATGTCAATACAGGATGGGAAACAGAATGAGACTGAGGAAAGCCCACAGAGAGCTCTCATTGTTAAGCCCCTGTTGTCACATGCTGCTCTCCTGCTACTCCCACATGTCCCTGGATTTTTAGTCCAAGTTCTTCCTCAAAGTTGTCATCCACTTAGCTTTTTTCCTCTTCTACATTAGCTACAAAATAGGACATTTCTTTCTAGCTATTTCCTTTTTCAAGTAATCTAAGAATAAGCAGGCAGGGCTTTGTTTAAGACTTTTATTGCTAAAGAGAAGAAAACTGACATTGGAAAACAGTACATGTTCCAGAAACCTTAAAAAGTTCTCATAGCAACTTAACCCTGCACTACAGTCCCTGACTTTATTTCTTAGGTATAAATGAGAGAAGTCTGTCTTGATTCACTCTAGCAATCTCTCACGTTCTTCTCCTTGGCCCCAATTCTGTCTTGGATGAATGTCAGACAGTGTTTCTCAAATCATAGCCTGTGGTATCACTGGGCTGACATCATTGCTAGGCTTGTTGAAATTCTTAACTCACTCCAGAATCTGCTTGTTTCTCTAAAACCACATTTAACTCACTCCTTCCCTCTCCGCTTTTCTTTCTCACTCTTTTAAGAATGTTCTTTTTTTTTTTTAATTTAGAAGATTTTAAAAGAGAATGCTTTCCATATTTTAAACATACTAAGCAGATATTTGAATGTGCTGCATGCTGCAAATCAATAAAAATTTCCCTAAAAGTTATTTCCACTGCCAGGTGTGATGGTGCATGGCTGTAATTCCAGTGACTTAGGAGGCTGAACAAAAAGGACTGCAAAGTCAAGATCAGTCCCAGCAACTCAGGGGGGTCCTAAGCAACTTAGGGAGACCCTGTCTTATATATATATTTTTAAAAAAGTCTGGAGATATGGCTCAATGGTTAAGCACACCTGGGTTCAATTCCTGGTACAGGAAAAAAAATATTACCAATATTTTCTTCCTTTTCTTTTAGGAATACTTCTATTTACTAAGACTGTTCCATGTCCATACTTGATTTAAGGTTAAAGGATAATTCTCTATAAACATAAAATATGATACAGACTGCCACAGAAGCAGTGAACTATGTGCAGGTACATCAGTTTCTTCTTTCATTAGTTTCTTACAAGTTAAAACTTTCAGGGTCATACAATGGGCCCTAATGATCTAATGAGTATATAAAAACTGGGAACAGAGGTAAATATGAATGTTGTCAAAAATAACAATGGCTTGATTACTATGGCAAATTTATCTGTCCATTTTTAGTAACAATAGCAAGAACTATAGTCTACATGAGACTGTTTCAATAGGTTTTTAAAAAATTATTACAAAAGCTACACGCGTGGAAACTTTCAGATGGAATGGAAGGAGGTAAAATAAGAAGCACACATATATATAAAATAAGTTTTCTTCCCTGCCTCTTTCACTTTTCAGAATTATGTAATAATATTTGTTGGTTCTAATTATCTCTAAATTTGCCAATTTTTTAATCCATTTTTAAACAGAATTTGATTGTAACAACTCTGAATACTTAGAATTCATCGTATTTGAATGAACCAGAATCACTATTTCTCAAAAAATTTACAAAAGTAATACTTCATCAGTGTACTAACAAAATTCTAGAGGGAACTGTTAAAAAATAAGAATTCATCCCATTATTCATAACTAATAAATTTCCTTTCTTAAATTCATCATCTTGACTGACTAAAGGCATAAAGAACAATTTATCTTCCTTCCTGATCAGCTATAAAACAACTATTTGATCTCTATGCTGTATTTTTCCTTAAACGTCAATGCTGCACTCATAATGAATAGTCAATCTACTATCTCTTATGAATTCTTGTTTTGTTTTGTTTTGTTTTGCTTTGTTTGCAGTGCTGAGGATTGAACCCGGGGCCTTGTGCTTGCAAGGCAAGCACTCTACCAACTGAGCTATATCCCCAGTCCTCTCTTATGAATTCTTGAGGTTTTTCTCCCATTTTTACTTAAAAATTTTCAGTTGAACCCAGGACCATCATCCCAAGACTGAAATTTTATTTTAGTTTGAATAGTATAGGCTCTAAATGTCTTAATTTTATCAAATAATATCTAAGGTATTGATAATTCCTTGGGTTAATATTTCTGAGGGGAATAAAATAATAATCTGGTAGACCGAAGTCAGGCAGACCTGGGCTGAAACTGGCTGCCTGCTCTTGTAACTTACTTACCTACCTCATGTTTCTTTCCAGTAAAACTAGAATAACCCTTTTTCTTTCCCTGTTGTTATAAGAATTAAATAAGATAATATATGTAAAAGACTTGCTATCACTCCAGACTTTAACAAGTGTTTGACAAATGGCAACTATACTATTATTAGTGTTATTACGTTAAAATTAGAAGAATATTTTATGATTAGAAGGCACTTTGATGTATTTTAACTGAATTGATCTTCATAGTAGTCTCACAACACAGGTGACTCTTCCATGGTCAAGTATCATGTAAGTGGTAGAACTGGCATTTACATATGGCTTTCCCACCATAAAACCAGGAAGTCACTCTTCCCGTGTATATCTTTTATTAATATTATTAAAGCAATTGTGATCACCTGATTTTCATCAAAGAGGCAGAATAGTGGTCCTTAGACTACTTTTTACTTTAGAAGGTCATGCTTACATAGTACAAATAAGAGATACAATTAAATATTTGGTGTTTGCCTGTTTGAAAGATAAACATATAAATATTGTCAAATCATAAATACTACAAAAAATTTGTCAAAATGTATTTTTAATTATTTATATATGTATGTAAATATATGTATGTAGTTGTTGATGGACCTTTATTTTATTCATCTATTTCTATGTGGAGCTGAGAATTGAACCCAGTGCCTCACACATACTAGGAAGTGCTGTACCACTGAGCCACAATCCCAGCCCCTGAAATTATTTTTTTTCTGTCATATTAAGCTCTATGTAGAAGGCATTTTGTGCAATGTCTGCCTGAGTATAACACCCTCATAATTTTGTTCCAGAACACAGGCTAAGAAATCAATGGTTAAGTTTATTTAATGCATAAGCTTATAAAAATTTTTAAAAAGACTGTACTTTCTTATTTCAAATAACCATACAACCAACAATTTTTTGGTAAAATACACAAGCAGTGTAAATTTTAAGACATGTGGTTTGAAATCAAGCTCTTCCTTACAAGAAAAAGTTTTTTTAAAAATTGTGAATAAAATGTTCACCCTATTGAAATTAATTTCAACTCAAATTTTCTAACTTGCTATTTTAATGAGGTAAAATTTCTCAAAGTACTACAGCTGTGATCTCCTTATTAAACGTAAGATATAGAAGCAGCATGCCTCAAGACTCAAGCTCAAGAGTACAACTGAGAGGTACAATCACATTTTAAAAGAATTTCCACTTTTTGGTTTGCATTCAGATCTTAACATCAAACTTCAAACAGAAGTACACACTCTATGATTAAAAAAAAAATTCTAAAGAGCATTACAATCTTGTGACAGAATCACTAAATATAGGTTTTCCATTTGTTTTACTTTTTTGATTTATTTTTTCTTTTTAGCAGTTATACTCCTGTCATTTAATCACTGTGATCCAATCAACATTACATGGTCCGCTTGGTATCATTTCATCTTCTGTAAGCCTGAGATCAAAGAATAACTTATATCTCCTGGATTCAGAACAAGTGAAGTTACTATTTATAATAATCAAGGTTTTTCCATAATATAATTTCAACAGATAACAGTAAAACACATAATATTAAGTTGTATGTTTGTCAAAAGACTAATATCATCATTAAAATATTTCTTAGCAAAATAACATTATATTTTCAAAAACAAGACAAATAGTTGAAAAAAATGATATTTATATCCTATCCTCAGATTTTTATTTACATTTTAAAATAGCTTTTCTACTCAAGGTAAGCTGATGAAAAATAAATTCATGTTTGAAGTTACCTCCTGTCCTGATACTGTCACATACTGTGCAGAAGGATTTTTTAATATTTTTCGTATTTCTTGCAAATGTACTTGGATCTTGTCAGTAACTTCTTGAATTTCATCCTTCCTCTTTTTTATTAAAGGGAAGTTAGAAAGATCTTTGAATAATTCAGTTTTATTCCCAATTCTGAAATATGAAAAGTGCAAATACATATATTTAAGTGTATTATTAGATCAGTTATCAATTATATTTTGTAGCATGATGAAAGACCAAAGTGCTAGAAATCAAGAAAATGTGGTTCTAATGCCAGTTCTGCCACTAAATATTTATGGGGATGTTTCTTAACTTCTGAGGATTGATAAAATTATCATAATATAATTTAAATTTTGCAAATCATGATTCCCATGGTGAAACCAAGAGAAAATATGAAATAACAGTCATTTGCCTACTCAGAAAATAAAAACAAATGTAAATGTCAAATCTTTTTTTTTCTTTTTCAAATATGGGACTCTTTGGGGGATGCACTGTGAAATAACTACCCTTTAAAAGGTAACTCTGTCATTATAGAATCTAAATATAAGACAGATCATCCCTGGATATTTAGGAATGAGTACATGATGGCATCTGACACCCATTTTTAAGTTAATAAACTGCTACTATTTGGCTTTGCCTGGGCTTTATCATTTTGTCATCTGACACCTGGGGAAGTAATACATCTGTCCTAGGTAATGAACTGCCTGGGTTTAGACAGCAAAGTGTAACTTACAGCTGTAATGTAAAACTGTCAGTATCTAATCATGTTTCTAACTGAGTACATATGTACTCAAACAACTTCTACCAATACTCTAGCAAAGACTGAAAATCCACACATCAAATAGCAAATGTATTAGATTAATGTTCATTGCTGGAAAGGAAGTCTGGTACTTACTTGGCAGCTTGTTCATTAAGTATTTTTAAGTAATGCTCCACTGGACTGAGGAGTTCAGGAATTTCTAAAATAATTGTCTGCAGCAAGGTTGACTGAACATGAGAATTAACGGCAGGCATTAATGCTTGAAATTCTGACTGCAAGTGATACAGGGTCTTCACGATCAAGAAGAACTCTTGCGTAGAACACTGAAAATAGAAATATTTTTAATCTACACAGCATAAGGTACAAAAAAAGGAAAAGTTTATTTAGTGATCTTTTTAAAGTGAGAAACAGAAAAAAAGAAAACTTTCTAAATTAGTTAGTCCAAATAAAATGCCACTGATAGTTTTTAAATTAGGTTAAACACTACACAATTTTTTGGTTGAACCTAGGGGCATTCTACCACTCAGTTACAGGTCCAGTTTTCACTGCTTTATTTTGTATTTTGAGACAGGATCTTGCTAAGTTGCTGAGGCTGGTCTTGAACTTATGATCCTCCTGCCTCAGACTCCTGAGTCATTAGGATTACAGGTATATACTAATGGCTCCCAGCTAAACACTACACAATAAAATATTTTGAAGAAATAAGAAAATAATTTCAGCCCAGCGAGAGACTTCCACGCAGAGCGAGGCTCGCCAGCCCAGACAGTGGGTCCGGAAGGTGGGCAGCTTCTCGAAGTAGGGACGCCCAGCGAGAGACTTCCCTGCATAGCGCGGCTCCCTGCCCAGGCGGTAGGTCCAGTCCCCAGAGAATGTCCCAGAGGAGGGTTACCCAGTGAGAGGTTCCCACTGGGTGAGTCTTCCCTGCCAGGCGAGGATTTCCCACAGGGGCGACAGAACCAGAGACCCAGGCCCAGAACAGCTATGCCCCAGTCCTCAGACTAGTCCCCCTTTGGCTGACCATCAGTCAACAAGTAGAGTGCCTCTGCCCACTGACAGGGAATATACCCACCTGAAGGCCACCACCCCTAGAGGGGCAGCTTCCTTATGAAGCACCGCATTAAGTTCCTCCAAGACTTCAGGCTACTGAAGGCTAGGAGGTGAGTTATTGGAAATCTACAGGGACACTATAAGTCAATAGGGGAAATCTGCAGTATCTCAGAGTTTCAATACTGGAGGGGTAGATACCTGAGCAATATGAGAAAACAAGGGAAGAAAATGTCCCAAACAAACCTAAATGCTACAGCAATAAAATCCAATGACAGTATGGCAGAAGAAATGTCAGAAAGGGAGTTCAGAATGTACATAATTAAAATGAACAGAGAAGCAAATGATGAGATCAAAGAGCAAATGCAGGCTTTGAATGATCGCACCAATCAATAGTTAAAAGAGCAAATGCATGAAGTAAAAGTTCATTTCAATAAAGAGTTAGAGATACTGAAAAAAACAAAAAAAACCAGAAATCCTTGAAATGAAGGAAACAATAAACCAAGTTAAAAACTCCATAGAAAGCATAACCAATAGGATAGAACACCTGGAAGACAGAACCTCAGACATTGAAGAAAAAATATTGAATCTTGAAAACGAAGTTGACCAAACAGAGAAGAAATCATTAATAGAATCTCCAAGAATTATGGGATATCATGAAAAGGCCAAATGTAAGGATTATTGGGATTGAGGAAGGCACAGAAAAACAAACCAAAGGAATGAACAATCTATTCAATGAAATAATATCAGAAAATTTCCCAAATCTGAAGAACGAAATGGAAAATCAGTACAAGAGGCTTATAGAACTCCAAATATACAAAATTACAACAGACCCACACCAAGGCACATTATAATGAAAATACCTAACATACAAAATAAAGACAGAATTTTAAAGGCTGCAAGAGAAAAAAAAATGAAATTACATTCGGGGGAAACCAATACGAATATCAGCAGATTTTTCAACCCAGACCCTAAAAGCTAGAAGGGCCTGGAACAACATTTTTCAAGCTCTGAAAGAAAACGGATGCCAACCAAAAATCTTATACCTGGCAAAAATTACCTTCAGATTTGACGATGAAATAAAATCCTTCCATGACAAACAAAAGCTAAAAGAATTTACAAAAAGAAAGCTGGTGCTACAGAACATTCTCAGCAAAATATTCTATGAGGAAGAGATGAAAAACAACAATGTAAATCAGAAAAGGGAGGAACTAGCCTAAAGGAATAGCCAAACAAAGGAGTAACCAAATCATATTAAAAAAAAAAAAAATGAGTCAAATGACCGGGAATACAAATCATATCACAATAATAACCCTGAATGTTAATGGCCTGAATTCATCAATCAAAAGACACAGGCTGGCAGATTGGATTAAAAAGAAAGATCCAACAATATGCTGTCTGCAAGAGACTCATCTCATAGAAAGAGATACCCACAGGCTAAAGGTGAAAGGATGGGGAAAAACAAACCATGCACATGGACTCAGTAAAAAAGTCAGAGTATCCATCCTCATATCAGATAATGTGGACTTCAAGCCAAAGTTAGTCAGAAGGGATAAAGAAGGACATTTCATACTGCATAGGGAAGCATAAATCAGCAAGACATAACAATCATAAATATCTATGCCCCAAACATTGACTCATCCATGTACATCAAACAAATCCTTCTCAATGCCAGAAATCAAATAGACCACAACACAATAATACTAGGTGACTTTAACACACCTCTCTCACCGCTGGATAGATCGTCTAAACAAAAATTGAACAAAGAAACTACAGATCTCAATAACACAATCAATAATTTAGACTTAACGGACATATATAGAATATACCATTCAACAAAGAGCAAATACACTTTCTTCTCAGAGGCACATGGATCCCTCTCTAAAATAGACCATATATTATGCCACAAAGCTAATGTTAGCAAATACAAGAAGATAGAGATACTACCTTGTATTCTATCAGATCATAATGGATTGAAATTAGAAATAAATGATACAATAAAAAACAGAAACTACTCCAACACCTTGAGATTAAATAATACGCTATTGAATGATGAATGGATAAAACAAGACATTGGGGGGAAATTTAAAAATTCTTAGAGGTAAACAAGAAGAAACATACATCATATCAAAATCTCTGGGACACTATGAAAATAATACTTAGAGGAAAATTTATTTCATGGAGTGCATTCAATAAAAGAAGAAAAAAAACAACAAATAAATGACCTAACACTACAGCTCAAAGCCCTAGAAAAAGAAGAATAGAGCAACACCAAAAGTAGAAGAAGACAGGAAATAGCTGAAATCAATGAAACTGAAACAAAAGAAACAACTGAAAAAATTGATAAAATAAAAAGTTGGTTCTTTGAAAAATAAACAAAAATGATAAACCCTTAGCCACACTAACAAAAAGAGGAGAGAAAAAACTCAAATTACTAAAATTTGAAACGAACAAGGAAATATCAAGAAAGACACAATTGACATACAAAATATAATTAGAAGCTATTTCCAAAATCTATACTCCAACAAAATAGAAAATCTTGAAGACATCAACACGTTTCTAGAGACATATGAATTACCTAAACTGAACGAGGAGGATATACACAACTTAAATAAATCAATGTCAAACAATGAAATAGAAGAGGTCATCAAAAGCCTACCAACAAAGAAAAGTCCAGGACCAGATGGGTTCTCAGCTAAGTTCTACAAAACCTTTAAAGAAGAGCTCATTCCAATACTCCTCAAAGTAGTCCATGAAACAGAACAGGAGGGAACCCTTCCAAACTCATTCTATGAAGCCAATATCACCCTGATACCTAAACCAGACAGAGACACATCGAAGTAAGAAAATTTCAGACCAATATCCTTAATGAACATCGACGCAAAAATTCTCAACAAAATTTTAGCAAATCGCATGCAAAAATATATTAAAAAGATAATGTACCACGATCGAGTGGGTTTTATCCCAGGGATGCAAGGTTGCTTCAACATCCGGAAATCAATCAATGTCATTCACCGTATCAACAGACTTAAAGTTAAGAAACACATGATGATTTCGATAGATGCAGAAAAAGCATTTTATAAAATACAGTACAATACAGTACCCCTTCATGTTCAAAACACTAGAAAAAATAGGGATAGCAGGAGCATTCCTCAATATTGTAAAGACTATCTATGCTAAGCCCATGGCCAATAAGATTCTAAATGGTGAAAAACTGAAAGCATTCCCCCTAAAAACTGGAACAAGGCAGGGATGCCCTCTTTCACCACTTCTATTCAACATTGTCCTTGAAACTCTAGCCAGAGCAATTAGACAGACCAAAGAAATTAAAGGGATACGAATAGGAAAAGAAGAACTCAAACTATCCCTCTTTGCTGATGACATGACTATATATTTAGAGGAACCGGAAAATTCCACCAGAAAACTTTTAGAACTTATAAGTGAATTCAGTAATGTAGCCGGTTACAAGATCAATGCTCATAAATCCAATGCATTTTTATACATAAGTGATGAATCTTCAGAAAGAGAAGTTAGGAAAACTACCCCATTCACAATAGCCTCAAAAAAAATAAAATACTTGGGAATCAATCTTACAAAAGAGGTGAAAGACCTCTACAATGAGAACTACAGAACACTAAAGAAAGAAATTAAAGAAAACCTTAGAAGATGGAAAGATCTCCCATGTTCTTGGATAGGCAGAATTAATATTGTCAAAATGGCCATACTACCAAAAGTGCTATACAGATTCAATGCAATTCCAATTAAAATCCCAATGACGTACCTCACAGAAATAGAGCAAGCAATTATGAAATTCATCTAGAAGAATAAGAAACCCAGAATAGCTAAAGCAATCCTCAGTAGAAAGAGCGAAGCAGGGGGTATCACAATACCAGATCTTCAACTCTACTACAAAGCAATAGTAACAAAAATGGCATGGTATTGGCACCAAAATAGACAGGTAGATCAATGGTACAGAATAGAGGACACGGACACAAACCCAAATAAATACAATTTTCTCATACTAGACAAAGGTGCCAAAAACACACAATGGAGAAAAGACAGCCTGTTCAACAAATGGTGCTGGGAAAGCTGGAAACCCATACGCAACAGAATGAAACTAAACCCTTATCTCTCACCCTGCACAAAAATCAACTCAAAATGGATGAAGGACCTTGAAATCAGATCAGAGACCTGTATCTTATAGAAGAAAAAGTAGGTCCAAATCTTCAACATGTTGGCTTAAGATCAGACTTCCTTAACAGGACTCCCATAGCAGGAGTAAATAAACAGGAGTAAATAACAGGAAATAAAAGCAAGAATTAATAAATGGGATAGATTCAAACTAAAAAGCTTTCTCTCAGCAAAGGAAACTATCAGCAATGTGAAGAGAGAGCCTACAGAGCGGGAGAAAATCTTTGCCACTCATACTTCAGATAGAGCACTAATTTCCAGAATATATAAAGAACTCAAAAATCTCTACACCAACAATACAAATACCCCAATCAACAAATGGGCTAAGGAAATGAACAAACACTTCACAGAAGATCTACAAGCAATCAACAGATATATGAAAAAATGTTCAACATCTCTAGTAATGAAGAGAAATGCAAATCAAAACTACTCGAAGATTCCATCTCACCCCAATTAGAACGGTGATTATCAAGAATACAAGCAACAATAGGTGTTAGAGAGGATATGGGGGAAAAGGTACACTCATATATTGCTGGTGGGGTTGCAAATTAGTGCAGCCACTCTGGAAAGCAGTGTGGAGATTCCTTAGAACACTTGGAATGGAACCACCATTTGACCCAGCTATCCCACTCCTTGGCCTATACCCAAAGGACTTAAAATCTGCATAGTATAGTGTTGCAGCCACATCAGTGTTCATAGTTGCTCAATTCACAAATAGCCTGATTTTGGAACCAACCTAGAGGCCCTTCAATTGATGAATGGATAAAGAAGCTGTGGAATATTACTCAGTCATAAAGAATAATAAAATGATGGCATTTGCAGGCAAATAGATGAAGTTGGAGAATATCATGCTAAGTGAGATAAGCCAATCTCAAAAAACCAAAAGATCAATGATCTCGCTGATAAGTGGATGATGATACATAATGGGGTGTTGGAGGGAGGCAAGAATGGAGGAAGGAGGGACTTTATAGAGGGAATAGAGGGGTGGGAGGGATGGGAGAAGGAAAAAATAACAGAATGAATCAAACACCATTACCCTTTATAAATGTATGATTACACAAATGGTACGCCTCTACTTCTTGTACGACTAGGAAACAAGATGTATCCCATTTGTTTACAATAAAAAAAAAAAAGAAAGTACCCAATACAGTAAAAATATGGCACAACAGTCACTATCATGAATTTTATTTTATTTTATTTGTTCTAGTTAGTTGTACATGACAGTAGAATGCATTTGTACATTTTAATAGATCATACATAAATCGAGTGTAATCTCTCACTTTTCTGATTATACGTACTGCAGGATCACATCAGTCATGCAATCATACATGTATATGAGGTGATAATGTTTGTTTCACTCTATCATTCCTTCCCCCATACCCCACCCCCTTTAAATTAGTGCATTATTTCTGAAAATCAATTGGACAACAGGTATCAAGAGCATGAAAAACTTAACTTGGTAAGATTATTTCTAAGAATCCATATAAGATAATAATAAACATGGAAAGCAGCTGGAAAGTTTAATGATTGAGAAAATGTTAAATATTGCTAAATATGGTACATGATACAAGCATGAACAATATTTGAAAAGATTTTTATAGACATACGAATGTGCTCATAATATTGTTAAATAAAACATACAGAAAAAAAGAAAATAATTTCAGTAAAAGATAATAAAGTCAAAACTTGTTTGTTATTTTTTCATTTTAAAATACATTGTTTATGACTTTTTTTTTTGCTATATGGTCAATATAAACAATATGAAGGATAATTCTGAGGGAAGTATCAGTAAGACATGACAGCAAAAGAGGAAATTTCTCCCAAATATAATGGGTTCTTCCAAACTGACATGAAAAGAAAGAATAATCCAAACAACTATGGCTAAACAAAGTAAATGTGCAGCTCTTAAGAAAGAATGTCTACACGATTAACTACACAGAATTAAAGATGAGCAAATTGAAACTACAAATTAGCATTTGTGACTTATCAGAATGTCAAAGATTTAAAAGTCTGATAAAACCATGTCACAGATATGAAAAAAAAGACACTTTTATTACTATAAGTAAAAGCATAACCTTTTTGAAGAGCAGCTTGGCATATATTGATAATAAAAAGTGCACATATCCTTTGACTAAGCAATTCCAGTTCTTCAGAATTTATTTCAAAACGTACTCAAACAAGTAGCGGAAAAATATATGTGTAGCTGTATTTAGAGTGGCGTTTTTTTATAATGCTATAAAAACAAATGTCCATCAATTGGGGTCTTATTAGGAAAAACTCAAAACAATGCTATGAAACAGTTAAAAAATAAGAAATCTGTATATACTGATAGGGAACCCCATAATTTCAACATATATTGAATATGTAGTATGCTTATATCATATACATACATATTTTTACACAGTAACATTTTTGTGATTTATCTTTAAATGATATGAATTATTTTCTAAACATTAAAACAAAAACATTTCTAGAAGGGCACAAGTGTAACTTACTCTGGTTACCTCTAGGTAGTAGGTATGGGGAGGCGGCACACAAAGACTCATTCTTTATACCCTTGCATACCACTGTAATTCTTAAACATACACATGAATAACTTTTCATAGTAGCTTCTGGTAAAGACGGTGGGATGGACACATGCATCTAATTTCTCTCCATCTCAGAACTTCAGTCAAGACATTGTTTTAGAATAAACCATAAGAATAATTCAAAGACATCAGCAACAAGATAACATGTTTGAACCTTAAACTGTCCTTATGTAAAACTGAGATACAACCTGATTTACACCCAGAATCTTAAAAGATCTAAGTGGTGCACACATTATCTTTGCAAGCGGGAGGGAGTTAGAGTGGGGAAGGATTAGTTGAAAGCCATTTAAGAAACAATTAAATCCCTGCATCCCCTATTCTTTTCTATGCTATTGGGCAACCAATACTCCACTACCCTATAAGAAGTCTAGATCTATTCCAGGGAAAAGGTAAAACAGGGTGTCTGGATGAGCATCAGAACCAGGAAAGAATGAGGGTACAACTGAAAGCAGAGGTTAAAGGAATGAATGCATGCTGGATGTGTACATAGAACCAAGTGGATGCTGAGGTTCCAGGTTATCACCTTCCATCTCCCATAACATTATTAACTTGTCAGGAGGCTGAAAGAGGTATCTCAAGAGGAAAACTCCAAAGATAACTAGAGCAGTAGTTCTCCCAATAAGTAGCCTAGCTAATTTTACTTTACAGGTCTTTCCTTTTCTTTGTATAACCATTTGACTACAGAGATCTTCCCATCAACATTCTAGTTCTCTAACTCTTGAAAAGAATGAGCAGATACTTGAGAAAAAAAATTAATATGAAACGTAAAGACCAAAATAATAAATCTTGGAGGAAAGTAAGCCTACATCCGTAGAGAAAAAAAAAAAAAAAAAAACTTAAATATTTGATAATAACCTCAGTAAACAGAAGACACTGCAACCATGAAAGAATAAAGGGAAGTTTTTTGTTTGTTTTTTGTTTTTTTGAGTTTTTTTGCAGTGCTGAGGATTTGAACCCAGGGTCTTGTGCTTGCAAGGCAAGCACTCTACAAACTGAGCTATATCCCGAGCCCAAGATTTTTTTTTAAGGAACATTCAGAGAAAACACACACACACACACACACACACACACACACACACACACCTTCTAAACTATGACAGCAGAAATGAAAAAAATTCAACAGATAAGATAGAACCCGTAGATGATGAAATTCCCAAGGTGGTAAAGCAAAAGTGTAGAGATGGAAAATAGAAAACACAGAAGAAAATTAGATTAAAAATCAATTCAAACAAAAAAAGTTGAAGAAAGAAATCATCAAAAATTAATTCAGAGGGAAGTGAAGGGAGAGGAAGGGGTTTGAGGGAAGGAATGATAGTGGAGTAAAACAGACATTATTACCTCATGTACATATATGACTGCATGACTGATGTGATTCTACAATATGCATCATCAGAAAATGAGAGATAACACTCCATTTATTTATGATCTATCAAAATGTATAAATGCATTTTACTGACATGTACAAGTTTGAAAAAAATTTTAAAAAATATTTTTAAATTAATTCAGGAGTGCCAGGCATGGTGGCACACTCTGTAATCCCAGCAGCTTGGGAAGCTGAGGCAGGAGGATCACAATTTCAAAGCTGGCCTCAGCAAAAGCCAGACACCAAGCAACTCAGCAAGAACAAAGCAACTCAAGTGAGAATGCTGTCTCTAAATAAAATATGAAATAGGGCTGAGGATGTGGCTCAGTGCCCCTGAATTCAATCCCTAGTATCCCCCCCCCAAAAAAAATTAATTCAGGAAAATCTTCCAGAACTTCAGGATTTAAACTGCTAGACCAGAATGTCACAATACAATGGACAAAAAATAGAACCAAATTAAGCCAAATCACTATGAAATTTTAGAAGTCTGGGAATAAAGAGAATATCTTTCAATTTCTAAAGGAAGTGGGGTGGGGTGAAGTCACACACAGAAACAGGCATCAGATTAACTTCATACTGCACAACAGTAATAGAAGCTAGAAGACAGTGGAATAACACAATATTCTAAAGGAAAAAAAATTAATAACCTAGAATTTTATACTTAGCCAAACTACCAATCAAATCTGAGAATGGGGGGAAAAATTCCAAACATCAAGTTACAAAACATTTGCTTTTATCATCCTTTCTCAGTAAGTTTCTCGGGATCTGTCACGTGAAAATGAAGGCATATAATAACGAGAAGACATGGAACACAAAAAGCAGAAGATTCAACTCAAGGGAAGTAAAGGAGGTAGCTATATAACAGGAAGAGAGGGCAACCAATCCAGAATGGATTGAATGCTCTAGAAAACAGTTCCTCAAGAAAATTGATTGAATATTTAATGAAAATAAATATCTTCAGAAAAAGAAGACAATTGAGGGTTAAATTAATGATAAGGCACATTTAGTTGTATATATAAAATGGACTAATGCTAAGTATTTATTTTAAAAGATAATTATTAACCATATGAGATTAAACAAATTATCAACAAAAATAAGTAAGACCCAACTGAACTAAATTTGAGATCAAAAGGTATCCTGAAGCTTCTCTTCTCCAGAAAGGCCCCAGTATGCTAGGAAAAATATCACCTGCTAAAAAGGAAGGTGGATTGTTTGTGTAAGTATGGAGCCTGTAAGCTTTTTAGGCACTAGTCAATTAATGCTACATTCAAACAAAAGTAAAAAACTAAGCATCTTAAACATAATTTTCAAATAATATCTCTTGTAATTACTGCAATCTGAGAGGTAAGAAAGATATTCACTTTCCAAGATCAGGTATGATTCAAAATCAGCAACAGGAACAGAGTGAAAGTTTCTGAAGTGCTCTGCAGGCAAGTCAGCACAAGGCAGAATGATCTTATATTTCTAATGCAAAAGAACTCAAAAGAGCTGCAAAAAAGGCTGAGGATAGGTTCTCAAGGTGGCTCACTTCTGGCAGCAAACTGCTCTCTTGGGAGTACTTTGAAACAGACCCACAAGTGCAGGGGCACGCATCACAGCACTGGAAAGACCCCAGCCTAAGTGCTGCACTGAAAATGTGGCTCTGCATTTATTCTAGCTGGGCTAAGAAACTACTCACACCCACAAAATTCTGGAAAACACTCTTTCTTCAACATTTTTAAAGTGCTATTATTTTTTTAACATTTTATTTTTTTATTGGTTCTTTTTAGTTAAATGTAATAAGAGTCCATTTTGATATAATTATACAAGCACGGAATATATTGTATTCTAATTAGGACCCCATTCTTGTGGATGCACATAATGGTGGGATTCACTGTGGTATATTCAAATATGTACATAGGAAAATTATGTCAGATTCATTCTACTGTCTTACCTTTTCCTTTTCCTCTCCTTTCATCCCTTCATTCCCCGTTGTCTAATCTACTGAAGTTCTATTCTTCCCCTCCCCGCTTATTGTGGGTTAGTGTTCCCTTATCAGTAAAAACATTCTACTTTGGCTTTTTGGGACTGACTTATTTCACTTAGCATGATAGTCTCCAGATCCATCCATTTACTGACAAATATCATAGTCATTCTTCTTTATGGCTGAATAATAATCCATTATATATATGATATATATATATATATGATATATATATATGTCACATTTTCTTTATCCATTCATCTGTCCAAAGGGCATGTGGGTTGACTCCATAACTTAGCTATTTGTGAATGGTGCTGCCATAAACATTGATGTGATTGCATCACTATCGTATGTTGATTTTAAATCCTTTGGGTACATACTGAGGAGTGGGGTCAAGTGGTGGTTTCATTTTCAAGTTTGCTGAGGAAACTCCATACTGCTTCCCAGAGTGGTTGCTAATTTGCAGTCCCACCAGCGATGTATGAGGGAACCTTTTTCCCTGACTGGAGCAAGATAAAATCTCAGTATAGTTTTGATTTGCATTTCTCTAATTGCTAGAAATGTTGAACCTTTTTTTCATGTAGTTATTGATAGACTGTATTTCTTCTGTGAAGTATCTGTTCAGTTCCTGAACATTTACTCATTGAGTTAATTGTTATTTTTGGTAAGTTTTTTTGAGTTCTTTGTATATCTTGAAGATTAATGTTCTATATGAGGTGCAGGTGGCAAAGATTTTCTCTCATACTGTAGGCTCTCTCTTCACACTCTTTGATTGTTTCCTTTGCTGTGAAGAAGTTTTTAGTTCGATGCCATCCCATTTATTGATTACTGATTTTACTTCTTATGCTTTAGGAGTTTTGTTAAGGAAGTCAGTTCCTGGGCAGATACATTGGAATGTTGGGACTACATTTTCTTCAAGTATGTGCAGGGTTTCTGGTCTAATTTCAAGGTCTTTGATCCATAAATGCTATTATCTTTAAATGTATTCACCAACCTTAGCAGTCATTGATCACTTTCTTACAAAACCAATTTTGAGCAAAGTTAATACAAGTTCCAATGACTAGCACTATTTTAGAAGATTTGAATTTGAAGCTTTATTTTTTAAAATTTTATTTTATCCCAGAACCAGCCCAGTTAGAATTCTCTATCTTTATTACCATAAAAATACTTATTTGTGCAAATTCCAATGGCGCTTTCTACACGGACACCAGGCCTAAGCTTCCCACTTCAATAACAGCCAGAGTGTTCCTTACCATTTTGTGACTATCACATAATTGGCACAACATGTACCCAGGACAGCACTCATTAATGGGTGTCTATAGAAGCTTACTTAGAGTAATGCAGTAATAAAGAACAGATATGTGTTTGATGGTGTGTTCTAAGAGTCAGCTAACTAATCTATAAAAAAAAAAAAAAATGGTTTAAAGTGCTCAGACTTTCTAAAGCTAGTTTGCTACAAAACCATTTTTATTCTTCACCTTTCAAACTAACTTGAGGCATATTCTTGTATAAACATGAAAACAGCAAAAAGGAACAGCTTCTAAGTGAGTCATAAATTCCTTTAGTAAAATATATTTTGAAATTCCAAAATGAAACTCGTTCTTGCACTGCTTACTGGTCACTTTTAAAATGAACTATATTGATACTTTTACTACAGTTTGGACACTCTTATAAATACATAAACCTAATGAAAGGAAAGCATCAAAGTAGAGTTAAAAGAGAGGAGCAAGGCATGAGAAACCACAGAAGCATGGAATGATGCTGCCAACCTGATGCCATGGACACTTTGACTTTGCTCTTTAGATTAGCAACTTAAAGAATTTCAGCTCTCTCCTATTTTCTTTTGAGAAAATTAAAAAAAAAAAAAATTCTGTACTCTTTCAGTGAATCCTTTCAAATAGCGTAGGCAAGGTACTTGGAGATCTGCGGATTGATGAAGAGTAATACTGCACTGATTGTCAGGCACTGGGCAAAGACACAAAATAACAGATGGTTTGGCACCCCTCTGTAACCTCAAGAGAGTCAACCACAAAATTCTCTAATATCAGCTATTGCCAGCAAAACAATGACAGTGTAGGCAAGAAGTGGTCCAGGAGACCCCACCAACCCTGTAACCAACTCACATGTCTTCTTCCTGAGGATCTGTATTCCCAAATTTGGTTTGCACTTTGTTTTCAAATTTAGCCAAAGCATATGGAACAGTTACATAAGTCCTCTTGGACACCGCAAATGTCCTGAGAGACACTACTTATCATTCTAGTAAAACTTTGTGGGAAAAGAAGGTCTTAAAAAAGTAAACACTAATGGAAATTTGGTCACACTAAAATTGGAGCTTATAAAAACTGTTCTATGATAAAATTATTAAACTGGCAAGCATTTACATTTGAATAAAAAGTAAAATTAGCCTGTGAAGAGGCATCCAGGGAAAGAAAGAAAGAAAGAAAGAGAGAGAGAGAGAGAGAGAGAGAGAGAGAGAGAGAGGGAGGGAGGGAGGGAGGGAGGGAGGAGGAAAAGAAAAGGAAAAGGAAAGAAAAGAAAAGAGGCAATGAGGTAGCCAAGACAACTACATCAATCATGGTAGCATCCAAAAGAGACACTCACTAAAAATGCAATGAAAGACCTTGGGTTTAAACATAAATTTTGCCACTTACTAGCAAGTTACTAACCCTCTCTCAGCAGCATCATATTAGCCAATGTAACGCAAGCTGTTATAGCATTATAAATATGCACAATTTCTTAGCAGTAAGAAAATTATAAAATAACGTCTCAGTGTCAGTTTTTACAAGGAGCAAAGAACACACTGTACATGAATGACATCTGCAAAAGGTAATACACTTTAAAAATCTACTTGCTCAACAATTACAAATATAATAAATTAATCATTTTTTAAATTTCAAGACTATTTTGATGATAAAGTAAATGACTTCCCTTGAGGAAAACTCCTCATCAGTGCTCTATTACTTAGGCTGTAAAACTAAGTGATATAAAACAAAATAATAGTTTTACTCACATTCAACATCCAAACTTGTTTGCATACTAACACCCTCACAAATGTTACACCAAGAGAAACAAATATTACATTTAACCCTTTAGTTAAGTCAAACAAGAAGTTGTTTTAATATCAAAAGAAAAAAGGCATCTCTTTTCTCAAGTAGCAAGTCTAAGTAAATTTCCCATTTTGATAATGGTTTGCACTTTTGAGGATGAAACAAAATCTTGCATTATAATAGAAGGACTTCTATATATGTTAATGTAGTTTTAAAAAATGGCAAAACTTCACTTTTTACAAATGTAAAAACTAAACAACCTTAATTTGTACATTAAAATCACTGAGGGTTTAGTTACTCTTTCAAGCTATTTGTAAGCTTTTACAAAATAAAAATAATAGAGCTATCAGATGATGTTCCATTAAAATCTGGCACCCTCATATTAGGGCACAATATAAGCTTTAATTTGATTTTTATCACACTTACTTTTTTGTGGTAAATGCTACAGAGTCCTCTTTCTATGTCAGGCAATTTATATAGATGGTTTTCTATTTGACCAAACACACTAGATTCTGAATGGAGAACTTCAGATACAGCATCAAGTCGGGCATTTATTTCCCTGTGATAATGGAATAATAGCAATGAACAGGTATGTTAAAATTCAGAATGTAGACATTTCCCACTTTAATGTTTAGGATCATGACATAGCCTCTTAAAAAAGTATAAAGGAGACACTTTCCTATCTCTGATCCTTCTCTGCCTCTTCTTCTCATTTAAAATCAAAGAGCAGGTACCATAGAAGAAAAGTCATGAGCTGTTTTGGCACAGATTGGTTCACAAGAGAAACATATTTCCCAGCCTCCCCTGCAGTTTGTTGTGGCCATTACCCGAGTAATGAAGTGTGGGTAGGAATGATGCCAGTCACTTCTAATCCCTAGCCCATAAAAACCTCCCTGTGTGAGCGTTCATATTCATTTTCACTATCTCTCACTTTAACAGCTAGATGTTGAGTTTAAAGCACTTTTGTGAGCTCATGTTAACTCCATCAGCCTGGGTACACGAGTGAAGCAGAAAAACCTCCATCCCTACATCTGCTATCAAATGAATTTATGAGAGCAGGAAATAAGCTTCTAAACCACTGAGAATGAAGCTGCTTTTGCTATAACAGCTTGCATTACACTGTTTAATAAGACAGGCCTACAATGAGTAACAGGAAGCCTTGGTGGGGGTGGTGATGATTGAACCAACCAAATGTTCAACCAAAATGCAGCTTGAGCAAAGACTGCAGAGTAGCAATATAAAGTACAAAGGATATGACATCAGGAGACATGGGAGGTTAGGGTCACAGGATTTTATCAATGGCTATACCCTGAGTGATGGGCCACTTAGGAAGAAGTGGTGCCATCTTGTCAACTGATTAAATATATCCTAAATGAGAAGTGTCTCAAGTACCTATAAACATAAAAGGTCTGCACGAGGTATGATGGATTTTAAAGACTGAGCGGAGGAAACATGCCTGGTGAATTGTAGACTCTTAGTAAAGTTTTTAAAAACAAATAAGCAAGTGGATCAAAGAATGAACTGATGTTTTTATGGACATTGAGGCATCAGACACTAAATAAACGTGTTTGTCACTGTTGATATCACACACGCTGATGTGATGAGCAAACCTTACACCAGGATACTGCCTAGATGACAGTTAGATCCAGTACTTTCCAATAAACAGAGTGGTCTATATCTTCATTATCCCTATAACTGCACTACGAGGTCATGCCTTTCACAATACAGAGCTACTACACTAACTTCAGGTTTCATTTTTGTTCCATTTTTCATATTCTCCTTACATAGGACATTAATAAAATTTTGCTGGGCATCAATAAAATGGAACTTTGTATATACCTAGACTGGCTCCTCCATTCTCAGCAGGATGGCCCTGGAATCTATATACTTTTTCCATCTCCATGCCACTTCTGTGATCTAAGTCAAAATCATTTTTCTCAATGCCTATTTAAACAGCCTCACAACTTTCTTGCCCACATCTACTGTCCCTTTCTCCACACTGCAGCCTGAGTTGTCTTCCTAAAACCAGCTCATGTCATACCTCTGCTTTAGGTTCATCATTAACTTGTCATTAATCTTTTTTTGTGGTGCTGGGGATTGAACCCAGGGCCTTGTGCACATGTAGCAAGTACTCTACCAACCGAGCTATATGCCCAGCCCAACTTACCATTAATCTTAAGTTCAAATCCAGAATCCTTAATCAATCTACAAGGCATTTGTCTCTACTTACCTGTGAGGTCTCACCTCAAAAAACGTTTCACTCTCTGCCTCCCACTCTAAGTTCCCATTAGATTGAACCTCATCTACTATCTCGGTCACTCTGACAGTTCTGACATCAGGGCTCTCACTTGCTTTACTTTGCCTGGAAGACCTTCCCTCTTCCCTACTGTCCAAGAGCTCCATTTTAACCACTCATCCTCTAAAATAGCTTTGTAAATGCACCAGACCAGATTTAACCCCTTTTCCACCCTTTCCCATATCATCTTCTTTTCATTTTTCATAATGAGAATCACAATTTTATTTCTTCTTCAATTGTATTTACTACTTCATTGTCTTCCCTGCTAGACTATAAACTCATCTCCACAGTTCCTAGAGTGCAATATGTGCTCAAATAAATAGTTGCTGAATTCAATTCAATTCAGTTCTGAAGGCTTCATAAAAAATAAATCAAGATGAGGTGAAAAAATTAAATTTTCTTTGCATAGTTGTTGTGATAAAATAAATCAATGTTTTACTCTAACATTTACCCAAAATGCGATACAAATATAAAGTTTTACTTTAATAACTCCCTCCTGCATAAATGTAAGATGACACCAATTGGAATAGACTAGGTTGATGCTACAGATGGTTTGAGGACAGATAAAATAATGCCATCTGTGAATGTATAAGACAGCCTACGCAGAGAGCTACTGTCTCAAAATTAAACATTTTCTGAAATACAGAAAAAAAAGAGTTGAATAAAAACCTAAGTCATGTTTATGAATTCAGCTAAAAAATTTTTTTAAGAGATGTGAAACTAAATTTCTTAGAGACTAAAAAGGTTGTGCTAAGTTGGCTCAGAACCTGCAAAAGCACAAAGGGAGTAACTTTTATTCCAGCCTAGTATCAGTGTAGTCAAAAGCATCATGTTTACCATGAATCCAGTCTTCTCTAGGAAAGTAATAGCTCAAAGATTAAAGATTTACTCTTCCCCTTCATATCCTGTAAATTAAGCACTATGATATAAAATTAGCAATACTAAAATACTGATATAAAGCTAATATCTCATGTTACATGATGAAGGAAGAGGGGAGGGAAGAAAACAAAGATATTTTATGCAAATAAACATACCCATGCATAAGTGTATTCATAATAAAAGGAGGAAAAATTATGACAATGGAAGTCTTCATTCTCAGAACTGGTGTTTATAACTCCCTTCCTCCACTAGGCATTCTATGTTCCTTTTATTTTTTTTTATAGTTTTTTTTAAAATTTTAATTAAAAATCATAAATTTACATAGGGCAATCTTGTTTGATTCATTCTGTTATTTTTTTCCCTTCCCCCCCACCCCTCCCACCCCTCTTTTCCCTCTATACAGTCCTTCCTTCTTCCATTCTTACCACCCTCCTTATCCCTAACCCTAAACCTAACCCTAACCCTAACGCTAACCCCTCCTACCCCCCCCTTATATGTCCTCATCCGCTTATCAGCGAGATCATTCGTCCTTTAGTTTTTTTGAGAGTGGCTTATCTCACTTAGCATGAATATTTCTCCCTTCCCTTTGGAACACAATGGAATATTCCATTGGAACACAATGGAATATTACTCGGCCATAAAGAAGAATAAAATTATGGCATTTGCTGGTAAATGGATGAAATTGGAAAATATCATGCTAAGTGAAATAAGCCAAGCTCAAAAAACCAAAGGCCAAATGTTTTCTCTGATAAGTAGATGATGATATATAACAAGGTGGGATGGAGGGAGGAAGAGAAGAATGAAGGAACTTTGGGAGGTGTAGAGGAAAATGGGGTGGGAAGGGGTGGGGATGGAAAGATAGTAGAATGAAACAGACAGTATTACGCTAGGTATATTTATGATTATATGAATGATGTGATTCTACATTGTGTACAGCCACATAAATGAAAAGTTGTACCCCATTTGTGTACAATGAATCACAATGCAGTCTGCAAAAATTTTAAAAATTAATTAAAAAAAAGAGTGAGAGGGAACTCCTTCTGTCTGACTGCTCTGAGCAGAGACTTAAGGTATTTTCCTATATTTGGACTGTAACTAAAAGATCAGCTTTTCTGAAGTCTTAAATCTGTTGACTTTTGGAGTGGAACTTATACCACTGGCTCTCCTGGTTTTTAGACTTTCAGATTTGAATGAAAGCTACATTAGATCTACTGACCCTCCAATATGTTGACTGCAGAATCTGGGATATGCTTAAAGATTTGAAGAACTATTTCCTCAACTACAAAAACAAATTATGAAATGTATATGCCAGAACCCAGCTCTTAAAAGGTATAACTTTACATTTATATTAATATAAAGATAATTGAAATTTGAAATAAATTAATTAATAATTACTAATATAAAAAAAGATTAAGGATTTGGGCTTAGAAGACAGATGAACTTGGTTCAAATCCAGGATCTTCCACTGACCAATTATTTATTCTTGCCGTAGTTTCTCCATCTAAGACAAGAATAACAATGGGCCCTAACTCTATGTACCATAATTCAATAATACATGACAAGCACTTAGTACAGCACTTTCTATATAGTAACCACTCATTAAATATTCACTGCTTCCATCATCATCATCATCATCATCACAAAGGGAAGGGAGAAATTGTACCCCAAATTTAAGTTTGGAAATAACTATGGGTAGACAAACCTTAACACTTAGATATGAAAACAGGTATTTCATGCAAAGTGAACAAGGAAAGATTAAGGAAAACTAATCCTGGAATCTCAGGTACTAAATCTGATGACTTGAAGCATTATATTAAGATAGGTTAGTAGGCTGCATTAAGAAAGCAAGTTATTAGGCTGGGGAGATAGCTCAGTTGGTAGAGTGCTTGCCTCGAAGGCACAAGGCCCTGGGTTCAATCCCCAGCACCACAAAAAAAAAAAAAAAAAAAAAGCAAGTAATTACTAATTACAGGTGTTTAAATGTGCAAGGGGAGAGTGAAAGGATGTGTGGTACCATTTATCACAAATTCCTCATCATTGGGGTAGCTCTAATTTCACTTTTATATCCTATATGCAGATCAGGATATAAATGAATGATTTCTAAGGTTTTAAAAATAAAATATACACCTTAAAGTTATTTTAAAATAAAAAGTAGTTATAAGATCTTCTAAAAAATTCTAATAAAGTAAATGTCAGTCACCAGAATAAGAAATCATTATTTTAGTATAGAGAGATCTGGTGAGTCTGACAAGCAACAGAAAAGGCAGCAGCATTGTCATATAAACAATGATAAAAATATTATTCCAAGATGTGATACTAAACAATGTAAAGCAATGAAAAAGTGGCACCTGAATCATTTCATTCCAGAATCCAAAAAACAATAGATATGATGTCCTGGAGATAACGAAGATCCTGGAGATAACGAAGATTCTTCTTTACCACTAAAGACTCAAGGACTAGTTGTAGGTGTCACTGGAGTCCTTCACATGTGAAGATGAACTGGGTGATGACATTAGTATCTACTGTGTGTAACTGTCACTTAAAAATCTGTGTGGTCTACAGTTACTGTCAGTGATGGAGTCTATACCTACTGGTAAGTGCTTGGGAGATGCATCAATAATTCAAACATAAAGGTATTTGTAGAGAATCAGCTGAAATGCAAACTGCTGGACGGGTTATTTGGATTTTCATTTTTCACTGAAAGTTTTGCTTTAAAAACAAATGATTGAAATTAATGAATTAAATTCAGAAAGTAATTATACTGGTCATGTGATATGACTAAACCTACTATCTAAATAACCCTCTTCTAGAAACTTTTTCTACTAGAAAGTTCTTAGTGCTTTCTTAGCATTATTACCTGGACCCATCCAGCTTTGCCTTTCATGCCCACCATTCATTTATTCAATGAACCATTACCAAGTGTTTAAGAAGAACTGGCTGAAGAAAGTGGTTAATGTTCACACCACGAACTTTCTGAGCCCTGTCCACAAAGAGCTATACTATACTGACCAAAAATTACACATTTTTAAGAAGAATTCATTATAAATGTGATAAAATTATAACTGAGCTATGACCCAGGTTCGATGAGAACACAGGAAGGTGCATCTAGTTTTCGGGGTCTGGGCTGACTTCCCAGGAATAGCTATTGTCTGAATGAAGAAACATAAAAGATTAGTGGAAAATGGTAAGTGAGGGTGGGGAAATGTAACCACAAGAACATGAGAGGTAAGTGTGGCCATGTGAGCTATCAGGCCAAACAGCAGCTTTGACTATCTTGAGAGCAACTGGAACCAAGGCTAATGGCTCAGAGAGGTTTAAGAATAGTGGCAGAAACAGATAGAAGGCTGTTTCAGAAACCCAGGGAGCAGCACTGAAGGCCTGAACTTGAGGAGAGGATATTGGAATGGAGAGAAACACAGTTCCAGACATAATAAGAAAGCACAAATAAAAGCAGCTTTCATGGATTAGATAAGGGAGGGAGGAAAGGAAGCAACACACTGGGTAACAAGATGCACTGTCATACACAAATATTGCTCAAATGATGCAGGCCATGAACAAAAAGCATTTTCTTTTATAAAACTATATTCTAAGGAGCTATTCTGAACTTACACTGGGGTAAACTGTAAATCATCCAACAAGTTTTGAAGGATTTTCATTACTCATGTTCTAATGAGGCAACATTTTGCCAGCAGAGTACAACTCGCCTTCTTCAAAATATTAAACAGAATAGTTTTCTGACAGCTACCCTTCAATACAAGTTTAGTCCACAAATCTAAGCCTTTGAAAATAGCAATATGAAATCTGTTTCTGGTAATGGTGGGAATAGGTACTTCCAAACCATCCTTCCCACTGACAAGAATTTTAAAATCCAGATGAAACATAAAACCATAATCATAAAAGCATCAAGAAACTAACAAAATGGTACCAAATAACTCCATAAAAAATATTTTTAAAAAAGCAAAAGCCCAGAGGAATAATGCAGCAGCCTAAGCTACTTTTGTACAGAAGAGACATGCCAGAACAATTTGCTATGAAAATAAGCCTTGTAGTAAGGATGAAGTTTCAACTGTGTTTAGCATTATTTATTTTAATTCATACAAAAATGTAGGCACTGAACTTGAATGAAGATGGTGGTTCCAGCTGGATACAGTGGCATATACCTGTAATCCCAGCAGCTCAGGAGGCTGAGGCGGGAGGATCACAAATTTCAGCAACTTGCAAGGCCCTAATCAACTTAGTGAGATTCTGTCTCAAAATTTAAAAAAATAAATAAATAAAAAGGGCCGGGATGTGGCTTAGTGGTTAAGCAACTCTGAGTTCAATCCCTGGTTTAAAAAAAAAAAAAAAAAAAAAAAAAAAAGGATCCCAGAGTAATAATGCCACAAAATCCTGGCAGAAGCATACAAAAGTTCTCTCTGGGAGAAAAGCACCTTCATCCTATCTCTTACATTATTCCCCCAAAATAAACTTCCAAATAATATGACCTGTACATAAACAAAGAGAGCCAAGCATAAAAAGAAACCAGATGATTAAGAATCAAAAGAGAAAACAAACAATAGGAAGAAACACAAAAAGTATCAAGATACTTAGAAGAAAATGAATAATAACAAATTCAAAGGAAGTCACCAAAAGAAAGCAGAAGAAATTAGAAGGTAACCAGTTATATAATTTTCATTGGTTTTCAGATGATCTTTCTTTGCTTTAAGATTTTTATCTCTACCATAGTATTGTCCCGCTTGACTGATTTAGCAAAATGTGGATTTGTTTCTTTTCAATAGCACTTTGGATATGTTATTCTTTCTAAATCTAAGAATTCACATATTTCATGATTTATGAAAAATTTTCATACTTTATCATCTCTTTGAATATTGTCTCTTCCCATTCTAATTTTCTTTTTTTGGAAGTTTGGGTTTGACTACCTAGGTTTGTCTTTCAATCTCTAATACTGTCTATCACGCTGTCAGTCTGCTGCATTCTAGGTAGTTTTTTCACATACTATCTTATACAAGTAGAGATCCCTAATCCGAAAATCAAAGATCTGAAAGAATTAAAAACTAAAACATTTCAAATACTGACACAATGCCAGAAGTAGAAAACCTCATGCATGAAATTTTGTTTCCTACACAAAACTATTATAAAATAAAGATACTAAAATAAAGATACTATATAAATGATCTTTGGGCTATGAGGTATATATGAAACATAAATGAATTTCATACTTAGATTTGCATTTCATCCCCAAGATTTATCACTATGTAAATGCAAATTTTCTAAAAAACAAACAACAGCTTCAACAAAAAACCAACCAAAATCTGACACACTTCTGGTACCAAGAATTCTGGATAATGGATATTCCATTCCACTGCAATATTCCATTTCCATTGTTGCATCCATTCTTGTTTAACCTATCCATTGGTTTTAAAAAGTGTATATGATGGCTTCTTTTTTTATTTTATTAATTCTTTTTAGTTATACATGACAGTAGACTCCATTCTGACATAATTATACAAGTATGGAATATATCTTACTCTATTTAGAACTCCAATCTTATGAAGGTACTTGCTAGTGAGATTCACTGTGGTATATTCATATATGCACAAAGTTATGTCACATTCATTTGCTAGTAAATGGACAGATCTGGAGACTATCATGCTACGTGAAACAAGCCAATTCCAAAAAACCAAAGGCCGAATGTTTTCTCTGATACGTGGAAGCTAACCCAAAATAAGGGGGAGCAGGAATAGCAATTCAGTGGATCAGACAAAGAAAAACAAAGGGAAGGGGTGGGGATAGGAAAAGGAAAGACAGTTGAATGAATACAAAGGCTTCATTTTAAAATCAGCCTGAATCCTTTTGATGATATATTTTTCTTTTCTTTTTTTTTCTTTCTTTCTTTTTTTGGAAACGGGGGATTGAATCCAGGGGTGCTTTACCACTAAGCTACACCCCCAGTCCTTTTTTTCTTTTTCTTTTTCATTTTAAAGACAGGGTCTTAGTAAGTTGCTGAGGCCGTCCTCAAACTCAATCCTCTTGCCTCAGTCTCCCAAATCGCTGGGATTAGAGGTGTATGGTATTATGCCCAGCTGAGGGTATTTTTTCCTATGCTATTTTTTATACTCTTTTGATTTCTTTTAACTTGGTAACTGTATATTTATCTGAGGCACAATCCAAAATGCATAAAGTAAATTTCACAGCTTGGAAATTGCCAGACCACACAGACTATGTAAACTGAAACTGTAAACCTATGAGAGAGGGCCTAGGGTTAAGAATCCTTGAAACTTCTCCCTGTGATGAAACCAAGCCAAAAAACAAACCTCTGTCAGATCTCTCTTGAGATTATAGTGATTTTAGTACCTCACATTACTATAGTCTCTTTAACTTAAACAGACCCAAGTGCCTGTATTCTGCCTCCTATAAGGTAATTAAAACTCAATCCTGATTGCCAAGGCCTGCAAAGGCCAAGAGAGCAGCAGAGACAGTAAATTCATCATTTCCAACGCCTTTTCCAGACTGCTCCCTGAGTTCCTCCATTAATTTTTATATACGACCTCAGTTATGTTCTAAAAGGATACTCACTTATACTTTATCCAACATATTTATTTACTTCTCATTAGAGAGGTTTTAATGTTACTGAATTGACAGAAAATGAAGTTCTCCCATAGGAAACATTCTGAGGGGAAATATTCTGAAAATCCCTAATAAAGGCATAAAGATGGAAAAAGATTAAAAAAGAGAGAGCCAAGAAAAACAATTTATCTCCTTCTCCATCTCCCCTGTATTCCTCTTCCTTAGCCCCAATGAAATTTGCCATTTCATGTTGGCATTTGAGCTGTTCTAGATCTGAGAGTCCCAATACTGTAGGAAAAAGCAGAGGCCAGCTCGAAGTTCCTGATTATCTGTGTCCCAAGAAATGCTAGCTAATCCATCTGTGTTGACAGGGCAGACATTCGGGTTAGAGTCCTTAGGTTCACTTATTTCTCTCTTGGTAGCAGCTGTCCCTCTTTCCACACTCATCCAGTCTCAAAGCAAAGAACGAAGGCATGGGGTCAGCACCAATCATAGTTCTCAGTTAGGTGCCACCTGTCATTCTCCCTTCCCATTTATGAGCAAGAATGCATCACACTGGGCTGAGTAAAACAGAGTCAGCACGGTGAACACTGTGTTAACAAACTCATGGACCACAGGAAAAAAAAAAAAAAAAAAAGAATAAATCGGGTCTCTCAGGGTCGTTAATTTCCAGTAGTTTCAGAGAGTTAAAAGTGGCATTTAGTTTTGTTAATATGAATTAAATGTTAAATTGAAGGATATAAGTAACATTCTATTATCTCCTCATTTCAGTCAGGGTATTGAATTAGAAATACAACCATTAATACGCCAAACATATGGGATTACCAAAATAGGAGCCATTTAATTATTCAAAAGAATTAACTACCACTAAAATGTACTTAGAGCTTTAAAATCAAACTGCATTTAAAAAAATGCAGTCAAGGAGCTAATTCCTAACACAAACAATCTTCTAGCCCCTTAATTTTAATTATTTTATGTGATTTTAGGTGCCAAAAATTAACTTAGCATGCTTAATTCTCTTAAGCAGTTTTCTAAAAATATAATTTGAATTGTAAAAGCATTCTTCATTTCCTCTAATTGTGGTATTGAGCTACACAGTGTGTAACAGGTGTTTTCTTTTAGCTATAAAAGTTTTCACTACTTGAACCTCCTTTTCCTCCCTGTAGATTATACGTTTCCAAAATGGATTAAAAATTCCCTGAGAATAGAACACCACCTTGTTACTGAGATTGAATAATACAAATTCAAAATAATATCTGTACTATTAACAGAAAAGTGCAAAGTAAGGGCACTGTGGATATTATGGCCCCAGCAATGTCACAAGGAAGAAAGAATATATATGCCTATTTACTTGTTCTCTTTTTAAAATAAAAAGCCTCTGGAAGGACACAGAACAAAATAATAACCATAGTGGAGAAGGGATAAGAGGCAAACATTTCATTACATAATTTTTCACATCTTTAGTTTTTTAGCTTATGTGAAGTTTTAAATATCTAATAAAGCTGTTTTTTTTAATTTGAAAAAAATGTACTATGGAGTTAAAACAACAACAAAGGGGAAAAAAAGCCATTTGTCAACAGACTGCTAGATGTTCACTAATATTTCTTCTTCCTCCTTGACAAACAAGTTGATAACATTCGTCAGCCTCTTTTGCAGCCAAGTGTGACCATCAAAATGATTTGTAGTCAGTGAGATATGAGCAGAAAAGATGTATGTCACTGCGGGACTGGATTATACAAAAACAAAAACATACCCTCCCACTCCTTCTCCTTCCACTGGCTGGATGGCAGTGCCCAGGATGACCTTGGAAGCCATGTTTATGACTGCAGAGTTCCTTAGGTTCCTAAACACCTGTATGATGACAGTTCTACCCCACTCTTAATCTGGAAAGGCCTTGGATAGTTTACATTTATGCAAAGAAAAAAAATTAACTTCCACTCTATTGGGGGTCTTTTTTTAGAAGTTAGCCTCCCTAACCACTGATATCTATAGTGTTAACAAATACATTGTATACTTAGTTAATCAGAACATGAAGTTGATCTTCCTAAATTCTCAGAATATAGTTAAGTTCAGAGCATTAAATAAAAAAGAAAAGCTGTGATCCATGCCCAATCTTACAAAGACAGGGTGAAATTATTAATGGTCACATCATTCTGAGAAGGGACATATACAAAGACTCTACCGACTCTCACCAGTAGTACTCACAAATTCTCCTTACATTCCTGACTATAGTAATAGGCAAAAGAAAACAAACAAGTACCAGATTCAGGAGAATGGACCTGGACAGCTCCAAGAGAACTACCTGAGTACCCAGCCTCCTGCCTGCTGTCACAGGAAGCCTGCAGGCGGATCATCTTGTGACTGTATCCCCATCTTTCTAGAACAAAATGTAGTAGAGATCAGATGCTCTCATGTCCAACATGGGATTTCTACACAGACTTGAGGACCTACTTATGGTAGTGGTGACAGTGCAGTAGCAATGCCACTTAAAAAATTCATGTATATATGCCAGGTGGCACATGCCTATAATCCCAGAGGCTTGGGAGACTAAAGTAGGAGAATTGAGTTCAAAGTCAGCCTCAGCAACTTAGCAAGGCCCTAAAACAACTCAGTGAGACCCTGTCTCCAAATAAAATATCAAAAAGGACTGGGGATGTGGCTCAGTGGTTAAGTGCCCCTGGATTTAATCCCCAGTACCCCCCCAAATCATGCATATATATGTATTTTCCATATAATTATTTCTTAAAAGTAAAAACATCATATAGTCATGTACTACGTTATAATGATTCAGTCATTGATGGGCTGCATATATGACGTTGGTTCCATAAGATTAGAGTGTAGCTGAGAAATTCCTGTCACCTATCAACATTATAGCTGTCCTAATGTCAGAGTGCAGCACATTACTCATGTGTTTGTGGTGAAGTTGGTATACTGCACTGTGAGGAGTAAAAAGGTAGAGCAAATATGACTATGAACAGTATATAATACTTATAATGAAAACAGTTATGTTACTGGTGTATGTATGTATTATACTCTAATCATTACTTTAGAGTGTATTCCTTCTACTTATTAAAAAAAAAGTTTACTGTAAATTAGTACATGGCCTCTTCACACATCTTGTGCACACTTCTCTTGATGGCACCATTTTTCATGTGCTTGACTTCATCTCATGTTGTTTTGTTCACCATGGCTCTAGAAGTAACAGGCTGTACCATAAGGGACAACATGGCCCAGGTGTGCAGTCAGGCTGTACCATCCATGTCCATGTAGGTAGGCTCTATAACGCCTACACAATGACAAACCTGCCTAACCACACACTTCTCAGAACACACCCCATCATTAAGTGACACATGAGGGTGCAAGTGAAACACTACCCCGCCTGCATCCCTTTCCCTTCCTGCACCTCCCATGAAAAAGCCACTGCCCTGATGTCAGTAAACATACTTTCTACTTCCTGTTCTTATATTTTTATCACTTCTGTCTTAAACCCTAATCAAAACAGAATATTGCAGTGTATCACAAAATTTAAACAGGTGGTGGTATTAATGTACTGTATAATTTTTAAGATTCATTCATGCTGATATGTATAGACTTAGGTCTTTCTGTTTAACTGTTATATAATATTACAATATATGCCTAGATACTTTACTTTCTGTTCCCCTATTAATAAATATGCTGCTTCTGTTTTTTTGGTACTATGAAGACCACACATATTTTCTTGACCATAAAACTGATACTAGGAACCATACTAATCCTTTATATATACTGTCTCATCTGCTTTTCACAACTGGATGAAGTAGGTATCATAATTTCCATTTTACAGGTGAAGAAACTAAAGTACACAAAACTAATGAGGAAATCAAAACTTAAGCTGAATTTTCTTTAGCTCTAAAACTAGGCTTTCAAATAGGCCCCTAAGTGTCTGGCTGGATGATCCTGAACAAGTAACCTGAATCTCAGTTTCCTTATCTATAAAACAGAAAAAATAGCTTTCTCTGAAGATAGTTGAAAAAATTGATTAAAAACTGCAGCACCGTGAGAGATTAGTTCTCCACCCTTCCCTTGATCCTTCTGAGCTTCTGCAAAATAGAGATGTGCTCACAAAGTGACACACCTGGCCTCTTTCACGTCAGCTCTTCCCCCGTTCTACCTTGGCTACTTTTCATCCTTGAAATATTAAGTTATGAACCTCTGTTCCATTTTCCCCATTTTCCTTTACTTTTAAAAAATACATAAATATCTTTCTCACTCCTAAAATCAATCTAAAATTTTACATGAACATCTTTACCTAAAAAGCTATAGTTCAGGATGTGTCTCAAAGATAAGATGGAAGGATGATTTCTCAGACAACTGTACCACAGGCACAAAATTGTAGAATGTTCATAATTTACAAAATTCAATAATTCTTTACATTTGATACTAGGAATCATACTAATCCTTTATATATACTCTTTATATATACTTCAGATGTTGAATAAATGTGCAAAACATTTAAATGGCAATCAAAACACCTGTTCCCACTCAAGACATGGTTACATTTAACTTACTTGTGCTAAAAGGAGAAAAGATTTGAAATGCTGAACATATTTTTTATGTTGAATTGTATACCTCCAAAAAAGATAAGTTGAAATCCCAACCCAGAAACTTATTTGAAAAGACTGCTATAGCAGATGTAATTAGTTAAGATGAGGTCACACTGGAATAAGGTGGCCCCTAATCTGACTGTGTCCTTAATTAACAAATGCCATGTGAAGAGTCACGCACACAGGGAGAATGCTGTGTGACCATGAAGGTAGAGATCAAGAAGATGTATCAACAAGCAAAGGAAAAGATTGCCAGTGAGTTACCAAAAGCTAGGAAATAGGCATGGAACAAATTCTCTCACAGGGCTGAGAAAGAACCAACCCTACTGACACACTGATGGTGAATTTCTGGCCTCCAGAATCAGGAGACCAAAAAAAAAAAAGAGAGAAAAGAAAAATCATTATTATTTAACCCAACACATTTATAGTACTTTGTTACAGGAACACTAGCAAACTAATACATCATCTAAATCATCCATTATGGAATTTAAATTCTCCAAGTATGGCCTTTAAAGAGCCAAAGAAAATCACAGTGCCCCCAAATGTTTCTAAATAAATTTCAACTCAAATGTGTTTAGAGTTGCGAGTTGGACTTTTAATACAACACTTAAAAACAGCTACATCTAAAGGTAGAACAGAGCACCTTCTATCACCCAGTCTGGCTTCCTTACTCAGTTATGTGACTTTGTCTGAGTAATTTCTACCATAGTGCTACTAAAGATGTGGCAAGAATGCAAGATGCTGCCACACCATTTCTTCCAGTGCTAAGTACAATGTTTTCATACTTGGCTAAAGAATTATTTTAATAAATAGGAAGAAATCGTTTCTCTCAACCACTTCTATGCCACTAAAACAAGGAATCATATAAAGGAAAACTGCCTCTTCTAAGAATCCTTTAAAATCAGTTTTCTTAGAGAAATAAGTTTTCTCTTACAGAAAAAATAGTCTTATTTTCAGAACTTACTTGGAATACTAAGATTTTCAAATAGACTCATTTGTTCATGATTACTGATTACCTACTGTACTCAAAGCACTTTGAGACTCAGTTCCCAATTTAGTTTGCGTGTACATTGAGGGCAGAGAGTAAGAAGGAAAACAAAAATCTAAAGGAGTTCACTTTATGCAGAGGGAGAAAGGAAAAAAGGATTTCACAAAGAAGCTGAGGGTCTTTAGATAGTCACTAGGCTCCTCAGCTTCAGGTCTGGGAACTCCAACATTCAAAGGACACACAGAGGGTGAACAGAGAGCACAAGAGATATCGAGGAAGCAGTCAGCAAATTAGGAAAGAAAAAAAAAAAATGGGTACAAGTTTTTACTTTATAAAAAAGAGAATCAAGTGTACAAAGTTCCTGAAATAAGTTATATCTCAGCATGTTGTGAGAACTGTAATTAAACATAACCATATATATATTCTACTAAAGCCAGACTCAGGAAGTTAGGGATCATGTTTTCTATCATATGTGAAAGCTAAGGAGAAAAGGATAAAAAGGATCTCATGAAAATAGATGGGAGATCAACAAAATAGAGGAAAAGGGTCAGGGGGAGGGAGGAAGAGAGAGAAAGGGGAGGTACTGAGGAATAAAATTGATCAAATTACATTATGTGTAAGTATAAACATGTCACAACCAGGTTCCTATATGTCTAATTGAAAAGATTGAATCTCAGGATCTTTGTAGTGAATGCATAAAGAAAAGCAGACAAAACACTATACATTTCTGAACACTATGGTGTGCGTTAACCAAAATCAAACTTATCCACATATTGGACCCTGTGTTCTAACTCAGTAACTTTATGTTTTAGTAGAAGTAGGTTATTATCTTTCTTATAGGCGCCCATAATATTTATTCTAAAAACAAATGAGGAATACAGAATAGAAATGGAGAAGGGCAAGACAAGAGGCATAGAAATGTTTAATTTCCTCAATAAACAATAAGTTTTTATTTGAATTGCCTTTCATAAAACAGTGATTTTTTAGAAAAAGGTAAAATAATGTAACATTTCTTCTTGCCAGGAATTCAGTACTTTCATTATTGATCAAAATAATTCATTCACTATAAGAGGAGGAACTGATTTCTCAGATCCTGATTTATGATTAACAGTCTACTGTTTTGTGTGTAAGCATGCATGCATGTGTGCGGCATGTGAACATACACATGTGTGTATGCATGCACACACATCACACACACACACACAGTTACATTTCCAAGAAATCACTATCTCAGGGCTGGGGATATAGCTCAGTATGTGCTAAGCATGCACAAGACCCTGGGTTTTATGCCCAGCACAGAAAAAAAGAGAGGGGGTGGGGAGGGAGAAGAGAAAAGCAAAGGAAAAGATAAAAAGGAAAGAAAAAAATAACTATCTCACTGAGGGAAATTCTGTTTCCAATCTGTTATGCACAGTCAACTTGACCATTTCCTGAGATATCGATGTCCTAACAGATATGTGGTCTGGAGTGCTGGAGACAATGGTGACAAGTCATCAGCACATGAGCGTCAGGAGAAGTCATAGCCACAAACAAGATCCTGCATAGTGAGAAGTGAGGAGGTCCCAGGAGAGAACTCTGGAAAATGTCAACATGGGAGGTGCAGGTAGCAAAGGAGACACCTTTTTTTAATTAATATTTTTAATATAGCATTATGCTACTGAATCTTGAATCTTTTTTTCCAGTAATAGAGATCAAACCCAAGGCACTGTGCATAAGGGGAAATGCTCCACCACCGAGTCACACCGCCAGACTTTTGATCATTCTAAGATAATCCAATCTGTCTTAGAATTTATTTTTTTTTTTTTTACCTAAAAGATTATGTAAAAGACCCATCCTATACATCACAGATGAGTCTGGGGTACAGACTTCTTGCACATCAATATTTAAAGGCAGAATTTGTATTCTGGGGCTTTTGACAAAACCAATGAAGGACATATGGCAAATATATAGAAAAGAATAGCAAGGCCATATCAACTCAAAGAAGCAGAGAAATGCAATTAAAGAATGAATTCGATATAATTGATCTAATTTTAAAAGGCCTCACAACAGACTAATAGCTTGCCAATGTGACATGTATTTATAAGAAGTCAATAAACCACACTGGAGCCTCTTCTTGCCTCAAATTAGCAGAATGGATAAAAACTACCAGCCATAACATGTAAGAAAAAAATAAGCTATTCGTAAAAGCTAATGCAATATCAATAACACAAAATCTAGTCTCAATAATTTAAGTGAACTTAGTAGGTCTAATAGTCAATAAAGCAAAAAACATTTATATTTTCTAAAAGTCACTAGTAAAATTCTGTACCATAGTCCACTGAATAGGAAAAAAAGGTGGTGGGGTGGAGAATTTTCTGAAACTTGAACACTTGGTCCCAGATTTATGAACTACATTGTTGCCTGAGAGCTGGAGTAGGCTAAAAATAAACAATCTTAAAGGGCTTAAGAGAATTCACAGATGACTGACAAACAATGGGATCTTGCAGAACTTTGGGAGATCTGCCTTATCTTGCTCAATTCCCTTGTCACCCATTATTTGTTCCATGATCTCAATCCAGAAGAAAACCAGACCTTAAACTAGCATTTGGTTGTTGTCAGTGTCAAAAGCAGAATGCTAGCCTGGAGGAAGCACTGATGTGGATCGGCTCTGCACTCAGGTTAGTGTTTAAAAAAGAGAGAGAGACAACAGTAATAAATATATAGCTGAGCCACTAACTAAACAGTCTTTTCTAGGCATTTGTTTGAAATAGGTTGCAAATGCCATGAGGATTTAACTGACATTCTTTTGATGTGGATTTTTGTTTTGTTTTTTGCAATTCTGGGTACCGAATCCAGGGTCCTATACAAGCTAGTCAGGTGCACTACAACCAAGCTACAACCTCAAGATCTTAAAGTGGATTTTAATGAGGAGAATAAAAGTTTTAAAATCATGATCTAAAAGTTAAAAGAAAAGAAAAAAATTTGGGGGGGGCAATCTTAAACATTAGGTTAGTGTAAAGTTCATACTTGAAAGCATCAGTGTTTAACGTGTGACATATTTTCTCTCAGTCTTTCTGGAAAGTAGGATTTCAAGGGACACAGGATTCAGCCCCCAAAGAGCAGACAAACATGGTCTACTTGAATTTATCTCAAATTCGTCTCTTCATTTCATCAGAATATTAAACTAAAGGAGAAACTTCCATTTTTAGGATTTCTTCTTTACCTCATGAATTCCTGATGTCTTAAGGTCTTCATGGTTAAGAAAAGAAATCAGAGTGACCCCCTAAACTGAAGTGATTTGGTAATCTTCATCATCAACGTGCCTTAGAGCTTACTACCAACAACATCCTCTCTCCCTTATGGAAGACAGTGACCATTTACTAATCTCCAAGTAATATGTAGCATCTACTCTATTTTACATCTATTCCTGATGCCTGATAAAGAGCTCAAAAATGGTGGTCAGGATTATTGTCTCATTTTATCCTTTACAGCAACCAGTGAGGGGGAATTTCATCATTCAAAGGGTGAGATTGCTAAGGCCTAATGGGATTGACTCAGCCAACAGGGGTGATACATAGCCATGCTGCTCACCAGCACACCACGATCTAGCACAGCCACGTGGGGCAATGGCTATGTCACTCGGGCTCCAGAGTCAATGCTGAAATTAGATCTGGGCTTTCTCTCTACCAGCTATGAAACACTGAGCAAGTTAATAAGTGCTCTGGATCCTCATTTTAAGGACCTACCTCAGAGAGTGATTTTGAACATTAAATATATAATAAAGAGCTCAAGAAGAACATCTATTCAATAAGCATAAACTGGGCTCCAGTCAAGTGTCAGCACTGTTGTAGGTCAGAGTTTACACATTTATCTGTTTATGAGTCATCTGGGAAACTTTTATAAATTCCAACTGCCCAGCCACAATGGAGACCAATTAAATCACAATCTTTGGGGTTGGACATAGGCATGTGAAGCTTCCCAAATGACTCCAAAGTGCAGACATGCAGGGAAACCACTGTTTCAGACACTCAAGTACCTTCCCTGAAGGAACCCTGGTCTACTAACTCTACTTTCTGCTTTGGATTTCAGCAGTAAAGCTGTCACTGCTTTCGCTCAGGTCCTCAGCACCTCTCCATAAATGTGCTAATATAACCACTGCATTGTCACTTAGCTCCCTCCTATGACAAGACAAGCGCTAACTATGTCACCACTATGCTCAGAATCACCGAATTAACTGACTCTGGCTATCAACTTCTCAATAGCACCTTCAAAGCCCTCCATAAAAGGGCTAGTCCCTCTAGCCCTTCTAACCCTGCTCCCTTTGCCACTGATGACCCAAGCTAACTCACTGTCCCTTGATAACATACCCCATCTGCCAATCTGCAAGCAAGTTCATTCTCAGGGATGCGGGAAAAAAAAATCTTCATACTATTGGACAATCTATTGCCAATTATAAAATTAAAATTTCCCCAATTTAAAATTGTGTTCTCATAAGCCATGGTAACCCTGGATTTAAGGAGGCTAACACCTTTAATTTCACAATTATATAATATCAGATTAAACACACACAAAAAATTTGTTTTACCTTAATTTAAGAAGTGGCTGGGTCACCCACTTCTTTAACTTCCGTCTCCCAAATGAAGTTTTTGTATGGTCTAAAACCCAAAGTAAACTTCCTTTGGTCTTCATATCAGTCTAAGATCAGAAAACAAGTTGTTTTTTTTTTTAACTAGACAATTATATTTGTGCCAAATCTTTAGTTCTTCATCTACCTTAATTATTCCATTTACTCCAATTTTAAAAATTTTATACATGCCTGGCATAATGTGTGGCCATTAAGAAATACTCATTTAATATTTGATGAATGAAAACATACACACACACAAATATACACACAAGATAAGTACTGATATTTATCATGGCAAAGGAAAAAATCTGGGTAGTTCCTGCTTAACTACAAGTAAGTTAATCAGAAGCCTCTGTGGAAAGGGAGGCCAAAGTTAAGCTGCAAGGCAAGCACCTTCTGTTTCTACAAGGACTCAAGTCCAGACAACAGAAAGGAATGGGCAGAGGGGAGTGAGGGGAGGGAAGGGGGACAGGTGAGTGGGAAAGATGGTAGAATGAGATTGAATTAACCTAGGTACTTGTATGATCACACAAATGGTATGACTCTACATCATGTACAACTAGAGAAATGAACAGTCATGATCCATTCATGTAAAATGAATCAAAATGCATTCTGCTGTCATGTATAACTAAATAGAACAAATAAAAATAAATTTAAAAAAGAAAGAAAGGATCCTAAAGTGTACTGGGATTGTAGGTAACTCCTGCCTTAGGAACTGAATTTCTGAACTGACTGGATTTGAATAGGGAAGATGTGGCAGGAACAAGGAAAGCTTGGAATGCTGGGGCTATGCCTGCAGGCCCTGGACAGGAGCACTTCTTCACCCAAGGAATGTCCTTCCATTCCTCTACTTGTTTCCTGTCACGTGCATGTATGCAGAGCTGATGAGAGCTGCAAGGATGGATGTGCAGACTTTAGATAACTGAGTAACAATGATAAAAATATTAATGAGTAAAAACAAGTATGGCTGGAATACTCCAGGACAGACTGCAAAGAGGAAGAAACTAGTTAATATTACAAAGATCCAAATATTAGGAGATAAAGATTAGTATGTACTTAATTTTCAACAGTAGTAAGTATTTCTAGAGAGCTTTTAAAACCATTTGATTCAGATGGTTCAGATTTTCTAACACTTAGTCAAATGATTTTAAATTGGTACTTTGGAATTAGTTATTTAAAACTGTTATAACATTAATTTTACAATATAATGTCTCACCTTTCCCAGTGATAATTTAACAATGAAAGTAATAATTTTAAAGTCTTCATTATGTTCCTAATTCACCAATAAAAGCCAAAAAAACAATGATAAAGTTTGTGATATGAGATACGATGCATTCTACAGTTAAGCTGAATATCACAATGACATGTTTTATATGCTGAATACTAAGGGAAGAGTACAAACAGTTCAATAAAGAGTTAAAGGCATGGAGAAAAAAAATCTATCAACCAGACCGCACAAAAATCCACTTCATATTAATTTTCAAAGATGATACCTTCCCAAAGAAATATCTGATAAAGAATGAGGATGCAGAAATTATCAGAATGGATATGCCCTTCAATTATTAAAAAGGATGGCCCTAATGCTCCCCCCCACCAAAAATTAAAAAAAAAACCAAAGAATTATTTTATATATTTGATTCTCCAAAAAGTACTACAGCTATCAAATAATACTTACATGATAAGCAGAGCAGGTAGTTGAAGACAGTACTGCTCATTTTTACCCGCAATCCTAAAAATGGACTGCTACCTTACTCTAAATGTTTTATTCAAGCCATTTTGAGTCAACCAGCCCTTTTGTGTATCTGACCTGATTCTGTAGGATTTCCAGATTCCTTAATGTTGTTCCATTAATTGTCATAAATTCCATTTCCCTTGATAGCTGTTTAAAATTCCTGTAAAAGAATGAAATAAAATGAGCCCACATATACAGTGCATAAAGAAATTTTAAAAACTAATTCAGGAACCAGAAACAATCCAGTAACACTATGATAAAAATTAGCATTTTGATAGAAAATCAAACCAAAGGGAGCAAGCTGAAAATTCACTGGGACAGTGTCTTCCATTAATGCTAGTGCTATTAAATAGGCTGCTGCAGAAGGACAGCTGATCTAACACCAAAAGCAAGAACACAAAAGGAAAGTAATGGTAGCAATATTTTGGTTTTGTTTTACATTTCCAGGAACAGAAGTAAATATAGTCTACACTGGAAGAGCATGTGGTGGTATCTTTAAGAAAAGTCTTGCAATTAGCTAGAAAAATATATCAAGATACTTAAAATTGTTTCCTTTTAGCATGAGATCATCTTGATAAACACTTTAAAAGTTTGTACTCAATATTCTGATAGGTGCAACAAATGTTATTTACTCTGTGATGAACAACACACATTAAGGTCACCAATGTTTAGCAAGTATAAATTAGAAAGAAGAGCAAAAGTTACTTCCTTAAGCTTAAAGAATTCACATGCTTTTATGTCCCTGTAACTGTTTAAAACTAAATTTAAAATTCAACAAATTTTAAACAGACTTGAGAATGGAAATGCAATGTAATAAATATATGTACAATTCCAATTTATGCTAAGAAGTCTTAATCAATGTATTACAGAAATTCAATTTCCTTTATCAGTCAATCAGACGTTTCTGCCAATAGCACTTAACAGACTTGATGGCTTATTTTCAAGGAGAAGAAAAATAATGGCAGGTCATATTAACTAAATAAGGAAAGTGTCAGTGTTATGTTGTTAAATCTAACAGCAGTTCTCATGGCTGAAAATGAGATTTAAGGAAAAAACCCAGTTTCTGTAGCCAGTACGGAAACAAGCCCTCATTCAGGAATCTATATAACAAAAAATCAGAGCCCAAAGAAACAGTATTTAAGAGAGATCCCTTTTCTCCTAGATGACTCCCCCAACCAAGTCCCAAGGCCCTGGAAAAGAGAAACAACTTATTTCACATTAGGAACATTGCCTAGTTACTGAACCCTGTTCTTTGGCAATGTAATTTGTCTGCAACAGATTTGATCTATTTTCCAAAGGATGATAACCTATTAATGATTTTCAGAGGGCAGCAACTCCAAAACTGATAGATGGCAGGTATGTGTGGCTTTTCTCTCTCTAACAGGTGTTAATTAATTTATTTTTATTTTTATTTTTACAGACTGCATTTTGATTCATGGTACACAAATGGGGTACAATTTTTTCATTTCTATGGTTGTACAAAATGTAGATACACACTGTTCATGTAATCATACCTATACATAGGTATCTGTCTCCGTCTACTATCTTTCCTTCCCACACTCCCTCCTGCCTCATTTTCCTCTACACCATCCAAAGTTCCTCCATACTTTTCTTGCCCCCCCCTCCCAGTAGTTAATTTAATTTGTTTTGAATTTCAGCAATTTATATTGTGTTTCTACCCTCCTTAATAAACTAAGTTCTTTGGAGGCAAAGGTTATTTATGTCTTATTCAGCTTGTATAATCACAGGACCTAGCAGACTATAGATACCCAGCAAATGCCTATCAATTTCCTATGGGAAAGTCAGTTTGGGTTTGTTTTTTTCCTTCCCTTTGAGTAGTAAAGCCTCAAAAATGTCTGAAATAATATAGAACATTATTTACAGGCAAAAACAATTAGGCAGTGTTTTGCTGTGAGGCTGATAGATGTTCACACAAATCTCTAGCTAAAGATCCAAATTGGAAAGGTTGACAGCCTGGACTCCAAATTGGTATCTAACAGGTCCTCCTGTGTGCAGATATGAGCCCTTTATCCTGCCTCAACTAACTATGGCCTGGGGGAAGAAGTTAACATGTGAGTGCCCTAATCCAACACAGACCCTAAGGAGGATGCTTACTTGGTGTCTTAAGTCATTTTGGGCTGCTATTAACAAAACACCTAGACTGAGTAATTTATAAACAACAGAAATTTATTGCTCACAGTTCTGGAGGCTGGAAGTGCATGACCAGGGAATTGGCAGAGTTGGTCTGGTGAGGGGCCTATTTCTCACAGATGCCACCTTCTATGGTGAGAAGGACAAACAGACTTGCTCAAGCCTCTTTTATAAGGGTACTATACGACCTAATTATCTCCTAAAGGCCTTACTTCTCAATACTGGTGATTAGCCTTCAACCTAATGTGAACTGGGGGCAGGGGTGAACATTCAGACCTTAGCAGTTGGCATGAAAGAAAAACTAATCCAGGAACCTTAATCCAGCATCTCAGCTAGCTCCCGATTATCTCAGAAGTGTAAGAAATCATTCTTCACTGGTGAAATAAATGGCATACAAGAATGCAAATCATCTAGAAACACCACTCAATTGCCCACAACTTGACATGAACAGAATATGATGACCTGTAAGCCCAACAATCCATCCCAAGGGACGATGTTTGAGGTTTATGGTTCTGAAAGCATCCTCCATTCTATCAACAATCTGAGAGTTTTGTCAACTGACCCTAACTAAAAGTGAACTCCTGCTCCTACTATATGTCATGGTATGTCTATAGTGAACTGCTGAAGCAGGGTACTGCCAGAAAACCAAAAAGAGAATTGGAATTTTCTGAGCCAGAGAATAGTTTATATACCTGTTTTAGTCTGGTGTGGACCAACATACTGCCTGGTACACAGGGGATGGGGAAGGAGGCTTAGAGTTCTCATCTACATATAATGACTGCAGGCTCTCAATAGATACAATATCAAAAAGAAGCCAGTAACTGCAACCAAACTGGTTTATGTTAGCTCACAATCCCATATCTTCACCAAGACAGGTTCTTTTAATTAACAATATTAATGTGTTTGTATGTGCAGGGTTTTGTCTGGCTAGCTGGCCATGGGTTATTTTGTTATTATTCTTCTTTTTTGTCCTAACTGAACAAGTATTCACATTCAAACTAGATGCAGTAAGAAGTTTCCTTAAACTGACATCTGTGCTGATTTTAAGAGATCAACCACTAGGGGATCTGAAATTAAGACTGATTCCTGTGGAATAGTAATTATCAAGCAGCTACAAGGACTAACCATGCTTTTAGAGCTCCAATATATTTAATTGGTAAGTATTCTGGACTTGGACCTTCCCTCCAAATACAACAGAAATTTCCTTCTGTCAGTGTTGATTTCCGTGATATTTTGAACCAAGCGCTCTACATGTCAGCATTGTCAGGTATTCAACAGCGTATGATCACTAACCTGAAGTATTCAAGCAATTCTAAAATATTTATAATTATGGAAGAAGCCAAATTTTATGTGCCTTGGAATGAACCTTATAAACAATGCCTGACTGGAATTCATACTGTGTGAATCTGGATAGAAAAAAATCTTACAAGAAACATGGGAAAATATTTCATTAATATTTCAGACACCAAAAATAAAGAGGATGCTTTTCTTTCTCAAGTTGTATATGGGAGGAAAATGTCCTTGCCCAAAGCTTGCCAGGGAAATTAAAGATTCTCTATAATTCTTACCTACTTTTTGATTTAAAAAAAAGCTAATCTTTCTAATTTTGATAAAGGTAGTAAGGGAGCAGACCTTATCTGAAAGATAATAATTTAAATATTATTTTAAAATAGAAACAAAGACCAAGAAATTCACATCATGTATGAAATCTACAGAAGATAGTTCTCTATATGGTTTTCAGAGTTCATAAATTCATCACTTGACTAACTTGGACAGCTGATGAGTTATACACTACATTACATCACAAAACTTCAGTCTTACAGTATTTTTACTTCTAATTAAATGAATGGCACCACTCCTAAATGCTGACAAAGGTCCATTAGAGAGGAAAATAGGTAAGGTATATATGTTCAGTCCTCAAGAACCCTGCCAGGTTCAATGATTTGCTATGAAGATACACACAACTGGATATCGAGTTGTACTAAAACTATGATGTATTACAGTGAAAGAATACAAAGCAAATGCAGAAAAGGGATAAAGTACCTGAGGCAAAGTCAGGAGGCAAGCAGGGAGGCAAGTGTCCAAGAGTCCTGTACTGGTAGGGTCACATAGGATGCACTTCTTCTCCCAGCAATTAGTTGTTAACAACATGCATAAGATGTTGTCCACCAGAGAAACTCAATAAGTACTCAGCACTACAGGTTTTTGTTGGGGACTGGTCGCCTAGGCACCCTCTCTCTACCATGTACAAAAATTTCAGCTCCCAGAAAGAAAACAGGTATTCAGTATAAACACACAGTTTAAGCACAATGCATCATTTGTAGTAAGTTTTGAAATAAGAGTTTGGGTCCTCCAACTCTGTTCTTCCAAAACTGTCATGACTATTCTGAGTATTTAAATTTTCATACGAATTTTGAGATTGGCTTGTCAATTTCTGCAGAGAAACTAGCTGGGATTTTGACACAGACTGCAGTGAATTGAGAAGATATAATATTTCCCAAATTGATCTAACAATATTAAGTCTTCTAACCCATGAACTTGGTATGCCTTTCCATTTATTTAAGTCCACTTTAACTTCTTTCAACAATGTGTTATAGTTTTCAGAGTACAGGTTTTGTACTTCTTTTGTTAAATTCATTCTTATTCTTTTTGAGGCTATTGTAAATCAATCTTATCTAATTTTCATTTTTGTATTCCTACTTACAAGTATGTAGAAATACAATTTAGTTTTACTATTTATTTCATATTCTGCAGTGAACTCATGTTATATATCTCTAATGGTTATATAGAATCTTTAGGACTTTCTATATACAATTTCATGCCATCTACAATAACTGATAGTTTACTTATCCTTTCCCAATCTGGATGCCTTTTACTTCATTTCCTTTCCAGGTAGCCTTAGATAGAATACCCAGTGTAATGTTGATCAGAAGTGGTGAGAAAAGACATCCTCATCATGTTCCTAATCTTAGGGGAAAAGCATTCAGAATTTCATCAGTTAAGATGATGGTAACTATGAGGATTTTACAGACATGCTTTATAGGTCAAGGAAGTTCCTTTTGGTTTTAGTTTCTTAACTATTTTTATCACAAAAAATTTTTTTTGGCATTTTGCCAAAAGCTTCTCCTATCTATTGAAATGATCACATAGGTTTTTGTCTTTTATTCTACTGACAAAGTATATTACATGAATTGGGTTTTGGATTCATAAATCAAACCTATATTCCTACGAAACATCCTATGCATAGTCATGGTGCATAATTCTTTTTTATATATTGCTGAATTCCATTTGCATGCATTTTGATGAAGATTTTTGTGTATATATTCATAGGAAATATTGGTCTGTAGTTACCTGTTTGTCTTTGGTTTTGGAACAGTGACATTTAAAGCAAAATATTATTTTTTTTAATTTTATTTTATTTTTTTGTGGTGCTGGGGATGGAACCCAGGGCCTTATACATGCAAGGCAGGCACTCTACCAATTGAGCTACATCCCTAGCCCCAAAATAATTGTTTTTATAGTAGCATGTCTTATGATTTTAGATTAATAGCATCTCTGGACTCTATCCATTAAATGCCATTAAAATAGCTTATATAAAAAAATCTACTTTCTTAGTGAAAGTATTCAACATACATTATTTTGTGATAATTGTTTTCTAATAAAAAAGTTTTACAGTTCATCTTGGATGGATTTTCTTATTCTTTCCTAAAAATTTCCAGAGCCTCCTTGAAGTTCTGACTAAATCGGTCTTAATAAGTCATCCAAAATGATTTTTTTAAAATCATTTCCAACAATAAATAAGCCAATTCCTTTGAATTTCATAAGTTTAGAAATCAGATTAGTTCTGTCACAATAACCACATTAGCTTTTCATTCCTGTGAAAAAGACCTAAGATAATACACTGATAAGGAAGAAAGGTTTATTTTGGTTCACAGTTTAAGAGGTTTCAGTCCATGGTCACTTGGCTGCATTGCCTTTGGGCTTGTGCACAGGGAGTGCATCATTGCAGGGAACACATGGCAGAGGAAACTGCTCGCTTCATAGGGTCCAGGAAGCAAAGAGACAAAGAAGGAGAAGCCAAGGTCCCAATATCCCCTTCGAGGGCATACCCTGATGAACTTCCTCTCACTAGGCCCCACCTCTTAAAAGTACTGCCATCTCCCAACAACACCATGGGCTAGGGATCAAGCCTTTAATACACGGCATTCAACATCCAAACTGTAGCAATAACTAAATATTCCTCATATTTTACCATTTTGCTTTGGAACAAACCTAAATTCTCAAAACAATTTTTAAACCTCAAAATTTGTCTTTTTAAACAAACCCTCACTTTACCTATTCTCAGGAACAATTCCTGACATGGTATATTTTCTCAAACTACCTTAAATTCCATTGTACAGGCACAAAGGTCTTTAAATAAATGCATATTAAGATTTTCATGATATATGCTGCAATTTTTATGAAAGCATTTGCCAAAAAAAGCAACTCAAGTTAAATTTATTTTTCCCCTGATAACACTGCTCTTGAAGGGAAAGTTGAAAAGTTCGGCAGCAAGTATGTGTTTATAAAGTAATGCAACTGAATTTCACACACAAGGAGAATATTTACTTTCCTAAGGTAATCACCATAGGACGCTCTTTTCCTTTTTCAAAATATAAGAACTGCAGAATTACATTTTTGGAATTATCTTCAGAGTAAAATTACATGCCACCTATAAAATACCACCATTTACATTTAAACAAAACAGTACCAGTTTGATTACCATCTTTATTCATTTTAATCTTGAATTCCAATTCCAATGACATTTTGCAATTTCCAATCGAGTCTACTCTCCAGAATAAGAATTTGTTCCTTTTTTCAATAATTCTACATTTACTATTACCCATGAGGTTCTGAAAATATACACAAAGTGGGGATCTATCACTCTGGAGTTCTTTGTATCTTTTTTAACTTTGGCTTATGTAATTATCCAACAGGCAGATTAGATACATAATCACCAGCAGAGCCAGTTTCCCGAGCATCCTACAACAGATACCACCACCAAATGTATGAGGAGAGAACTTCAGTTTCACTCAACTAATCAAGAGATTTGCCTTTGGGTCATTTAAAAATAAGCTATATAAATTTCAGTACACATAGACATGTTACATTTTATTAATATTTAGTAGTATTTTTACTTTTAAATATAAGATGATACAATCTTTCAGGTCCAAATTCAACTATTTCTAAACACATCAGAGCTTAACTTAAAAACAACAAAGTTAGTTTCTTTATTCCAAAGGTAATACTTCCTTGCTTGGTGATGATAGGGATAGAAACACAAATCTTAACAGACAAGCTATTAGTTACTAATTTGACTTGACTAACTTAGAGGCTTTCTACCATGAACAAGTCGGACGGTAGTGGCTTATCACCCTTTCTTTGAGGACCCAACACAATCAGCCATACAGATGAATTTCTTTAATAAGTCTATCATTAAAGCTCAAAGTTGAATCCAGTGGTGTACAATGTAAGGCAGATACTTTTTGTAAATAAAGTATTTCAGCCACACTAAAATGTGTATAGGTTAATATACCAAATTCACTAGAACTCCACTAGGTCATTTCTCCTTCCTTCTTCACTGAAGGAAAACCATGGTCATTTTCCTTCCTTCTTCACTAGAGGAAACCACTCTGAATTTTTTGTTCATCATTCCCATGCATGTTTTTATACCTTCCCTAAATATGTCTGTGTTCTGTTTCAGATGTTTCTAACTTCATATAATGTATGGACTGTGTCCTTCAGCAACATGATTTTGGCTCAATATACTGCTAATGAAAATTTTAATACTGATCATACAGTTCACTCATTTTTATTGCTGTATAAAATTATATTTTATAAATATAAAACAATAAACAAATTTCCTGCTGGTGGCCATTCAGATTGTTTTTAAACAGGACAAAACTATTTCCAGAGAAGTGATAATCTGTTATTAAACACCACACAGAAAAACACACACCAAAGACATCATGAAATGATTCCAAGGTACCTTTTTTCCAATCTCCCCAGTAACCTCTGATTAAGCTAGTCCAGAATGCCAATTGTCAGCTTTGAAATTTCTGAAACTTACAAAGTAAACTGCTCTTGCAAAAAGCTGCCTATGTTAATAGTTGACCCCTTTATCTTCAACTTTATGGTCTATAAAATAAGAACTGAAACCAAGAATAAGAAAAGTAGTGATTTTTATGAGTGCTTTTTAATATATTCTTAATATAGTTAGTAGAAAGCATAATTTTATAGATAAAAATATTTCAAATAGCTATCATGAATACAATGACAGAATTCTATAACATTTTTGCATGTGTGTGGTGGAGGGAAGGATACTAGAGTTTGAACCCAGGTCCTTGGGCATGCCAGGCAAGCACCCTAACTCTGAGTTACATCCCCAACTCTTTTTATTTTGAGAAAGGATAAAGAGACTCACTAAATTGCCCAGGCTGATCTTGAACTTGTGATCCTCTTGCCTCAACCTCCCACATAGCTAGGATTACAGGTGAACCCCACCAAACCCAGCCTATCAATATTTTTATTAATATTTTTTATTATTCTTCAACAACAATACCAAACAGTTCATCCTTATATCCTATTAGGATATTCTGTCAGTAGCAGGTAAAATTCTCAAGTATATTTATCAAATTCTATTTATAAAATTCTTTAATATGATTCCCCCTCTTTTTTTATTTTTTACTTTTGAGAAAGTACTTACTCAGGTGTAGAGAGCATTTTTTCCAAGTTAAATTCTTTGAGGTATCTTATTATGGCAGCCAAAGAGCAAATCACAGGCTTATCCAAGTTAATGATGCCAGAAAAACCTTGAGAATCTAAACAACACAATATATAACCTCATTATTACTACTATTAAAAATTAAATTTTAAGTTATATAAAATTTATTTTATGGTTACTGAAATCATCATTTGGACAGTATCACTTAAACTTCCTCTCTAGAAAAATGTTATTACAAATACCTATGGCATGGAAACAAGCATATATTTTGATGGTGGAATGAATATTTTGTTGGCGAACAAAGCATTTTTAAAAAATGTAAAATTCTCAGCTCCCTTGATCAGAAATATTCCAACTGCATGTCAAGGATGTGTAAACAGTATACAAGGAGGTGAGCTGAAAAGTAGTAATAGTAAAAAACAAAAAACAACTAAGAGACAAGAGACAACCTAAATGAACATCCATAGGGGTAACAGTTAAATATATTTTGGTAAATTCAAATTATTAGCCACCTACTAAAAGGAATGACTTACAGCTCTTTGAATGGATAGGGAAGTTATCCATAACATATTGTTAAGGGTGGAGTTACCTGATCATCCTGATCTCTCGCTACAAATACCACATCAGCTTCCTATCTGGTCTCCTTGCTTCATCTTGTACCCTGTAGGAAGTCTTAATACAGCAGTTGGAGGGATTCTTTTTTAAAACGTATATCAGATCATTAGACTATCTGTCAAAAATCCTCCAACATCCCCCCTGTAGGAAGTCTTAATACAGCAGTTGGAGGGATTCTTTTTTAAAACGTATATCAGATCATTAGACTATCTGTCAAAAATCCTCCAACATCCCCCAACTCACTGACAAAAGAAGTCCAAATCCATACAGTGACCTACAAAGCCCTACAGGACCTGCCCTCTGACTCCTTGCTACTGCTCAGCTCACTCCCTAATGCTCTCCCCTTCAGATACTGTTTCAGTGCACAGACTCTCTGCTATTTCTTAAACATGCCAGGTGCCCTCCCACATTAAGATATTTTATACTGTTGCCTTTCCCTAAAATACTGTCTCTTCACAAGTCTACACAGCTTTTCTTTTAACTTCTTCTCTGTTCATATCTTTTTCAAGTACCATCTTCTTGATGATACTATATCCTGGTGTTGGAAGAGGGATGCGATCTGAGAGACTTGATTCACTTTGGCCAAAACATGAGATTATAAGGGAAATAACCAACATCAATGGTCCAAGTGGAGGGAAATGTTAACACAACACTGAAGCTTAAGTGGGGTTGGGGGTGAGACCTGATGATGAAAGCTCTGCAGCTTGTGACAATAATAAATCTTGTCAGTGTGGGGTCTAATGAGGCCTGGAGTGAGACCAAATTTATGTCAAAGAAAAATGTCTATTCGCCTCACCATTGAACTGGCAAGACTGAGGGGTACAGACAAAAATCAAGCACTAATGAATGACAGAGGAAATGTGAATTAGACAAATAATGGTTACCTAACATATTTAGGCCCTGTCACTAATGTTCTGGCATTTTAATTCTAAAAAACCAAGCTTTCAAAATGCTAGCCTACGTGCCTAAACATTCTGTAAAATTGCAGGATACTAATAGGCCATCTTTAAAGATGAGTGAAAAGAATAGTTGGTCAGCAACTCCCCTAGGCTCCAATTAATCTGTCAAAACCTGCAAGTAACTAAATGGTCACAACTGATGAGGGAGATGCTACAGTGGTGTTCTTCACGAGCTCAAGTAAAGGAGCTCTTCCCTTGGCTGCTCCCTCTTATTTCTGGTCACTACCTAGATGTCATTAAATCGAAAGTCACACTCCCATCTTTATCCAAATCTCAAATCAGTGCAATTTGAGGACACACTGCTAACATGTATAAACTACTTACCTTTGATGTGGACTACATCTTTTGAATAAAACTCTGTAACCGCCTGGAAAGCATGGCTGTATTCAAAATAAGCTTTATCCATCCTTTCAACTCGAATTCTGTCATCCCGCATGCTGAAAGGAAAAAATGAAACTTTCAAAGATGTATCCATTATCTCTATCTGCATTAAGGCCTTGGCTTGGCTGCCCCTGAAAAATGAGATAGACTCATTCCTTATTCTCCTCCTGATTGAAGACAGGGAGAAAGAATAAGTCTAAAGTTTCCCTGTAAAAAGGCCCCATTTCATAAAAAGACATAATTATTACTTTTTATGTACTCTTATTATTACATAGTACACAGTATGAGTACTTTATATTTGTTATTATCAAAAAGAAGAACTAGCCAAATTAGGATGAATTGTGTTAATAAATATGAAGGGAAAAATTGACAAATATTTTAATTTAATTACATTATTTGTTTAGTGACTAGCAACAGAACATAGCAATGAGTAATGCATTCTTTGAAGGATATCTCTGGTTTACATTTTGCTGAGTCCATTTTTATCACAGCTTGAGTCAAATATTATACATTTCCATCAAGTTAACTCTCACTCTTTAAATAACTTGGTTCTATGCTTTTAAAAACATAAATAAAAGTTGGAACATGCGCATAAAAAAATGGCATTATCTATGCTACATTGGGCTTCTTCAGTTTCTATTTTTCTTTATTCTCCATTCCCTCCTCCTTCTCTTCTCCTTTCTTGTCACCTCATTCCCACGGCTGTTATCACAAGTAAACAGACGACAATGAAGCCTTCCATACTTTTTCCTGTTCATATCAACAGACACAGGAATAGATCATATACTTACATATCAGATGTCATCTATCTTATAAGAACAAGATGACTTTATATACCCTTTTCTGCAACTTCTTATCTTTGAAAGGCAATGACTCTTGAAAATCTCTCCCTATAAAGTTTTTTATCTACTACTCAATTCTTTTGAATGGTCGGAAAATATTTCATAGTACATAAATGCCATTATTTATTCAACCATTTTATTATTGTTTGAGATTTACTTGGTGTTGTTTGTCATGTTACTTTAAACATTTTTATTTAAAAATAATAAAACATTCGATACAGTTGCAGCCTGCACATATCCTTCTCTCTAACTATATTCATCTATCATTTTCACAAGCAAGCACTATCTTGAATTTGATTATTACCTTGTACACTTTTACACTTTACAACATATTATATTATTTCATGTTTTTAATTTTATAACTGGTACTTTATTATACTTATACAACTTACTTTTGCACTGTCTCATTTCTATAATTTACACATAAAGACTGGCACTTTTTTTTTTTTTTTTTTTTAACTTTAAATGCTTCTAAGTTGGGGGTGCTGAAGCAGGAGGATCACCTGAGACCAGCCTGGACAACAAAACTTGACTCCAACTCTAAAATGACAACAATAATAAATGATTCTAAGTATTCCATTATTTCTTATATTTTCTTGTAAAATAATATTTGATTTTCAAATTTAATGTACTTGAATTTTTTTTGCAGATGTTATGCAGTTAGAAATAAAATTTAATTTTCCATATGATCCCTTAATGATCAAAGAATGATTAATACAATGTTATATCTTTCCCTATGGATTTATGATAGTACCTCTACTATATCTCATATTACTCTCTAGGTGTGGCCTGGTTTAGGCTTCTGGATCCTGTTCCACTAATCTTTTTGTCTATCTCTATACCAATCACAGTGTCTCCATTTCCAAGGCTTGTTATCAATATCTGGGATTATGTGCTATAACTTTCTCCATGAGGGCTTTACATATCTGATTGTGTTTACTCCTAATATACACAAACTTCTCTGTTTTCTTTATATGAAACAAACCCTCAGTGTAGTGCCGAGAGTCAGGTAAGTCTGAAGCATAGTGATGCATACTAAGTAAAAGAATCATTGACCTGGACTGATAAAATTAAGAGTGAATGGCATAATAGAAACTAGATGACAGGAAAGAATTACGTACAATTGCCTTAGAAGCCTCTCTTATGTATAGTAATAAGGGTATCTCTAATAATCTAAAAATATAAAAGTATTTATAAAAATAAAATCAATTATGAACATCCAAGTTAAGATGCTCTTGTAAGTTTCCTAATTTTCTTCTTTGGCTCCCTATGTAGAATGCTTCCTTGGTCTCTACACAGAATTTAAGGAAGTCTTGAAATAATCCCTAGCACCATACTAACCTAAGTTTTATTTTTCAATTTTTACGATTTTTCTTCTGTACAAGAATATTTTATGATTTGGTTTAAAATTTCTACTACAATATCTTGTACTAAATAAACAACAGTATAATACTTTTATTCTGCTTAACTACTAGATTAATATTCTAAAAAAGAAGATTTATGACTATAAAACCAAAAACTTTTTTACATTCATTTCTACTTCACAAAAACAAATAAACAAAAACACATAAATTCTTATGTAGACATATGGTAACCAACATTCAGTTTCCATACTTAGTTTATAATCTAAAATAATAGACAATAATGTGGTAGACATCTATAAAAATACAGAAAATACAGAAAGTCATAAATGGATATACCATAACACAAAACAACACATTCCCTCCCTCCTCTACTTTCTATAGATAGAAATGGATGTATCATTATACAAATTCAAGAAATACTTATAATATTTTTGCTACTTTATATAATAAAAATGTTATTACTCAATTTTGTCTTCTAACATTCAAAACAACATAGTTTCCCCGCATCCTACCATACAGAGAATTGAATAGTTAAACCAAAGTCTATAAATAATATATACAATATAACTGCATCTAAAAATATCCCTAAGAACCCAAAATGCAAGCAGGTGAGGATGAACAACAGACAATAAGACACACATGCTATCCATACCCGTGTGGGAGGAGCAAGAGGGCATCTAACAGTAAGAAAACAGGAACTGGGTGCTCATGAGAAAAAGTACAGCAAGATAATCTGCGTACCTGAAGATGAGGATGGAAGACATGCACCTAACTGATAAAAAGGAAGCCACAGAAAAGTGTGAAGCAACCTCTGGGCCATATGAACTCACCAAACTGTAAAAGCACATTTTAAAATAAAATTTTTGTAGTTATAGATGGACAGAATGCCTTCATTTTATTTGTTTATTTATATGTGGTGCTAAAGATAGAACCCAGTGCCTCACAGGTGCCAGGCAAGCACTCTGTCACTGAGCTTTGCCTCAGTCCCACAAAGCACATTCTGAAGAGAACCACCCAAAGTGAGGGGATCACGACAAAAGGGTGAAAACAGAGGTAGAAGAAAGTGAGCTGCCACATTTTCGAATATGGCAAAAAACAAATTCCAAAAACATTACATTAAGGAAAGAAATCAAACCAAAATGACTATATGCTGTAAGATTCTGTGCATATGGAATTGTAGAAAACTCAAAATGGACAAAAAAGTAATAATTACCTGGGCCAGATGCAAAGGGAGGGTGCAATCAACTGCAAAATGGCTTGAGGAAGTTTACTGGGGTAAATGCATTGCTCCATACCTTCACTGTGGTGGTGAGATGATTAGTAGAATTATCACAAATCAAACTCCATACTCAACAATGTAAACTGTATGGTTTATAAATAACAACTGAAGTTTTAAAAGCATGCTTCTAGAGCAAGGAAGTTACAAAAAGCAATTCTGGACCACGCTTTTCTTCTAAAACTTCAAGAAAACTAATTTCACATAAAATAAGTAACAGGAAACAATCAAGGTCAAAAAGGGAGAATAAGCCGAATGGTATGTCCACAAACAAAAGTAGTATCTCAATACAAGAAGTTCATAATTATGACAAAAAATTCTAACATAAATGTCAAGACAAGCTAAAAAATTATTACAAAAACAACACTGATTTTTAAAAAACTCAGAAATAAAATGGTAAGAAATTAGAGATAAAAGAATCATCTCAGAAATGAAGAACTGAATAGAAGAAACACAAAACTGAATAAATCCTACAAGTAATAAAATAGAAAATGAAGAGAGAAAAATTGTCAGTCAAAAAGAAATGAAATGAAAGACTAAAAGGATTTAAAGTAGAAAATAGTCAAAAAGATCTAAAACTGTATAAAAAGTGCTTCTACTATTTGGTTCAGGGTCTCTGGTCTAATTCCTAGGTCCCTGATCCATTTTGAGTTGAGTTTTATACAGGGTGAGAGATAGGGGTTTAATTTCATTTTGTTCATATGGATTTCCAGTTTTCTCAGCACCATTTGTTGAAGAGGCTATCTCCAATGTATGTTTTTGGCACCTTTATCTAGTATGAGATAACTGTTTTTATGTGGATTTTTGTCTCTGTTTCTTCTATTCTGTACCACTGGTTTACCTATCTATTTTGATGCCAATACCATGCCATTTTTGTTACTATTGCTGTGTAGTATAGTTTAATGTCTGATATTGTGATATCTCCTACTTCACTCTTCCTACTAAAGATTGCTTTGGTTATTCCAGGTCTCTTTATTCTTCCAAATGAATTTCATGACTGCTTTCTCTATTTCTATGTAGTGCGTCATTGGGATTTTCACTGGAATTACATTGAATCTGTAGGCCCAAATCTTCATCATGTCGGCATAGGGTCAGACTTCCTTAAGAAGACTCCCAAAGCACAAGAAATAAAAGCAGAAATCAATAAATGGGATAGATTCAAACTAAAAAGCTTTTCCTCAGCAAAGGAAACAATCAATAATGTTAAGAGAGAACCTACAAAGTGGGAGAAAATCTTTACCACATACACTTTAGATAGAGCACTAATCTCCAGAATTTATAAAGAACTCAAAAACTTAACAACAAAAATACAAATAACCCAATCAGTAAATGGGCTAAGGAACTGAGCAGACACTTCACAGAAGATATACAATCTATCAACAAATATATGAAAAAATGTTCAACATCTCAAGTAATTAGAGAAATGCAAATCAAAACTACCCTAAGATTTCAACTCACTCCAATTAGAATGGTTATTATCAAGAATACAAACAACAAAAGGTGTTGGCAAGGATGTGGGGGAAAAGGTACACTCATACATTGCTGGTGGAATTGCAAACTGGTGCAGAAAACTTGGAATGGAACCACCATTTGAACCAGCTATCCCACTCCTCAGTTTATACCCAAAGGACTTAAAATCAGCATACTACAGTGACACAATCACACCAATGTTTACAGCAGCTCAATTCACAATAGCTAGATTGTGGAACCAACCTACAAGCCCTTTAATAGATGAATGGATAAAGAAACTGTGGTATATGTACACAATATGTACAGCCATAAAGAAGAATAAAAACATGGCATTTGCAGGTAAATGGATGGAGTTGGAGAATATCATGCTAAGTGAAATAAGCCAATCCCAGAAAAACCAAAGGCCGAATGTTTTCTCTGTTAAGTGGACGCTAATATATAACACGGTGGGGGAGTGGTAAGTTACAAAGAATGGAGGAACACTGGATTGTGTAGAGGGAAATAAGGGGAAAGGAGGGGGCGGGGCAGACAAACATCATTACCACATGTACATACATGATTACACCAATGGTGTGACTCGACATGGTGTACAATCAGAGAAATGAAAAGTTGCACTCCATTTGTGTACAATGACTCAAAACGCATTCTGCGTTCTGTATAACTAAATAGAACAAATAATTTTTTAAAAAAGTGCTTCTGAGACTCAAAGTTGAAGAGAAGGGCAAAGCAAAGAAGTAGAAAAAAAGCATTTGAAAGTATAAGGTAGAAAATATTGTGGTTTTTCAAGATGGAAGAATAGAGGAGGTGGCTTTCCTGGCTGCTCTGTGGAGTGAAACAAGAAAGCAGACAGGCAGTTACTCAGCAAGGTGGATGAGCAAAAAATAAGTCAGGGAACTTTACCAGAATTTAAAACTGAACATTCAAAGCAGGGACTCAGGAGGTTGGATATAATAAGGAAGAAATACCCAGCAGCAAAGCCACTTCCTGCCATGGCTGGGCCAGAAACCAGCCAGAGCGGTCCCTCAGTGAGCATAGTGGAGGGATAAGGGAATTAAAGGAACCTTCATTTTGGGGAGGCCTGAGATCAAGGACACTGCCCAGCAAACCTGAAAGATGCACTGTACAATACCCGTGTGCAGGGAAAGAAGCCACCATCTCTCCAGGCTCTGTACAGAGGACAAAGGAAGGAAACATTTTGCAGTTGTGTCCCAGGGGCCAGCAGGTAAGGGGGACCATTCCTGTCAAATCTGATTTGGCCCAGAATACGGGCCCACTAAACACATATTGCACAACAAAGAGTATGCTTAAGTGACCAAGAGAAAATCAAACACAGAGAGAGGTTTACACAGGGAACAACTGGTCAAGGAAATCCACCTGGCTCTACCCCTACCCCTCCAATCCAACTGCTTGCAGGACCCACTGGAAGAGACGCATCTGGCCAGAAACTCAGAAGGCAGGAGTGGAAGAGATTGAAGACTGAACCTGAGACCAGGAAATGTGGGGTCCAAAGGTGACAAAGGGGACTAAGAATTGGGTCCCCCACAGTTTTCCAGTGTGGACCAGCAAGTACTAGGCACCAGAGGTGGGCTGATTAAAAATGTCCAGACCAAATGGCATTCAGCGAAGAGCCTGGAGCCCACTTAAGCCTAAACCCTGCCTCTAGGAACTCCGCCTATTGGGGTTACCTCTCTCACTCCAGCCATCCAGAGGGTGAAGCACCACGCTCCAGGTGACCCCAACTAAAACTGCTAAGAAGAAATGCTGAGTATCTTTTGAACTCCACAGGAAAGAATTCTTTAACTTTTTATCAGAATCTTTCCATTACTTTTTTTCTTTTTTCTATTCAATTGTAACCTTACTGGTACATGGACATTTATACACATATTTATTTATTTTTCTCATTTCTAGCATTTTTGAAGCCAGTTATTTTTCATGGATGTTCTTTGTGAACTGGGATGTTTGCTTAGTATATTTTAGTTTTGTTTTGTATTCTTTTAGTTTTATTAGTTTTAATGTTTTTTTTAATTTTTACTTTATATATATTTATTTTTTCTCCTGTTTCCCTTGATTCTCTTTTCTTCTGCTTATAGCCAATCTCTATTGTTCTTTCACTCTTCCCTTAATCTTTTATTACTTCTTCTCTCCTCCTCCCTCATAATTATCACATCCTATATCACTTCTGTTCTCTCCCTGTCTACCAATTGAAATTCTAAACCATTTTGCAAACTTGCTATTTTTATTATAGGCAAAAACTGATAATATCATTTCTGCTTATTGTGATAATTAGCTTGTAGATGTCATAGTAGGAAATATTTGGTTAATGCTGTAAATTGTTTGTTGCTGTTATTTATCTCCCCCTAAACAGTGAGGTACTGGAAAACTTTAGGGACACTATAAGTTCACAGGGTGGAAACTCTACTACCTCAGATCCATACTGTTAGATGGGTAGACACACAAACATGAAAAAGCAAGGGAACAAAATCACCCCAAAAAAACTAAGAGACCCCAATAACAGAATCCATCGACATTACAGAGGAAGAAATGTTAGAGAAGGAGTTTAGAATGTATGTAGTTAAACTGATCACAAAGTAAAGAATGGTATAAAAAATGAAATCAGAGAGAAAATACAGAAGTGAAAGATCACTTCAATAAAGAAGCAGAGATTCTGAAAAAAAAAAAAGCAGAAATATTCAAAATGAAGGAAACAATAAACCAAATTAAAATTCAACAGAAAGTATCATCAACAGACTAGACCACTTGGAAGACAGAACCTCAGGCAACAAAGACAAAATATATCATCTTGAAAACAGAGTTGACCATGGAGAGAAGATATTAAGAAACCATGAACAGAACTTCCAAGAAATATGGGATAATATGAAAAGACCGAATTTAAGATTTATTGGGATAGATCAAGGTGCACAGATACAAACCAAAGGAATGTACAATCTCTTCCCATGAAATAATATCAGAAAATTTACCAAACCTAAAGAATGAAGTGGAAAATCAAATCCAAGAGGCTTACAGGAACCCCCCCCCAAAAAAAGTACAAAATTACAACAGACCCACACCAAGGCACATTATAATGAAAATGCCTAATAAACAAAATAAGGATAGAATTTTAAAGATGTGAGAGAAAAATTAGATTACACAGAGGGGGGGGAAACCAATTCAGATCTCTGCTGATTTCTCAACCATGACCCTCAACACCAGGAGGTCCTGGAATAACATGTACCAAGCTCTGAAAGAAAATGGATGCCATCTAGGAATTTGAAGATGAAATAAAAACCTTCCATGATAAATAAAAGTTAAAAGAATTCACAACTAGAAAGCCTACACTACAGAATATTCTCAAACAAAATACTCCATGAAGATGCAATGAAAAAAAAGTAAAAACCAGCAAAGGGAAGAACTACACCAGAGGAATAGTCAATTGAAAGAAACACTAATTCAAATTAAAAACTAGATATAAGCCAAAATGACCAGGAATACAAATCATATCTCAATAATAACTTTGAACATCATTGGCCTAAATTCATCAATTAAAAGACACAGAATGGCAGAGTGTGTTAAAAAACAAGACCCAGCAGGGCATGGTGGCACACGCCTTTAATCCCAACAGCTCAGGAAGCTGAGGCAGGAGGATCTCAAGTTCAAAGCCATCCTCAGCAATGGCAAGGCACTAAGCAACTCAGTGAGACTCTGTCTCTAAATAAAATACAAAATTGGGCCAGGGATGTGGCTGTGGTCAAGTGCCCCTGAATCCAATCCCCAGTACCCACCCACCCCCAAAAAATGACCAAACTGCAATTGATAATTTAAACTTAACAGACATATAGAGTATTTCATCCATCTATGACTGAATATACTTTCTCCTTAAAAGTACATGAATCCTTCTCTAATATAGATCATGTTATGCAAGCTATTAATATGTTGGCATATAATATTACTTTAATATATTTTTAGCATGTATAGGGTTATTTTGATAGCTCCCTTTCCACTGATATTTATTTTTGTGTTCTTGCTTCCTTCTTGATTAGACTTATTTGATTTTATCAAATTTTAGCTGTATAATTTCTTCTCTATTTCATATATTTCTCCTACTCTTATTTTTTCCTTCCTACTACAAAATTTGAAAATAATTTGATTGTGGTTCTAGATTCTTTCTGATACAAGTACTTTAAGTTATAAACGTTCATCTGAGTACTGTTTCATCCCAGAGAGCCTGATATTTTCAGCTTATCACTTAGTTCAAAGTACTTTTTATTTACTTTCCTTGAGCTTTCTTCCTTGACCTGTTAGATATTTATAAGTGTGCCATTTAATTTTGGAATAGTGGACATTTGTGCATGGGGTTCTATACATCTTAAGGTGACTGATTTCTAATGTAATAAATCATGCAAGAAAGAGTCTCATGATTACTTTTTAAAAAAGTAATGGAAATGTTTTTTATATTGATGGTATTAGTTACCGACATGTCAAAACTGATCAAACTGCATACTTCAGATGTGTATTTTACTGTACTTCAATAAAGCTATGGGGAAAAAAATAAGGAAAGAAAATACCACATACCTGGGGAAATCAATTCAGAATGATCACCATAAAAAAAATAATCTAGGGCTGGGGACATAGCTCAGTTGGTAGAGCGCTTGCCTCACATGCACAAGGTCCTGGGTTCAATCTCCAGCACCACAAAATAAATAAATAAATAAACAAACAAACAAACAAAAATAATCTAGTAAAATTATACTCAAGCAAAAGGACAAGACATAAAATAAAGAAAAACAGCTAGATTTTTCACTAACAATGTTCTACCCTAGAAAATAACATAGTAACATACCAAGACAAAGAAACAAACTCTAGAATTTTCTAACTGGCCACCCTACTTTTAACGCATAAAGGCATAAGCAGTGGCAAAGTGCGGTCACCAGATCAGAAACTTTACCACTACCTGGATCTTTTCAGGAACGTGAGTTCTCAGACCCCATCCCTACACACTGTATCAGAGAATCTCACAGGGTGACCCAGCACTCAGTGCTTTAACAAGCTGTTATGATTTGGATATGAGGTGTTCCCCCAAAGTGCATGCAGCAATGTAGGAAAGTTCAGAGGTAAAATGGTTAGATCATGAGAGCTGTAACCTAATGGGTGTATTAGTCTACTGATGAATTAATAATCTGAATGGATTGATTATTGTGGTAACTATAGGCAGATGGGGCGTGGCTGGAGGAAGTAGGTCACTGAAGGAGTGCCCCCGGGGATTATATTTTGTCCCTAACTCCCTTCTCTCTCCTTTTTTCCCCCTCTCTTTCCCTCTCCCAAGCTCCAGGTGCCAAGCTGCCATAAGCTGACAGCTTTCCTCTGCCATTTCCTTCTGACATTATACTATTCCCTCACCTCAGGTCAAGAATAATGGAATCAGCCTCACCTATGAAATTGTGAGCCCAAAATAAACTTTTCCTCCTCTAGGCTGTTCTTGTCAGGTATTTTGGTCACAGTTACAGAAAGCTGACTGACACACAAATCTTCCAGGTAATTCTAATGCACACAAAGGTTTAAGAACTACTTTACTAGAAAATGAATTTCAGTTAAACAAGATGATTGGAGATAACAGACATAAGAACTGGTAATGAGAATTTAATATACATTTGCTTGGAGAACTCAATGAAGATGTAATGAAGGCCATAAGCAAGAAGGCACTGTATACAAAGGCACTGCATATGTACTGTCAGAGCAGACATTACAACTATGACCTAAGTGGGGGAGAAATGGAAGAGCACGCTTTTACCTTTTTCCAGTAATCTACATTATTGGTGGTCATATTAGTATTATTACTCCGAAAATATATGTGTAATATGGAACAAAGTAAATTAAGAATCTGATATTCTAGTAATAGAATTAGAGTACTTACATAAGGACCTCAAGGTAGAAAAAGGAGCTAGAGATGTAAGACTGAAGAAGTGAAAACTTACTACCCTGAGTTTGAATCGTAAGTATTTTTGAACTCTATATTGCTTATCTATAAAATACATACATATCCTACATTTGCCCACTAAAGAGGCCTATGAGTAATAATAAATAAGGAGCATCCTATTATAAAGATTATGATTTTCAAATACCTTTTCCATGTAAAGGATTTATTGGAGAAATAACTAATTTCAGGAATGGGATAGAAAATATTTAGGATAAGTCTAGAATATCCTATTACACAAAAAGCAAAAAAGCTAAATCTAAGGTCATGGCAAAATGACATAGAAACCAATTTGAAGAGGATCTATCCAATTATGAGCCAATCTGAACATCAGGAAGAATAGCAACCACGTTGAATCAAAACTCATTAAATATGTTTAAATTCATGAATCTATAATGATACTTTAAAAAGGAAAACTAGTTAATCACCAACAAGTGTCACTGGTTACTCAATTCACAAAAAGAGACAATCATTTAGTATAGTATTTTTCCAATAGAAGGCTATTATGAAGTAGTCTTGTTCTTTCTCCACAAGAACCCAAAAACAAAACACATGAATCTTACTAAGACTCTCAATTCAACTACCAATTCACAGAAAATACTGAGGACCATGTTAAACTCTAGGAAGATGTAACCCAACAACCAGACTGTGGAAAATTCTACAGGAAAAACAACTGAGTTTCTTTATCAAGGGACGGAGAAGGACCTGTAGATAAAATGAGACTTTAAAAGACACTTTATAAAGACACTGGCAAAACTAAACTGTAGGAATATACAGTCAGGTGACAAAACTACAAAGAAAATTAGGAAAGTGATAACAATGGAAGTCAGGATCACAGTGACTCAGGGCTGTGACAGGGAGGTGCACAGTGTTTCCACAGTGGCTGCTGAAATTCCATTTCCTGCAATGGATGGTGGTCCCAGGGCTTTCTGCTATATTTGTATCATATTGTTTCCTACATTTGTATCATATTTTAAATATCTTTCAAGAAACACAAATGTAAATTATTCTAATTTTACTGGGTTTTCCTAAATTTAATTCCCTCTGAAACACTTTTTACTTTAAAAGTTCATCTTATCTCCTAAGTAACTACCAAAGTTCCATCATCACCCTGAATTTAAAAGTAGTTTGATATATAAGGGACACAAACAACTCAATAGTAAGAAAACAATTTGAAAAGATGTACCCCATTTGTGTACAACGAATCAAAATGCAGTCTGTAAAAAATAAAAAAAAATAATAAATAATTTTTTAAAAAAGAAAACAATTAACCAGATTTTAAAAAACAAGCAAAGGACCCAAATAGATATTTCTCAAAACACAATACACAAATGGCCAATAAGCATATGTAAAAATATTCAACATTGCTAATCATCAGGAAAATGCAAATCAAAAATCACAATGAGACATCACCTCACACTTGTTAGAAAGGCTATTATTAAAAAGGCCAAAAAAAAATGTATCAGCAAATATGCAGAGAAAAGGAACCCTCCCATTGCTATCAGGAATGTAAACGGAAACAGTCATTATGGAAAAAAGCATAGAAGTTCTTCAAAACATTAAAAATAGAACTACACTATGATCTTACAATTCCACTTCTGAGTATGCAGCCAAAGGAAATCAGTTTTTTGAGGAAATATCTGTACTCACCTGTTCATTGTAGCAGTATTTACAATAGTAAGAATTTAAGTGTTCATTTACAGAGGAACAAATAAAGAAAATATGGCACATATATACAATGACATACTAGTCAGACTTTTAAAAAGGGGAAAATCCTGTCATTTTATAAGTTAAATAAGCCAGGCACAAACAAATACTACATGATTTACTTATATAAAGAACCTAAAAAAACCGAATTCACAGAAGCAGTGAGGAGAATGGTGTTGCCTGGTGCTGGAGTACAAGAGAACAGGAAATGGAGGAGATGCTTGTCAAAGAGTACAAACTTCAATTTGTTAGGATAAATTAAGCTTAGTGGGTAAAGCATGGTGACTATAACCAAATGTTAATGTTTTACTAAATTTTCTTACCTCAAAATTACAAAGATAACTATGAAGTAATAAATGTTAGCTAGCTTGTCATACTCATTTCATGATGTGTACATACATCAAGCTATTGGACCTCATAAATATATAGCCTTATTTGTCAAATAGCTCAGAAAACCTGTAAAAAAGTTTTTTTGTGGTCACATAAATTTGGAGGCACTACTCTAGTAATATTTTTACCAGATTACAAGGTCAATGTTAATGTGCTGTTTCATCACAATTCTGACAGGTTGACATATTTGACTCCATGGAAATGTTATAGGCCAGGCTATATGGGCAATGACTAAACAGACTCCATTTTACCCTGAGACTCCATGTTTTATAGGAAATGCTTCTCCTGTGGGAACACCCCGCCTCTGTACCTATCAACTGTTGCTTAGAATAGCATGTTGGCAACACAAAATGACAATTATTATATAATGTAAAACTCTCCTCATTTTTTGATTCCTATTTTCCTTAAACAATGTATCACGTCAACAGTGACTGTCTAGATGTTAGAAACCATTCTTTAACTTGTACCCAACTGAGGTCATTTTGACCCACTTCCCTTTTCTGTTTATGATTTTAGATCTCATGATGTTAGTTTATAGTTTTGAATCATACCAACAGATGCTTATGACTGAAGTACCGATTTATGATTTTAAAAAACCCTGCAAACCTATGGTTGGGGCTGTTCTCCCAATAGCCATTTTGGGCATTGTGTGAGAAAGTCAGCCAGCCAGTTAAAAAAGACTCTCAAATTCGGACTTTTTATTTATTTATTTTTATATATGCATATATATATATATATATATGATTTGTTGTTGTTGTTGTTGTTTTTGCGGTACTGGTGATTGAACCCAGGACCTGGTGCTTTTGAGGCAAGCATTCTACCAACCAAGCTATAGCCCCAGCCCTCAAATTCGGACTTCCCAGTGGTGGTCCGTCTTTTCTAAAGTTCCGTCCCACAACAATAATGACAATGAACTTGTGTTCCTCTTGTAACACAAGAGGAACAGAAAATAAGAAATGTTAAGGAAGTGACTGAAAACATGGCTAGAGGCAAAAATGATTAATATAGAATTGAAAAGCTGATTCATGCTCACGTAGACATCTGAAAATTTATTTAATATATATGACCAAGAACTGTAAAGTGAGTCTGAGAGTAGGCTGGTATATGGGAAGAGTTCAGAAACTTAAAGGGTTGAGATGAGTCACAAATAACAGAAATTGGGCTGGGGATATAGCTCAGTTGGTAGAGTGCTTGCATCGCAAGCACAAAGCCCTGGGTTCAATCCCCAGCACCACAAAAAAAAAAAAAAAATTAAAAATGAAAATAAATAAATAAAAAACAAATTAAAGATGGGCTACAATAGTGTACTTTAATAACTAATAATCTGGGCTGGGGTTGTGGCTCAGTGGTAGAGCACTTGCCTAGCATGTGTGAGGCACTGGGTTCAATTCTCAGCACCACATATAAATAAGTAAATAAAATAAAGGTCCATCAGCAACCAATAAAAATATATTTTAAATTAAAAAAAAAAACTAATAATCTTAATGATGACCTAAATTCTGAATTATCACCAGAAGGCTAATTATATTTAGTATATTCTGTTTAAGAAGTAGGTTAAATATGACTATTTCAGAAACAATTGTTTCCCCATTATCCATAGGCAAAATGTTTTCAAGACCTCTAGAAGATGCCTGAAATCAAGGACAGCAGCAAACCCTAGGTGTATGTACTATGTTTTCTTCAACACATACATAACTACAATAAATTCACCTTACAAATCAGACATAGTAAGATTAACCAAAATGACTAATAATAACTATAGGACAGTTAAAACAATATACTATAACAAAAGTTATTTAAAACTTATGAATTATTTCTAGAATTATTTATTTAACATTTTTGGTTTGCAGTTGACCATGGTTAATAAACCACGAAAAGTGAAATTGCAGATAAGGGGAGAATACTTCAAGAACTAAGCACATAGTACTAAGCACAGTACTGCACATAGTACTGCACAGTATTTATGCTAGTATTTCCTGGCCTACAAAAGGGCAAAGACTGTGCCAGTTTTGATATTTCAAACCAAATACTGAAATATTGAACACTTTCCCCTGACACAGAACATAACAAAGATGACTGCTATACTAATATATACTCGAACTCATGCTAACCTAGAAGATGTAGCTAGTAAAATAAGAATACAAAATAAAAGTATAGGGACTAGAAAAGAACAAAAACACTGAAAAGATTTTATAGTCACACTATCTGAATTCAGCAAGGCCACTGAATTTATATAACAGACCGAATGTTTGTGTCCCCCCTCCCCAACTTATATGTTGAAACTTAATTCCCAATGTGATGGTATTTGGAGTTGGGGCCTCTGGGAGGTAATCAGGTCATGAGAGTGACATCCTCATAATGGCATCAGAGCTCTCATAAGAAGAGACAGAAGTAAGCTTGCTTCCTCTATTCCTGCCATGTGCCGTGTGAGGACACAGCAAGAATACGGCCATCTGCAAATCAGGAAGAAGGCCCTCACCAGAACCCAGGCTGGCACCCTGATCTTGAACTTCCCAGCCTCTAGAACTATGAGAAACAAACTTCTATTCTGTGAGCCATCCGGTCTATGATATTCCATTAGAGCAGCCAAAATGACTAGGAAGGATAAGAGCAAAATACTAAATTCACCAGAATTTTATTGAACAATAATAACTAAGTAGAAAATATTAATATGACTTTAACAATAACTAAATATTCAGAAATAAATATATAGTCACTTGATTTATGACAGAAGTCATATTACAGTGAAGTGATATACGGTAACAGGTCAACTGGATATTCATGTGGGAAAAAAGAAATCGATCTCAAATCACACTGAAAGGTCAATTCCACATTGACAGTAGATCTAAATGTAAAAATAAAATAATACAGTGTCTAAAAGAAGTAGATAGGAATATATTTATGATATCAAAATAGGTACAGAGTTGTTAAGACACAAAAACACAAACTTTAGAGGAAAACACTGATCAACTAGACTACACTAAAGAACTCTGTATATACTCTGACACTTAAATAGAAATGTAAGCTATAGAAAAGGAGAACATCAATAAATATGACCCACACATTCGGTTATATATAGAAATAAGCAGAATACCTATAAATTAATAAAGAAATTACAACCCAGTAGAAGAACAGGTAAGACTTAGAGAAACACAGGAGGATACCAAACAGCCAATAAACATAAGAAAAAAAGGATCCCTATCATGAGTCTTAAGGAAAATGTAAATTAATCCACAAAATGACTGACACACACTAAGAGGACATCTAAAGAACTGACAATATCACATGTTGTGAAACAAGTAGAAGTTTCCTATACTGCTGCGGTATAATATAAGTAAAACAACTTTAGAAAACTGGTCATATCTACTAAATATAAACACATCACACAAATCCTGTGATCCAGCAAGTAAATTCACAAAAGTGCATATGCATATTTATCAAAAGACTAGTACAAGAAAGTTTACAGGAGCATTACTGGTAATAATCCCAAGTGAAAATGATAAAAATTTCCTTCACAGTAGAATGGATACAGAATTTAGGATATATTCAGGCAGCAATAAGAACAGATTTTTAATCTCACAAATAAAATAAGAAACCAGAAAATAGTATATGCCATATAATTCCATTTATATAAAAATCAAAAGAGGAAAACTTAATTTATATGTAGAATTTCTGAGGGAGAGCCGTGACAGAAAGGGGCCCGAAATGCCAGGTACAGTGGTACACACCTGTAATCCCAGCAGCTGGGAAGCTAAGGCAGGAGTTCAAAGCCCATCTCAGCAATTTAGCAAGGCCTTAAGCAACTCAGCAAGACCCTTTCTTCAGATAAAATATTTTTAAAAAGGACTGGAGATGTGGCTCAATGCTTAAGCATCCCTGGGTTCAAACCCTGGTTCCAAAAACAGGGAAGCGGGGAGGCGCAAAGGAGGCCTCTGGAGTATTCACAATGCTCTATTTCTTGACCTGGATGCTGTGTACACAGGTGTATTTACTTTTTAAAAATTTACCGCACTATGCCCATGTGACTTGTGTATTTTCCTGCATGTTCAATATACCTCAATAAAAATTTATTCCAAAAAAATACAGAGGTGTGTGTCAGGGAATGTAGTAATTAGACACAAAATAAAAACATTAAAAACCTTCCATTTAGAGCATTTAAACAAGTTATTTTCTAATTAAGAATCAACCTTTGAATCAAAAATAAGTCATGAAGAAAAATATTTCTAAATAAAAATGCACTGAGGAATTTTCCACTATTAGGGAAAAAAAATACAAAGCAGTTGAAAGATAACTATGAGATAAACAATTAGCATTTTTCATTAATCAATATGATTTTTCATTAATCAATATAGTAATGCTTTATATAATAAAACTGTCAAAAGACTGTCTTTGTGGATTCTAGTGTGGTATGCCATTTTACACTAGGTAATTGAGGAAGATGTCATTGAGAATACTGTCCACATAATGTTTTTTTTTTTTTTTTTTTTTTTTTTTTTTTTATTGTAAACAAATGGGATACATGTTGTTTCTCTGTTTGTACATGGCGTAAAGGCATACCATTTGTGTAATCCTAAATTTACATAGAGCAATGTTGTTTGATTCATTCTGTTATTTTTTCCCTTCCCCCCACCCCTCCCACCCCTCTTTACCCTCTATACAGTAGTTCCTTCCTCCATACTTGCCCCCCTCCCTAACCCTAACTCTAACCCTTCCCTCCCCCCCATTATGTGTCATCCTCCACTTATTAGCGATATCATTCGTCCTTTGGCTTTTTGAGATTGGCTTATCTCACTTAGCATGATATTCTCCAATTTCATCCATTTGCCTGCAAATGTCATAATTTTATCATTCTTTATGGCTGAGTAATATTCCATAGTATATATATACCACAGTTTCTTTATCCACTCATCAATTGAAGGGCATCTAGGTTGGTTCCACAGTCTGGCTATTGTGAATTGAGCAGCTATGAACATTGATGTGGCTGTATTTCTGTAGTATGCAGATTTTAAGTCCTTTGGGTTTAGGCCAAGGAGTGGGATAGCTGGGTCAAATGGTGGTTCCATTCCAAGTTTTCTAAGGAATCTCCACACTGCTTTCCATAGTGGCTGCACTAATTTGCAGCCCCACCAGCAGTGTATGAGTGTACCTTTCTCCCCACATCCTCGCCAACACCTGTTGTTGCTCGTATTCTTGATAATCGCCATTCTAATTGGGGTGAGATGGAATCTTAGGGTGGTTTTGATTTGCATTTCTCTTATTACTAGAGATGTTGAACATTTTTCCATATGTTTGTTGATTGCTTGTAGATCTTCTTCTGTGAAGTGTCTATTCATTTCCTTAGCCCATTTGTTGACTGGACTGTTTGAATTCTTGGAGTAGAGTTTTTTGAGTTCTTTATAGATTCTGGAGATTAGTGCTCTATCTGAAGTATGATTGGCAAAGATATTCTCCCACTCTGTAGGCTCTTTCTTCGTATTGCTGATAGTTTCCTTTGCTGAGAGAAAGCTTTTTAGTTTGAATCTATCCCAGTGGTTGATTCTAGCTTTTATTTCTTGTGCTATGGGAGTCCTGTTAAGGAAGTCTGGTCCTAGACCAACAAGGTGAAGATTTGGACCTACTTTTTCTTCTATAATCTGCAGGGTCTCTGGTGGTCAGAGTCCAAACAGCTCGCCACGCAGCCCCTTCTCTGGCAACCGCCTGTAGCTCCCGTGTGGTCACCCGAATCCAAGCGGCCGCTCCTCTTCCTCCTCGTCCTCAGGGCAGGCCCCGGTGTTCAGAAGCGTCGTTCTCGCCGCGCAGCTTCTCCTCTGGCAACCGCCTGCAGCTCTGGTGCAGTCTCTCCGAATCCAAGTGGCCACGCTCCTCTCCTCCTCCTCAGGGCAGGCCCCGGTGTCCTGAGTCCACACAGTTCTCCCCGCCACTCCTCCCCCGGGCAGCCGCCGGAGCCCCAGTGGCTGCTCCGAGTCCCAGCGCTGTGCCGAGCGGCGTCCTCTACGGCGCTCCCAGCTGTCCGAGTTCACTGCTCCAGCGGGGGGAGGGGCGTCTCCCCGGCAGTTCTACTTCACAAAGTTTCCTGCGTTCCGGGACCACCGTCCCATCCGGGATGCCTCCCCAGGGGGTGAGAGTCACCCGGCTGCTTTGAGTTGGTCCCAAGCGTCCCAATATCTCCTCTCTTGAATCCTGAGTCCTAGAGCAACACGAAATGCAGCCACCCTCTAGGCCGCCATCTTGAAAACCTCCATAATGCTTTTTTATACATTCACAGTCATTTCTACCTATTGTTCTAGGACTCATCATGAATAAAAAAATGGTAACATTTAGAAAAAATCAACAGACACTTAGGGAACATCTACCACATGCTACCCCTCAAGTCCCTGCATAAGCCTCCTCTTAAAGCTGCACTTTCCTTCTCTGACTGCTTTAGTCATTCCCCATTTCCAACTATGAACAGGGAAAAAAATTCCAAGTTGCACGTTTAAAATTCCCTAACAATAGACATAAAACCCCCTGACCTCATAGGACTTATCTTTTTAATAGGGCCAAGTAGAAAACAATAATAATAATAATAATAGTTTAAAAAATTAGATGTTGATCTGGCCCAATCATGTTCTCTAAACTCATTTATTTCTACACTCACCTTCATTCCTTCTGCTCTAATCACACTCACCTTTGGGCTGTCCCTCAAACACCACAGCTCAGGCCTTACCTCAGTGCCTTTGCATCTACTTTTCCTTCTGCCCAAAATGTTCTTTCCTAAATAGCCATATGACATCCTCATCTCAGGTCTTCAAGTTACAGTATTCTCAATGACATCTTCCTCAATTACCTAGTGTAAAATGGCATACCACACTAGAATCCAAAGACAGTCTTTTGACAGTTTTATTTTTGCTGTACCCAATGCCTGGAACAGTGCCTGGTCAGAAGAGGGACTCAATCTGTGTAGTATTACCCTGAACAACTAAATGAATAAATGAGTACAAGTTCCAGAATCCTTCTTCTCTTGAGGCAGGCAGCAACATCTCAATTTTAAAAATGAGTAAACTGAGCTTTGAGAGATTAAGTACAATGCCCAAAGTTGCAAAGAGATACAGATTAATGATATCCAAACCCACACCACCCAGTTCTTCTACCAGCCTAAGCTCATGGAAGAAGAACCCTAAGAAGGGGGATTTTCTCCCATCTGTGGTACTGAAGAAGGGAGGTGTTTTCCTACCTTAATCCACTGGGGAGAGAGTATCAGACTAACTATTACAAACCTCCTATCAATTTTTATCTTCCCACAAATTCCCTTAATACCTGGATTTTTAGAAGCCTACAACAAAGTTATTATTTAGCAACTCAAAAAGCAACGAATGACCTTACATGAGCTCCACAATGTTTTCATACAAGTTCCTAGAGTGAATGCAGGAGGCAGCTGGTTACTCAATTACAGTTCTAATTAAGGTTCTGTTTGATAAGCAGATAAGGATTTAGAAACCCATTAAATCTGATAAAAATGGACTTGTCAGTTATCCTTGAGGTTTCATGGACGCATTTATGAGAATGTTAAATTCATTGTTTCATAATCTGTATATTAAACATCCTCATGCAAACATTTTGTTCACAAAATAGTTAAGGTTATAACTATTTATATCTCCTGTCTGTATTTCCCCAGATTTCTTAATTAAAGATATGGCAAACTTAAATTCCTTTCTCCTTACAACAAAAATCTATTAGAAATTCTGCACATATAAGAAATATTGTAAGCAGAATTTTGTCAAACTGCATTTTAGTAAAATTTCTACTTCACCATTTTTACATGTAACATTCCTCCCTATTGCCAAATATATTGTTTTTGAAAGACTAAATGGTGATAACACTGTCTCACAGAATTGTCAACTCTAATTTCCTCAAACTGTAGTTTATGGCAGGCCTATATCAGAGTCATGCGATGGTAACACATCAAAGGCACAGATTCCACACCCCAAATATGTTTTTAATTCAGCAGGAAGTTAGAGAAAAGGGAACAATTTCATTTTTAACAGGTTTCCTGTGTGAGTCACATATAAACTGCAGACTGAGAATACTAGCTTACCTGACAGTCATTACAGGACTATAGTGGAAAATAAAAATAGAAATCTCTAAAGAACATACCTAGTGATAGTCTGTTTCAACTGTTCTATGAAAGGTGTGCAATAAACACCTTACACCAAATAAAAATTAAGGAATTCATCTATAGTTGTATAATTTACCAGGTCTAAAAAAGTCTTAAACCACCTTCCCTCCATCACCCTCCACAGAGGCTACTTGTAGCCTGGGGCTGAGGCCTCCAGAGTGGAGAGGAGGTTAAAAGAAGGAATGCTTCTTCCTGGACCCAAATAGCAGGATAACATCAGGAAATGGGTCTCAGTTATTAAACAGGATGTGCCAACAGACCTGAATCCTTTTTACATGTAACATGATTGATTGTTGCCAAACATTGTTTTTGAAAACTTAAATGGCGATAAAACTCTCAGTAAGTATGGCGCCCACACTATAAGAGAACTTCAGATCCAATAATATCTTTTAATTTCAACACAGTGATGTTCTGGTGTCAAAAAACAGACCAGCTTCAGAGAAGGTCAGTCAATGTTCAATTGTGAACAAACATCAGTTTACCAATTTTATGATTCATGATGACTTTAGAAATTAATTTTTATAGACAAAAAGGCCCTGTCTACTCTAGAAAAATTTACAAAGCCTCCTTTGACAGCCCACTTATTGATACTAATAATCCTGATTAAGTTCTAAGCTTCCTGGCTGAGTAATTAGCTCTCTGCTCTGAAGACAAAATGAAACAGACTTCTTCATTAAGAGACATACACTATAACATGGTTATAATATCTCTATATCAGAATTAATATGAAATTCATTAATTTTATCAGTACTCACAGTAGGGTATTATGACCACTTTATTACAAAACTAATAGCATTATGTGAAATTATAATAAACACTAGAACAAAAATATCAGAATGACCCCACAATATCAACAAAGAAAACTGACCATATAGTGAAAGATTCTTTAAAAGATATAAAAATAAAGAACATACACAAAATAATATGGACAAACTAATATCAAATACATCTGACATAGTAATAGAGGAAATGGACTAAATCCACTTACTAAAAGAAAATTAGTAACCAGGCATGGTGATGCACACCTGTTATCCCAGCAATGTGGGAGGCTGAGACAGGAGGATCCCAAGTTTGATGGCAGGTTCTGCAACTTAGTAAGACACTCTCTCTAAAAATAAATAAATAGATTACAGGCTTGGGGCATGGTTCAGTGGTAGAGCGCCTCTAGGTTCAATTTCCAGTACCAATAAATAAATAAATATTAATCCTGCATTGGATTATGAAAATAAAAAATTAAAAACTCAGTGCTATAAACAGGAACATACCTCACAATGAAATAATTCAGGAAGATTAAACATAAAAGAATGGCTGAAAAAAATGGCTGTACATACTAAGCAAGTGCAAATAAAAAGAAAGCATAAACCCAGATTTTACCATCAGGAAAGATCAAATTTAGAACAAAAAGATTAAACTGAACAAAGAGACCCTTTAAAATTATAAAAGGGATAAGCTAGAAGAAAAACTTTTTACCTTATAGCCTTTTAAAAATACATTCAGTTTTTTGAACCCGGGAATATACAACTTTTTCAAAAAATGAAATTGATTACTAAAAGGGAGAAAGAAAAAGGAAAGCATAGATTACAGAATTTACGCAGCTGCACATAGAAGATAGTTTTCCTTTCCCTGGACTTGAACCTGTAAGTGTGAGAATAACAGCTGGCACCATCCTGCCACCTTGTGGACCATAAGAAGGCAGCAAACATAACAGGAGAAAAAGAGCCCCTAAATCCAGTTCACCTGATTCCAGTCTACCTTTAAGCTGATTTCACTCACATGAGCCAGTAAATTCATTTCAACTTAAAACAATTTTAATAAGAGCTCGCTTGAAATTACAGTTTCCTTTTCTTTTTTTCTTTTTTTTCTTTTTTTTCTTTTTGACAAGGCTGGGTGTCAAACTGAGGGCCTTATACATCCTAAGCAAGCACTCTACCACTGAGCTACACCCGCAGCACAAGTGTGGGGTTTTCAAACAGAAAACCCTCTGCTGTTCAGGTAAGGAAGTGGACACAATCACACATGCAGCTTCTTAAAAATGGCAGCCTCTGCTGAGGTCCACAGGGTCATGCTGAATCAAGTTGGGGAAGACCCTGTTTGAGGTTTAGGTGGTGAGTCTCCTTCAGAAAAAAACCAACCAGAAAATAGAGTATATGTCAGAGATCCTGGAGACCTGAAGGACTCTCCTCCCATCAAGCAGAGGGAAAAGAACCTTAGATAAATTCTCACAAGGAACCGAAAGTTAAAAACCAATTTAAGGACACTGCCCCTTCAGGGTAAAGAAACACACCAGGATGTATCTCCAAAGAGGGAAGTATGCTGGGGAAGCTAAGAATTTTTCCACTGTGTGAACCCCATGGGCTTCAACCAAGGGGCCTCCACACATGGGGGCTAAGCTATTCAAAAGGCTAACAGAGATGGGATGAGTGAGGTAAGAAGTCTATACTAGGGAAAATCATATCCCTCCAAACTTATTGAAAAAATTTTTCTAGACTTTTTATTTTACTTTTTCTTCTTTTACAAGTGGTTGGGGTTTGTTGGGTTTGGTTGTGGGTTTTGTTGTTGTTGTTTTGTTGTTGTTGTTTTAATATTTTTAGTTGTAGGGCTGGGGTTATACAGCTCAGTGGTAGAGCACTTGCCTCAAACATGTGAGGCACTGGGTTCAATCCACAGCACCACATAAAAATAAGTAAATAAAGATATTGTGACCATCTACAACTAAAAAAAATTAAATATATATATATATTTTAGTTGTAGATGGACACAATACCTTTATTTTATTTACTTATTTTTTATGTGTTGCTCAAGATGGAATCCAGTGCCTCACACATGCTAAGCAAGCACTCTTAGCACTGAGCTACAACCCCAGCCCTGGGTTTGGTATTTTTAAATTTTATATTTAAATGTGCCATCGAAAACTTTCTAGGGCTGGAGATGTAGCTCAGTAGTAGAGTACTTGTCTAGCATGCACAAGGCCTAGAATCAAAAAGGGGGGTAAGGAGTTAAAAAAAAAAATCTAATCTATGTTCTCAAACTTGACAGGAAAGTAATTCCATCTGTAAGGAGGTCAGAAACACTAAGAGGATTAGAGTTCTCAAACTTTGGAGATAAGGAAAAGTAAAAAAAAAAAAAAAAAAAAAAAAAAAAAAACCTTGAAGGGGAAGGTGGGAAGGAAGACCTGCCAACAGCTGAGAGAAGCCATTCTTTCCTGCCTGTTCTCAGGAACTCCCAGCTCTTCTTCCTTGATTCTGGAAAATTTAAGGATAGATTCCCTTGAAAAGGAATTTCCCATCCTTCTTAATCTGTCAGTTCATCACAATCCCAAGCCTTTCACCAGCCACCTACATAGCATACCCCTGGCACAATATACCTTCTCTCAGCCACTTTCTTAGAAGAATAACCACATGCAAGGCTGCCCAGTGCTCTCTGCTCGATGTGCAGGCTGTGGCTAAGTGATACTTTTTATCTTTTGGTACTGGGGACTGAACCTAGAGCTGCTTCACCACTGACCTATAACCAGAACTTATTATTTTTTATTTTAGAGACGGTCTCACTAAATTGCCCAGGCTGGCCTCAAAACTGCAATCCTCCTGCTTCAGTCTCCTCAGTCACTGGGATTACAGGCTAAAGCTACTTTGTTTTAAGCACACATTCTGCCCCCTCCCCAAAACTTTACTACCAGAAACAGAGAGAGAGGGAGGGCAGGAGGGAGGAAGAGAGGTAGAGGGAGAGAGAGAGAGAGAAAGAAACTAGAATGTGCATCATAAGAAAAAGAAATGTCAAGAAATATAATGTTAATTGTGCTATAAAACTACTCCTTTGAAAGTCCAGAAGCAGAGGAGACAGGAGGGAATAGTAATTTCCTCGGTTTTCCTGAGAGACTATACAACAAAGCATGCTGCAGAGCCAGAAAGTCTGGATCAAATCCCAGTTCTGCACTTAATGGTTGTATAACCCTTGACAAGTCACTTAACATCTCTGCACTTCAGTATTCTCATCTATAAAATCTGCATTAAGATAACATGAGCTGGGGGGGTGGGGAGATAACATGGGCTTCTCTCTCAAGAGTGTGAGGATTAACTCAGTCACTAAATATAAAGCCTTTTAAGACAGTGACTAATACTATCAGCAATTGCTGTCATTGTTACTACTATTACTGTTACTTAAGAACAAGAGTTGGGGGTAGTTAGTCATGTGCTCAAGGGAAGAAAAAGGAGAAAGGTATAAAATAGATGTAATTGGGCAGGACATATACAAGGTAAAGAAAATACCAGCAATAAGGAATGGTCTCAGGAGTAACCAAGTTTTGTCTCAAACAGCACCCTTTTCTCTCCAAAGCAACAGGAAGAAAAAAAAAAAAAAAAAAAAAAAAAGGCTAGGAAAAGTTGTTCATCTGTGATTTCAGAAACCACTGTCTTTCCACAAAATACCACCTCACTACTTCTAATGTTTAAAATGCCTTGAAATAGGTACAAAGCATTTTCACAGGTTCAAAAACATTTTCTTTTCACAAGGAGAAATGGAAGTATTTATTCAAAAGTCAAGGTTATTTTTAAAGTTAAACATAAAATTAATAACAAAAGTTGTTAAACTCTAACATTGATTAGTTAAGACTGTACCAGTTTATAATATTTATGTGCTTTCCCAAATGTACCATAAATTCCATTAGCTTGCTTATACACAATCATCATCAGGAGCAGCAGCAGCAGCATCATCTATTTTATATTCATCTCCAGTTGGACCTATAAGGGAGAAGTTAGAACAGTGGGACCCAACCCATAATAGTTCTTATATGTAATAAATAATTTCTGAAACAAACAAAAGAAAGACCAAAAGAAAATTTTTAAATATGACATTCTAAAAAGTTGATGTCTAACATATCCACTACAGGAACATAAAAATTTGGGCTACTTTTCAAACTCAAATTCAAACTAAGCCTTTCAAGGTGGCGACAACAGTCTTCTTTACAAATGGTATGGATACTACTGGTAACTGTATAAAGACAAATGAACCTCAACCCCCTTCCTCATATCAAGATGCTCAAAAATAAAAATATCAAAATATATAATGGGGGGGTTGGGGTTATGGCTGAGTGGTAGAGCACTTGCCTAGCATGTGTGAGGCACTGGGTTCGATTCTCAGCACCACATATAAATAAATGAATAGAAGAAAATATAAAAGAAAATCTTAATGATCTTCTTGTAGGCAAAAATTTCTTAGGATACAAAAAGCACTAACTATAGAATTGACATATTTAACTGCATCAAAATGAAAATCTGTTCTTTCAAGGTCATCATAAAAAAATTAAAAGGCAAGCAACAGACTGAGAAAATACCCATAATACATGTATCTAACAGAGGGCTTTTATTCAGAATGTATAAAGATTTCATGTAAAGCAACACAGCAATCCAAATGTTAATACAGGCAAAGAAGACATATGAATGAATAGCCAATTAGCACATGAAAATATCACTGGTCATCTAGAAAAAAAACAAATTAAAACCAAAATGTGACACTACTACATATTCATTGAAATGACTAAAATTAAAATGACTAGCAACAGCAAGAGCTGACAACGATGTGGAGTAACTACAACTCTCAGACCTGGCAGTAGAAGGGTAAAACTGTGTGATTAGTTTGAAAAATATTTTGGCTGTTTCTTATACCATTAAATACTACAATCCAGCAGTTCCACTTTTAGGTCTTTGCCCCAAATAAATCGTATGTCCATGAAAAAACTAATGCAGGGATATTCTTAGCAGTTTTACTGAAACCAGCCAAAAGCTAAAAACATATCAGCAAGTAAATGGATGAACAGATTTTGGTATATTTGTAAAATGCAATACTACTGAACAAAAAAATGAACAAATTTCCCATACCCTTAACAACATGGATGAACCTCACAGGAATTATGCCAAGTGAAAGGAGATGGACACAAAGAAGTGAACACTGTAATGATTCTATTCATGTGAAATTCTAAATCAGTCTGAACTGTCCTCTAGTGACAGAAATCAGATCAGTAGTTGCCTGGAGTAGGAGGTGGAAGTGGGGAGAAAACAACTGCAAAGCAGCACAGGGAATGTGAAGAAAGATGGAAATGTTCTGGATCTTAACTGGGGTGGTAGTTATACTGATGGGTTATATGTGACAAATTGATCGACTCATACTTAAATGGTGTAAATTTTATTGCATGTAAATTATACCTAATTAAAGTTGATTAAAATAAAGCTTTGGAATTTGCAATATATAATTTATAGATAAAGACTTTCTATTTTTAAAAAACCTAAAAAATAACATGAGAAAATTCCTGTGCAAATATGTATTCCAAATACTTCTGAATAGGATTACAATTCCACTATTTATTCAGCAAAAGTAATGGTCAGTACTTTCTCACTTTGAAGAAAAATACCTAACTTCAAAAAGGACATTCTATATTTCTATGCTTTGAAATTAAGATAGTCTAAATGTTTACTACATATATTTATATGTGATATAATTCAAATTTTTAAAAAATCATTTTTTCTTCTAGAAGTTCAAAAAAGATTTTTTCAATAGCAAAACCACAAAATCATATGTGACATTATATTTACCTTTGAGAAAAAGCAAAAGAAACCATACTTTTCTGAAAACTCTACAGTCTTACATAATCCTGAAGGGAAGTATCAACATTAAAACATTCTCAGATCAGTGAAAATTCACCTCAAAGATTTGTTTCATGCATGATTAAAAGCATTTTCTCAGCAAGACACAAAATCAAGACCACTTCACTCAGATTATATGCCTTGAGTCCACAAGTTCATTAACAAGCTCATGACTGCTTCAAACAGCCTAAAATAACAAATTTTTCTTTTTTTAATGGTGCATTTTAATTATAAAGAACAATGGGGCTCCTTGTGGCATATTTGCACATGGAAATAACATACTCTGATATAATCTTTCTAAACTAATGTTTTTCTCTAGAAATACTAACTCTGATTACTCCAAGAAAGAGCTTCTTAAAAAGAAAAATCAACAGATTGTCTAAAATTCATAGTATAATGAATTAAAAAAAATACAAAGAACACATTAGCAAACTGTTGTTCCTCCAAGATGATGGGAAAGGGAAATCTGAACACAAAGTAAGACACAGAAGACAATGTGAAGAGACATAGGAAAAAGGTTGCCATCTTATAAGCCAAGGAGATAGGCCTAAAACCAAGCCTTCCTTCACAGACCTCAGAAAGAATCGACACTGCTGACCACCTTCATTTTGGCTTCTGGCCTCCAGATGAGTGAAATAATAAGTTTCTGTTAAGCCACCTACTCTGCAGTATTTTGTTACAGCAGTCTACCAAATTAATACACCCTATTTGAAGGGTCAATATCTACTAAGAGACCAGCTTACAAACACATCACTACAATATCAGGCAGACTGGGAGGACTGCTATGATAATACATGCCATTTTGAGAGTGTGAATATTTCTACCATGGCTGATTTCAAGCTATCAATGTTTCAACTATCTCTTATAAAATTCCTGAAAATACAATAATCAACTCTCACAAGCTGCTACAAACTACCTCCATCACAGACCAAACACTCATGTCTCATCAGGAGACTAAGGCAGGAGGACCTCAAGTTCTTGAGAGAGTAAGATCTGAGGCCAGCCTGGGAATCTTAGTAAGACCCTGCCTCAAAAATGAAAACAAAAAGGAATGGGAATGCAACTCGGTGGCTGAATGCCTGCCTAGTACGTGCAAGATTAGGTTCAATCCCCAGTACTGCAAAAGAACAAAGATTAACAAAGAAAAACATCTTTTACGATTGACACATGATTCCAAAGTGCAGGCAAGGTTAGAGCCACAGCTGAACATTTTAGGGCAGCATCATGAAAGCAATGACTGTTAGAATATAGAATATTTTAAGAGATAAACATAGCAAAAACATGTAACAACCATGCAAGAAGAGCTTAAGGATAGAAAAACAAATTATGAAAAACAGGAGGTAACATTTACAAGTTTCCAGGCACTGTTCTCAGCCCATTATGTGTATTAACCCATTTAATGCTCACTGCAACTCTATGAACTAGTTCTATTATTACACACATGGTTTTGAATAAGGAAACAAAGTCACAGAGAAGTCAATATTTACAACTAATAATTAAGGAGAGTAAGAGCCAAGCACAAGCTATCTACCCCAGCCTCTGTACTCGACCACTGTTTTGTGCTGCCACCCACTATACATGACACATGTAGAACACAATTAGTCTGGTGTAGCTAGAGTCCAAAGTGGGAGGAATGAGATCAGGTCGGAGAAAGTATGCCATACTTGTGGTCTCAGGTGTATGCTAACTTTATACCAGTTTGCAAATCAAACTTGAAAAATGAACCATTTCAGCCTTTTGGCGCAACTTTTTACCTAAATGCATCAGATGAAAAAAGAATTTGAAAAAAACCTAGAGGTGGTCTGTTAGTGAAAATCTCTCTGGAAAACCAAATCATCATCTCATTTTTACCTTGTTTCTAAATCCTGATTTTTAATTTTAAGGACTGCCTTACCAAGTAAAAGCAACTGTACTAACACAGGAATGATCAGCTGCAGCCTAAAGTCCCAGAGAACAAAAGCAGAAAAATCATATCAATTTCCTCACAAAGAGTTCTGGAAGATGAGGCTGCACCAATTAAGCATCTGGAGCCCAGACTGCACCCAGAGGGAAAAGCTTGAGTTTTCCACTTCTGAAGTTAGAAGACAGAAACCCACAAACACTTCACATCACCATAGCCCTGGAGGACTCTGGGAGTGACTTCTGAAATACAGCATTGTTTTCCATATTCAGCCAGTATACTTCTGGAATTGCACTTCCAAAAAAAGTCAGTCTTTATTTCTGTGAAGAACATTGTGATACATCAACACTTTGACAAAGGTGCTATTTTAGTACATAAGGTAATAACAGGAGTGAATAAAACACATATCCCTGAAATAAAATCTTTGCACTGTTAGTACAGAGGGAAAGATACAGTAGAAGGAAACATGCAAGGAGGGAGCTTCTCTCCTCTTATACCTTGGAATTGACCTAAGGAAGCCCTTTCCTTTAGAGCTCCAGGAAAATGACAGAATCTGATAAGAGGCTAAGCTATGTGTAACTCTGTGGGAATAAGTAGGTGGAAGAGAGACAGAATATGACAGTCAACCTACAGACCAGGCTATTCTCTGGAAGGCAGAAGTAATAGGATTTTATTCTGTATGGGTAGGTAATCTCTTACCTTATTCAATTTAATCACCCACAAGTAAATGTGTGATATCTGGAGGCTAATAGCTAAGAGTTACATAAAAGACTGTAAGACTGTAAAGTATACTTACCTACAAGGTGATTTATACATAAATAATACCCTAACTTGGTAACTAGAAATTGCTCAGACTACTATTTTATCAAGGATTTCCCAAATGCCCAATATTTCAGTCAGAACTAAAACTCATATTTACATTCCTATTGGCAAGAAAAACTATGTCTATTTCAACAGTATTCAACACTGGTCATCTTTCAACTAGTTTTTCAAAATGCAGCAGAAGAAACAGGACCCCCAAGGATGAGCAGTGTTGTGATTTAACTGCAGAAAACAGCTAACAATTAACAAAATGTTCTTTAAAGCCAGGACTCATTAAAAACACTTTACATCATTATCCAGTGCCCATATCTATTGCTGGTATTTGACTTCTCTTCTCCTATAACAAATAACCACAAAGTTAGTGACTTAAAACAACACACACTTATTATCTTGTAAGACAATAAATTTCATAGGTCAGAATTCCAACACCAGTCTCACAAGGTTAATCTCAAGGCATACCATTCTGAAGACTCTAGGAAAATTTGTTTCCAGTTTCCAGAAGAAGCCTGAATTCTTTGACTTCTGGCCCCTTCCCCCATCTTCAAAACCAGTGTAAGATACATGGCTCTGACCTCTCCCACCTCCTCTTCCATATCTGAAGGACTCTTGATTAAATGGGCTCACTTGGATACCAGGATTACTTCCTTATCTTAAGGTCAGCTGATTAGTGGCCTTAATTCCAAATACAACCTTAATTTTCCTCTGCCCTGAAACCTAACAAAGTCACACACCCCAGGGATTAGGAAGTAGCTACCTTTGGGGTTAGTATTCTACTCACCAGATACATAGATAGATAATGCTACTTCACCTCTCTTCTTTTCTCATTTATAAAATAGACATACTAGTAACCATCTCAAAGGGTTGTTGAAAAGATTACATGAATTAGTATTAGTACTAGTCACATAATGTACCAGCTATTTCATACCAATTATTTCAACTTTCTTTTTTCTTATTGTGGAATGTAATTTCCAAAAACCTGTCTAATTCAGTACTGCTTATCCTTCTAGGCCCACCTTTTGCATGAAGGTACCTTAAGTTCTAGAAAACCACATTGTCTAATTAGTAGGTACAAACCACATGCAGATACTGAGCAACTGCAAAGTCATTAGTCAGAACTGAGATATACTAGAAGTACATACTGAAGTTTGAAAACTTAGCATGTAAAAGAATTACCTGTGGAAATGATAATACTCTGTGCTGCATTCAACAAAATAAATTTTATTAAAATTAATTTTACCTCTTTTTACTTTGTGTGTGTGTACATGCACATACATATGTGCTAGGGAATAAACACAGGGTTACACCCCCAACCTCTATTATTTTTTTAATATTGGCCAAATTGTATTGTTATGTTGTACACATGAATAAATATGTAACTACAAATCCCACCATTATGTACAAATGCAATGCATCAATTAAAAAAATGAAAACAAAACAAAAACCTGTGAACTACTTCTTTCTAAAATCCCAAATGTTAATAGGATGAAGTAGTAAAAATGGTACCTATGTTCTTAACTCCCCTACTTTCAACTGGGACTGGGTCATGTGATTATGGAGGCTGAGAAATTCTAGGATTTGCAGTTGGCAACATGGAGACCAAGAAGAGCTAAAGTGCAGTTCCTAATCCATGTCTAGGGCCTGAGAACCAGGACAGTTGGTGCAAGTTACAGTCTAAAAGATGGCAGGCTGGAGATCCCAGAAGAGCTGATGTTTCAGTCTGAGCCTGAAGGCCAGACCTTAACATTTAAATCAGTAAACGGAATAAAGATTTCTCTACCTAATATGGTGACCCTTGTACAATCAGTTGAAGAACTGAATAAACAAAAAGGGCTACATAAGGGAACTGCTTCCTGGCCACCTGAACTGATACACTGATCTGATTTAAATGATAATGTCGTCTAGAAATGCCCTCACAGACACACCCAGAATTGTTTAGCCAAATGTCTGGGCACCCTTCTGTCCAGTCAAGTTGATGTGTAAAAACAACCATCATAGTCAACAAAGTGTACCCCATTTTCTATAACTGATGTATATCATATCTTGGACATTTAACCAAGGAAGAGATTAAGCCTCTTGTCTTGACGCAAAGTTTTTCAAGGGGAAATAACTAACTACACGATTCATCTCTTCTGCTCAATATTTCCAGTTTCCTTTATTCAATATGTTTCCAGTTTTCTTTCTTCAATATGGCTGAAGGCATCTTCTCCAGATGAGCTTGACTTTGCTCAATCATGGAGTACTCACTAACCCATCTTTCTGTGGATTAATTATTAAGATCTGAGACACTGGAAGTACACTCCTAGGGTCCAAATTTCATCTCTAGTCAACCACTCTTTTTGCCTTTTTAATGTAACTACCAGAAAATTTCAAATTACATATGTGACTCACATTTGTGGATTACATTACATTTCTAGTGAACAATGCTGCTCTACACAGATTAACTATCTCCATGGTCTCAGTATTTAGTTTTCTTCCCTAACACAGTACTATGTCAATCTGCTTTGTGCTGGAGCAATCTGTACACATGTTGTCTCTCCAAACAGACTGGGAGCCCTTGCTGGCAAGGGTCATGAATCTTTAAATATCAGTAAGATCCATGGTAATTTTATAATGAACATTTGTGGAACTACAAAGAAAGGGAAGAAATTACCCTGCTAATGTGCTATCTGAATACATTATTTGCTCTACTATAAACCAAAATACCCAGGTGATTTGTCCTTTTGGAAGCAATTTTTTCTTGGGTAAAAGTCAGGATTAGGATGGGGGTCGAGGGAGTTTTATGAAATAACACCCAGGCTTAGCTGGCCCACCTATAACCCCAGCACTTGGGAGGCTGAAGCAGGAGGACTGCAAGTTTAAGACCAGCCTCAGCAACTCAGTGAGGCCCTAAGCAACTTAGTGAGACCCTGTCTCAAAATTTAAAATAAAATAAAAAGGGGCTGAGGATACATCCTCTGGATAAACCCAGGGGTGCTCCGTAGTAAATCACCCCTGGGTTTAATTCCCAGTTTCAAAAAGAAAAAAAAAAAAAAACAAAAAAACCTCAGGCTTATTACATACAATGTATTCAAATATAATCAACTCTGCACTATCCTATCCTATTTTGTTTTTTTTTTTTAAGTGGTAATTATAACCCACAAAATTGTTCCATAATCTACTAATGACATGTGACCAAGTTGGAAAAGCACTTCCCTGATGGGTTAGAAGCAGACCTTCCTGGTTAAAGACAAACCACCTTAAAGATCTACATGACACTTAGCACTCCTCTGCTCTCATGGCTCCCAACAGGGAGGGACCAATCCTGGGGTGAGCCATGGCCCTGCACGGCCATCGGCCATCGGAGAAGGCATGCAGACTCACTTATCATGCAGTCTTCACTCAAACAGTCTTCATACTAGGGTTGGGGACAATGGAGGACCCCACAAAGTGTTCAAGGACCCATGTCCACTCCTATGAGGTGCAAAGACCAGCTCTGTCTGGCTAAGAAGAGTTGGTCAGAGCTAAAGGTACACAGGAAGAGAGAGTTCATGATAGTGTTAAGGGAAAGAATCTAAGAACTTGCAGTAGAGTATTCTGGCATACCTGGGAAAACATCATCAATCTCAGTGTTATGAATATTAAATCATACTAGAGAGAGAGAATATCAAATACCAGACAGGTATTTTTCTTAAAAAAGAATCAGGGGACAAGAGAGGGAAGAAAAACTGTAAAAGACCAAATCTTCCAGGACTTCACAGATTTTTACTGCTTTAGGGATCAAGACTTGGGCAAGAGGCTAAAAAGAATTCACACACACACACACACACACACACACACACACACACACACACACACAAAGAGGTTGGGAAAAGGAAGAAATTACTGGCCTGAAAACAAAAGAGAATAATCTCAGAGTAATGAGGGGGAAATAATAGAAATTAGTAAGAAATCTCCTTTCATAGGGAGGTTTGATAGGAAGGAGTCACCAAAAATACTGATAGACAAGGTTAAGTCCACAAAGCCTGGGACATATGCAAGCATAGAGGAGCTCTGAAGCAAGTCTTTCATTTAAGACAGAAAGTGAAAGCAAGCTTTGCTAGAAGTGAAGGAATCTCTGAATAATGAAGAAGAAAAAGGAAAAAAAGAAGTAGAAATAAAGACATCCTGAGGACAGCTGGTAACTGCACTGAGTTCAATTAGAAGGTTACATCCTAAGGAGAGTAGAAGGTCAACTCTCCCTGGGGTCTAGTGGGTTTTGCCACTTCCTCCCTAGGTGATCTTATAACTTTGGAAGAGGTTTAACACCTCAGTGCTTCTGCCCCTCACTGTAAAATGAAGATAACTACACCTGCTTCAGAGGCTTGTATAAGGGTTACTGAAACCATGAACAGTGTGACTGGAATATGGTAGGGAGTCCATCTTTCCCCTCATCTCCTAACTTTACCTTTCTTCCTTCAGCCCCACCTTGCAATTCATAATTTCCTCACTTTCACCTGAAATGACAGAAACTACTTTGATACTTAGTATAGGAAATTTTTTGTTTTTATCAGTATTTTATAATTGTATTTACTGTGATATATTCATATATGCCCATAACATAATTTGTTCCAATTCCTTCCCCAGCACTTTCCCTTGCCCCCCTCCTCCTTCCCCGTATGTAGGACTTTATTTTTTAAGATGCTAACATAAATAATTTAAAAGTACTACTTCTGAATGATTACTCCCGCCTTCCCCTCAGTTCTAGGGACTAAACCCAGGGGAACTCTATCACTAAGCTACATCCCCAGTTCTTTCTATTTTTTATTTTGAGACAGGACCTAATTAATTTGCTGACCTTGAACTTGCAATCCTCCTGCCTCAGTCTCTCAGTCTCTGAGATTACAGGCCTATACCACCATGCCTGGCTGAATAATGACTAATTTTTAAAATTATTTTTACAAATTAAATACAAATAAAACTCTCCATAATGGACTGGAAATAGTTTCAGGATAAGATTTGTAACACAAACCTCTGAAGAAAACCATAAGGGACAAAGTGCTTTAGTTAATGAGGAGACTTTGCAATTAAATTCTCAATCCTAAATGAACAGGTGTATTTACAAGTCAAGTAGAATTAGTAAAACAAATGCTGCACACCTCATGAAATCGCTTCCGAAATTTCTATTCAAGTATTGTGGCCCCACCTGGGGAGCTCGCTGTAGTACTCACTAAGATCATTCCTGAACGTTCCTCAAATGCTGTTTCTTCCTATTCAACTTCTGTCAGTAAATGCACTGCCTATAGACCCCATTTATTCATTTCAAGTAGATACATTACTAAGAAGAGTTACTCAATGAAAGAAGCTCATTATTTAAATGAACCCTAGAGCAAACATTCTTACAGAATAAAAATCACCTATTAATTTATCATGTTTTAAGATCTGGATTTTCATATATGAGTTAAGTATGTCCATTAAAAGCACTAGCTAGATATACAAAAAAAAATCAGTTTCAAATATTAAAAATACAATGGCACTTCCTCTTGGAAAGAAACAGATAAAATTTTTTTAAAAGAAAATGCATATAAAACAGATTTTTAATACTTCTTAAGAATACTTCCTCTCCAAGTGTTTCCTAGAGACAAGCATTTTCCTACTGTGTATGAAATTTATTTCTGTTATTTAATCCACTGCCATCTCTGTAACGCAATCAATTTTTTAATTCTGGATTTTCTAAACAGCTAAGTAAAATTATTGTCTAATAAACATAAAAAAGTAAAATAACAAAGGACTCAACTTTATTTTCACCTTCTACTCTACAAAAGAAAATGAACAAGAATATAGAGAGAAAATAATAATTTCCTAAGATCACAACAAAAAAGGTTTCAAGTGCCAGAGATGGGACTGAGGCCCAGTTATGACCAACATCATTCTTTAAAATAGTTACTTAACTCCTTAATCATAATTTAACCACGTAGCTTCCATTAATAACTACTGTAAGAGAATAATCAAAGAAATGTCAGGATGCTTAAACTAATTTAAAGTAATTTTTCTAATTTTAAAGAATGAAAATAATGGAAAGAAAATGATAGAAAGTTAATAAAGTCTTCCCAAGAGAAGTAAATGAGTTGGCTATATGTATCCCATGTAACTATACACTGACCATCACACATTTTAATGAATTTCCAGCTAATACGTTTCTATGTTTATAAAAGGCAAATCATTTTTCTTAAAAAAAAAAAAAATAGGAGAGATCCATTATTTTTCTTATTCAAAATGTCACTTATTTAGTCATTCATTATCAAGCACATAAAGTACTGTACATGAGCTACAATGGTAGGTGCTGGGACACAAAAGACCTCTATGATACTGTTCCCATCACCAGCCATCTCATCTCAGTCTTTTTCACATAAAACCCTTTATTCAACCCCTTATCTTCTCTCCATTGTTTCTTTCACCTTGATTCTTTAACCACTTTCCACCCTTTTTCCTCCAAAGTCCACCTCTGTCCTACCTCAGACCACTGTGTTTATGCAGAACAGCCCAACCAACAAGTTTTATTCCCTAAAGACTTCCATCCAACTGACCATGATTCTGCCAGTCTCAGTTTTACCATACTCCTCAGGAAAACTCTGCCTGACTCCTTTGGGCAAACCTTGTTGCTCCCATACTAGAAGGGACTCTTTAAGACTTTCACAATCAGCCCTTCCTTACTGGTTTGTTTCCACTCCTACCTTCCTCTCCAGGCTGCAAGAATCCAGAAGGTAAGAATCATATTCATTTTCACCACCTAGTAATAAACTTGGCTTATAGCACCCAATAAATGTTTCTAAGGATGAATGCATGAATGAATATATAATCATATTCAACTCACAGGATTAACAGTAAAATAAGATTCTACTGGAACCATCTGTCAATACTGAAATTTTTCTTAATAGGAAAAGAGCCAGGAGTGGTAGCGCACACCTGTGAGGTAAGCCAATGGAGAATAGCCCATTTTCAAGTGCTTAAATGCCCTTTTAGATCACAAATTTATCATCTATCTTTCTCTACATCATGAGTTTGGAATTTTTTTAATATTCGAACAATATATACATTAAGGGGGTTTTCAAGATGGCGGCCTAGAGGGTGGCTGCATTACGTGTTGCTCCAGAACTCAGGATTCAAGAGAGGAGATATTGAGATGCTTGGGACCAACTCAAAGTAGCCGGGTGACTCTCACCCCCTGGGGGGGCATCCCGGATGGGACGGGGGTCCCGGAACGCAGGAAACTTTGTGAAGTAGAACTGCCGGCGAGACGCCCCTCCCCCCGCTGGAGCGCCATAGAGGAGGCCGGTCGGCACAGCGCTGGGACTCGGAGCAGCCACTGGGGCTCCGGCGGCTGCCCGGGGGAGGAGAGGCGGGGAGAACTGTGTGGACTCAGGACACCAGGGCCTGCCCTGAGGAGGTGGAGAGGAGCGTGGCCACTTGGATTCGGAGAGACTGCGCCAGAGCTGCAGGCGGTTGCCAGAGGAGAAGCCGCGCGGCGAGCTGGTTGGAATCAGAACGACGCTTCTGAACCCCGGGGCCTGCCCTGAGGACGAGGAGGAAGAGGAGCAGCCGCTTGGATTCGGGCGACTATACGGGAACTACAGGCGGTTGCCAGAGAAGGGGCTGCGTGGCGAGCTGTTTGGACCCTGACCACTTCTGAACCCCGGGGCCTGCCCGGAGGAGTAGGAGAAGGAGGAGAAGGAGCGCGGCGGGTCCTTTGGACTCGCAGTGACTGCATTAGCGCTCCAGGCGGCTGCTCAGAGGAGAAGGCGAGTGGTGAGTTATTTGGTCTTAAAGTGACAGCTCCTGAACACAGGGGGGCTGCCTGGAGGAGAAGCGTGGTGGGACGCTTGGTCTTGAGGGACCACACCAGAGCTCCGGGCGGTGGCCCAGAGGACCCGTGCAGCGGGTCACGTGGATTCAGAGCCACTCAGAGGGACTGCTCCTGAACACCCGGGGGGTTATCTGGAGAAGGAGGAGGAACGGGCAGGGTCACTTCGACTCGGAGTGATTGATTGCCCCGGGCTACGGGTGGTTGGTGGGAGGAGGAGGCACGAAGTGAGTTTCTTGGACTCCTAGTGACCGCACCGGCATACTGGGCAGCTGTCTGGAGGAAGAGGCCTGTGGCGGGTCTCTGGGACTCAGAGCGATTGTTCGGGGCCACAGGTGGCTGCTCAGAGGAGGGGCCACGCAGCCAGGCGATTAGGTGCAGAACAGGGTCCCAGGATCTAGGAGGCTTCTGGGTGGAAGAGCCGCACAGAGACAGGCTTAGGGCGGAGCGAAGGTTCCAGGCCTATGGGCAAATTCTCTGAGGAGGGGCAGCCTAAGGAGATTCATCTGCGAAGGGTGAGGCTCCCAGGCCCAGGAGGTAGGGCCGGGCCCCTGGAAACTTTGCAGAGGAAGGCAGCCCAGCCCAGGCAGTAGATGTAAATTGAGGGGAACCTCTAGGAGGAAACTGACCAGCGAGACCTCCCCACCGGGTGAGTCTTCCCTGCTGGGTGAGGTTTCCCACAAGGACGGTAAAACCAGAGGCTCAGGCCCAAACAGGCCTTGCCTCAGCCCACAGCCTAGGTCCCCTTTGGATGACCATTGGTCAACAAGTGGAGGCACCTCTGCCCACTAGCAGGGAATATACCCCACCTGAAGGCCACCACTCCTAGAGAGGCAGCTTCCTTGTGGAGCACCGCATTATCAACCTCCTCCAAGACTTCAGCCTACTGAAGGCTAAGAGGGGATATATATAGAAATCTTCAGGGTCATTGTAAATCAACAGAGGAAATCTGCAATATCTCAGCGGTCCACTGATATCTGAACAACATGAGAAAACAAGGAAAGAAAATGCTGCAAACAAATCTAGATGTTACATCAATAAAACCCAATGACAGCATGGCAGAAGAAATGACAGAAAAGGAGTTCAGAATGTACATAATTAAAATGATCAGAGAAGCAAACGAGGAGATGAAAGAGCAAATGCAAGCATTGAATGATGAGATGAAAGAGCAAATGCAAGCATTGATTGATCGCACCAATCGACAGTTAAAAGAGCAAATACAGGAAGCAAAAGATCATTTCAATAAAGAGTTAGAGATATTGAAAAAAAACCAAACAGAAATCCTTGACATGAAGGAAACAATAAACCAAATTAAGAACTCCATAGAAAGCATATCCAATGGGATAGAACACCTGGAAGACAGAACCTCAGACATTGAAGACAAAATATTTAACCTTGAAAACAAAGCTGAACAAACAGAGAAGATGGTAAGAAATCATGAACAGAATCTACAAGAACTATGGGATATCATGAAAAGGCCAAATTTAAGAATTATTGGGATTGAGGAAGGCCTAGAGAAACAAGCCAAAGGAATGAACAACCTATTCAATGAAATAATATCAGAAAATTTCCCAAATCTGAAGAATGAAATGGAAAATCAAGTTCAAGAGGCTTACAGGACTCCAAATACACAAAATTACAACAGACCCACACCAAGGCACATTATAATGAAAATACCTAACATACAAAATAAAGACAGAATTTTAAAGGCTGTGAGAGAAAAGAACCAAATTACATTCAGGGGGAAACCAATACGCATATCAGCAGATTTTTCAATCCAGACCCTAAAAGCTAGAAGGTCCTGGAACAACATTTTTCAAGCCCTGAAAGAAAATGGATGCCAACCAAGAATCTTATACCCAGCAAAACTTACCTTCAAATTTGACGATGAAATAAAATCCTTCCATGATAAACAAAAGCTAAAAGAATTTACAAAAAGAAAGCCAGCATTACAGAACATTCTCAACAAAATATTCCATGAGGAAGAGATGAAAAACAAAGAAGCAAATCAGCAAAGGGAGGAATTATCCTAAAGGAATTGTCAAATAAAGGAGGAAACAAGTTGTGTCAAACAAATAAATAAACAAAATTTTAAAAATGAACCAAAAGACCGGGAAACCAAATCATTTCTCTATAATAACCCTGAACGTTAATGGCCTGAATTCATCAATCAAAAGACATAGACTGGCAGACTGGATTAAAAAGAAAGATCCAACAATATGTTGCCTGCAAGAGACTCACCTCATAGAAAAAGATACCCATAGATTAAAGGTGAAAGGATGGGGAAAAACATACCATGCACATGGACTCAGCAAAAAAGCTGGAGTATCCATCCTCATTTCCGATAATGTGGACTTCAAGCCAAAGTTAGTCAGAAGGGATAAAGAAGGTCATTTCATACTGCTTAAGGGAAGCATAAATCAGCAAGATATAACAATCATAAACATCTATGCCCCAAACAGTGGCTCATCTATGTATGTCAAACAAATCCTTCTCAATTTCAGAAACCAAATAGACCACAACACAATAATACTAGGTGATTTTAACACGCCGCTCTCACCACTGGACAGATCTTCCAGACAAAAATTGAGCAAAGAAACCATAGATCTCAACAACACAATCAATAATTTAGACTTAACGGACATTTATAGAATATTCCATCCAACCAAGAGTGAATACACTTTCTTCTCAGCAGCACATGGATCCTTCTCTAAAATAGACCATATATTATGCCACAAAGCTAATGTTAGCAAATACAAGAAGATAGAGACACTAGCATGTATTCTATCAGATCATAATGGATTGAAGTTAGAAATAAATGAAAGAGTAAAACACAGAAACTATTCCAACATCTGGAGGTTAAACAATATGCTATTATATGATGAATGGATAACAGAAGATATTAAGAAGGAAATTAAAAAATTCTTAGAGGTAAATGAGAACAAAGAAACATCATATCAAAACCTCTGGGACACTATGAAAGCAGTACTTAGAGGGAAATTTATTTCATGGAGCGCATTTAATAAAAGAAGTAAAACTCAACAAATAAACAACCTAACACTACAGCTCAAAGCCTTAGAAAAAGAAGAACAGAACAGCACCAAAAGTAGTAGAAGACAGGAAATTGTTAAACTCAGAGCTGAAATCAATGAAATTGAAACAAAAGAAACAATACAAAAAATTGACAAAATAAATAGTTGGTTCTTTGAAAAAATAAACAAAATTGATAAACCTTTAGCCACACTAACAAAGAGAAGACGAGAGAAAACCCAAATCACTAAAATTCGGAATGAACAAGGAAATATCACTACAGACAGGATGGAAATACAAAACATAATTAGAAGCTATTTTGAAAATCTATACTCCAACAAAATAGAAAATTTCGAAGACATCAACAGGTTTCTAGAGACATATGAATTGCCTAAACTGAATGAGGAGGACATAAACAATTTAAATAGACCAATTTCAAGTACTGAAATAGAAGAAGTCATCAAAAGCCTACCAACAAAGAAAAGTCCGGGACCAGATGGGTTCTCAGCCGAGTTCTACAAAACCTTTAAGGAAGAGCTCATTCCAATACTTCTCAAAGTATTCCATAAAATAGAAGAGGAGGGAACCCTCCCAAACTCATTCTATGAAGCCAATATCACACTGATACCTAAACCAGACAGAGACTCATCAAGGAAAGAAAATTTCAGACCAATATCCTTAATGAACATCGACGCAAAAATTCTCAACAAAATTTTAGCAAATCGCATACAAAAACATATTAAAAAGATAGTGCACCATGATCAAGTGGGTTTCATCCCAGGGATGCAAGGTTGGTTCAACATCAGGAAATCAATAAACGTAATTCACCATATTAATAGACTTAAAGTCAAGAATCACATGATTATTTCAATAGACGCAGAAAAAGCATTTGATAAAATACAGCACCCCTTCATGCTCAAAACACTAGAACAAATAGGGATAGTGGGAACATTCCTTAATATTGTAAAGGCCATTTATGCTAAGCCCATGGCTAATATCATTCTAAATGGTGAAAAGCTGAAAGCATTCCCCCTAAAAACTGGAACAAGGCAGGGATGCCCTCTTTCACCACTTCTATTCAACATCGTTCTTGAGACTCTGGCCAGAGCAATTAGACAAACCAAAGAAATTAAAGGGATACGAATTGGAAAAGAAGAACTCAAACTATCCCTGTTCGCTGATGACATGATTATATATTTAGAGGAACCTGGAAATTCCACCAGAAAACTCTTAGAACTCATAAGTGATTTCAGTAAAGTAGCAGGTTACAAGATCAATGCCCATAAATCCAACGCATTTTTATACATAAGTGATGAATCTTCAGAAAGAGAAATTAGGAAAACTACCCCATTCACAATAGCCTCGAAAAAAATAAAATACTTGGGAATCAATCTCACAAAAGAGGTGAAAGACCTCTACAATGAGAACTATACAACACTAAAGAAAGAAATTAAAGAACACCTTAGAAGATGGAAAGATCTTCCATGTTCTTGGATAGGAAGAATTAATATTGTCAAAATGGCCATACTACCTAAAGTGCTATACAAATTCAATGCAATTCCAATTAAAATCCCAATGACGTACCTTACAGAAATAGAGCAGGCAATTATGAAATTCATCTGGAAGAATAAGAAACCCAGAATAGCTAAAGCAATCCTTAGCAGGAAGAGTGAAACAGGGGGTATTGCAATACCAGATCTTCAACTCTACTACAAAGCAATAGTAACAAAAACGGCATGGTATTGGTACCAAAATAGAAAGGTAGATCAATGGTACAGAATAGAGGACACGGACACAAACCCAAATAAATACAATTTTCTCATACTAGACAAAGGGGCCAAAAATATGCAATGGAGAAAAGATAGCCTCTTCAACAAATGGTGCTGGGAGAATTGGAAATCCATATGCAACAGAATGAAACTAAACCCATATCTCTCACCATGCACGAAACTAAACTCAAAATGGATTAAGGACCTCGGAATCAGACCAGAGACCCTGCAGATTATAGAAGAAAAAGTAGGTCCAAATTTTCATCTTGTTGGTCTAGGACCAGACTTCCTTAACAGGACTCCCATAGCACAAGAAATAAAAGCTAGAATCAACCACTGGGATAGATTCAAACTAAAAAGCTTTCTCTCAGCAAAGGAAACTATCAGCAATGCGAAGAAAGAGCCTACAGAGTGGGAGAATATCTTTGCCAATCATACTTCAGATAGAGCACTAATCTCCAGAATCTATAAAGAACTCAAAAAACTCTACTCCAAGAATTCAAACAGTCCAGTCAACAAATGGGCTAAGGAAATGAATAGACACTTCACAGAAGAAGATCTACAAGCAATCAACAAACATATGGAAAAATGTTCAACATCTCTAGTAATAAGAGAAATGCAAATCAAAACCACCCTAAGGTTCCATCTCACCCCAATTAGAATGGCGATTATCAAGAATACGAGCAACAACAGGTGTTGGCGAGGATGTGGGGAGAAAGGTACACTCATACACTGCTGGTGGGGCTGCAAATTAGTGCAGCCGCTATGGAAAGCAGTGTGGAGATTCCTTAGAAAACTTGGAATGGAACCACCATTTGACCCAGCTATCCCACTCCTTGGCCTATACCCAAAGGACTTAAAATCTGCATACTACAGAAATACAGCCACATCAATGTTCATAGCTGCTCAATTCACAATAGCCAGACTGTGGAACCAACCTAGATGCCCTTCAATCCATGAGTGGATAAAGAAACTGTGGTATATATATACTATGGAATATTACTCAGCCATAAAGAATGATAAAATTATGACATTTGCAGGCAAATGGATGAAATTGGAGAATATCATGCTAAGTGAGATAAGCCAATCTCAAAAAGCCAAAGGACGAATGATATCGCTAATAAGTGGAGGTTGACACATAATGGGGGGGAGGGAAGGGTTAGTGTTAGGGTTAGGGAGGGGGGCAAGTATAGAGGAAGGAACTACTGTATAGAGGGTAAAGAGGGGTGGGAGGGGTGGGGGGAAGGGAAAAAAATAACAGAATGAATCAAACAACATTGCTCTATGTAAATTTATGATTACACAAATGGTATGCCTTTACGCCATGTACAAACAGAGAAACAACATGTATCCCATTTGTTTACAATTAAAAAAAAAAAATATATATATACATTAAATCTAATATACATTAATATACATTATAAATCTAATATACATTAGATTTAACCCAAAAAAACACATGGAAACTAAATAACAAGCAGGTAAATGTGATATAGATTGCCCTGCCATGCATTCCAATACATTCCCTAATTTCAGCCATTCCCCCTCCACCTTCAGTAATGTCACATTTGTAAAAACGACACTATAATCTGATAGTTCTTGTTAAATCAACTCAGGTTTTTAACTCAAATACCAACTTAGGAATCTTTCTATACCATAAAAATTTATGAAATCACAGGTTTGATTCACTAATTATATGTTTTTAATATATCTTAAGTATATATTTAACTACAAAAGTAAAATATGTTTATTTGTAAATCACTTAAAATTCTACTGAGGTACATAAACCAAGTACAACACAGCTCTACCTGTGGTGGCCAATGCCCTGGGTAACTCAATCTGGCACCTTTCCTACGTCAGGGCCATTCCCCTTTTAACCTAAGACTCTGTACATGGTTTATGCCTTTCTCTGGGCTCTCTGAATCCACTTGGTATTGAGGTTCATTCATATACTTCTGATTTTTAATATTTATACTTAATTTTCTGTGTTCAATAACCAAGACAGGATAACTTTATAAGAAGGTAATATGACCTAATCACATGATGGAGAGCTGGCAAACTTTTACTGTTACTTTTCAAATTCTTAGATTTACCAAGAATGAGACAACAACCTTCTCCCCAACTGATTGTGCTTAAAAAATAAAAAAAAAATCTAACATCCTTAATCTTCAAGTGATTCTAAAAATATAAAATTAAATTACAACTAAAATTACAAAAAAGTCCCAAAAAGATAGTTTCCTTTTAATCCAATTCACCCACAATTAAATTTGACTGCAGTAAATATTTACACATTAGCATTACCAAAGCACTAATTTTAATTTAGATTAAAAGAATATCAAAGAGTGAACTGGAGTTGTTCAGGCAAGTGGAGCACTTGCCTAGCATGTGTGGGGCATTGGGTTCAATTCTTAGCACTGCATATTGATAAACAAAATAAAAGTCCATCAACAACTAAAAAAAAATGTATATAAAAAAAAAAAAAAGAGCCAGGCGCAGTGGTGCACAGGTATAATCCCAGCAGCTTGGGAGACTAAGGCAGGAAGATTGTGAGTTCAAAGACAGCCTGAGCAACTTAGTGAGGCCCTAAGCAACTCAGTGAGACCCTGCCTCTAAATAAAATATAAAAAAGGGCTGGGGATGTGGCTCAGTGGTTAAGCACTCCTGAGTTCAATTCCATATACCAACAAAAAAAAAAGAACATCAAAGAAAGATTTATTCATTTATGCATAATCACTAAAATAAGATTATGACCAGAGGATGTCTGCTCCAGGAAGAAGGAACAGATCTATTTTTTCCTATTTCTATTCCTCCCACTAAGTACAGCTTCCTGAATGTTACATAAAAAAACAAATATTAGGGGGCTAGGGGTATACCTCAGTGGTGGAGCACTTGCCTACCATGTGTAAGCCCTGGGTTCAGTCCCCCAGCCCTGCCAAGAAAAAAACAAAAGATAAGACAACTCTGAAAGGCAGAGAAAGTAGACCAGCAGGGAAACTTGGAATCTGAGGAATGGCACAATGGTGAATTCCCCAGGTTTATTTTTCATATTTAACCCAAAGTTGGAGCTAAGAGGCCAACAATCTAGAAAGGTCAACAGGGCAGACACACCTCACACACACACAAAAAAAGGTCCCACAAAATCTTTTGTTTCTAGAAAAACACAGGAAAAGGCAGCTTAAAAAGAGAAAACTTCTAGACAATAACTAACCAAAGGTTACATAAAATCCCATGGTCTCACTTCTACCTGTGCTAGCAGAGGCTGAAGGGCACTTAGACCTCGACTCTCATGGGGATGAAGTGAAGTACTCCAAACCCCCTGCTAATTATGTCAGAGAACAACAAGAAAGAAACCAAGATGCTCATCCTCACTGGCCAGGAAGGAGTCCTTAACCCCCACGGTATCTGAGGAGACCACGTAGGGAGCTTGGGCTTCCATTCCCACCCAGTAGTAATGAGGCTCCTCTCCCTGTCTGACAAGGATATGTCAGAGAAGAACTGATGGTAACCACATGAGGAGCTAGAACTCCCACCCCATCCAGCAGGAACAATAGGCACCCATCACAATCAGGTAATAAGAGAGGCCATGTAGGGAACCCACACTTCATTATTGACCACCTTTCAATAATGAGGCAGCACACCTATATCCTGCTCAAGTAGCATCAGAGAAAGCACACTAAATTGGAAGGCCTGGATAAGATCCACATTTTTAAAAGCATGAAGAAGGAAAAAACAGGAAGATCTCAAACTGGATTAAAAAAGACAATCAACAGTCAAATCAAGAAAACAGAATTGTCAGAATTATCTGGCAAAGCTTTTAAAACAGCCACAATAAAAATGCTTTAACAGCAAAATATATATGCCTAAAACAAATGGAAAGATAAAAGACAAGGCAAGGAAAACTTCTCTGCAAAGAGAGGACATAGTGAAAAACCAAATAAAAATTTTAGAAACAAAAAATACAATAACCAAAACAAAAAGTACAATGGATGGAATCAACAGCTGAATAGAGAGGACAAAGGAAATTATCAGTGAACTGGAAAATGGAACAAACAAATGAAATAACCCAATCTGAACAACAGAGAACACAGACCAAAAACGAAAACAAAAAAGAAAGAGAAGAAAAGAAATCCTCAAGGCCTACAGGACTAAAACAAAACAAAACAAAAATCTAACATTCCTTTTATCAGCATCCTGGAAGGAGAGAAGACAGACAGCAGGCTGAAAAGAAAGAAAGAGAAGAAAGAGAAAAAAGAGAAGAAAAGAGAAGGACAGAAGGAAGGAAGGAAGGGAGGGAGGGAGGGAGGGAGGGAGGGAGGGAGGAAGAGAAGAAGGGAGGGAGGGAGAGGGAGGGAGGGAGGAAAATTCACATAATTGGCAATATAAATGTACAGATTCAAGAAACTGAGTGAACTCCAAACAGAATAAAACCAAAGATCTCCATGCCAAGACACATCATAATTAAAATCCTGAAAACAAAGTAAAATTTTGAAAATAGCAGGAAAGAAATTATAATTTAACTGTGGGGGGAAATCAATTTGAAAGACAGTGGCTTTCTCATGAGAAACCATGAAGATCAGAAGAAAGGGCATGATATTTCTCAAGTGCTGAAAGAAAAGAATGTAAACCCAGAATCCCACAACTGGCAGAAAAAAAAAGTCTTTCAAGATGAAGGAGAAACTGACATTTTCAGATGAAGGAAAACTAAGAGAATGTCACAAGCTGACCTCCTCTAAAAGGATAATTAATGGAAGTTCTCTCAACAAAAAGGAATAAAAGGAAGTAAACAGGACACCAGGAAAACAGAAAGCTGCTTAGAACATCAGGAAAAAAAAAACTGTTGCTACTGTATTAAACACTTGAATTTTATAAATTGTATTATATTTAATGACTTTGCTGAATTCTGATTACCTCAAATAATTTGTCACTTCTGGATAGTCTATGTAGGTACTATATGATCAGCAAATCATGTCATCTTTAGAATTTTTAATATATTAGTCTTTCATAATTCACTACCTTTCAGTTGTGTTATTTAAAAATAGTCTTCTGGGTAATATGAAATAATCACCATACAACATTTATAAATTACATTTAATTAATATATTAAATTAGGGATTTGACTCTTTTCTTGGATCATTATAAATATGATTGGAAAAAGGATTAGAAGACACGCATATAGTTGAAGAAATTATACACAGATAAAACTGAAAAAAGATTTCATAAAATACCCACCTTTACCACATGTGTGCACTACTCTATATCCTATTCTATTTTTGTCAGTGTTAATGACTATCAAATTGATTTCATTACCTTCAATTGGAAAAACACTGCCCTAGATCCCCTTGATTACCAACTTTTAAAATGAATGCTGCTAGATGCTTCAATTCCTGCACCTGTTTTTACATTTAAGTTCATATTAGTTATAACACTTTAATTGTCAATGCTTAATGGGGAAAAAAAACAAGTCTTAAAACTAAAGTGGTATGCTTGCACAAAGTGGAAGGCAAACCACTTAAGTCAAAGTATAGCTCAAAAAGAGAAAAAGGTGATGAATTGAGTCTTTACACAACGCATAATAGCACAAGAATGTTGAAAACAATCTTCCCACTTAGGAAGGATGCTGATAATGGGGGAGGCTATACATGTGTGGATGTGTGGGGAATGGAGACATATGGTCAATCTCTATGCCTTCCTCTCAATTTTGCTAAACTTGTAGACCTAGAAATGGTCTAAAAAACTAAAAAACAAAAACATAAAGACAAAAAAAAAAAAAAAAAAAAAAAAGAGCCTAATTCTCAGTTGAGGTATATTATTCCAATAGTGAGGAACATTTTATTTTCAGTAGCAGAACAACATTCTTTACAATAAACAACTACTTATTTATATTAGTTTGACTTGAGTCTTATTTACATTTGATTGACTTGATTCTCTTTTACCATACTGCTGTAAAAAAAGGTATAAAGTAAAGCACTAGGTTTTAAGTTTTTAAATATTTAAATCCTGAGGTAGTTAACAAAAATCATTTTTCCTTTAAAATACACATTTTCTCACTTATATATCAAACACATTGCCTCTGTAATTTTTTAAGTTACAATTTAACAAATGTAAAAGAAAAAACTCTAACACAAAATAATAAACATCCGTAAAAGGAGTGGGTAGGCCAACTTTGAGAAACATCAATATAAATTCCCACTAGTGCCCAGCCTCCTCAATGAAAAACTCCAGTATTCCTCTTTGCCTTAAACATACAAACATTTCAACAAATACTCACTGAGCATCTCTTATATGTTAGCATGTGCCTGGCCACTCTTCATCCACACACACCTGACTTTCCAGCTGACCTGCAATTCCCTTGTTCCATTCTGTGTTCACACTCCCCAGAATGCCCTCACTTTATCCAGCCTCACTTTCCCATAAAATTTAGGGGTGTGATATTCATATCAGTATGCTACTCAGTGTTTAGAACAGCATTCTTCATTTACTTAGCTCCTTAATACCTCAGAATCATATTGAGATGACCTCATATAAGCCCAAGGAATTGAACTTATTAAATTTGATAGAACAAATTGGAACATTGCAATTACTAAATTGGTACCATTAAGTACTGGCCACTTAATAACATTTCATATTATTAACCAAGTTAATGAGTAAAACCTCCATTTTCCCCCATCCTTCAAAAAGACTTGGTATTTTTTAACTAATACTGAACTCAAATAATAACATTAGAAAGAAGTTGGACTTCAGCCAACTAGTCCACATAACAGCTCCTATTAAGAACACAGTCTCACAATATAACTTCAATTTGAAACTAAAACTAGTAAACATTTTCCATTAAGAATTTGAAAATCAAAGTACAACAACAAAAAGTGGTAAGTAGTCTCTAGTAGTTAAATTAATAAGAATACAAAATTAAAATGTTGCAACAATAATATCAAGTACCTGTCATCATAAATGACATTCAGATGATTCGCATTTTCAATATAAAAACATCATGTTAGGTAATGGTTTGAATTAAATCATAGATGATGTGATTATTTCAATAATGTAGCATTTCAGTGCTTTCTCTAAATCTGCAGTATACAACCCTATCTTTGAAGAAACACTGACATGTTCAAGCATTTATTTCAAAGGTCAGATTGCTAACTGCAAGACATTCTTTCATAGATCATCAACTGGTTAGAGCTAGTATCTACTTGAGCAAAAGGAAGTCTAGTAGAACAAAGGAAAGAGAATGGGAGAGAGGAGGGAGAAGAGAAGAGGGGAGGGAGTACAAGAGGGAAAGGGAGGGATCATGAATCAAAATTGATTTCCATGCATGTATGAGTCTGTCGGGATGAACCTATTATGTATAAAGCTATAAGAAGCAAGAAGCAAGAAGGAGGAGGAGGAGGAGGAGGAGGAGGAGGAGGAAGAGGAGGAGGAGGAGGAGGAGGAGGAGGAGAAAAGCTAGCACTACTACATGTGATGTAGTTTCAGTGAAATGTAACAGTCAATATTGTAAAAAATTAATTCACCATTATCAGTGCAACAGATAAATTATAACTATACATCCCTGCCTTGTCCTAGTTCTCTACCCAAATCTTTATGCCCTTCCTTTCTGTTTCCATTCTTCCTCCTATTCTCAACTACGGGCATTCCCCAAGCCCCTTGATCTTATTCTTCTCACTGTATACTTTTCCCTTAGAGGAAGTATTCAGTTTCAAAAATTCAACTATGCCCAAAACCTTACTGACTTTCCATGAAGAGTCCATACCCACTTCTCTGGATTTCTTCCTCCGGGACACTTTCTTCCTCGATTCTCAACATGAAAGTTTCTCCCTTATCAGGAAAGTCTCATCATTGTCTTCATAGTTCCCTATTGTTAACCCGTGTGCCTCAGAGTTCATACTGTTTGCATTCATACACAACATGCCTTTTTTCCTCTCCTCTTCCAATTCCAAGTCTTCCACCCTGCAAATGTCCCCATCCAAGCCCACCTCCTCCACAAAGCCTTCCTTGGCTAGATCACAGTGCCCAGGATCCTCTCATTTCTCTAAACACAATATTGAGAGTCATCTGCTGTGTTTAACCTTACTTACCTCAAAAATCAGTTTATGAAGAACTAGTAAATATTAATAATATTTATAAATAACATTGTTTTTGCTTTTTATCTTTCCTCTCAACTAGTTTTATAAAACATCTCTAAGCTAAAGTAATCTTAACTGAAGTTAACGCAGCGCTCAAAATCATGGCTTTCCATTTTCTCTTTATATATCTTTATAACAAATGGAAGAGTAGCAAAATAGAATGACTGATTCCCTCAGACCCTATGTGAAATCTTTGAAACACATTTTACAAAGATAAACAACCATGGTTTATTACTATTTAGAAATAATAATTCTAGCTTAGCTTACTATGATCTTGTAATACTTGTTCTAAATTACAATGTAATAGTGAGTAAATAAGTCTCAGCCCTGTAGTGCATGCTGGTAATCCCAGCAACTCAGGAGGCTAAAGCAGGAGGATCACAAGTTCAAGGTCAGTCTCAGCAACTTAGTGAAGCCCTGAGCAACTTAGTAAGATCCTGTCTCAAAAAAACAGAAAAGCCTTGGCTGGGCTGGAATTGTGGGTCAGTGATGGAGTGCTTACCTTGCATGTGTGAGGCACTGGATTCAATCCTCAGCACCGCATAAAAATAAACAAAAATAAAAATAAAGGTATTGTGTCCAACTAGAACAAATATAATATATATATTTAAAAAAAAAAAAAAAGACTGGGTTGTAGCTCAGTGGTTAAATGCCCCTGGATTCAATCCCTGGCACTGGCACTACACTAAAAACGTCAGTCAGTCTATACCTTAAGATAGAAAAATAAATGTTAAGTAAAGTTTTAGTGGTCTTTTAAATTGCCATTCATAGAACATAAAATCCTTTGGAGACCTCTTGTGGTTAATGTTAAGAATAAAAAAAAAAAAAAAAAAAAAAAAACAAAAAAAAAAAACACTAATACTTCCGGATATTCAATTTCTTTTGTCTTTCTCACATAGCTTTAATACATACGTCTTCGATATTAATAAAACATCAACCAGTACTGATGAAAACTTCTTTTTACCTTTAGGTATACTGCAGAAGAAAAAAAGAGGATTCTAGGGGTTCTAAGATACCACCAAAAACAAAACATCTTGTATACTTGAAAATTCAATGCTTTACTGTTTATTGGTAGTAAATATGGCAAAATTCTGGCAAGTTATATATTTCATACCTACTTAAAACTATTCCCTATGCACCTGGCTAAACTCTTTTTATTTTTAATTTGTCTGAGAATTATGGCTCAGATTGATAAAGCTAAACTTCACGGATGCTACATGGAACCACTAGTATTTAGAAGGAAAATTATGGTAGGATTTTACCTCACAGAGTAAAGTAATATAAAGAAAAAGTGACCAACATGAAATAGAGATGAAGTACTTTCAGAACGGGGAAAGAACTCTTTAAGTATAAAATAAAGGAATGTGACTAGAGACATGGAGGACTTAACTGGTCAAGATAGTCTATTAAAAACAACGCAGAAACAGTGAACTCAAACATAATAAAAATATTTTTTTAAAAGAAGTGTCAAAATTCTTTTAATTTTGAAAGAGAAAAATCCAAAGGATATAAGAAACAGCTATAGATAGGAACTTACACAATTACACCATAAAGAACCATGCACAGAGAATAAAATAAGAAGGTCCAAAAAACTTATGACAGAAGTTCCAGGAAAGAATAGGGGAGAGGCAATGTTAAAAGAGACGAGGGTTGAATCACCTTTACTTATAAAAACTTATTTAATCCTTACAGCAATCCCATGAGGTAAGCACACTTACCACCCCTAAAGAAAAGGACAATAAAGGGCAATACTGTTGAGTAATTTACTCAATCACTAAGAGAAGAACCAGTTTCTCAATCTAATCCTAATCATAGGAGTCTGCACTGTTTGACCCTGTGATTTTTTTTTTTTTTTTTTTTGGTGCTGGGGTTTGAACCCAAGGCCTTGTGCATACAAGGCAAGCACTCTACCAACTGAGCTATATCCCCAGGCCAACCCTGTGATTTTTGAATCTCTACTGCTCCACTCTGACCATAGATATAAATTAGCTGTAGATAGATACTCCATAGAAATACCAACTTTTGACTGCTAGTCAAATAAAACTAAAATGAACAAAGGATGTAAAAAGAAAAATTATAAAGAATGAAAATTTACATACAGTTACTAAACAGAGGAAAAACTACAAACTCCCAATGCTAACCAAAGAAATACAAATCAAAACAAGACAGAAGTAATCATTGTTTGGTAAAATCCATATATAACATCCAAAATGTCTCTGATATGTTAAATTCAGGCTTCTGTATCTCATGTGAGAAATGGACTTTTATGTATATCATCAGACAATGGTTCCTGTCAAACAAAAATTCAGTTTTGGCAATGTCTTTACTGTGGGGTTCTTTGACATTGTACTGAATTTTGCCTTTATTATTCTGTAGAAGAATAATAAAGTAGAAGTAGAAGAGAGAAAATGAGCATGATAATGCAACTGATCAAATTTAATCTCTATTAATCTAAGTCAATCAAATACTCAGTTATGAAGAAAAATGAAGCCAAACATGAAATATCAAAAATATAACTTTAGAAGACCACTTCTGAAAAAAAAATTTTAGAGATTTTATTAATTATTTTAGCTTTCTAAAAGTAGTACCCCTTGTAAATTTATTATGTGACTTTTAATTATTCAAGTTTGAACACAGAAAAGAATTAAGAACAAAATAAGGGGACCGAATGTGGAATTTTTCACCTATGTGAAAGGTTAAGAATATTTAAATGATTACCCCCAATGTTGGCATGGGTTCAAAGAATCCTCTAATGCTATACTGGTGGAAATATAAATTAATATTATTAATCCTAAAAAGCAATCAAGAGCTTAATAAATATATAGTCATCACCCCCTGACTTAGAGATTGTACTTTCAGGAATTTATCTTAAGGAAATAAAGATGCACCACACATACAGAAGACATTCATCACAGCAATATTTGTAATACTGAAAGAAAATGAATACAACATAACAAAAGGAAGATAGATAGACTATTTATACAACTAAGTGTTGGGCAATCATTTTGCCTTCAAGAGTACCTACTGAAATATTAGCACATAAAATGATGTTTACTAGGATTTGCTTCAAAATAAATTAAAGACAGAGGGAGATAGATGAAAAAAGTCCAGCTCCAAATTGAGAAGTGTTGAAGCTGGTTGATGGGTTCATGAGTAGTCACTATACTATTCTGAATAATTTTATATGCTTGAAGTTTTCCAAAATAAAGAAAATATATGGGGAGTTTTAAGTAAAACAAACAAACAAACAAAAAGAACCAGGATACCAAAATGATTTTGCAATACAAATCCAAGTTCATAAATGAAAAAAGTGATACATACACACATATGTGTGTGTATGTGTATGTGTGTGTGTATATATATATATACACACATATATACATAAATAATACACCAAAATGTAGTTATCTCTGGGTTATACGATTTTGACTTATTTTATCTTTCTTTTTGTAACTCCTGATTCCTTCTAAATGAACATATGTCTGTTTTATAATCAAAAAAACAAACTATGAAAGCTACTTTGTCAGAAGTTACATTCAAATAGAAATTAACACTCAACTTTAAGGACAAAGAAACATATGGAACTTCACTTAATAAATCACTTTGATTTTCTAATGGTTTTGACAACTTATTAAATGAAAATCCTTATGAGCTTTCTTGTCTAGTTCTAAAGTCTAATACCTCAACATACAACTTCCTCTTCACTCAAGCCCCAGGCCAACTTTTTGGTCACTTTACCACCATGCTGCTCTCCAGTGGCAGTACAGAATCCCCCACACAGAGTTACCTTCATGTTTGGTACATAATACATCATGCCTCATGAATATAGTTAGGTATGTACACACTTGCCTCTCCTACTGGGTTATCAACTGTGCCAGACACATATCATGACCACATTTTCTTTCTCTTTAGCCACAGTACCCAGTACACTAATTCATAAATAAATCATGTGATCTTAGATATTATAAATAAAACTACTGGACACAGCCCTGAATTGAAACTTACAGCACAGATAAAGAATTTTCAAAACTACACAAGCTTTCTGAAAAATGAACCCTACCTCCAGAACTGAAGATTAATCACCAAACAATATACTGAAATATCATACATCCCTTAATTACCAAATGAGAGCATTAAATAACATCAGAAACCCCTTTAAAATTATCATATTCTATTGTCCAACATTAAACAGATTTTCTTTTGGAAAACTTCCATTACTTTGAAATACAATTTTGAAATGGAATTTATAAAAATTATATTTTAAAAAACTTATTTCCATTTTTTTCAAAGTTACATTGAAATAAAATTTTTATAGAAAAAACTATTTTTAACAACTCTAACAGTTTTTGCTTTGCTATTAAATCTAAGTTTCAGAATCATTAGCTTCAAGCAACATGCCAACATACCTAATAGCAGTGACCCTGTGGATGAGCATCTCTGTTTGCTCTGACAAGTCTGATGGAAGTAGCAGCTCCACGGGCTGCAGGCTTGATATCCGAGTCTCCAGCTCTGAACGGGAAGCAGAGTCCTGGAAACTATCAAACACAACCTCACCTGTGGCTGGTTGCACTCCCTGAAAACAAACACAAATGTAACATCACGGACAATACATTTTCTTCCGGTTATAGCTAAACACATGCAAATAGTAAAGATGATACACTCCATTTTAAAAGTGTCTGAAAATCTGTGTATTCTTCAAGACTCTTCAGTAAGTCAGAGTCCCAGAACTAAAAGAAACTACATGGGAGTTTCAAAAGACACCCTGAGTACAGGCCCGAGACCTAATGCACCTGATGGAGTGACTATGAGAAGTCACCAAACCCTACTTGGGTCTCAGTTTCCCTCTCCAAAATGGAAATGAACAGCCTATTTCCCTCATAGAGCTATTGTAAGGATCAAGTCAAAAAACATGTAAATGCTCAAGAAACTATAAGGTACTGTACAAACAGCAGCTATCATCACAGATGTAATAAATGATATGGTCCTACTAATCTGACCACCAAAATGTTCAAAAATATACTTAATTATATAGACAAATAAATAAAAAGCATAATTCTCATGAACCCCAAGTGGATAGTCTATCCAGTGAAATAACCATGACAACTTAAATATACCCCATCACCCCACGCCAAAAAACAAATAGGAAAACACTACCGTTTAGAAGAGGTAAAAAAAAAAAAAAATGTCAGGGCTGGCTCAATGGTAGAGCACTTACCTAGCAAGTGTGAGGCACTGGGCTCAATCCTTAGCACCACATAAAAATAAATAAATACAATAAAGGTACTGTGTCCATCTAAAACTAAAAAACATTTTTTTAAAAAGGTCAGGTTACTTAGCCGAGGTCCCAGAGTAATAAATGGTGAATTCAGACCCACACAGTCTGATTTCCAAGGCCACACTCTTACACACTGATACTTACGAGATACACAAGGTGAGTTACAGCTTCCTCTGGCTATAAGGAGGGAGATTCACTAATTCCTACACTCATATACTGTTGATGGTCAACCAACTGACACTTTCAAAAACAGCTGAAAATATCCACATCCTGTAACTCAGCAATTCCTCCCCCAGATATATATACACTCCCAAGAAATTCAGGCATGTATAAATAGAAGACATGCACAAAAATGTTTATATGTATAGCAGCATTCTTTGTAGAATCAAAAACTAGAAACAACCTATATACCCACCAACAGAGGAATAAGTAAACTGCAGACCATAAAATGCAATAGGATCTATAGCAACAAATGTAAATAAATCTCACACACAAAATGGGAAACAAAGGAAGCAAGATTTAAAAAAATATGTACAGTGTGTTTACATTTGCATTTACAGTTTAAGGTGGTAAAGCTACAACTAAAAAGAAGGAAATCAGTACCTCAAAAGTCTGGATTACAGTCACCTCTGGAGTGAAGGGACACACAGGGACCTTACAGGTTGTAGCAGTTAATAGTTCCTGACCTGGGTGACTGTCTTATGCTACCCTGCCCATTTATTTTATTCATTTTTCATTTGAATAGTTTATGATTTTTCTAAATATCTCATTTATAGTTCAAAGAAATCCTTTAATTCAAAGACTAAATTTTTTTTAAAAAGAAATTTAATTCTATCCCAAAGGCCTTCTATAGTATCCCATACTATCAGTACATCAAGATACATATCTAAGTTTATGTCTCAATCTATAATCACGCATTCACAAAAGCCACTTAAAGATGTTCAAATAACAAATCTATCAGCCAGCTAAATAGTCTCCTGCTAAATTTAACTGGAGAAATTGTCTATATTGTACCTGAAACTTCACTACTCTATAAGGTACAAGATATCAAGAAATCCAAAGTCAGCCTGTGTAGAACCACTGTCAAAACTGAAGACACTGGGCCTCATCACAGTCGTTTCCAATAATGAAGCCTTTGATTCTAGACTCACTGCCAAAAAGATGTACTCAAAAGATGACTCTCAGGCTGTGACTATGGAACGGGTGATACTCATCGCAGTAGGGAAAAATCCAGGGAGAACAGTTCTGAAGTAAAAGAAGTTGAGCTCCATTTCAGCCACTGAGTTAGAGGAGTCAGCAAATTCTGAGTGCCCTTGCTTAATGCAAATTTGGATGCAGACGCCTGGAGTTCGGGAGGGACGTGGAGCGTGGACCCAGAGTTCAGGGTATTCATAAGCCCAAAAGTGGTTTCTGAGGTCAAGAGAGGACCCAAGAAAACACTCAGGGTAAATTATCACTTTTCATTTTTTTTTTCCATATCCCAGTTCACACTAAGGTTAGATTTGGCAGTAGGACAGAGGTTATTTCTAAATGCATGAAGGAGGAACTGTACATTGTCAACTCTGTTCTTTAAACTGAGTTTCAGGTAAATATAAAATAGCATACAACATATGTTGAAATCTAAAAGCAAATAACCTTACTATTTGTAGACAGGTTCAACTGTCTGCAGTTAGATAAAAAGTGCTTCTCAAGGAAGAAAAACAAAATCAGAGTCATCTAATCCCCACAGTAATGCTAACTCCCTGAGCTTATTGGTTAAGCAAATGCCAAGTTAACACAGAGTAACACAGAATAAGGTATTAAAAGTCACATTGGAGGGTTCTGGGGTTGTAGCTCAGTGGTAAAGCACTTGCCTAGCATGTGTGAGGCACTGGGTTTGATTCTCAGCATCACATATAAATAAATTAATTAAATAAAGGTCCACCGACAATTTTTAAAATGTTTTTTTAAAAAGTCACATTGGAGACATTCAGGTTTTAAGAATTTATTAATATCGTCACTGACTGTAGAAGTTAAAAAAAAGGCAAAGAAAAAAGTTAAAAAAAAAGCAGGCCATAAGTCCTGCTTTTACTTAATGTACAACAGACCAAGGGTATTTAATAATTGTGAAAGGACTTAAAAAGTCTAAGATTTTGAGCATGGTCCAGGTAGGTCTGTAAATGAGCAAATGTATTCATAAACTGCCAGAAGGCGAGTCCAAGAAAACAAAGATTCATGAGCTCTATTTATCTGAAACGCTGGGTATAAATATTCCTAACACTTAGTCTGGTGTTTTATATTGGTCAAATATCACTTCTATCCCTTTCTCCAAATCTAGATAGGATGTTACAGAATCATTCAGGTTTAATTTCAAGCCCCTAGAAGAAATCCAGAAAACCCTTGTCACCCATGCATGTGATTGGCTTCATGTTTTATTCTTCTATGTGTGCACTGTCCACATTTATGCCTATCATTCCATTTACCTTCAACCATAAAATCCTGGAGCACATGCACCAAAACTATCTGGATCTTTCCATAGCAGAGTGCTGAGTAGTCATAGTAGAAAACTGTAACTAGTGATCTAATATATAATCTAATAAGGAAAATACTTCCCAGTTTACTTCAAGGCACAGTTCATCAGATATCCTCAATATAAACCATTCATGATGACTCATGTTTAGAGATACCATGAACATCTATCATTCCTTGTCACCTACAAAGTACTTACAACAATGCCAAAGAAAATGTTCCCCATTTTTTTGTCCTTAATGTTTTCCTTGTTTTCATAGATACACAGAAGGTAGCTGGTAGAAGTATCAGTCAGGATCTCATCAACATTTACAGAATCATCCAGCTTGATTAGAGGATTCACATGTAATAGTGATTAAAGAAAAATAATGCATTTAAGTACCACTAATATTTAAAATTAATTTTTCTCCATTAAAATAATGGTTCATTTTCTGAGTACTTTTGCTCTATGCAAAAATCTTCCATGCAGCACATTCTTCTGATTTACCATGCGCATAGCTGAATGTCTTCTCTTCCCTGAAATTAAGGTTCTTGAGGACAGGTAACTATTATTTTCTCACTTCCAAAAGCCCAAGGAGAACACATCAGATGTTGTGGACGCCCAAATATTAATCACCTTTAATTGGATGATGCTGAGACTTGAATTCTTAATTCTAAAATGCTTGATCCTATAAGTCAAAGCATAAATATACTAAGTATAAACTAATATTTTCCTTTAAAATGCCTAACGCTCCCAGAAAATAATTTTTAAAGACATTTTTAAAAACCAGAGATAGAAACACACGCGCACGTGTGTGTGTGTGTGTGTGTGTGTGTGTGTGTGTGCGTGCGTGCACAACATGAGTCCATTAATCAAATTCTCAAGGGGTAAAAGCTAATTCTGGAAAAAGCTGGTCTGGATACATCCAATTTGAGCATCAGGAGATAAGAGAAAGGAGAGAGAACACTGTCACATTTATTCTATGAAACCAGTATCGCCCTGATACCAAATAAAGACATATCTGATACCAGATAAAGACATATCAAGGAAAGAAATTTACAGACCAACATCCCTGATGAACACAGTGCAAAATTTCTTAATAAAATATTGCAAACTACATTCAAAAACAAATTAAAAAGATAGTACACCATGATCAGGGATGCAAGGCTGGCTCAACGCAAATCAATAAATGAATTCACCACATAAATAGATTTTAAGGACAAGAATCACATGATTATCTCAATAGATACAGAATAAGCATTGGACAAAGCCCAGCACCCAGTCAGGCACAGTGGCACACACTTATAATCCCAGCAGCTCAGGAGGCTGAGGCAGGAGGATTACAAGTACAAAGCCAGTCTCAGCAACTTAGCCTCAGGAATTCAGTGACACCCTGTGTCTAATAAAATACAAAAAGGAGCTAAGGATATGGCTCAGTGGTTAAGTACTCCTGGGTTCAATTCCTGGTACCAAAGAAACCCATTCATGCTGGAAACCAAGAGAAACCCGGGACAAAAAGAAGTGATCTCAACATTGTAAATATACTGAACAAAGAAAAACTGAGAGCATTTTCTCTAAAAACAGGATTAAGACCAGGATGTCCACTCTCATCTGTCCTATTCAACAGAGTCTATAAAATTCAAGTCAGAGCATTCAGGCAAGAGAAGGAAATTAAAAGATATAAATAGGAAAAAAGAAGTCAAATTATCTCTGTCTGCTGATGACATTATCCTATGTTAGAAGACTCAAAAAACTCCAATAGAAGACTTCTAGAGATTATAAACAAAATTAGCAAAGTAGCAAGATACAAGAACACGATACAATAACACCATACATAAATCAATTGCTTTCCTATAGAACAAGAATGAATCTTCTGAGAAAGAAATCAGGAAAACTATCCCATTTGCAATAACTTCAAAAAAGAAAGAAAATTTTAAAAATTTTAAAAAAACACTTGAGAATAAATTTAACCAAGGAGGTGAAAGACCTCTACAATGAAAACAACAAGGGCCATATTATCAAAGCATTATATAGATTCAATGCAATCCCCACCAAAATACCAATGACATTCTTCAGAGAACTAGGAAAAAAAAGTTCAAAAATTCATTTGGAAGAATAAGAGACCCAGAATGGCCACATCCTGAACAAAAAGAGCAATTCTGGAGGCATCACAATACCTGATCTCAAATTATACTACAGGGCTACAGTAACAAAATTAATATGATATTGGCACCAAAACAGACATGAAAAAACCAATGAAACAGAAGAGCCCAGAGACAAACTCACATATTTACAGCCATGATACTTGACAAAGGTGCCAAAAAGAGAAAAGATGGCCATTTTAACAAAAGTGCTGGGAAAATTAGATACCCACAGGTAGAAGAATGAAACTTGATCCCTATCTCTCTACCCTCCACAAAAGTCAATTCAAAGTGAATCAAAGAAAATAGATCAGTGGAGTAAAGGAAAGGGATTGAGGGGAGGGAGATGGGACTGGAGAAGGGAAGAAGAATGGAATGAATCTGACTTAACTTTGCTATGTACATATATGAACATATCACAGTGAATCTCACCATTATGTATATCTACTACGCGCTAATTTAAAAAACAAAACTATATGTAAATAGCAGAAAGATCAGTAGAAGGAGTCGGGGAGGAAGGGAGAGAACAGGGAAGTACTGGGGACTGAATTAGAGGAAATTATATTTCATGCTTTTATAATTATGTCCAAATGAATCCTAATGTTATGTATAACTAAAAAGACCCAGGGGGGGGGGGGGGGAGTGAATCAAAGACCTAGGAATTAGACCAGAAAACACTGCGATTGCTAAGAAAATATAGGCTCAACACTCCCACAAACAGTCACAGGCATCAACTTACTTAACAAGACTTATAAAGCACAAGAAATAAAACCAAAAATCAATAAGAGGGATAACACCCAATTAGAAAGCTTCTACACAGCAAAGGAAACAAGCGTATGAAGAGAGAGACTACAGGATGGGAGAACATCTTTGCCATCTGCTCCTTGGTAGAGATTAATATCCAGAACATACAAAAAACTCAACGAACTTAACATCCAAAAAACAATTAATCCTATTACTAAATGGGCAAAAGAACTAAACAGACATTTCTCTAAAGAAGAAATACAAATGGCCAAGAAATATATGAAAAAAAGGTCAAAATCTACAGCAATTAGGGAAATGCAAATTAAAACTACATTGAGATTTCATTTATTCCAGTCAGAATAGCAATTTTGAGACTACAGATAACAATAAGTATTGGTGAGAATGCGGGGAAAAGGTACATTCACACATTGTTGGTGGGACTCAAAATAGTACAACTACCCTGGAAAGCAGTATGGAGATTCCTCAAAAAACTAGGACTAAAACCACCATAGTATCTAGATATCCCACTTGTTGGTATATATCCAAAAGATCAAAAATCAGCATACCATAGGAATGCAGCCACATCAGTGTTCATAACAGTGCAAATGACAGTAGTGAAGCTATGGAACCAGTCTAGGTGCTCACCAACAGAAAAATGGATAAAGAATATATGGTATATATACACAATGGAGTTTTACTCAGCCATAAAGAACAATATTATGGCATTTGTTGGTAAATGGATGGAACTGCAGAACATTATGCCAAGTGAAATAAGCTAAACCCAGAAAGTCAAAGGTTCAATGTTTTATCTTATATGTATGTGGAAACTAGACCAAAATATAAGAGGAGGGAGGCAAGGGCAAAGGAAATCTCATAAAGTAGAACAGAGATCAGTGGAGTAGAGAAAAGGAATTGATGGGGGAAGACAGAAAGAACAGATGGGGGAAAAGACAGAAAAGATGGGGGAAAAGGGAAGAACAGTAGAATGAGTCTGACCAAACTTTCCTATGTACATATATGAATACACCACAGCAAATTCTGTCTTTCTGTTCGTTCATTATGCAGTATTTAAAAAAAAAAAAAAACTATTTAAAAAAAAAGATCCATAACAATAGCAAAAGTGAAGCAAGGAAGGATACTCTTCTAGGAATAGGCTTCAAGTAAGAGACTCAAGCTCTGACAGCCTGATCAGCTTAGAACAACAAAAGGGATACAAATGGTTTGGAGTCCATTCTGAATGATAGTCATTTACTATTTATGGTCTTAAAGGGACAAAACAATCCTCAGAATTTGTGTAGAAACTAAATGGACCTCTAAATATGCAGATTTGTAATAAACAATAACAAATATTTTTGCACATCATTAAAGGCTGCCTTTATCTTACATTATTTTATTATAAGAGACCTAACCCAAACTACAGTAAACGTTTTTAATGCACTTTCACCTCATTTTATATACAACTATTTGGCCTTAAAAACTTAACAGAATTTTATGACTCTGCTATTGAAATTACTTTGCTTCAATTAACACAAGAAATTTATGAAAATCTGTAAATTTGGCAGCAATCATTATGCATACTGAAGATTTCTACAAAGAAAGTTTTACCTACAATCCATTTTCAAAAGCAATAAAATCTTTATGAAGTTAACAATTAATGAACACGGCCTACTATTACATTTTATAAGCATTTAACTGTGTTTTAATTTGACTTTGTTGTTTTGCCTTCACATGAAGTTACTAAGTTATTATTTTTTTAGGTCTAACCTTAGGAAGATCCTGAGGAATGTATAGTCCCTAAACACCTAACTCCTGCTCACAAATGGTTCAAGAGAACAAGTAATATCAAATCAATTGCTAACCTGACATTATCTTTTATTAGGTTCACGTCTTCTTGCTCTAAGCATATGATGAACTTATCTTTCACTATGACATTTGAAAAATGTTTGTTTCTAACTACTACCAATCCTTCCTCTTCAGTTAGCACACTATCCAAGGATTAAAGTAACCATACCACCTCATCTCATCAAAAAGGCTCCCACTTGGGTCTAGGGTGTGGCTCAGTGGCAGAGCACTTGCTTAGCACACTGAGGCACTGGGTTCAATCCTTAGCACTACATAAAAAAAAACTTCCCACTCAAAGGACTTTTTTTTTTAAATGTCATCTTAAAACAAAGTACTTGTAACACCTAAGAGAAAAATTCCTATTCAAAAAGGATATCTTCTCCAATGAGTGTGGATTTTGTATAAAGAGCAGTCAGTTTCCGGGAAAAGACTGAACTTCTGTTGTCTCCAATGGCCTTCAATGCTGCAGTTTCAGTTTGCTTCACAACTCCCACCTTCGACAAAGTACAGAAAGATTTAATATCAAATCTGACAAAAAAACAATTTAACAAACTCATTTCAAAATGCTTAAAGGTTAATTCTGAAACATTTAAAATAAGTGAATTAGTTCACAATGTCCAGATATAAGTACCATGAACAGCTGGCAAGTATGGACAAATCATTAAGAAACACCCTGTTATTTGAGTCTTTAAAAATTTTACTGTAAATACCTAACAATATGTTTTAAAAAATCAAAATATGTTAATAATTGTGAAACAGTTTCATTTCTTCAAATGCCAAATTCTAAAACTCATTAAAGCCTGCTATCACTTTAAAGGCATATTTTCACTCTCTGGGAGAGAATCCCCCTCCCTTCTCCCTGGAAGTTAAAATCAAAGCTGACCTTATATCCTTTGGCCACAAGACGGCGTACATGAACAAATAATCTGTGAGTTGGTATACTTGCTGTCATGAAGTTGTGATCTAAATGGCAATAAATATTCAGTTCCTGGGCAGCAATCTAAGAATCAAAAAAAAAAAAAAAAAAAAGAGAGAGAGAGACTGTTAATAAATTTCTATTTCAAGTTCCCACATGGCATTTGTTCACTTTGTTAAAAATCCATCAAGATACACACTTAGGATTTGTGTACTGTACTTCTCTAACTGTGTGGTACATCAATAAAAAGTCTGAAAGACTATATAGAAGTCCATGGTCTCATCTATTTTTTCACATTCCTACCTCCTGATATCAGGGCTTAACTCTATGTCTGTAAATGACTCTGAAAAATGACAGCTCTTCTTCTAAGTCCTTAGATGTACCAAAACCTAAAAGTACTGAGTTGTCCCTACACAAGGACTATTCAATATAAAAAGGAAGAGACCGAAGCAATAAGAATTTTCTATGCAAATAACTGACAATTAGAAGACACTATAGAGTATGCATAAATAATGAGTCCACTTGGACAGAGGAAGCTGAAGAAGTGACATTAAGAGAACCGCCTAGAAACGAATCTTAATGTTATGTATAACACAGAACCAGCTTTTTAAAAAAAAAATGGATCAAAGACCTATGATGAAAAGTACTGACCCAGTACCATAGAAAATAAACAATAACATTCCAGTAGGGACTCCTCACTTCTTCCCCACAAGTCTAGCTCCATCAACTTTGCTTGTACTTGAGTTTTGTTTTAAATGACAGTATGTTTAAAGGGTGACTGATCAAATTAGCTTTTCACAAAGTCAGGAAATGAAACAAGAATACTGAAAAATATCTAAAGCTGAACAAGAAAAACATGAAATAGTGTTTGAAAAGACAACTTACCTCTGCATCTTCCCCAAAGAATCTATACTTATATCCACATTCCACACACAAAATTGCATCCTTATGCTGCTGCTTCATTTCTATATATTGTAACTCTAATGGTGTGTAGATGCTTTTTGATCGTTTATTAGATGGTTTAGAATCAAAAGTTTCGTGTAAGTTTTCACGACTCCTTCGTGATAGTCCAAACTGACCGTCCTGGCAACCAAAAGATTTAAATAGTTTAACAAGAATAAACTATTATAGTAAATCAGAGAAAGAAAATGCAAATTTGGCAAAAAGCTAATAGTAGGTAAATCTAGGTGAAAGGTTTCCCAAGGCACACTGTAGTATTCAGGCAAGTTATCACAGGTTTGAATTTTTTTCAAAATAAATGTTTTTAAAAATTGTAAGTCTAAAAAACCAAAAACTGTATGTATTTAAATAAGTTCTGAAAATCTAAACAACTTGAATGTTTTATACACTTTTCAAATTCAATGTTATTGGATCTATAATTAACATTTCTTTTCTTATTTATTCCTAGATGTACAATGAATAAAAATGCAATGGGCATAAATCTTAGGCAAAAACACTTTCAGCAAGCATGCCAACGTCTAAAGCTGCACTTAATTTTTCAAGCGTGCTCAAAAAGATAGGATATTCTATAAATCTTTATTCCAAGAAAGAATCATCATTGTTTTGGTAAATAAATAGTGAGAGAAGTTTTGGAAAAAATAGAGCCCGGGGTTACATTTTCAATATTAGTACTCCTACTATCCTTACCTTCCTATGATAAAAAAAAAAATAATTAATTCCAACTTACAGCTTAGAGAAAATTCCTTGATTATTACACTTGATTAAGAAATGGAAAAATGAGACAAATTTATAAGATAAGTCAACTTCTAAGTAAGTGTCATGCTGTCATTGTCAACATCTAAAAAGTTACTCAACTACCCCTGGAATAAAAAATGTGGCCTAGATAACTAGTGAGCAGCAGAAGAGGAAAAGAGAGAGAGAAAAGAAGCAGCCCGGAAAGGGAGTCTCATATCAACAGATACATGTATTCTGTGGATGACAAATGTTAAAAAATAAAAAGAATTTAGCTTATCTGGGACAGCACAGAGACATTAACTTTCCAAAGAAACTCAATTTATCTAAACAACATAGCCTAGAAAACTTGCAAAGATCCCCAATACAAAGATGGCAAGGAATGGAGACGTATGGTCAGAGAAATGCAGCTCACGGTAACATCTGAGAATGCAACTGTTTTTCATTTTGAAGGATTTTCTATTTTGTTTCTATACTCTTACATAAATTCCAGTAATACTACATATTGTAAAAGCTAATCAACACTTAGAAAAATATATTCCTAGAAAAAAGTTCCCCTCATTTTTTTATCTTATTCATTTATAGAATACGATAGACTTACAGGGGAAAAAAAAAAAAAAAAAAAACAGTTCTCTCAATATGGGATATTAACAAGTAAATCTGAATACTTGACTATTAAGCAACTTGTTTTTTACACGATTTGGGTGGAAATACTTCTCAGATATACTATAATTTCTTTAATATTCCCAGAGGCAGAATGTTGAACTTAATTTAACCTTGTCTTGACAATTCAGAGTGATCAGAATAAATTTCAGAAACTATCCAGAGTCAATGCTGACCCTACATTAATGGCCTAAACCACTGAGCATTTAGGTCCATTTGACAAGATTTTTACCATTCACCTGTGTCTTTTCAAGCTATCAAATACCTTATTGCTTGTAATAATATCCTTATATAGCTTCAAGGTAACCCTTCTATCTGGTTATTTCTAATTTAACAGAAAAATCAAGTTAGTCATTTTATGTATAAAGCAATAGTAGATAGGTTCTACTGAGGCCCCAGGGTAAATGTTCCATTTAATAAAGTGAGATTTAATAGACAGACTTTATGACTTCTATCTGTAATGATCGCCCTATACGCAGGTGAACTGCTTCTCAGTATTAAAAGATAATAAAAAAGAAAACATCCTTTCCTTTTCTGATGACCTAAGATAAGAAAGTTAACCAATATTAGCCCATTTGAGACAGGAGTCCATAGATCTGAACTTTGTGGGAAGGGAAATAGTAAGCAAAATTCTGTTGTCCTTATCATTTTTCTAAGAAAAAGTACATTTCATTCAAATTTTAATATATATATATTTAACATATACATATTATGTATATATATATATACACACACACACACACACACACATATATATATTGGTAGAACTGAAACCTTTTCTGAAATACATATAAATACAAAAACCATTTCTCTAATTCAATAATCTTCAACCATGTCCACACATTAAAATAAGAGCTTTTAAGAAAATTGCCATGCACAATTCTCAATGAAGATTAATTAAGGAAGATTCTGATGGAAGGTTCTGAATATCAGTTTTTTGTTTTGTTTTTTTTAATAGCTCCAGATGATTCTAATTTAAAGCTCAGGTTGAAAATCAACCACTCATCTAATTACAGATTTCAATGATGGTGCCAGACGGGATTTTACAATGACAGGAACCATTAATAAGTCACAAAGTAATCAGAAGTAAAAACACATAGTCATGATTCATCTCTACATTTACTTAATACCTGCCACGCTTTCAACTGGAAACCTTAAAACATCTACATGTATATTACTCAACATGATTTTCCATGCAAATCATGAAAACTATAAGGAGAACTATAAGAAAATTATGTGTGTGTTATTTATCAATTAAAAAAATTCCCCAAGTCAACGGCTCCTAATCTAGGCAGTACATCACAATCACAGACTGGGAATAAAGGAGGTTCTAAAATAAAGGGTATTGGCTCACAGTAATTTGGGAGTCTTTTAATTGTTTTTTGTTTTGTTTGAATACAAACCAATTCATCCCTCATAATACATAGTAAATTAGAGTATCAAAGGGAATGGGGGTGATTATGAAACAAAAGATTTGCCAGCCAATTCGGATAATCAGTCAAGTGTGGGAACTAGCGCCCTCAGTGACCCCAGAGTACCTAAAGGATTTCAGAACCTACTGTTCTGGGTAACTGGATATTCATCTATATAACAATTACATACCTTCTGATTTACTTCGGATTTATAATCTTCAGAAGAAACTGCATTCTTTGCACGCTGGAGACTGATATCCTCAAAATCAGTACATTTTGGTAGAACTGCAAACCTCTCTTGAAGAGGTGTTATCTGAACTCTATTTTGAGGGACAGCAGAATCACAGCAGAATTCTTTCAATTTTTCCAGAGACTTTAAGACAGTCCTGGTCCTCAGACATTTCTTTGGCTCTTGGGAAACAAATGAGAAGAAAACATAACAACAGTATTTTGGTCTCATTATGTCAACGTATAATAAGCACAGAATTTTCTAAAGTGGGAGATTCCCATTGATGATCTTAACTATAATGTGATAAAGCAATAAAGAACAATAAGTTCGGGATTAAGGTGGCATATTAAAGCATACACCTGATTTCACTCACTGATGTAACCCCATTAAAAAACTACAGTAGTGAGCAGGGGCTATAATTCAGTGGTAGAGCTCTGGCTTCTTATGCTCATGTGCAAAGCCCTGGGTTCTATCTCAGCACTACAAAAATAGAGAGAAAGAAAGGAAAACTACATTGGAGATTTGCTTCTGGTTTTTATTTGTTGGTTTGTTTGTTTTCAGATTTAAGGACAAACAGGACAGGAGAGGCAACAATTGCAAATGAAATCTCTGAAGCTAGCAGAGAAAATGGATAAGCACTCACCAATTCAGCACACCCAACTCAAGCTAAATTCTAAGTCAGTAGTTAAGAAAACCAAAGACCGATCCCATTTGCAACAAAAAAAAAGTGATCAAGAGACTTGAGAATTAGGGCAGCACTAACTCTGGAAGTGGAATAAGGGAGGGTCTAAAATAATGGGCATTAGCTCAAAGTAATTTGGTTTCTGAACCCCCACACACACACTCCAAGCTCAAAGACAACTATTATTTCCTCACCTTAGCAGCAAATGGGAGATATCTCTGGAAAGGCAAAACAGGCATAGCTAATCAGGTACCAACTCAGAAGGGTGATGGGAATGTAAATTGTATGCTGAGATCCCCAGTATCTCCAGAACCCAGGAAGCTAGGAGATTCCTAACTGAAGAATCTGACCAGATCAAGGGGAAAGAACTAAGATAACAACATCAGGGGTTCACCAAGAAAATTCAATCACACCACTTAGACATCTGCTTTCCTGCTTCTGAGCTTTGCCCATGCTATACTTTTGACATATCAAAATTGTACTTATTCTTCAAGTGGAAATATTTCAGTATGGTATGCTGCTGTTACTTTGCAACCCTTCCAACTCAAGAAAAGTGAAGCTTTAGGGACAGGCTCTCCAAGTGCTGGACATTCTCTGCCAAAATTGAAAAACAATCCTAAACTATCAAATTGACCCATGAGGAATTTAACTGATTCCTAATAAAGTCTGACACTCTTGAAAGAAATACAAAATCCAGTAGGAAAGAAATTCAAAACATTCAAGATCCAATCAATTGCTGGACATGCAAAAAGTATGAAAAATCAGTCCAGGGATGCAGATCCAGAGAGGAAAGAGATGATGGAATTAATACATAGATACATGTTTTATAAATATGCTCCACATGATCAAAATGTAAAGGAAAACATGAGCAAAACAGAGGGGTAAAAGGAATACTTTTTTTCTGTTAACAGTTTTATTGAGATAAAGTTCACACAGAGAAATGGAAGATTTTTAAAAAGAACAGAAGGAACTTTTGGAGATAACATCTAAAATATCTGAAACAAACACTTCACTGGAATGAGCTTTAAGCAGATTAGATGCTGCAGAAGGAAAGATCACTGAATTTGAAAGTACAGCAGTAGAATCTATCCAAAATGAGTAGAAATAAGACTTGAAAACAAAGCTTCAGGGATTTGAGGGACAATGTCAAGTAGTGCAACATCCCTGAAATAAACTCTGAGAAGGAGAAGAAAGAGGAAGGAAACAGAAAAAAGAGTTGAGAAAACAATGGATAAAAGAGCTTTCCAAATTTCATGAGAGCTGTAAACCCACAGACCCAAGAAGCTTTAAATGAACAGGATAAAAACCAATTCAAACTAGCCTAAGGCCCAACAAACTCAAACGTGTAGAAATCTATAATAAAGAGAAAATTCTAACTGGAGGAAAATGGACAGGAAAATTGGTCCTCTATAATTAAAACCAAAAAAACAAATGAAAAATCAAATAAACAAAAAAAAAAACCCTGAAGTCACATGCTAAAGATCAAAAATCCTTGAAGGAACATGGTGATTCTTTGTTTTAAATACATGAATTTTTCAATACATATTTTACCTTATTTAGTACGATTTCTCTTATTCTAAAAGTATATTTTTTTAGTATATTTTCCAAGGTATATATTACCTTATGATTATTTCCATGATTTTCAAAATACATATACTAAAGTCACTTTTCAAAAGAATGTTTTCATTCTTCTGTGGATCCCAGATTTTTTAAAAAACAATAAAAAAATAAATTGTAGGAACTAGGTATGTACCTTAGTGGTAGAGAATGTGATTTAACATGCATGAGGCCCTCAGTTCAATCTCCACCACCATAAAAACCCTTGTAACTTGAAGTTAAGAAATAAAGTGGAACACCAAGGTTGGACACTGTTGCTGAGCCTGCCCACCTGCCAACAACGAGGTCATAACACCAGCACTGAGCCCCCAGCCTGCCCAGACACAGAGGATGGAGGCTGGTAGCTGAGCCTGCCCACCTTCCCTGCTACTGCTGAGGGACACTGTGCCTACCTCCATGCTGATTCAGCACACACTCGCTGGGGCTCCCCAGCTTCTTTGGAGGCTGGTGTAGGCATTTTGAATTATTCCTGAGGGCGCGGTCATTGTCATTGGAATGGTGGCTCCCTTCCTGAGACAGTACAGGAGACAGGAGGCTCTTTGACAGGTACCTCTATTTACTTACTTACATCCTGCACCCTTCCCCAGCCTCTTGTTCACAACTAGAAATACTGTAAATAGCAATCAAACTCATCCTGTTCATTACAATAATGTTAAAGTCTTTATAGTGGCTATCTGGTTCAGCTGCATTTTCTCTGTATTGGGTGCTACTGGTATTGATCTCCCCTTCACAGGAGAGGTAGTGGAAAACTGCAGGGTCATAATAAGCCTGCAGTGGGGGAACTTCAATATCTCTGATCTTCACTGCTAGAGGGGAATATACAGAAACAATATGAAAAAACAGGGGAAGAAGATGTCCCTAACAAACCAAGATGCTACTATGATAGAATCCAATGATAGCATGGCACTAGAAATGACAGAAAAAGAAATTAGGATCTGCATAATTAAAATGATCCGTGAAGCAAAAGACAAGATAAGAGAGCAAATGCAGGCAATGCTTGACCATTCCATTAGATAGTTAAAAGAGCAAATGTAAGAAGCAAAGGAACACGTCAATAAAGAGAGAGAGATTCTGCCAAAAAAAAACCAAACAAACAGAAATACTTGAAATGAAAGAAACGATAAACCAAATTAAAAACTCAATAGAAAGCATCACCAACAGAATAGATCTTGTGGAAGACAGAATCTCAGACAAGACAAAATATTTAATCTTGAAAATAAAGTTGAACAAACTGAAGAGATGTTAAGAAGTCATGAACGGAACCTCCAAGAATTATGGGATATCATGAAAGGACTGAATTTAAGAATTATTGGGATAGAGGAAGGCACAGAAAAACAAACCAAAGGCATGAACAACCTGTTCAACAAAATAATATAAAAAAATTTCCCAAACCTGAAAAATGAAATGGAAAATCAAATACAAGAGGCTTACAGAACACCAAGTGCACAAAATTACAACAGATCCACACAACACACATTATAATGAAAATATCTCACATAGAAAATAAAGATAGGATTTTAAAGGCTGCGAGAGAAAAGCGTCAGATTACATATAAGGGGAAACCAATACGGATATCAGCAGATTTCTCAGCCCAGACTCTAAAAGCAAGAAGGGCCTGGAACAATATATTTCAAGCTCTGAAAGAACACGAATGCCCACCAAGAATCCTATACCCAGCAACACTAATGTTCAGATTTGACAATGAAATAAAATCTTTCCACAATAAACAAAAGTAAAAAAAATTTACAAATAGAAAGCCTACCCAACAGGACATTCTCAGCAAAATATTTCATGAGGAGGAAGTGAAAAGCAACAATACAAGTCAGCATGGGGGGAACTACCCTAAAGGAAAAAGCCAAGCAAAGAAGAAACCAAGACAAGTTAAAAACCAAAAACAAGCCAAAATGACCAGGGATACAAATCATATTGCAATAAAAACCCTAATCAAAAGACACAGACTAGCAGATTGGATTAAAAATAAAGACCCAACAATATGCAGCCTTCAAGAGACTCATGTCATAGAAAAAGACATCCACAGACTAAAGGTGAAACAATGGGGAAAAACATACCATTCACATGGACCCAGTAAAAAAGCAGGGATTTCCATCCTCATATCAGACAAAGTGAACTTCAAACCTAACTTAGTCAGAAGGGATAAAGATAAGGGAAGCATAAAACAGCAAGATATAACAATTTTAAATATTTATGCACCAAACAATGGGGCATCTACGTATATCAGACAAACCCTTCTCAATTTTAAGAATCAAATAGACCAAAACACATTAATAGTGGAGGACTTTAACACACCACTCTCACCATTGGATAGATCCTCTAAACAAAAACTGAACAAAGAAACTATAGAACTAAATAATACAATCAATGATATAGATTTAATGGATATTTACAGAGTGTTTCATCCATTATCAAGCAAATATACTTTCTTCTCAGCAGCTCATGGATCCTTCTCCAAAACACACCATATGCTATGCCACAAAGAAGTCATTAGTAAACACAAAAAAATAGAGATCCTACCCTATATCCTATCAGACCATAATGGAATGCAATTAGAAATGGACGATAAAACAAACAAAAACTACTCATACACCTGGAGACTAAATTATATGCTATTAAATGATGCAATGATAACAGAAGATATCAGGGAAGAAATAAAAAAAATTCTTAGAGGTAAATGAGAACAACGACACTCTAGGACACTCTGAAAGCAGTACTAAGAGGAAAGTTCATTGCATTGAGCTCATACATTAAAAAAAAAAAAAAAAGTCAACAACTAAATGACCGAACATTACATCTCAAAGCCCTATAAAAAGAAAAACAGACCAACACCAAAAATAGTAGAAGATAGGAAATAATTAAAATCAGAGCTGAAATCAATGAAACTGAAACAAGAGAAACAATTCAAAAAATTGACAAAACAAAACAAAAAGTTGGTTCTTTGTAAAAGTAAACAAAATCGATAAAACTAACCAAGAGAGGGAAAGAGAAAACTCAAATTACTAAAATTCATGATGAAAATGGAAAGATCATAATATGAAATACATAATTAGAAGCCACTTTGAAAATCTATACCCCAACAAAACAGAAAATATTGAATACATTGACAAATTTTTAGAGACATATAATCCTCCCAAACTGAATTAGGAAGATGTACACAATCTAAACAGATCAATTTCAAGCACCGAAATAGAAGAAGCCATCAAAAGCCTACCAACCAAGAACAGCCCAGGACCAGATGGATTCTCAGCCGAATTCTACAAGACCTCTAAGAAGAACTAATACCAATACTCCTCAAAATATTCCAGGAAATAGAAAAGGAGGGAATCCTTCCAAATTCATTCTATGAGGCTAGTATCACTCTGATACCAAAACCAGACAAAGACACATCAAAGAAAGAAAATTTTAGACCAATATCCCTGATGAATATAGATGCAAAATCCTTAACAAAATACTGGCAAATCACATACAAAAATATATTAAAAAGATAGTGCACCATGATCAAGTGGGATTTATCCCAGGGATGCAAGGTTAGTTCAACATCTGAATATCAACAAATGTAATTCATCACATCAATAGGCTTAAAGCTAAGAATCACAGAGACAAAACCACATAAATACAGTCACCTCTTACTAGACAAAGGAGCCAAAAACATACAATGGAGAAAAGATAGCCTGTTCAACAAATGGTGCTGGCAAAACTGAAAATCCATATGCAGTAAAATGAAATTAAACCTCTATCTCTCACCCTCCACAAAACTCAATTCAAAATGGATCAAGGACATGGGAATTAGACAAGAGACCCCGCACCTAATAGAAGACAAAGTAAGCCTGAATCTTCATCATGTTGGCTTAGGATCAGACTTCCTCAACAAGACTCCCAAAGCTCAAGAAATCAAAGCAAGAATCAATAAATGGGATGGACTCAAACTAAAAAGCTTCTTTTTTTCAGCAAAGGATACAATCAAGAACATGAAGAAAGAGCCTACAGAGTGGGACGAAATCTTTTCCACATGCACTTCAGATAAGAGCACTTATCTCCAAAATTTATAAAGAACTTACAAAACTATACACCAAAAATACAAAGAACCCAATTAATAAATGGGCCGAGGAACTGGACAGACACTTTACAGAAAAAGACATATAGGCAATTAATAAATACATGAAAAAAAGTGTTCAACATGTCTAGTAATTAGAGAAATGCAAATTAAAACAACTCTAAGATTTCATCTTACTTCAATTAGAATGGCTATTATCAAGAACACAAACAATAATAGATGTTGGCGTGGATGTGGGGGAAAAGGCACACTTCTACATTGCTGGTGGAGTTGCAAATTGGTGCAGCCACTCTGGAAAGCACTGTGGAGAATCCTCAGAAAACTTGGAAAGGACCCACCTTCTGACCCAATTATCCCACTCCTCAGTTTATACTCAAAGGACTTAAAACCAGCATACTACAGTAATACAGCCACATCAATGTTTATAGCAGCTCAGTTCACAATAGCTAGATGCCCTTCAACAGATGAATGGATAAAGAAACTCTGGTATATATACACAATGGGATATTATTCAGTCATAAATAATAATAAAAATAAAATAAATAAATAAATAATATTATGGCACTTGCAAATAAATGGATGGAACTGGAGAATATCATTCTAAGTGAAATAAGCCAATCACAAAAGCCAAAGGCCAAATGTTTTCCCTGATAAGTGGAGAATGATAGATAATGGGGGGGGGGGTTGAGAGAAGAATGGGGAAACTTTAGATTATGTAGAAGGAAATGAGAGGGAGGCAGGTATGAAAAATAGTGGAATGAGACAGACATCATTATCCTATGTACATGTATGAATACATGAATGGTATGAATCTACACTGTGTACAACCACAGAAACGAAATGATGTACCCCATTTGTGTACAATGAATCAAACTGCAGTCTGTAAATAATTAAAAGATAAATTTAAAAAAAAAGAAATAAAGGGGATATGAAAATAATGTTCAAAGTCCTTAGCAATTAGAGAAACACAAATTAAAACTACATTGAGGCTGGGGATATAGCTCAGTTGGTAGAGTGCTTGCCTTGCAAGCACAAGGCCCTGAGTTCAATCCCGCAAAAATTAAAAAAAAAAAAAAATACATTGATATTTCATCTCACTCCAGTCAGAATGACAATTATCAAGAATACAAGCAACAATAAATGTTGGCAAGGATGTGAGGGTAGAAGTACATTCATACATTGCTGGTGGGACTGTAAATTGGTGTAACCACTTTGGAAAGCAGTATGGGGATTCCTCAGAAAACTTGGAATGGAACCACCATTTGACCCAGTTATCACACACCTCGGCTTATACCCAAAGGACTTAAAATCAGCATACTATAGTTCTAAGGTCACATTAATGTTTATAGCAGCTTTATTCACAATAGGTAAGCTATGGAACCAACCTAGATGCCCTTCAACAAATGAATGGATAAAGAAAATATGGTATACATACACAATGGAATATTAGCCATAAAGAAGAATGAAATTATGGCATTTGCTGGTAAATGGATAGAGTTGGAGACTATCATGCTAACTGAAATGAGTCAATCCCAAAAAAGCAAAAGCCAAATGTTCTCTGATATGTGGATGCTAACACACAATGGTGGGGGGTGGTGCAGCAAATAGAAGTTCATTAGATTAAACAAAGGGGAATGAAGGGAAGGGATTAGGGATAGAAATAGGAGACAGTAGAATAAATTGGACGTAACTTTCTTATATTCGTATATGAATATACGACCAGTATAACTCTACATCATGTACAATCACAAGAATAGGAAGTTATACTCCATACATATATGTCATACTCCATGTATATATGTTATACTCCATGTATATATGTCAAAATACACTCTGTCATGAATATCTATAAAGAACAAATAAAAAAATAAAAAGAAATGAGGTAGATGTACATAATGGCATACTACCCAGAAATAAAAAGGAATGAATGTAGTTTAGAGCAGTCAAAATTATAGAGGCAGAAAGCAGAATGGTGTGGAGTGGATGAGCCCCTGGTCATAGGCTGATCCTACAGCATCAACAAAGTCCAGCTTGGGATATGTTCCTTGCCAAATTGCAAGGGTGTGAAAAGCCTTGACACTCGGCTCTGATACTAAGAGTTATCAGACATTCCAGTACAATGGGCTTCCTGGGTGCAGCAGGAGAGACACAAAAATGTTTCTAGCTCTGTAACTTTTTAGTGCAAAGAAGCCTCTTGATAACTCACAAGCCTTGAACAATTTACAATGTCCCTATAGTTGAACTTCCAGATTATGAGACCCTATATAATAAACTTGTGGAGCTAGTTCAGGGTCACTGTCCATCAGAAGGCAGTGTCCCACCTGGCCCTGGCTTTGCTTAAAAATGTCTCTGGGCTGGAGAGATAGCTCAATCGGCAGAGTGCTTGCCTTGCAAGCAAAGGGCCCTGGATTCAATTCCCAGCACCGCAAAAAAAAAAAAAAAAAAAAAAGTCTCTCTTTTCTTTGTCTCTGTTTTTCTCCACCTCCAGTTGGCCCTACTAGAGATTCTTGATGCTGCCCAGGCTGCCGCAGAATGGTAGCTGCCAGAACTGGGGGTGGGGGAATGGGGAGTTACTGTTGAGGGGTGAAGTTTTAGAAATACAAAATGAAAGAAGCATTCTGGAGATGAATAGTGTGGATGACAGAACACTATAAATGTACTAAATAGCAGTGAACTGCACACTTACAAACGGTTGATGGTAAGTTTTATGTTTTCTTACAACTTTAAAAAAATGAATTATTCAAAAACAAGGAATGAAGTCCTGATCCATGATACAAAACAGATAAACTATGAAAATATGGCACTAAATAAAAGAAACCAGATATCAAAAGTCACCTATTGTGTGACATATTCCATTTATATGAAATGATTTCAATAGACATATCTATAGGCAGAGGGTAGAGCGGTAGTTGCCAAGGGCTGGGGACTGTTGCAGGGAAAAGAAGGTAGCTGTTAATGAGTATATGTCTTCTTTTTGGGATGATGAAAATGTTCTAAAATTGACTCCCCCCACCCTGCCCAGGGCCTTATGCATGCCACATCCTGAGCCCCTAAAATTGATTGTGATGATGCTTGCACAAATCTGGGAACAAGCTAAAAGTCACTAACTATATACACTAATTGGTGAACTATATGGCACGAAAACTGTATTTTTATGATGATTATTAAAAAAAGAAGAAAATCCTGGGACAGAACAGATAACCACCTTCTGAGTGCCAATTTTAACAAGTGACAAATGTCCTATTTCAAAGCATTCTAATTTCAACAACTTTCAGTCTCAACTGTCCTGTGTGGCCCCATTTAAGCCACTTAACTATGGCGGCCCTCAATTCTCCTCACCTGTCACCTACCTTTTCCTCTACAAATGGAAAAAAATAAGGTTCTCGGGAAGAATAAATGAGCTAAAAAAAAGCTCTAGAACAAAAACAGGTTTTGAAAAAAGAGCACTCGCTGCTTATAGAATGTACTTTGGAAACCTAAACAAATCAAATCTATACAGAGCAATGAAGCAAAAAGAAAAAGGGCAAAGAGCCCCAGAAAATGCAATATTAACCAGTGGCAATTCTGTCATGTCATGCATCCTTCAAGGCCCCTCCAGAAATGAAGAGGAGTGTGGAATTATCAGATTACTTTTCTCCTTTGTCATGCATCTCTGTTTTTGTAATTAATTCTTATTCATGTTGGCCCTACATGCAAGATTTACCATTTATATGGAAAAATAAGCATCTCACTTACTTATCTCTAGAGGAGTGGATAGTTATCTTCACTGAATTGGAACTTTTGTTTTGTTTTGTTTTTATTTCCTGGGAATAATAAAAATGGATTTCCAATCTCTTCTTATCACATATTCTCTGGAGTCAAAAACTAGAGAAAATCTGCTCAACCATTTATACCCAAAATCATCTCTGGAAGTCCAGAAGGTCAACAGTGCTGTTTTGTTTTGTTTTTAATATTTTTAGTTGTAGATGAGCACAATACCCTTATTTATGTATCTGTGGTTCCAGGGATCAAACCCAATGCCTCATACATGACAGACAAGCACTCTCCCACTAAGCTACAACCCTGGCCCCAAGCAATGCTGTTCTTATTCAGTGCTTTTTCACATAAAGGACAGCTCTGTGCAAAAATAGAAGAGGGTAGATCTACATGCCCTGATACTGAACATTGTTCAAAACGTTCTATTACGTGGAAAAAGATAGTTGCAAATTAGTATACACAGTATAATACAATCTGTAAACTATGATAATTATTACCAATTAACTAATTTGTGGGTCTATGTTGTGCACATATATGTGTGTGTAGAAACAGAAAAATCTGGGAGAACACACAGTAGCCCAAATAATGAGCAGTGGGTCTTACTGAAAGGGAAGGTCTTTCACTGTCTACTATCCAAATTTCTGTACTGTTTGAAATTTTTGTAACAAGAATATTTCATTTTTAAAACTATGACAAAAATGCCTAGAGTGAAAAAAAAAAGAGAAAGTTGGGAGAACAATAAACAAACTGCCGAACTCCAGCTCCTCCACAGTCCCCCTCACCTCCTATAGATACTATCACAAACTCAGGCACAGTAGTGATCCTTGTCCAAAAAGAAAAAAGGTTCAAATCTCCAAGAGCTTCCTCTGCCCTCCAGAGAATCCAAGAATATCAGAGCTATGATTGCTGAGAAGAATCATTGCCCAGACTCACCAGACATTACCAAGTCACTTCTTTCTTCCTTTTCTTGGACTTTCTTTGCTTTCTTTTTAACAGGCCCATCTTTCTCCAGTGGTCTTTTTTTTCCTCTGTTAATTTCTGCAGGCTATATGAGGAAGGTCACAAAATGAGGTGTTATCTATTTTGTGAAGACTTGATTATGTGAAGTAATTCAAACATTATTTCTGAATGACACCAACTTCCCTGCAATCCATTTCTCATAAAATTATCTCTGTTAGTTCTGGAAAGGTCTGAGTTAACTGTTTTTACCCCATTAAAGACAAGGTGGAAACTGGCAGGTCATGAGCCTCAGAACCTCTAGTCCTGCTAGAATAAATGAAACTAAGCCTAATAATACCTTCCTTTACTCAATCAGCCTTTACCTATCTCAAATTATAAAACCTGATTCACTCCACTTACATGTTAAATAACTCTTAGAAATAAAATAGTATCTATCGCAAAATTAGAAGGCAAAGGTAATAAACAATGTCACTTTTTAAATACTAATAATAATTCAATTATATCCTGCTTAAATACAATATGTTCATCATTAAAGACTCTGAGCTACTCATTGGCAAGAAACCTAACAAAAATTTAAGACCTTCACCAAATATTCTCTCCATGGTAGATGCAAAATAAAATTTTGGTGAATTCATGAAAATTAGGTCATCCTCAAGGAAAAAAAAAAAAAAAAAACAAGAAGAGGAGAGAAACAATCACTACAGGAAAGAAATATATACAATATATATACAAAGGGAACAAGTTTTTAAAGCAGCCTAGTTGTAACCTCCATTAAAATATGATTCGTGGCTAAAATCCAGTCTGTAATACCCTTCCACATCCTAGTTTGGGAAGTATACCAGGATACCTCAGGGAAGCTTCCCTCTTGGGCTTTCCCTGGAGGCAATAAAAACCATTTTATTCCACTTAAGGTAGACAAGCAACAAAGTATCCAATGATTCACCACTGGCATTTATAGACACTTTAGCCATCCAAACTGAATGTAACTTTATTACGATCTGAACTACAAAGGGCGTGGCCACTGCTCAGGACAGCTTCTGCCCATAGTGATTTGAAATATTTAGCAATGATGTTTAGTCTTAAGAACTAGATATGAGTAGCTTTCTTAAAGTCGCGCAACCAAGCGTGTGTAAAGTCCCTTTTCAACCATCAAGGGAGGGTTAAGATTAAAAGATACACGTATCCCAGACCCACCGGCACCCTCCGCTCATTAGAACGGAAGTTCCCTTCGGGTCTCCTATTAACAACCAGTGGGACCTGGTCTCAAGTCTATCACCTCAAAACAGGTAATGCAGCCTTTCAGCTAGCCCAGGACACAGACCCAGTGGGGCTTTGCCAAATTCTCCTTCCTCGGCCCGCCCCTTCCGTTCTCTTCCGGCCCCATCATCTCGGGGATTCTCGCGCACGGTCCCCGCCTCCTCCTGCTCCACTCACAAGCTCCGCCCCACCTCGGTGGCCCCGCCCCGTCCTGGACCGGACTCACCACCAGCGGCGGCAACTGATGCAGGGCAGTGGACGCAGAGGGCGCTGCGGAGCCAGGATCTGCCTTCTCCGCGGCTTCCATGGGAGATGTGGATTTCAGGCTTCCCGCTGAGTGAAAGAATCGGCTCAAAACTGCTTGCCTCCCAGGGGCTGGGCCAGCTGCAGAAAGACTGCCCGATGCAGCCTTCCGTCGCGACATTGCAGGGCAGGCAGGGGAAGCCCGTCTACAGGGCCCGACCGGGAGCGCGAGCCCGCCGCCGCAGTTTCCCGGCGTCTGCGGGCGCGAGCACGCCGCGACCTCGCCGTGAGGCGGGGCCGGGGCGGGGCCTCGCCTGCACTAAAGAGGCCGAGGGGGCGGGGTGGCCACAGTTTCGCGCCAAACTCCAAACGGTGTTCGGGTGTAGCAGGCGAACTGGTAGGGATCACTGCTACTGTGATGGTTCGTCCGCTAAACTGCATCGTTGCGGTGTCCCAGAACATGGGCATCGGCAAGAATGGGGATCTGCCCTGGCCACCGCTCAGGTATCAGCCGGGCCGGAGGTGGGGGTATGGAGGCAGCACTCACTGACTTTAGTCTGGTCACCTGAGCGGGGACGCGCTGGGCGGACGGGCCGACGGGAGTCAGTTCCAAGGACAAGAGCATGTAGGCCCTTGGTGGCCTCCGCTGCAGCAGCACAAAACCAAACTGTTGATTTCCCACCAGATTCTGCTGCCCTGCCAAGGCCTTTGCTCTGCGGCGCCCTGGCCTAGGGCAAAGTCCCTCCTCTGGAGAACACTAACTAGAACGCGAAGTGCAATGTCTGTCGTGCGCATTAGAGTCTGAGCCCACCAGACAATGTTTTGAGTAACACTGTGTTTGTCTAACTTGCAGGAATGAATTCAAGTATTTCCAAAGAATGACCACGACCCCTTCAGTGGAAGGTAATAATGGGATTGTTCTAATGTATAATTTTTGTTGTAGGTGGACACAATACCTTTTTTTTATTTTTATGTGGTGCTAGGGATCGAACCCAGTGCCTCACGCGTGCTAGGCAAGCGCTCTACTACTGAACCACAACCTCAGCCTTATGGGATTTCTAAGTGGGATTCGACAAAGATTTTTCTTGAAGTTCTCCAATGTAAATGTTGTTTTTAATGAAAAGTTTCCTATGTTAATCTGGGATCATTCTCTTACTAGTAATCTGTATGAAGTTCCCAAGGTTCATTAGGTGTCCCTTTTTTAAAAAATTCAAAATTTTATACTGGGCACACGTAAAATTCAGGTATAGCAAAATTGGCAGCTGAATAGGGGCCTCCTCCTTAGAGGGTAGCACTCAGAATGGAGACCAAAGGAGGTCTTTGGAATAGCTGCTGGAAGAGATGATAAGACCTGAACAAGGGCAGTGGAGAAGAGAATGGCTACAGGATACTCAGCATCTGGTTATTTGTAATGTAAAGATGATGCACAAAGGCATCAATGATGAACTGTCAGCATTTCAGTTTGGGAGAGTCTGGGTGAGAATTAAGGAGTGGAGAGAGTGGTGTGCAGTTGTACTAAGGATGATTTTCAGTTATCTGTAAGGACATCCAGGACAATTACAATGAGGTTACACTGTGGGAGAGAAGAGGATAGCCAAAGAAAAGAATATGACAATGGAGGAATACCCTGCTTAAAATGTAAGAAATGTGTATATTTATGAGTATATGAGGAGGAATGGCAGAATAAATAAAGGAAAGTAAGTCAGAGAGAGCAGATGCTGCATAACAATAAGATATAAGGCCCTTGAATTTGGGAATAACATCACTGGTAAAGACAAGATGGCAAGAGCTGAAAGCCAAATGGACACAAATCCCTCTCAAGAATCCTTAAGTATGATATGGCAATGTTAATGTTCCTTTGATCCAAATGTCTTGATTCAAAGTTTTTTTTCCTCCTAAGAAGTTAAAACTGGAATCTTTATATATCAAGTTTTTACAAAAGTTTTGTCTGTGGAAGTATAAGGCTGAAAAGGGGTCTGGGGACATAGCTCAGTTGGTAGATTGCTTGCCTTACAAGCACAAGGCCCTGGGTTCAATCCCCAGCACCACCACAAAAAAAAAAAAAAAAGGCTGAAAAGGCTACAGGTACAACTTAACCTGTTTTAAGGCAAATTGAGAAGACTATTATGGAGCTATTTTTAAAACATGACAATGAAAATTACAAAGTACACAAATATGAATAGTATGATTATGTCCAACAATGATAACTACTTATTATATGCTGAGCATTGTACTGAGTGTAATCTTCTCAGCGATTGTAGAGATAGGCCCTATTCTAATCTCCAAGGAAAATAAGACGTAAGGAGTTACTACGATTGATGCCTGGTAGATGACAGGATGCATTCAATTACAACACTTTGAGAATATTTCCTCTTTACGACATTATACATAGTTGCAATTGATTATAACTAAATATTGGATACAAGTTGGGTAAAGCCAAAGGGAAAAATAATTACTACATTTAGATGAAGAGATAAATGTAAATTTGGTATATCTGTCTTAAGTTTTAATATTTTTAAAGCAAATCCAGTAGATGTCACTATGACAAACATGTATGTGTATATGACTAAAAATATATGTATAGTCCCAAAATAATTTATCCTGTGATTTTGCAGGTAAACAGAATCTGGTGATTATGGGTAGGAAGACCTGGTTCTCTATTCCTGAGAAGAATCGACCTTTAAAGGACAGAATTAATATAGTTCTCAGTAGAGATCTCAAGTAAGTACTATAACATAAAGTCACCACAGGAAAGTCTTGTCCCATTTCTTAAAATGGATATCAGTATATGCAAGATGAAATAGTATAAAATTAGCTATTAATAAAGCTACCTAATATCACAAAGATAATTGCAGAAAATGAATATGTAGTTACAGCACATGACAACTTATTCTGCTACTTAAGTAGCTAATGGATTTCACCACCTAAAATGTTATATTAAACATTAAATCTCACTATGGTAATAGATTTGCAAGTTCCCTTGAACCATTCAATAAATGCAAGTATCAGTTATACAGTGTAATCAATATCTTTTTTCTAATTCCACATAAAATCACAATATCCAGATTTTGGGATTTGCTAAAATTAAGCAGTTATCCCCTCTCCTCAGTTGACTTAACACCAAATGCAATAAGATGTGAATTTTGGGATGAACTAAAACTGGTTATAATCTTGTGCCCTGGTGTTCCTAGTTAACTGGAACACCCAACTATCTCTGCACTTGTGTTTGTTACCCAGGGTCTGAAGGTAAAATATTTCAGAGTATTGAAAGTGGTTCTAGGGATTGTCTGTAGAAGGGAGCATCTCTAACTGGTTTTTGCTAAAATAATTCTTGTCCTCTAGTCTAACAATGAAGTGGATAGTTCCTGATGCCAGAAATGCCCAGGGTGACTGGCAGGGTGTGGATGTATTGATAGACTACCTGGTGGCTTCCATGTCATTTACTCCACATATAATGTATCCTGATTTCTATTTTGGTTTTTTTTTTTGTTGTTGTTGACATTGATCCCAACCTACTAAAATAATCTTCCATACCTCATGCTTTTGTTTTGGTGGAGGTGTAACCCAAATTAAACTTAAGGGACAGTTTAGGATCAGCATGTTGCGTATTCTTCCTTAAACTAGTAATGTAGTTACCAAAAAGAATGCACTATCATAGGGTACTACTTGCTTGACAACAATGGTCATAATATTCCTTTCCTGTGTGTGTCACTTAGGATCCAACCTATATGGAACTAATTTTTTTTTTTTTTTTTTTTTTTTTGAGACAGGGTCTTGCTATGTTAGAGGCCAGCCTTGGGCATGGCAATCCTTGGGAGCCCTGAGTCTTGGGAGTCACTGGGATTACAGGCATACACCACTGCACCTTGGCTTTATTTCTATTTTTATTTTTTAAATTTTGAGATAGGGTCTCACTAAATTGCTAAGGCTGGCCTCGAACCTGTGATTCCTTCTGTCTCAACCTTTCAAGTCACTAGGAATTCAGCCACACCTAGCTTTATAAAAGAGTTTCATTGCAGGGAATTAACCTTTACAGTTGTGTGTGAGACCAAAACTCTTTGAGGCAGGAGGTAGGGAATAACAGGCTGAAATTCTTTAACCAGGACTAAGGCAGCACAGGTGAAATTCTAGGAAACTTCAGCTCTGCCCTAAAGCCTTTGAGTTGATGAATCAGGTCTACCCAGATTAAAGTCAAATAATTACAGATGTTATCTCATCTACAAAGTACCTCGGCAACACCACTTGGAATATTCTCTTAATAACCAGGAACTGTGGTCTAGTCAAGTTAGTAACACCCTGGGAAGGAAAAAACACTACACAGCTATAAGCTAACAGATTCAGACTCATAGATTTTCTCCCACATTCTTCCTAGAATGGCATAGGTAAAAAAAACTAAAGGGTGTTTGCATTGATTTCCTCTGGTTGATATGTGTCCTGCCATCAGCCTTCATCTTCATGCTGTTCTTTCTCCTGGTTGCTAGGATATTCTGATTATCTCTTTTGCTTGGTAGAAACCAAATTCAGAGTATATTGCCATTCCCGGAGATTTTTTAATAACATATTCTTGAATACTTTTCAAGTTTATTTATGACTGGCTTCAGCTAAAATAAATATAAAGAAATCTCAGTAGGGAAGATGTTCAGTTGAGCCAGCATTTCTTCTTAAATGATGAGTCTAATTTCTCTTTTATTACCCCCCTGCGGTGTATGTAATTGGGTTTGGCTACTTCTTATGTCTGTACATATAACATTCATTGGTGTATTTTACTTTTTTTTAGGACTGAGAAAATTTGAAGTTTTTATTATCAAGTATGCCAAAGAAATAGTAATACCAATTAGTAAAATATTTTACTAGGGTTCATTTTTTCGTTCATTCTCCTACTTCCCTACTTGTTAGCCAGTTCCACACATATTCTGCTGGGTCCTGCATGAAAAGGCAGAGTTTAACTCTCAGAAATCACTATTCATGCAAGTTTTTAAAGGTACTTAATTTTTTTACCTCCTCCCCAATCTAGGAAGAAATTGAATCCTCAGAGTAACCTTAAGGTTCAGTGCCGAACATACTTTTTGTGGTAACTAGTTAATGAGGTATGGGGGAAAGTGTTTTTCAATACTTTGTAGACAAGTTATGACTTTAAGAGAACCAAGAATGGGGAGGTGACTACTGATGGCGACTAGGTCTCTTTTCATTGTGAGATAGTGGTAGTTGAACAACTCTGAATATACTAAAATCACTGATTTTTACACTTTAAAAGGGTGAATTGTGTTATATGTGATTTATTTCACACAAAGCAGGTTTTTAAAATGTTTGGTACCAAAAATTAAGTAAAAGAGTTTTACTGCAATGCTATATCCTTGATACCATCTCTAGAAAATCCAAAATTTCTTCCATGATTTAAGATGTTGTAAATTGTCTTCAATTCATGAAAGTCATCTAAATTTTATGGATATATATTTATAAATATATATATACATTTTTTAATCTCAGTATCATATTCTTTTTAGTGATTACAACAGTCTCCTTAAAGCCTCTCTCTCAGACTCACACACTTAGCATAGCAAACACTGACAGACCTTGCTTCTCACATCTGCGCTGGTACCTAGTAACTTTGGGACCTTCAGCAGGTTATTAGTAAACTTTGCTAATAATTTCTTAAACTTCTTTACATACTAAACATGATTAATAATGACAATATTTAAGAATTCACTGAAATGTCATATGTAAAGTTTCTGCCTCCCAAGATACTCCACATATATCAGGAGCTAGCCCCCAACCCCATTAATAGCTTCTAGAAAATATTAACACAAACAGAATCACAGTGAACAAGTTCATGATCTCATTTTCATTTATTTAAATAACTTTATTTATTTATTTATTTATTTATTTATTTATGTGGTGCTAATGATTGAACCCAGTACCTCACATGTGCTAGGCAAGTACTCTACCACTGAACCACAACCCCAGTCCCTCATTTTTCATTTTACTATAACATTTTGTTCTTTTCATCGATTATGAGACAAAAATCTCATCCGATCTACATTACTCTTTTCCCCAACTCCAACTTCATTCTAAATTCCTTTTTTCTTTGACCTCAGGACTTTCTTCTGTTGTCCCACCCATTAGTATTTTAATCCTCACCACAGATTACATTCTTCTACCCTCAGCTTTGTCTAAGCTTTCTTGTGCTAAATAACTTTCCTATAATTCTCAATAGTATCTATGGTAGTCTGTGCTCTCTGTGCTTTCGCACATCTTTATCTTCTTTGACACCCAACTAAAGAGTCATCTTCACCCCAACCCAGATGATGCACTCCTTGTGGACTTCTGAAGTATCCTCTGTACATCTTCATTGTGTGTATTTTTCATATGCTGTGGCCACTGCTGAGATATTTGACTACCATCATGATCTTTTGGGTACCAGGACTACTGTTTTGTTTTGTTAATCTCTAGTCCCAGTATCTAACATATAGATACAGCAAAGTAGGAGTTCAGAACTCTTCAAAAGGAATGCTCCACAAGTTACTTATAGAAAGAGAATAATCCCGCATGGGACCAGTTCGTAACCTGGTTTTTTTCTCTCAATTATTTAAAGAAAATAAATTTCTGTAAACATCTGTAGTGGTCACATGAGGATGGATCATACTTGAACCATTTGTTAGTTGTTGGAAATCAGATTTTTAAGGGCTGAGTATAAATGGTCTCAAGTTGAATATTATTTCTCAATTCTGCATAAAATACCATTCTAGCCTAGGATTTTTGTTACTAAGTGATTTCCCAGCAGATCCCAGAGAATTTGATCTGCCATGCAGTTATCTTTCACATCAAGCACAGTGGGAAGGAATAAGGTCTTTATAGCAGCCTGGAGTAATCAGATAAGGCTGTTTGAGGCCAGAGAACGTGGGGCAGCAGGGTCATCTAATCTAGACCCCACCATCCTAATGTCTCAAGGACCTGGTATCTCAGGCACTTCTAGCCCATGGTCACCCATTGAAAATCTGTTGTAATGTCAGGTGCTGGAGTTGAACTACTAGACCCATCAATTCCTAGCTGTGTGATCATTGGTTACTTAACTCTGCAGCTTTAATCTCACCTGTAAAAAGGAATAATTGTACCTACATTAGATTGCTATTTATATTAAGTGGAATGCCTACTGTGTGCATATGTTACTTCATCTTCACAAGATTCTTGATCAGAAACAAAATACGAAGCATGCCCACAGATGTATTGACACAATACATATACTATCATGTACTAGCTCTCCCTTTTTGGGAAATCCAATCTGGATTGGTTTGAAAAAAATTATAAGGAAGAAATTAGCACTGAAACAAGACATGATATAAAATGTTTACTATCTGTTATTCACTATTCTTTTCTACAATGTATGCTGCAAAGGGGCTGACAGACTCAAACATTAGCTCAACTTTTTGCCTTTTCTTTTTTAGTCATCTAGGGGTCTGGTGTTAACTGTAAAACATTTCAGAACTATTAATTAGCAACATTTTGCAGAAGCATGCCTTTGCTATAACCTAAATCTAAAACCAATCCTTAATCAGGTTTTTGCTTTACAGACTCAGTACAAAGGAGTGAGTCTTCACAAATGAAGTCTTCACAAAATCATCATCCCTTTTCTTTGAGGTCCACACCAACCATTTATATTACCTTGGAAGTCATATTGCTATTACCCACCCACTTCCACTCTGGGCACTATCACTTCTGAGTTGTTGTAATCCCAGCAACTCAGAAGGCTGAGCAGAAGGATCACAAGTTCAAGGCCAAATCTGTGCAACTTAATGAGACGCTGTCTCAAAAAATTTAAAGAACAGTCCAGAAAGGTAGCTCAATGGTAAAGTGTTCCTGAGTTCAGTCCCTAGTATCAGTTTTTCTCATATGTCAGTTCCTAAATCACCATTATCCATTCTGCTCCATCTCCTATCATGTATCCTTACTTCATCATCTTCAGTTATTAAAACCACCATGACCGTTTTGGTCATCCTATACTTTATTAACTAGACTGTCTTCTCCAACTCTAAATCTTTGTCTTCTAAGTTCTCTCCTTGAACAGGCTAGTCCCACTCAGCCCCTATAACTGACCTCCCTTAGGAGATAGTTTATTTAACTTCACTCTGGTCTCCATTTCTTTTTCTAGCCTGAGTCAAAGTATGTTTTTGCTCTATCCTAACTCCTTTACAGATGACAGAGTAAAATAAGCAAAATAAATTTCAGGAGAAGAGGAAGGATGCAACCAAGAGAATGAATAATCTCCATTAGTTCTTGATTAATCATTGTTATAACCTCTAGTTCAAAGGCAGTTATATAATCTTTTTAAAGCACCAGCCTAAGACCTTGACACTGAATTGTAATTTCTGTTCTGTATCTAATTATTGTGAAAGCCTAGTTCTGCATGTTTCCTCATTTATAAAAGAAATTAGGCCCCCTCCTCCCTGCCAAAACAATAATTGGTTCTGGAAGTTGAGAGAGAGTGTTAGTTCACATAAACAGTGAATTATTGAACTTTTCCCCTTTGGAGTTTTTAATTATGTAAGTAACAACAAGCTCATTTTCAAAATAGTTCACCCGTTTCTGTTTTATTTGAAACATGAAAGTTCATTTCCCACTCCCCAAAGGTATTAGCAGTTTGAATATTACTCCAAACTTTTCTACATTCATTCTCTTTCCAATATTTTATCATGAAAATTTTCAAATATACAGAAAGAACTTTAAATAGCTATATACTGACCCCTTAGATTCTACCAATAACATTTTTTTGTACTGGCTTTATCACCTATCCATCTATTCAGTTTGTCTTGTTCATATTTGCATTTCAAAATTAATTACAGACATTAGTATATTTCCCCTTATATTCTTCATATACATATCATTAACTGGAATTTGGTATTTCTCTACAGTTGTTTTTTTTTTCCTTTTGAAGTAAATATTACAATAAGGCGCATAAGTCTTAAGTGTACATTTACTAAGTTTTGATAAACGTGTATACCTGTGTAACCCAGTCCCGATCAAAAATACGAATATTATAAGCCCCAGAAAATTGTCTCATGTCCCCTTCCAGTTCTTTACCCTACTGCTCTAAAGACTACTGTTGTGACTTTTTTCTGCCATCAGTATCAACATGTGGTTTTGACTTATGTGGACCCTAGATGTACATGTAGATTAGATATTGGTGGTAGGCCATATTGATGTCAAGTACTTGATTAAAAGGATTCATATTTATGATGATTTTCGTTTTATAATCAATGCTTTCTACAGATAATTTGACTAATATGGGTGGGTTTTACAAAAATTGTATGTAATTCTTTTACCTTCAGGGAACTTCCACAAGGAGCTCATTTTCTTGCCAACAGTCTGAACGATGCCTTAAAACTTGCTGAGCAGCCAGAATTAGCAAGTAAAGTAGACATGGTTTGGATAGTAGGAGGCAGTTCTGTTTATAAGGTAAGTAGAGTTATCTACAAACAAAAAGAAATGTTCCCTACTTTCTTTTAGTTCGCTTGACATTTGAAGGGAGGTTGGGAGGAAAGGCATAGCCCATTTTCTGAAACATTAAACCATGAGCATAAGAAGCAGTACATTATCCCTACTATAGGTTAGACATACTGTCATTCTGAATTACTTGATGTTTGTCCCTGAGATGTAAGCTAAATAAAAATGTGAAAGTAAAATTTCTCATCTGTACCTATTTTCTTTTTTTTTTAATTGACTAATAATTGTATTTATTTATTTATTGTGTACAACATGTTTTGAAATACTTTGTGGAATGGCTAAATCAAGCCAATTAGCATATATGTTACCTCACTTTTTGTGGTGAGAACACTTAAAATGACTCTTCAGCAGAAGTACAATAAAATATTGTTAATAACTATAGTCATCACGTTGTATGATAGACCTTTGGAGCTTATTCTTCCTAACTGAAATTTTGTGTTCCTTGAACAACATCTCCCGACATACCACTTTATTTTCAGTTCAAAATACTAGTTAATATTTCCAGCTTAAAAAGCATTCTAAATGTCTCCCCAAGATTTGCATTTGCACCGTACTAGGTTCTACCCCACCCCCAACCCCCATGCCCTAGATAATAGGCTATTATATACCTTTTCTTCCAGGATGAAAATCTCACTGAGGAAAGGGTAGGGTTCTAGTTGATATATGCTAACTAGATGTATATGAATTTGTTAAAAGCAGAAAGCTTTTCCTCAATAATTTTCATTTAATGTAAGAACTTAAGAGAAGTGGTTCCTGATTTCACATCAAAAGGGAAAATAGTGTGTTAAAGAGAAATATTCTATTTTCCTGATATAAAATGACTTCTAGCTTTAAAAAAAAAAAAATTGACACTAATAAATAGAATTTTTTGACTCTTAAAACACTATTGAGGGACTGAGGTTGTGGCTTAGTGGCAGAGTGCTTACCTAGCATATGTGAGGCACTGAGTTCAAGCCTCAGCAACACATTAATTAATTAATTAATAAAATAAAGGTATTATGCCCTTCTACAACTAGAAATATTTTAAAAACAAACAAACAAAAAAAAAAAACACTATTAAGCTGGGCATGGTGGTGCTGGCCTGTAATCTCAGCAGCTTAGGAGGCTGAGGCAAGAGGATCACGAGTTCAACACCAGCCTCAGCAATAGTGAGGCACTAAGCAACTCAGTGAGACCCTGTCTCTAAATAAAATACAAAAAAGAACTGGGGATGTGGTTCAGAGTTCAATCCTCAGTGCCCAAAAAAGAGAAAGAAAGAAAAAAACACTATTGAAAGAATAATATTTATAGAGAAAAAAAATCATTCCCTACCCTTTGGGGCTTATGGTAAAATATACATGGAAATTATTTGAGAAAGAAGGAGTATTCCAGGATCCTAGAAGAGACTGTTTTGTATGTTCCTGTTTCTACAATCTTCTTATTTTCCCCCATTTGTCATAAGGGCATTTTTCTTTAATCTTTATCCATCCCAGTATGAATCTCTTCTAGAAAACAAGTTCATTATTTTATTACCTATCACATTTTGAGTGATTCAATACCATATTCCCTTGAAAATGTACTTTTTAATAAACACTGTTAGTAGTTAAAAGCATTTATATAACATGATTTATTATAAGGAAGCAAAACTTTCAGGTGGTAGTTTTGCATTATTCACCTGCCTCACATCACAGCTGCTTATTGATCATTCAGGCTGATCGTCCCAAGCACCACATGAATCAAGTTTCATTAGAACACAACCCCACTCATTTGTTTAGTGTTGTCTGTAGTGGCCTCTACCTATAAAAGCAAAAAACCATATGATCCTCAAACCCTAAAATGTTTACTATCTGACTGTTCACAGAAAGTTTGCCTTATACCATCACCTTTGATATAGAACTTAAAATGCTGTGGTTGGTTATTCATGCTCAATTTTTCTGATTTTTTTTTTTTTTTTTTTTGTACAGTAAGAATTACTAGGGGCTGCGGATGTAGCTCAGTAGTAGAACGCCTACCTAGCATGCTTGAGGCCTTGAGTTCAATCCCTAGCACCACACAAAAGAGCATAGAATATTTATTTGTAGCAAAGATAATAAATGGTTTAATATAAACTTAAATATTTAAGAATAATACTCATAGAATTTTACATATGTATATATGCATAAAAAATATATTTCTCTTTTCCCTATGCATGTTTAAGGATCAAGAATTATTGCAAAACAAAACACAAAAAAAGTTATTGCTTTGGTGGGTCTGTAATTTGGATTCATACTTTCTATTAAATTTTTTAAGATATTTGTTTCAGAGCAGTTTTTTCCTGTAGAAATTGTCAATAAGAACCATAGACAGTAGTTAGAAAAATCATTAACAAAAAAGGCTACAGTTGTTAGCAATAAGAGGCAGATTAAATTACTGCATTATAAGTATACTGAGTATGCCCTTGGTGTTCAGTAGTCAAGATCTAATGAAACTATACTGTCTTGTGTGTATATACATATGTAAGTTTTTCTTTGGAAAGTAACTTGATAATTTTGGATTAATGCCTCTTTTTTTTTGGTGGCCCTGGGCCTTGCATACTCAGATTAACTCTTAAAACAACAACCAAAGGAAAATAACCAAACTGCCTAAATTAAAAAGTAGTTCTCATAAGCAAACTGGAGACCAAAGTATAATAATTATTGATAATGATTAGTGCCATTCTTAAAGTAACTAAGGTATACTTTATAGGACTCCAGATTTAAGAATAGGTTATTTACATAGTATACTTTGGCAGTAATAAACAAGTTCTTTAATGCCTAGGATAAACATAACTAATTAAACAAAAATCTTAGAGTTTCTATGTCTTATGATACAGATTAAGGAAATTGATGTCTTTTTTGTTTTGTTTCAAAGGAAGCCATGAATCAACCAGGTCATATTAAACTGTTTGTGACAAGGATCATGCAGGAATTTGAAAGTGACACATTTTTTCCAGAAATTGATTTGGAGAAATATAAACTTCTTCCAGAGTAAGTATAAAGGTCTTACTAAAGCACTTTTAGACTTTCTACTTAAGAATTATAGGCAAGCGCATTTTTCTTTTTCAGATTGAGTTCAGGGTAGCAGTGTGTTTTGTAGAAAGATGCTATCGGAATTTTTGGAAATCTGCTTCAGTATACTTGGGAATGCTTAGGTTTTAATGATATCATTAAAATCTAGAACTAGAGTATTCAATTCATCCTAGCAGAATCAGGCATGTCTTAGACACTGGGGAAATAGTGTTGACTAGGCCTGATAATATTGCTGCCTCCTGGAGATTACGCTCTTTCTAGTTGCGGGGAGTGACAAGTGACAGGCATCATCAAAAGAAGTGTTGCATAGAGAACTGAAACATTGGGATATGGTAGTCAGGGAGTAGTCTAAGAAATCCTCTCAGAAGAGTGACATCTATGCTGAGATCTAAATGTGAAGAAGCCAGCTATGTAAGAGCAAGAAGAGGATTCCAGGAACCAGAGATAGCAGGGCAGAGGCTGCAGCAGGAATGAGGTTGGGCTGTTCCCTGAGCCTGAAGGCCACTATGGCCAGTGTGAGCCAAGGGGAGGCCAAAGCGTGAGCAAAGGGGAGGTCTGAAAGGAGAGTGACATTGTTCTGGCTACTTTATGCGGAATGAACTGCAAGGGAAAAGAGTGAAGCAGGGAGGCCAGTTAGTAATTCAGATGAAGGATGAGGGAACTCAGATGAAGGTGGTAGCAGTGATAGAGATGGGGAGAAGTTACACTTGCTTTCCTGTGCAGGTGTGACTCCAGCACGAGGCTGCTTAATTTTGAAAGCTCACAACATTTTTAGTTTAAAAGCACTTTTTAGCTGTTGTCTATAAAGAGAAAAAGATGAATTATATCAACCTTTTTAAACCAGCTTTTAGCACATTCTTTCAAATATTCTCAGTTGTATCTAGTAATTATCCTTTGAGTGTGAGTTTGTTTTTGAAATGCCCCCTAAAGGAACAGTCAGAGCCAAGTCAATAAATGGATGGCCAAGCTTTAGAATAAGTCTATTACTCTACAGAGTAATAGTCGTGGATCAAATGAAGTGAGTGGTTTTTCTTGAGCTCTTAATTCTGAAGAAGACTGAAAATTATAAGATCTCTAAGCAGCTAAAGTACATGCTTTTGCTTAAGTCTACTTAGAAAAATCACATTTGGTAATTTCATATAAATTTTTGTAAAAATCAATTGTTTAACTTTGTCATACTTACATATTCTCTGCTTTGATTGCCAATTCTCACATTATATGAATATTGACCTCAGCTTTCCCTCATTTCATACCTTTTTCTTTGCTGCTAACAAGAATAGACTATTGGGTGAATCAACTTCATTTAAATACCTTTTCATTTCCAAGTTTTACTGCTCTCATTCAGAACTCTTTCCAAAAAATATAACCCTTGATAATTTAAATGGTATTTAAAACAAATACCATTTTGCCTCTCCAACTTTTAAAGAAAAAAAATGTAGCATCTTTACTGAAATCCCTTGCACATATCATAGTGTACAATTCACTAGTTTTAGTGTATTTACAGGGTTTTGCAACCATAACCACCCACAATCTCAAGTGACTGTAAATATGAGGGTTTTTTCTGAACTCTCAGTTCTGTTCCACTGATATATACATATATCTCTATGCCAGTACACAGATCCTAATTACTAACTTGTGAAATCAGGATGTGTAGTTTTTCCAACTTCGTTCTTTTTCAAGATTGCTTTAGCTCTTCTGGTCCTCTTGCATTTCCATATGAATTTTATGATCAGTTTTTATGTCAGTTTCTGCCAGAAAGCAAGTTGGGATTTTGATAGGTATTATCTGTAGATTACTCTTGAGAGTATTGCCATTTTAATATTAAGTCTTCCAGACCTTGAACCTGTGATGACTTTCCACTCATTTAGGTCCTTTTTAATTTGTCAATAAAATTTTTGGTGTATATATTGTACCTGTTTGTTAAATAACTATTTCATTCCTTTTATTTTCCTTTTATTTCCTGTTCATTGCTAGTGTTCAGAAATACAAGTGACTTTGGTTTATTAATCTGATATTCCACAACCTTGCCAAACTCAGTAGTTCTAATTGTTAATAGATTTCTAGGATTTTATTTATAAAGTATAATGGCATTTGTAAATAGAGATAGTTTAATTTCTAGTCTGAGTATTTTTTTTTTTATTTCTTTCCTAATTGCCCTGACTGGAGCCTCAGTACAGTGCTGACTGGAAGGTGAAAAGAGCAAATGTCCTAGAGGGTAATCATTCAGTCTTCCACCATAAAGTACGGTAGCTTTGGGTTTGTCACATACGTCCTTTATCAGATTGAGGAAGATCTCTTCTATTTCTATCTACTTCATCAAGTATTTTTATCATGAAGGGGCATCGGATTTTGCCATGTAACTTTCTAAGTCCGTTGAGATGATCGTGTGTTCTATGTCTTTTATTAATTAATAATTTAATATACTGTTAAAACAGTATATTCCATTAACTGATTTTCATGTTAAATTAATCTCACATTTCTGGGAAAAATTTCACTTGGTAATTGTATATAAGCCTTTTTTGAATGTTGATAGATTCAATTTGCTAGCATTTGTTGAGAATTTTGCATTTGTAATCAAAAGGGATATCGATCTTGTTTGTTACGTCTTCACCAGGATTTGGTGTCAGGATAATACTGACCTCAAAATGAGCTGGACAGTGCTCATTTCTCTGTTGTTTTTCAGAAGGATCTGAGAAGGATTGGTATTACTTCTTCTTTAAATGTCTTAGAAAAGTAGATTAAAATAGAACAAGGAAATGGCTCCACAATGGACATTCTAAACAAGGCTGTGAAACAAAATGAAAAACTCTTTCATTGCAGGTCCTCTGTCTATACTTTTGGGTCTGTACTAACATCACAACAGCCTCCTTAAACGTGGGGTATAGGGAATTCCTTAAAGGAAACATGGAGTAGAGAAAAAGGAACCTGGAAAGTAAATGTACTTTGTCCCTAAAGTCTGTAACGATGCCCAATTCTAGAGCTTTCTCTCCAAATATCTTTACATTAGAGAACTTATTGTTCCCTACTGCCCAGAAGTGAGTTTTGTTCATTTCCACCCACTTCCCCTTTCCACACAGTAATCCCTCAGTTTGGACCCCCATTACCTATCAGTAGTTCTTTTGTGTTTATATAGGTTTCATTTCAAACACACTCTTTAATTAACAGCGTACTTTTTGGTTTAAAAAAAAAAAAAAAGGCAATAGTATAATGAAATAAAGATGAGAGAGAGAACTATTGTGAGATAAGAAGAGAATAAAATTAGAAAATAAGTAGAGCCACAAACGATAGAAGCCTAAGAGCAGAAGTTAATATTAACAAAATAAGGTGGTTTTACTTTGTGGCTGCCTTTTTTCCCATAGGTCATTTTCTGTGCAATTATTCTTTCAACCACACCATGCCAGCCTGTCTCTGAGGCTCTGTCCTCCTTCATCTTGGAAGAAATCTTTCTATCTCAGACTGTCACATGAGGCCCAACCAAACCAGCAGGGCCAAGTGTTTTATATCAGCAGTTTTCTATTTAATGAGCTCCAAACAGTCTTTTCCTTCTAGTTAACAACCTTCCATGTGACCACCTACTCAAAGATAAAGACCAGAAGGGGCCTTTAGAGTCTATAATTGTCTGTTTTCATTACCATAATGAAATACCTGAGGCAGGCTAACTTTAAAGAAAGGTTTATTTGGCTCACAGTTACAGAGATTCAAAGACTTGCTGCTGGCATCAGCTCAGTACTGGTGAGAACCTCATGGCAGATGGCATCACAAGGGCAAGGGCACACTTGGGAAGAAGAGATCACATCTCAGAATAAGAAGCCAGAGAGAAAATGGAGTCCTACAGTCCCTTCCAAGGGCATACTTCTAATTAACCTGAGTTCTTACCACCAGCCCCGCCTCCTTGTGAAAAGTCCACAGTCACCTCCCAATATCACCTCACTAAGGACCAAGCCTCCAACATTTGAACCCTTCAGGGACAAACCATATCCAAACTATAACAGAAGAGGTAATTGGCTTCAGAGCTGGCACGGGAATACCTTATAGGTGGAAGCAGATTTCAGATGAACTGATGTCTCCTCTTTCGACCCCACTTCTTCCTGACTGGCGTTATTTGTCCACAGTACTTTTATATCCCCTCCCTCCAACACCTATGCTTCCTGTAGAGTCTTGGTTTTATTTTAGCTGCAATTTGTTTTTTAAGGGTAACTTTCAGGAACTCTGTTTACCTCTTCGACCTTCCATTGAATCATCTCTGGTTGTTCTCGTGACACTTTGTCAGTTCGGATCTGATGTTGATCCTTACTCATTGGCTTTCTCAGTGCCTGAAGGTGCTAAAGGGGAGTCTGTGTGGATGGCTTCTAACAAATAGGTGGTGTTTCCAAATCCCGTCAGACTTGAACTCAGTGTCCAAATGTGAATCTCTGACAGAGTTTGCTCTTTAGAAAAGTTTGGAATTACGATTTGGAGGTGTAATTATGACTGTTATTAAAGTAGACCTAATATGTAGATATTAGAGAAAGAAAAATGAAACAAGCAGAATTAAATTCTAGTTTCACAAAGAAAGTTAACATTAGTACCATGGCTACTGATCATATTCAGCCAATAGTATAGTCATTTTTAAGTGTTATTATTCATGATTTTAGAAAGAACTTCTTAATGCTTTGCTTTTGTCTTATTAACTGACAATCTTGACACTTGAGAATTTCGCACAAAAAAAATATGTAAATGTACTCTTTATGACTCATTCCAGAGAAACGAAAATTATGGTTTAAAATTGGCCTAGAAAAACAATTTGTTTAAAAAAATAAAGAGGCTACTACTAAAACAGTGGGACAGCAACAGCTAAGGAAATGGTTGATAAATAGAAACATAGCTTCTTACTCTGAAATATAAATTATTTTAATTTTTCTTCTCCTCACATACTGTTATGCTATTGTCATTTACTGTCTATAATTTTTTATCGGAAGGCATAATCTCAATTAGTTAACAAATTCTTATTTTTACTGAGCAATGTTTCATATGTATTATGAGAGATTAAAAATTTTTCTTGTATTACCCTTGTCTAATAGAGGGACAAAACAAACCAGTAGTAATAGGTAGCATTTGTGGAAAACTTCCTATGTCAGGCATAGTGCTGAATTCTTTACCATAATGAAGACTTTTTATTGCCAGCCAGGCCTAGAGATGGGGTCACACAGCAAATCCAGGGACACTCACAGTGTGATTGGTTAAAGAAGCTGCTACTGACCCCCACTGGAACAAACTGGGGTTCAGCCTCCATGATACTAAGGAAGTGCACCAATATCTCAAGTGACATAAAAATGTTCAATAGGAGGCAGAATGGTCAGAGCAGTCTTCAGCTGACAACCTGGATTTCGAATGGGAGACTACAGGAAGTAGAGAGGCAAGTGAGAGGGAAGAAGAAAGATTGAATTCACCCTAATTCTAGCAAAACAATTGCAGTGTGCCACATATTGCGGAATTAAAGCCTTGTGATGCATGTCTGATGAGTAAATAGGAATTAAGAATCTGTCACCATGCCAGACACTTGACTTCAGTTTTGCTCTTAACAGCTACAGATTATATTTTATTGTCTTTTGCTTCCACAAGAAAATTTTTATTAGCTCTAAGACTTGCAAAGATTTCTTAGGAATTTGCATATTCCCTTGGTAATAGAAGAGAAAGATAACAAGAGAAACTGCTAAGGTGGTTAGTTTTTGAGAAAAGAATTAGGAATCAGAAGAAAAGGAGGAGAAATTACAACTTTAATTTTCTAAATTTATATATATAGCTTGCAGGGTTTTTTTCTTACTATTTGCTTATGTATTGTATTTGCCTGATGTTCACCTACCTTGACAGTAGCTTACCACTAAGAAGAAAAAGGAAAGAAAAAACTTGCTCTATGTACTGTCGATGCCTTTTGGCTGAGAGTTAGGGAAGCTATGTTTTTATGGGGTAATTATACATCTTTTTCTTTTACAGATACCCAGGTGTTCTTTCTGAGGTCCAGGAGGAGAAAGGCATTAAGTACAAATTTGAAGTGTATGAAAAAAATGATTAATGTGAAGACATTTTCTGATTTATTTCAAGTTATCCCTCCCTCTGAAAAATTATATATTTCTACCTTAGAATAAAAGACTTGTGTTAACTTTAGATCTATAAATAATGATTTTTGGTTTTTTTTTAAATACGTATTTTTTAGTTGTATGTGGACACGATACCTTTATTTTATTTTTATGTGGTGCTGAGGATCGAACCGAAGGCCTCACAAGTGCTAGGTGAGCATGCTATCACTGAGCCACAATCCCAGCCCTGGATAATGATTTCTAAGCATTGTGTTTTTATTCTCCATCCGTCTTACTAATACAATTTAGGAAGCATTTCTTGCTATAAGTGTTTCTCAGTGGCTCTCTCCCAAAGCCTAGTCTGAGTACCCATCACCTGCTTAGGGTAGCATATCTACAGAACAGCCCAAGACAGCTGTAGTCAATTTGTAGCATGAGCTGATCCCAGGGTCCATAGAGAGGAGCTAGTCAGATTAATCCAAAGGACAGAAATGGATTATAAACAGAAGAGCTAGAACTCACATTTTTTAAAGAAAATTAGATCAAGGTAAAAACTGATTTATTCTTTTGCACTTCACACTTCTAAACAAAATTCTGTTCACTTAGGGAATCAGTAAATTGAGAACTCCAATATATTGCATATGGACAATAAAGAAGCAAGTAGGAGGTTACCAAAAGGAAAAGTCTGAGATCTTTAAAATTTGTTTTTGATCTTCATTGAGATTCCAGGAGATACTGCATTGATGGAACAAGAATAGGCTGCTCTTTACAAAAGAAAAAGTAATAAGTATAATAGCAGCAATTAAAAATTCTAAGAGATAATTGAGAATGGATATTGCTAGATACCAAAATTTGTAATTAAGAAACTAAACCTTACAAAATGTGATGTAAAACCTGTCTGATCTATCATGTTAGCAAAGATTTAGGAAATTAGGTATGCAAAAGAAACAGCATTTTCTGCCTTGTAAACTTATACCACCTTTTAAAATACAAGTTAAAAATGTCAATTTAAATTCAGAAGGTTCTGGGTTTGGATCCAGATCTTCCACATCTAAAGTTAATCCTGAGGAAGGGGATAGACTCGAATATTTGTTGTAACATTCTCTGGTAAACTTGGAAAGAGTGCAAATGTCAAAGAAATGTGTCTATAATTTTTATTTTTTTAATCCTGCAACAGTCAGAAAAAAATGTCAAAGCCGGATTAGTGAAGGAAATGAATTATGTGTAATAACAAAATTTCTACTATTAATATGTCTCAGAAAAAAGTATGCTTCAAACAGTTGACAGAATGAGCGTTTGATAAGTGCTTTTTTCTGGATTAGGTACATCTACTGTAATTAGGATTGAGGGAAACTATGTGCTTATTTCCATGAAGAGTTTTTTTTTTTTTTTTTTTTTTAAGATAACAAACTGGGGCCTTTATTTTCAGCAATAAAATAAATACGGAACATCAGGAATAAAAAGAAATTTCCTAAAATCTTCCCATTAATAAGAGGGGGCTGGGAGACATCACAGAAGAGTAGGAATCATTACTACGTAAGAATTGCGGACTACAAGGAAACTAGTGCTCTCTGCGATCAATATAGCCTAAAAACTATTAGTATTCATAAATATAGAACTCAGATAAAGAAGCAGCAAACCAGTAAGAAAAGAGGAAACTTAAGTGTCTAGTAAACACATGCAAAATTAGACTTTACCACTAGCAATTAGGAAAATGTAAGTGAAACAGGTACTATTCCACACCCATCATGTGGCATTCTTGCCAGTAGTTGACATTGTCAGACTTTTATGTTGGCAAAATTTATTACAGATGAAGGCACATATCCTTGAACTTAGCAGTTCCACTAGTGGATAAATACCAGGAGAAAATCTCCTACATGTAATAATGGAAATCTAAGATATGAGAAAATTAATCTATTACCTTCTTGGATTGGTAATTTATTACAAATAAGTTTCCCCAGAAAGTGGATCCCAAGACAGAAATTCCCAATGAAAGTCATTTGTTTGGTAGGTCATATCAGAAAGCACCAGTTGGGTGCGTGGAAAAATGAAACTGGGAGGATAAGAAAGCCAGTGCAAGCAAGGTCAGTGAGCAGGTTCCCTTTGGGTGACAAGCTCATTACTACTCCTGAGATTCATGGGAAATAAAGGGGAAAAAGCTACAGTATGTATTTGTCACTTACTGGTCAGTAGCTGTTCTCAGGGTTTTCAGCTCTGTATGCTGCTGCATATGGACTGAATATAAGCCAGGTACTAGATACAGTTCCAAGTATTTACAGTAAGAAATTGCTAGTGCACAGAAACAATGAATGCTAAACACTCAAAGGAATTCCATATATTTATAATGGTGTAAGATCTTCATACCTTTTACATAGTAAAAATAGGAAGCCACGCAATTCTCATTTGAGGTATCATAATTTTAAAAAATATAGAAGTGGAAAAGACCAATTATAAGTTCAGGGTGAGGGATGATAATAGTTTGGACCAAAGGGCATAGTAAAGAACTGTGATTTCAGCTATATTTTAAAGTTTAAGATAGCAGGGTTTTCTGATGAGCTTGATTTTGGCTTTAGTTCCAGTTTGAGGTGCCTTTAAGAAATGAAGGAACTGTGTGCAGTGGTACACACCTGTAAGACCAGTGACTGGGGAGGCTGAGGCAAGAGAATCTCCAGTTCAAAGTCAGCCTCAGCAGCAGCAAGGCACTAAGCAACTCAGTGAGACCATGTCTCTAGATAAAATACAAGATAGGGCTGGGGATATGGCTCACTGAGTGCCCCTGAGTATTTGCAGTTAAAAAAAAAAAAAAAAAAAAAAATTTTTTTTTTTTTTTTAAAGGAGAGAGGGAAGAGGGAATAAAAGAAAACCTGAAAACAATGGAACCATCCCTTCAAAATTCTAAGAAAGTTTTCAACTGTCAACGCTACACCCAGCCAAATAACTGAAGATGAGCAAAGACTCAGTGGGAACTTCATGTATCTTTTACTGGAAAGATACTAGTGGAAATGCTCCAGCAAAATGAAGGAATAAACAGACAGATGACCTGAAATCTAGGAAATATAATCCAACACCGGCAATTTGACAACTCTGTAGCTGGCTTAGAAAACAAACAGTAAAACTAATAACAGCTTATTGACAAATCTGAGACACTTGGAAAGAATGTTCATTGAAGATAAAGCAGATATAAACATGAGGTTGATGGGGGGGGTGATTAAGCAATCATTAATTCAACAGGAAAAAGTACAAGAAAGGAAGTAAAAAACCAAATGTTCTCAACAATGAGTGATAAGTACATAGTCATAATGATTTGATGGCTGCCCCCCAACACACACACCTCTGACCACTATTTGGGAACAATATTAGAGGAAAAGAGAAGAGCTAAATCCTCATCTATCACATTAAGAAATGGTATATAATTTGTGAAATAATGGAAAATGAAAATAATTATTTGAGAAAAAATTAAAAATGACTGAAAGTCAAATTCCACTGCTCTGTAGAAGTGAGAGGAGCAGGGCAGAGAACTGCTGGGATTTTCATAAGTTTTAAGAGGATTTAATAATTAAATGTATTAATACATGCATTTGCTTGAAAACCTGGGAGAAATTTTTTTTAATTTGGAAAGAACAACCATGAAGGTACCGTGCCAAGAGAATGAAAAGTACCCTTGGATAGAGCAACTAAGGTTAAAAAGAAGCAGAACCAACAGATTGTTTTCATTGTAAGACTTTAGAACCATTTGATTTTACTAACCCACGTTCATGTATTTCTTTGGTAAAAACAATTTTAATTAAAAAAATGCACTAATTCATGAGAGTTGGACTTCTATCACTTTTTGTATACCCCACTTAAAATTTCAAGGAAACTTTGATGACAGTGTAACTCCATGATCAGCTTAAAACGTAGAAAGGAAAACAATGAATTAGACATGGATCACACACAAGCCCAGAGAACAGTTTTTAGGTGTCTGGATTCCTGAATGTTGCCTGCTTTGTTCATCTTTCATAGGGAATCAAACTCTCATTTTTTCCTTGTTGATTTATGGAGTAGCATTATACATTGATAATCTGAGGCAAAAATGTAAATAATAAGACATGTTCTAACATTCAGGTTAGCACATTTTGTTTCTATGAAATTGAAATTGTTAACACCCACTTCCTTACAAGCATTGTTTCTCAAAATGTTCCCACAACACCTGTGTCAGGGACAGGACGCAGAATCTGCCTTTCAAACAAGTACCCCTGACGACTCAGAAGCCTGCTCAAATTTGTGAAGCACTGATTTAGAGCTTTTGCACCCTGCCTTAAGGGGGGAAAAATGATATTTCCTATCCCTAGCTCTAAGAGAAATAAAACACAGAAAAACATGTAAAGTCTAATAAGTCAACATGAATGAGATGGAAGAAAGTAAAATTTGTTAAGGTTAGATTTACATGTTGCTGATCTATTAAAAACTAAAGACTTTCGCTGCTTAAATATATAATAAAAATGCATATGGAAGTATTTCATATCAGCAAGAGATGTAGTAAGCAAATTCAATGATAGATGTCTCTTAACAAAATGCATTCATTAATAGTTAATAAACAAAAACCTGCAAAGCACATGACCTAATTAGCTAACATGACCTTGTGACGGAAATGTTGGCCAACTGCTGAAAGGATTCAGAAAAATAATTACCCCTGAAAGATTGAACTCTGTGATTAAGGATGTTCCATCTAAGGGGAAGAAGAAATGCATAATTAAATGAGTACCTGGAATAGAAGTAGAAATTCTAGTGAAAACATTAGTACTCGCAAGGCTCTAGCCAAACAATCTACATGAAATTGTGCTATTTCTGTGAAAAGGAAAATTACATTAGTGACCATTTTTAAGATCCTTCCCTGCTTTTTCTGTCCCCCAGGAGACCTCATGTGTACCAAAAGTTTCTCAAACAATACATTGACATTTCTCAAACTACTTTCTTCCTGGAACTAAAAAAAGAAAGAAAATCACATCAGTCTGTGATATTTCGAATAATTTTGCAGTCAATAATCAAAGTATGTGAAAACTAAATTACTGGAAGATAAATTTGAAGTGCTTTCTAATTCTGTGCCCCATGAGTCACAGGACACACACATAAGACAAGCCCTGAAGGAACAGATTTAGTCGATTAGATCTGACAATGCTGTAAGTCAGGAAAAACTGAAGGGAAACTAGATTTTCTACAGCTCCAACCAGCCAAAATTGTTTAAGAAAAGGATTCTAAATGAGGCTGCCCCTTTTTCAGCCTCTGGCCATGGTCCTCTTCTAAGGACAGAAGACTTGATTCTGTGGCAAGACAAAGGCTTAGAGCTGCCTAGCATTGACCAAAGTGCCAGTTGTCTTAACTCTTGATAGGTGAATTAGCAAAACTTAAACTAGGTACTATTTTTCCACCAACATTTTATTATGAACTGTTTTAAGTACACAGAAAAGTTGAAAGAATGGTGCATTAAGCACCCATCTATCTACCCACCACCTAGATCCTATCACTAATACTTGCTCTCTCTGCCCTCACATATTTAGCCAGCTACCCATCTTGCATTTTGATGTATTTCAAAGTAATACTTCATGCTTCATTCTTCAGCTTGCATATCATTAACTATACCTCTCTTTGCTTTCTTGGTAAAATTTATGTAGTGAAATGCAGATCTAAAGCATAGCATTCTACATGTTTTGACAAAAGTATATACCACCATAACTCAAACCTCTATCCATCACTCCAAAAAACTCCTTCTTATCCTTTCTCAGTCAATTACCACTCCCAAACCCAGAGGCAATCACTATTCTGAATTTTTGTGTCATTTTAGATTAGTTTTGCCTGTTCCTGAATTTCACTTGAATAGAATCATATAGGATGTATACTTTTGATCTGGCTCATTTCACTCACGATAATTTATTTGAGTTTTAGCCAGGTAGCATGTATCAATGGTTAGTTCCATTCTTTAAAATATATTTTTTAGTTGTAGGTGGACATGATACCTTAATTATATTTTTATGTGGTGCTGAGGATCAAACCCAGGACCTCATGTGCTAGGTGAGCGCTCTACCACTGAGCCACAACCCCAGCCTGGTTAGTTCCCTTTTATTACTGAGTAGTGTTAAAAGATAAACTAAGGCATATTAAATATCTTAGAGTTTATTTGAGCAAACAGCAATTCATAAATCCAGCAGCTCCTAACCAAAAGTGATTCAAGACTCCACCACCAGGGGAATGCAAGGCTTTCTACAGGATGAATTCAGAAGCAAGGGAAAGAAAATAATTGCTGGGTAACAAGTATTTCATGGTCTTATTTAGTCTATCCTACTGGGAAGTCCCTGCTTATAGAACTCTTAAATTAGTTGGCAGGTTTTAGATGGTTGAACTTAAGTTTCACTTTTTAAGTAAAAATGGAGAAATTTACAAGAAATAACCCAAGTTACGTTTATCTTAAGTTTGCAAATCAAGCAATTAAGGTTGTCTCCATGGTTTTGTGTGCTCAGGGAATTCACAGACCTGCTCTCCATTTTATTTTAGTTTAATATGGTGCTCCATTGAATTAATGCACCAGTTTGTTTAGCCATTCTCCTCTTGATAGACACACAGATTCTTTAAAGATGGGATTTGATCTTGGCCTTGACAGCTCTAAAGAGGTGGTGATTGAGAATCAGGATGAAGGTAAATATAAGCTCCAGACAGAGGGAAAGTCATGGAGAAACCTCACCTCTAGATTCCAAAACACAGCACAAGTCCTTACCAAGACCAGATGAGGTGTTGTCAAGTCCCTCTTCCACATGTGCCAAATACCTGTTCTGCCCTTTCTGTCTCTCAATCTTTTCTCTTTTTCACAACCACATGTAGTTCAGTTCTGTATTTTCTCACTTGGGACTGTTGGAGTAACCTACATTAGTGTTTTTTCAATTTCTGATCTCCCTCCCTGACAATCTATCATAAACACAGTCACAAATGCTACCTGAACTGCACCTTGAAGATGTCAATGTTTCACCAAAGTGGTCCTCCCCTCAATAAGGTCAAACTCCACCTTGACCTTGAGGGCCCTCTGCAGATGGCATTGACCAAACTCTATGTACTTACTGCTTACCATTTGCCCTCCCTAGCTGCTAAAACAAACCACCTCAGCTCTTCAGAATTCCCCAGCTAAACCCAAACTTTGCCACTCTAGTGCTCTCCCTAATGCTGTTATTCCTCCCACTCTAAATCCTCTTCCAGTCTAAACCCTACCTGTTCCTCAAAATCTGACCAAAATTCTAAATTGTACCTCTTTCACCAAGTCTTCCTTGTTATTTCCCAGTACTGCTATGGCTTACAGCTGTTATTCTCATTTCCTCTCCTTTAGCAATTAGGAACTTTGCAACTGCAGGTCCCAGAAAACCCAATTGATAGTAAAACAAATTGAGGTTTATCTGACTCTGCTTCTCTTGGGGTTTTACCCAAGGTCAAAAGGGGGCTATTACTACTCCAGAGATCAAATCCATGTTCACAGGGAAAAGAGAGAAAGGGAACAATGTCAGGCACATATTTCCCTTTTGTACAGAAATCAAAACTTGCCCCAAATCTTACTTCTCCCAGAAGACTCTCCCCTTATATTTCAGTAGCCAGAACTGGGGAACATGGCCACTCCGAGCTGCACAGCAGGCTAAGAACATGGGACATAAGATAGCAGTGACTGACTCAGATCAGTAGTTCTTAACCCTGGATGCACATTAGGGATTCTTTAATGTTAGGTCCTACCCCCCGCCTAGAGTCTAAATTAACCAGTCCTGATGTTGCATCTGGGACTGATAAACCTCCCCACTCTACAAAATCAGTGATCTCTCTTGGCAAGGAGGATGAATATGAGAATACAGCTAACGATATTTACTGCATAGCTACCCTGCCAGACTGCCAGCTGTTTCAGGGTAGAACCCATCTCTTATTCACCTTTGTCTCCCCTCAAGATGTCCAGTGTCTCACAAATGTTGTAAATTAGATTGACAAAGATATTAATGTATTGACATATATTTCAATGACTTACAAAGCATTTTGTGTATTGTCCTTGGAAACTCCTTACCTGTATAATGTTGCTTTAGAGAGAATGAGCTTCAAGTTTTAAATAACCAATTTACAAATGAACTATTAAAAAAAAAACTTCAGTAGGAAACAATCTATTCTCAGCTCTCTTTATGGAGTATTCGTGTGTTGGTTATATTCTATGAGTAGGAGACCATACTAACATCCATTATTCACTGTGTACTGGATGGCTCTGTTCCCTAAGTGTAGGCCAAATACCTATAAGGGAAATAGCTACCCATGCCTCTAGCCATCCTGTATCCACCTCCATCCTAGGTTACAGTTGAGTCCACTTCCTACATTGATAAAAAAAATTTTCAGACCATGTGACACATGAAGGTTCATAACATACTAATCTAGGGCTTGAGAAAAAATTCCTGGTAATAATCTAGGGCTGAAATGTCATATTTAATGCCTATCATATATTCAAGTTCATGATAATAAATTTGATAGGGCATCCGCATTTGGAGTTGATTTGGCATTTCATTAATTAGCTGCATTGCTATAAATTACATTCCCAATCAACAGATTAAACAAACTTGATGTGCACTTTCTCTGCAGTATGTTAAAAGTGAAAAACGATGCTATGCCCCCACTGTGCTGGTTAAAGACTCACTAGCTGTCTTAGCAAATGAACCCCTAATCTCAATAACTTAACACAGTAGCCATTTATTTCTTGCTCACATGAACTTCAATACAGATATCTCTGATCAATAAGTATCTCCCCAGGTGGTGATTCAGGGATCCAGGCTCCCGCCATCTTATGACTTCTTTCTTCAACAAGGGGTTTCCAGGGTTGTTGCCAAACTGGAAGGAGCATGGAGGACCACATGTGGAAGGTTCGATAGGGAGAACAGGCTGGGAAATGGCACACACCACTTTTCTCACATTCCACTGGCCAAAACTCTATCACATAACTATACCAAAAAGAAATATGCAAGAAACCTGGGAAATAAAGTCTAGCTATGGACCAGGAGAAAAAGGAAACAGGTTTGGTGAACAGCTAGCCAGGTTCTGCCATGCATCCAGAAAAGAGACATCTACCATGCTTACAACTTGACTCCTGCTTCCTCTATTTTTCAATTTTTTGAAATTTTGTTCTGGGATTCAGAGATTTAGATGGATGGTTTGGAAATGCACCTTGCTTCTAATGAAGGTTCTCAAGGTGTTGGAAATGAGAAGACTCAAACAAGTTAATGTTAACCGTTCTTTAATGATGAGAAATATAAGCAGAGTTCAAGTCTTAGGAAAGAACTCTACATTCTAGGAAAGTGATTCACTCATGGACAGGGATTAGATATTGAATTATTTACCCTATAAAAAATAAAACAAGCTGGGCTCAGTGGCACACACCTGTAATCCCAGCAGCTCAGGAGGGTGAGGCAGGAGAATATCAAGTTCAAAGCCAGCCTCAGCAATTTAGTGAGGCTCTAAGCAACTCAGTGAGACCCTGTCTCTAAATAAAATACAAATTAGGGCTGGGGATGTGACTCAGTGGTTGAGTGCCCCTGAGTTCAATCCACAGTGTGTGTGTGTGTGTGTGTGTGTGTGTGTATTTATATATATATAAAACAAGTACTCCCATTCTTGATACTTGGAAATAATTCATATGGAGCCTTTCTTTAAAAAAATGTATAAATTGGGCTTGAATTCTAGTTCTTCACTACTTATATTCTCTTTGCCTATGTCCTTATATTTAGTAAAAGATGTTCTGCATGTGTGGGATATATTCTTGTTTGGGCTTTCTATTAAGAGCAGTGAGTGAATCATTGCTTTGAACTGACCCCTGGACAGAGGTGACACTGCTCCTGGGAATTTCTTTGTGGGAAGGTGTCAATTGAAAACTGCCCAATTGATGGTGGCCCCTGTTAAGAGGAAGAATTCTGTGCCTGACACAGAATTCTTTAGCTCATAGCTTTGAGTTCAAATGCCAGTTCCTAGGAAGAGAGGATTCTGAGTATAGATGATAACTACAATGTTTCACCAGGACTGTAACCTTCAAGACTGCCCACTTAGTAGAAACTTTGAATAATGGGCTCCTGGGTGCCAAAGGGCCCCAAACATTGCAACAATGAAATAGCTACAAGAATTTTTCTAGCCCTATAAGTTTCTAGTGAGCAAAGAACAGTGCCTCTATAGTCCTTGACTTTTCAGTTATGAGACCCTATATAAATAAATTTGCTGGGCCACCTCTTCAGTCACTGTTTCTCCATCACAGTGCTGTATTCCACCTGATCCCAGCTTTCTCTCAATATCTGTGTGTGTGTTTTTAATCCCCCATTGCCCCTGGCCAGTTTCTGGGGTTCAGTCATGCAGGTCAAGGCACCTTTCTGTCTAGACTGGGAATCCTCTTCTTGCCCAATAGTCCATTAGTAACAGAAACTACTCTACCTTCTATCTCCAAAACTTACTCGGGTCTGGGGTGTAGCTCAGTTAGTAGAGTGCTCACCTAGCATGTGCATGGCCCTGAGTTCCATCTCCAACACCACACACACACACACACACACACACACACACACACACACACACAAAACAACAATAACAACAACAACAACAACAAAACTTCCTCCTGGAAGGTCCTTGCTCCAGAAGGAGAGTGAAAATGAGAGGGAAGTGTGATATGTGGCCTCCATTGTTGAAAGTCCCTGCTGATCCTTTACACCCTTCATGCTTCTGTGCACATCCCCAGACAGCCTGACAACCCAAATATCTACCTCACTTCCCACCTTTCTTGAATTTTGTGGCATTGGGGTTAAAATCAAGAATGTTGTCCATATGCTAAATAAAAATTCACAAAGGAGCAGAAAGCAGGTTCGTCCAGATGGAACCTTTCTGAATTTCCAACTCTACCTATTGGGAGTGGGAGTGTAGCTTACTGATAAAGCACTTGCCTGGCGTGTAAGAAAGCCTTGAGTTCAATCCACAGCGCTGCAAAAAATAAATAAATAAATAAATAAACAAATAAATAACTTTATTACTAGTTATTATGTATGAATGGTACATAGATATGATTGTATTGATCAGAGTTTTCCATAGAAACAAAACCAATAATAAAAATAAATAAATAAAAAGAGGTGTATTTTGAGGAATTGGCTCATGTAGTTGTGAGAACTGGCGTGCCTGAAATTTATAAGGTAGATCAGCAGACTAATAGTTGGCCAGGAGTGTGGTGCAAACCAGAGGCAGAATTCCTTCCTCAGAAAACCTAAGTTTTTGCTCTTAAGATCTTCAACTTATTGGATGAAGCCTACCTACATTTTAGGGTCCTTTACTTAAGGTCAACTGATAATAGGTGTTAACCACATCTGCAAAATACTTTCAAGCAACACCTCTATTAGTCTTCTATTAAATCACTGGTATTATGGACTAGCCAAGTTAGCAGAGAAAATGAACCATGGTAGGAATTCAAGTAATTGAAAATGTAATTGCCTCCTTGGAGTTACTGTTCTTATATCTGAAAACTTCTTGGAAAAATGGCAACATGTTCTTTGATACTGAAGTCACATCTGCTCATCTTTTTTTAAAGATATATCTATTGGGATACTATGGTTCAGTCTAAACAGAATGACAACCATACTCTGAGGGTTTTGATTTATGATTGGATCTCAATTGTCACTTTGTGCTCCATAGTGCAGTGATTTTTTTAGGCTTACATCAAAAAGAAAAGTGAACTCTAACTTTTAAGATTTGTCACCTTGTAAGCCCCTGAAATTCCAGCTCAACCAAGACATCTTGCTCTTCTTTTTATCAGTGCTTCCAGGTATTTACAGCTTTAAAAAGCATCCCTCTGAAAATATTCAAATGACTGGCCTTCAGCTCTGCAAACTTTGAACAATAATGTACATTGAATGCACTTTATCAAATTCTGTTTCTTTTCATGGCCTGTGGTTTGTGAGTGATTCTGGGAAATGTCGATTGTAAAATAAGCTCTTTACAGACTTTTCAAAAGATGACCCCCAGGTAGGTAACATCAAGTAGAAGTATCTTTTCACAGAAGCGAGGGGGTAAGCCAACCCCTCTGGGCAGGCCATTGTTACTGCCCAGCGTCATGAACCTGCCCATTCAGTGCATGAAAAGCATCCCCAGCTGCCACCAGAAGGATTGGAGAGCTAGCTGCCTCCGCACACAGATGTGTGGGGTGAGATGGGGGAGCTTCAGCGTTTTATATTTTAACTTTTCAACGCAAATGCTAAAGCAGGGGAGAGGGCAGGAAAACAGTCAGGCTTCAACACGAGCCAACCCTCGGATCCATCCTTGAGTCACTCTAAGTGGAACCGGGTAATTGTTTCGTTGGAGACCTGCAGAACAGCTCATGGCAAAGAACGATTTGTACCTGGCATATATTCATTAGCTGTGTGTCAAAAGGCTACACACAGATAGAAACCATTATGCATTCTTAGCACCTGGCAGCCTTGAGACTTGAGGTGTGGAAGTCCACGTGCTGAATAGCCACCCGGCTCCCTGGTCTCCCTCTCCCACTCTGTTGGGAAAGCAGGACAGCAGGTGGACGTGGCGGGAGGGGACAGCCACAACTCCTGGGGATTTGGGTCCAAAGAGAACAGAGAAGCCTTGAGCAAACAAAGACTCGGTTAAAGGCCTATTTTGGGTTTCTTGGGACCCTCCTACTGGTCTAGCTTAAATTGAGAGGGGATTTTAGTTTGCCTCACTGGCTGTTTCTTCCCACTCAATTCACAATTATAGCTTTTCTCATTGTCATCAAAATACACTTAATATGTGCTAGTTTTTTGCCTGGCTTTCTGTTAACATCTGCACAAAGACAATGTCTACAGCCATGAAACAGTGAAAAGAGCTCTGAACTAAGAGGGAGAGAAGGCCTGGGTTTCAATCCTGGGTCCACCTTGGAGTGTTCGTTAAAACCTTTAGGCGCAAAGAACAAACACCAGCGTCACCTCACATGCTTGGCAGGACAGTGTGTGGACTATAAAGATACAAACTGGAACCTGAATGTGAAGGCCTGTGGGGACCATGGGGCTCCACTGGGAATCAGTTGTGGTCTCCCAATTTAGGCTGCACACCCCCTTGTAACTCCAGCCTACCACCTAGCAAAAGCTTTTGTCTGGGATCTCACTACTAACTCCCCATTTTCTCAGTTTCTTAGTTCGAATTCCCAAATACTAATCTGATTGTCCCAGCTCATCTTCTTAAGTCAGGCCCTGTGATAGCCCAATAAGGACAGACTGGTTGTGGAATGAGCCCTTTCCTAAGTCGATCAACAACTTGGTCCAGAGAAGCAGCCTGTTTCTCTCTCTGAATGCTGTGTGGCAGGCAGGCGCCGCAAGCCTTGGCTTGTGCCTTAGCTTGTGATGAAGTTTTAACTTTCCCAGCCCCGTTTCTTCAATAGTACATGAGGGTAGCAACTGCCCTAGCCCACAGAGTTATCATTCATGCATTCATATATCAATGTGATGAACTGAATGTTTGTGTTCCTCCATCCCCCAAATTCACATGTTGAAACCCTGACTATTAAAGTGATGGTGTTTGGAGGTGGGTTTTAGGGAAATAATTTGTTTTAGATGAAATCATGAAGGTGGGGCCCTGTGATGGGATGGGCATCCTTAGAAGAGGAGAAGGTGAATGCTCTCTCTCCACCTTGTGAGGACACAGGAAGTAGGTGGTCGCCTATCTACAAGCAAGGAGAGGGCCCTCGCCACAGCTTGCCCATGCTGGCAACCTGATCTCAAATTTCTAGACTCCGAAACTGTGAGAAACAAATTTCTGTTGTTTAAGTCACTCAGTCTATGATACTTCACTCTGGCAGCCCAAACAAAGCATGTATGTATTGAGTTTCTACTTCCTGGTACTACGTTCAGCAACAGGGATACAGGGGTGAATAAAATTGATCCATATCTGCAAAATGGAATCAACAGACCAGAATTAAATGAGATCATGTCTGGAAAGACAGAGCCCACCTTTATTCCCACAGATCCAATGTTAAGATCTCGTCAATCATTGTTTCATTCATTAAGGATTTATGCAACATTTACTGTAAACCATAAACACACTAGACATCCAAAGATAAATAAGACATGGTTTCTGATCTCAAGGACTCAAAGTTTATTTAAGATACCAGCATTTAAGCAAACGGTGAGAAAGTTAACAGGAGGAGTATGAGATTCGGGAAATGGGACAGTTAGTTTGGCTGAGGAAGTTAGAGAAAGGCCTTCCAGAGGAGACAACACCTGAGCCAAGCTTTGAAGGATGAGGAGGAGTTAGCTGGTACTTAAGCAGTGGAAGGGGCAGAGAGTGAAGAGCTATGGACGTTCCGAGCAAAGAAAATGACACGCAAATCTTGGAAGTTGGAGAGATTATGGTAAACTCCAAGAAATGTAAACACTCTAGAATTGCTGGAACATAAAGTTTTAGGATGAATATGTGAAAAATGAAGGGAGAAATTTAGTAGAGGCCAAATTATCCTGTAGACTCTTGGATTCCTTGCTAAGCAGTTTAAATTTTATCCCATGTCCCTTGGGGAGTCATGAGAGAATTTCAGAGAGGTGGATTAATCTCAGTAATCAATCTGAATAATCTCTGATTTACCTTTTAGAACAAGCATCCTGGGTAACAGAGCAAGGCAAGACAGAAGAGTGGCAAGACCAGAAGCAGTGGCAGTCAAGAGAGAACTGTAACAACATCAAGGAAAGATGATAGGGACCTGAAATGTTGGGCCACAGCGGGGAGACGGAGGAGCTGAGCAGCTCTAGCCAAGTTTTAGAATTTTTTAATTGTGGGAATGAGGAAGAGAAAGAATGAGAAGCTAACTCTCAGGTTTCAGGCTTGAGAGACTGGGGAGGAGAGGGTTGCTGAACCCCAGAGAAAGAGATCAGGAAGGAAGCAGGCAGGGAGGTGAGAACCCCCATTTGGACAGGTGGCATCTGAGGTGTGTCCAGAATTGGCAGAGATGCTGTGGCTCTGCCGCTGGACTGCAGACTCATTGCTCAGTGTGGGAGGCTGAGCTGGAGGTCCAGGTATGGAGTGGTCAGAATGCAGAGGCATCTGAGAATGGGTCAAGAGAAAGCGAGTGTGTTGTGAATGTTTTAAAAACATCCTGTTGTGGTGTAACAGTGGAAGTGACAGACAGAAAGTGTACTAACCTTAAAGTACACGGTTAGATGCACTTTTATATATACACCCTGTAACCACCGCTTAGATGAAGACATAAAACAGCACTCCGGAAGGTTCTATGATACACCTCATCCCAGTTGACATAAAACCACCACACCACATACACATATAACCATTATTCTGACTTCTGTCACATTTGATTAATTTCTCCTGTGCCAATCATCAGACTTTTTGTGTCTGACTTTTTTGCTGTCTGATTTTTTTCTTTTTCTATATAACATCTGTTAAATTCATCTTTATTGTTGCATGCACCAATAGTTTTCTTACTTATGGTGTATTAGTCCATTGTATGAATGGTGGCTAGTTGGGTTATTTCCAGTTTGGAATTAGGGATAATCCCTGTACATGTGTTTCCATAGACACTCTTTTCTCTTTGGTGATAAACCTGGGAGTAGCGCAAGGTAGGGTAAGTTGCTAAGTCACTGGGAAGCAGAGCGTTAACTTTAGTAGTTACTGTCAAGCAGTTTTCTAAAATGGTTGTGCAAACTGCAGTAAATGAGAGTTTTAATATCTCTATAACTTCAAAATTCTAGTATTTGTTATCTTTTGAATTCTAGTCATTTTGATGGGTGTATATTTTATTGTGGTTTTAATTTGTATTTCTCTTATAATTAATGATGCAGAACACCTTCTCATATGTTTATTAGTCAGCTGAATATCTTTTTGTAAGGTGTCTGTTAAGTTTTTGCTCATACTTTTTTTAAACTTCCTTTTTTTAAAATGGATTTGTGAGGAATTCTGTGTGTTTTCTGGATAACTGTGAACTTTGTCAAGTATAGGCACTGAAGCTATTGTCTCAATCTATGTCTACTATCTTACTTGTATCTCTAATCTTCTGATGAAAAAATATTTTAAGTTTTAGTAAAATAAAATTTATCTGTTTTTTTCTTTCATAGTTTTTTGTTTATTTGTTTGTTTCCTGTCTGTAAATATTTGCTTCTGGGCTAGGGGTGTGGCCCAGTGGTAGAGCACTTGCTAGAATGCATAAAGTCCTGAGTTCAATTTCTAGCACCACGAAAAAAAAAAAAGAAATTACTTCCCTAAATCAGGAAGACTTGCTCCTATATTTTCTTTTAGAAATTGTATTGTTTTACCTCACATATGTAGGCCTGTGATCTACCTTTAATTAATTTTTATATGTAGTGTGACATAGGATCAAGTCTTTCTTTCTTCCTTTTTTTTTTTTTTTTTTAATATAGACATCTCACTGCTCCAGGATCGAAAAAGCCCTGTTTCTGCCTGTGGATTGGAGTGGTGTTTCTGTCACATGTCAAGTAACTGTACATGTTTGGACCTGTATATAGACTCTGGTTACACTGATCAATTTGTCCTTGAAACAACACTGCCTTGATGATTCTAACTTTATAGTAAATCTTGAAATCTTATGGTATGAGTTCTCAAAGTTTGTTCTTCACATTGCCTTGCCTATTCTAGGTTCTTTGCAGTGCCTCATAAATTTGAATCATTTTGTCAATTCACACAAAAACACCTTTTGGGATTTTAACATTTGTGGAGGTCAGGGATGTACTGGGGATGGTACCAAGGGGTACTTAACTACTGAACTACAGCTATAACCTTTTTATTTTTTATTTTGAGACAAAGTCTCACTAAGTTGCCCAGGACAGCCTGGAACTTCCCATCTTCCTGCCTCACCCTCCTGAGTGGCTGGGATTACAGGAGTATGCCACCAGGTCCAGTTTAGACATTAATATCTCTGTTTATTTAGCTCTTCTTAAATTTCTCTCATCAATATTTTATGGTTTTCAGTGTACAGGAGAGATCTTATACATCTTTATACTCCACTGTGTATATATACATCACTTTTTCTTTTTCCATTCCATTTAGAACATTTTGATAGTATTATAATTGCTTGTTTAAATTTCAGTTTTACCTATTGTTGATAACATAGAAATATTTTTTGCATAACAACTTTGTATAAAAAAGATCTTGATAGATTCATTAATACTAATAATTTATGGATTTGTTGGGTTTCCTTTGTATACAATCATGTTATATGAAAATGAAGACAGTTTGTTTTCTTCTTTTCCAAATTTGAGGTCTATTTTCTTTTTCTTGTTTATAATGCTTGCTACAATCTCTAGTGATTTTTAAAATTTTCCATATATATGACAAACTGCAAAATTTTTTTAACTTAGTGACATTACTGAGCTAGAATAAAATGACATAACCAAATGTAATGCATGAAGCATTGGGTTTAAAAAATTTACACCAGGCTTGTTTTACAATTGGAGAAATGTGAATATCATCTGACTAGTAAATGATTGAAATTATTAAATATTGAAATGATTGAGCATAGTGATATGTACTATTCTTAGAAGATGAATGTTATTTTGAGGGAAATGATAATGATAAATATTTTTCCTATAAGATTATTATTTATTTTTTTTATTGATGCATTATAATTACACATAACTGTGATTTGTTGTTACATATTCATACGTACACACAATACAAGGGTATAATTTGGCCAATTTTATTCCCCAGTACCTCCCCATTCTCTTCCCATGGTCTCTTCCTCTACTCTACAGGTCTCCCTTCTATTTTCATAATATCCTGCCCCACCTTTTTTTGTTATGTTTTGTTAATCTCTTTCTCTCTCTAGTTTCCACATGTGAGAGGAAAACATATGACCCTTGACTTTGAACTTGCCTTATTTTACTTAGCATGATATTCTCCAGTCCTCTCATTTCCCAACAAATGTCATAATTTCATTCTTATTTATGGCTGAATAAAACCCCATTGTATATAAATACCGTTTTTACTTTTTCTATTCATCCATTGATGGACATTAAGGCTGGTTCCACAATTTGGCTATTGTGAATTGAGATGCTGTAAACATGGGATTGCAAGTATTGCTATATAATGCAGATTTTAATTTTTTGGGATAAATATACCAAGGAATAGTATAGCTGGGTCATATGGTGATTCCATTCCTAGATTTCAAGGAAACTCCACACTGATTTCCATAGTGGTTGAGGTAATTTACAATCCCACCAATAGTGGGATCCCTCCACAGTCTCACCAGCATTTATTATTTGTATACTTGACGGCTGCCATTCTAGCTGGCATAAAATGAAATCTTAGTGTAGTGTGGATTTGCGTTTTCCTAACCGCTCAAGATATTGAACATTTAAAAAAATACACTTGCTGGCAATTTGTACTTCTTCTTTTGAGAAGTGTCTATTTAGTTCATTTGTCCATTTATTGATTGGGTCATTTGTTTGGGGACTGTTAACTTTTCTGAGCTCTTTATATGTTCTGAATTGTAATCCTCTGTCAGAACAGTAGCTAGTCAAGATTTTCTCCCGTTTGGTAGGTTCTCTCTTCATGCTCTTGGATTCTTTGTTGGGCAGAAGCTTTTTAATTCGATGCCATCCCATTTATTAATTTTTGGTATTTTCCCCTGAGTTTTAGGGGTCCTATTGAGGAAATCATTACTTGCATGTATATGTTGGACTATTGACCCTACATCATTTTCTTTTAGGAGTTGCAAAGTTTCTGGTCTAATGTACAGGTCTTCAATCCATTTTGAGATGACTTTAATGCAGAGTGAGAGGTGAGATCTAGTTTCATTCCTCTACATACGGATAGCAGGTTTTCACAGAACTATTTGTTTAAAAAAAGAAAGCTGTATTTTCTCTGAAGTATGTTTTTGGCACCTTTGTCATGACAAGTATTTTTAGATAGTTCAGCAAAAGTGTGTGTGTGTGTGCACATGTGCATGTGTGGAGAAAGAGAGAGATATGAGGAGAGAAAGCAGATGTGCAAAATGCTAACAACCTTGAATCTAAATGCACAATAGTCACATGTTCCCCCTAACATTTAAACTTTTTGTGTTAAGTTGAAAAATAAAAATTGAAAAGAAAATAAATAAATGGAGAATTAGGATTCACAGGCTTGGCGATGTTCCCATGATCATACCCCCTGGAGTGTGTGCAGGTGTGTGACCCTCTTCCCTTGTGTGTACACGGGATCTGTGACTTGTTTCTGGATAGCAATATGACAAAGAAGACAGGATGTACATGATTATGTAACTCATTACACAAGCCTGTATCCTCTGTCCTTGCAGAGATTTGTTCCCTTTGAGGAAGAAAGAGACTGTGTAGGGGTACCCCACGAGGCAAGGAACCACTGTAGCCTCTCGTCACTGAGGGCAGATTGCAGCTTACAGCCAGCAAGAAACAGAAGCCCTTAGTTTACACACACAAAGAAGTAATTCTGCCACATACAAAAGTGAGCTTAGAAGTGGATGGTTTCCCAGTGGAGCCTCAGACCAGATCACAAACCTACCTGATACCTTGAGCAGTCTTGTGAGACCCTGTAAACAGCACTCGGCTACGCCATGCCCAGGAGCCTGACCCACAGAAACTGTGTGATAATAAATATGTGTGTTTTAAGCTGCTCAGTGTATGGTAATACTGTTTTGTACCAATTGAAAGTTATATGAAATGTGATGACTAATTTTATATGTTGATTTGACTGGGTCACAGGTGGCTGAACTTCTTATAAAATGTTGTTCTAGGTGCTTCTGTGAGAGTGTTCTAGATGAGATGATCATTTAAATCAGTGGACTGGGTAAAGCAAATCATCCTCCCTAATGTGAATTGGTGAATCAGTTGAAGGCCTGAAGAGAACAGAACAGTTGACCCTACCCTGAGTAAGAAGAAATTCTTCCTGCCTGACTGCCTTCAAACTAAGACATTGGCTTTTATCCTTCTTTTGGATCTGAACAGAAATGTGTGCCCTGAGTCTTGAGCCTGCTGGCCTTTGGACAGGAACTACACCATCAGCTCTCCTAAGTCTCAGACCTTTGGACCCAGACTGGCTTGCCAACTTGCCCTGTAGATCTTGGCACTTGCCAGACTCCATGTGTGTAATGAGCCAATTAAAGTCAATCAATTAATCCATCAATCCATCCTATTCGTTTTGTTTCTTTGGAGAACCCTAGATAATACACAAGGTTATCATGTGTCATTACAACATTCTGAAAGCTCTTCTTTATTTTTGAAGATACTCAAAGCAAAACTCGGGGGAAATGTTCTGAAGTCAGCAAGCGATGAGAAGGCTCCTAAGAATGTTCAATGGACTTCTTTCTGCCTTCATTTTCAGCCTTCCTCCCTTCCCTTCATTCACCCCTAAATCTACTTTATTTAATACTGGATTTTAAATATACAATAGACACTGTGGTTAAACATAAATAATAAATCTATTCCCCTTTTAGTGCAGATTTATGCTCTATAAACATTACATTGGTAAAGTTTGATCTTAACCTTTGTTCGGTAAATGTTTCAGAATTTTTTTTCTACTGCCACATGTTAAGATAAATGTCAGTCTAAATGTAGGCTTTTTGTAAAACTTGGGAGCTCTGCAGATGGCATCTAATCTATAGTTATAAAAGACAGGACTATATTTTTTAGTTGAAAAAATTACAAGAAGCTCTTCTTAAGTTCCCACCAGAACATAATGCCACACTTGACTCTGCTTGAAGTCAGTTAAATAAACTCAAACACTGTCCACCCCAAGATATCAACAAAACAGAAAAATTATATAAAGGCAAGTTTTTAGTTAAATATCAACATAACTACTTTTTTTAAAAACCCTGATATCTTCTATGACCAAATAGCTACTTTAGCCCCAGATTGCTTTGCCAGATGTGACTTGATGAGTAGTTCCGTAATAAAGCATACATGATTAACTAGAGGCAAATGTTGGAGATAAGTCTTATACTCATTTTCTGAACTATCTACCCTTAGGAAGCCTATAATCATTGACTTCAGATTCTTAGGGAGGCCTGCCACACAGCAGAGTGATGGCTCCTCACTTTGGCTGTATAGTAGAATCACAGAGAAAGCTTAAGAAATACTGGTGTCTGGCCTGGAGTTGTGGCTCAGTGGTACAGTGCTGGGTTTGATCCTCAGAGAACCACTTTAAAATAAATGAGGGCTGGGGATAAAGCTTAGTTGGTGTGGTTTCCTTGAAAGCACAAGGCCCTGGGTTCAATCCCCAGCACCACAATAAATAAATAAATAAATAGATAGATAAATAAATAAATAAAAATAAATAAATAATAAATGAATAAAACAAAGGCATTGTGTCCACCTACAACTAAAAAAAAAATTTTTTTAAATCCACCCATGGGGCTGAGGATATAGCTCAGTTGGTAGAGTGCTTGCCTCACAAGCATAGGGCCCTGGCTTCAATCCCTAGCACCACACATACAAAAAAATTTAATTAATTAAAAAAAAAATAAAAAATCCACCCATCCCCAAGAGTCCAATTTTGGTCAGGGGTGTGGTACGTGCATCATGATTTGTGTTTTTCTGGTGATTCTAATAGGCAACAAATGTTTAAGAATTACTGTAATAAAGGTTCAATACATATTGTTCAAGTAAATAAATGAACTCTTCACAAAGTCTCAGATTATACTCAGAACTAATTTTGAGCCAAGTGCTGTGAATCAACTGCGAAAGTGGAAACGAGGGTGCCAGGCGATCTGGGCTGCGTGTGCGACACCAAACTGCATACACCTTGCGGGGGGAAAGAGAGGGTCAAAGAGAAAGGACGCAACGTTTTGCAAGATTGGAACAGCTAGAGCAAAAGAGGGTGCTGAGTCTGAAAATAACCTGAAAGCATGAGATCTACTTTTATATCTCTAAAGGGTAGACCAAGGGTCAAACTAGAGGTCATGAATGATAGCTACAGGAAGTTAGACTTAGGCATAATATTAAGACCTACTAAGAAGCAATGCTGTCAAGAGATAGACTAAGATGCATATAATTTTGAAATACTACACAAGACTAGCAAACTTCTCAAGATGCTTCCCTTGATAAAGGAATGAATACAAAATTTTGCCATACTACAATTGCACAAAAATTTATAAAATGACCAATCATAACAATCACAAAATTAAAATGTTTTGATAGGATGTTTCTACTGATGATGCTTTTATTCACTCAAATTTTTCCTTAATATTATTATGTTAGTTTTGCATTTAAAAATTTAACTTTTTCCTTTAATTGACCCCAAGTAAAAAATGATGGTTTTAGTTCATTTTGTTTACTCTCAATGACATGTTCCAAGATGATTTTTATGAAGACCTAAGTGTTCCATTTAGTATTAGGAAGAAGTAAAATGTTAAGGGATATTTAAGCTCTGTAAAGTTGAATAGAATAGTATTTGAATGACAGGATATAATTACAGATCACTAAGGATATGGTACAAAATGTACCCAATCCCACCTCTTCATACTTAGCTAAGAACAGAGTGCCTCAGTGAGATATGAGATTAATAGAATATTGAAAGAAATAATGATTTGAGAAGAACCAAATTTTCCTGGTTAAAGCTATTGGAATTGGAAGAGTTACTATTAAAATTAAATAAAAATCCACGTTAACCATAATGAACTGGACTCTGTACTTCTCATGTGTCATTTAATAAAAATCTACCTTTTATTTTCATTTTATTATTCTCTGATAATATTTGTTCAAATACTCTAAACATTAAAGTCCCTTATAGGCAATATTGTATTTTATACAATATATTTCTCTGTCTTGGTAGAACTTCCCTAAAAGCAGACTCTAGGTCTGGGAACAGGTTGTTTTTTTGGGATGCAACCTAGGAAGCAGAAATTAGGGAGAGGTGAGAGGGAAGAGGAGGAAAAGGTCTTTAAAGGGTACATTCTCAAGGTTACTTATTAGGAGCCTAGCTAAAATCAGAGATGGTCTAGGTAATGTAGCATGAGGTACCCAAAGCATCTAAACTAAACATGCTAAATTCACATGCTAAACCCAAAGCATCTGCTAAACTCACATAATTAGAATTATGGCCCGCAGTCAAAAGATTCTCGGTGAGAGCTTTCTGAGCCATGCAGTCCCACCCAGTGGCCCCAAGCTTTCTGATCCCATCAGATACCATCAAGGACCATCTGAGAAAGAGTTGCATGTTTCCTTTTATAACAGCACTCCAAGATCTCAGTTTACTTTGTCATGTGTTTTTGTAGCCAGCGACAGAAGTCTTCCCATGCTAGTGTGAACGAAGCATGGGAATATTTTTTATGAAGATATGAAGGTATCTCAGGAATCCTCAAATGAGCTGTAGGCTGAGCAGAATTCAGAAATCTGAAGGTGGCCCCCTTCTCTACATGCTGCTTTCTTGTCTCTGCAGGATTTGAAATGAGCCATCATGTCATGGGAAATGAGGATGAGAAATGGAGATGGGAAGCTGAGTTGCTGGTGATAGATTCCACAGAGGGCTAGTTGCATCCTGTCCTTCCAAAATTTCATAGTCTAGTAACCTCTTTTTTCTGCTGGAGCTACTTTGGGTTCTGTCACTAGCAACCCAAGTTGTCTTTTCTAATACTGCATTCAGAGGTTGTGGGGTTCAGACTGGCTTTTGAAGGACAATAGCTTCTACTAACCAGAGGAGAAGAGCCGGAGGAGGGAAGGTCCAGAAGAGGAGCCTGTGCAGAACATGAGAATGGAGAACCAATTGTGAAAAGAACAAGTAGAGTGCCCTTAGGCTCCATCCCAGAAAAACACACATGCACAGAAGTTTCTACTCAATTAAGGAGGTCCAGAGAGACTTTAAGGCTGTCCAAACACCTTTGCCTTTGCTCAGCCGCAGTGATTGAAGGTGTGTTGCGATTCTATGACGTTATACATCATTACTACAATTGCTGCACCACAGGTCAGCTGGCTGCTCCTTGAATTATTTCAGGATGCTGCCATGTTCCTCATTCTGTAACATGTCTACCTTCCTCCTGTGGCTTAATCCTCACAACCCTCTCCCCAACTCCAGACTTTGTAGGGACCATCAATCAGTCACCTAATGCTCATTGCCCATGCTGAAGATGGATACTCCCAGCAAAAAAGAAGGAGAGGCTCCTACACCTCAGAGAGCTGAGAATTTTGCTAAAATAAGGCACATAAAGAAGTCTAAATACATATCAGGACCATGTAAGTACGACAGGAGCTTGCACAAAGCAAACACCCTCGCGCCTGGAATGATCAGTGAATGCCCACGGAGGCATTAAGCTGGTTTTCCAAAAAGGTGTCAGAGTTAGAAAAGCAGGGAAGAAAAGGCAGGAAAGGGGACAGGGTGAGCACAAACCAAGAATCAGAAGAAATAACGTGTCCAGTCTACTTCCAGGACTAGCAATGACTTGACCTGTGGCTCCAGTCACACTGGTTAACTCCCTAGTGAATGTTGGTCAGCATGGTAAACTAGAATGGTAAACCATTAGGATGTAGTAAACATCTTCCTGTTCTTTGAGACTACAGTTCAGCTGCTGACTTAATCATGCATAAGATCTTGAAAACTGCACAGAATATCTTGGAAAAGCATGAACAATCTGTGCTAGGATCAAAGAACACTTAGATGTCAGCCAACAGAAAGGGGTTCTAATGGGAAAAAGGTGTTTTTTTCCCCCAAAGTCTTGACACATACATATTTTCCCACAGAACCTAGAGACATGGATTATATTATACTAGTATGAAGTCCTCATAATCCATTTTAATACTTCATGCTTAAAATGATTTCCTTTGAGTTGAAAGCCAAACTAAAAGTTATGTTATTAATTTTCTATTTCTTAACTTTCCCAATCTCCAAGAAATAACATACAACTTAAACCCATAAATCATCAAATTATTCTATTATACAGTGAATAGTTATTATCACCTACATATTACTTCAATACAGATTAAAACAACTTCATCATTTTACACACTGAGATGTAAAAACACCAAAGATTTTCAAAGTTTTAAAAATATTTTTTAATACTGCATATCAATCAGGTAATCACTTCTTTGTTTTCTTTTTTTCTTCTACCGTGTTAAGTAGGAGAGACATCCTCAACCTTATAGAAGCAGTTCCTGTTTGAATCCTTCTTTTTTCCTAGAATGAGATCTGAACTTTCTTCATGAAGGCCTGTCTCAGTTTGGGCAGGATTTCATCTCATCTTCTCTGCCCTGTGAAATCTCCATACCCTGTATAGTCATCACCCTGTTTTGCAAACAATTTCCTTTTCCCTGCAGATCCTTACTCATCCAACAAAACAAGTTAAAAAAAAAAATAGAAAAAGAAGACCTCTATTGGGCATGCTATAATTTGAATAAGTGTTTCCCCAAAGACCTAAGGTCTTGTTCCCCAAAATGGTGCTAGTGTGAGGTGGTAGAAGCTTTAAGAGATGGGGCCTAGTGGGAGGTCTTCAGGTCATTAGGAGTTTCCCTTGAAGAGGACTGTGTGACCCTGGCCCCCTCCTTACTATCTTCTATGTCCTGTCCATAAAGTGAGTGGTTTTGCTCTGCCAACCACCTTGAGCATGATACACCGCCTTCCCACAGGCCCAAAGTGACAGGGTCATAGACCTGCGGATGGAAACCTCTGAAACTGTGAACCGAAATAAATTTTTTCTCTTTATAAGTTGATAATTTATATGTGATCTCAGATATTTGTTACTATAATAGTGAGCTAACAAAGGCATAAGCCCAATGAAAAACCAAAATCGACTCTAAATGGCAATAGCATGAAGAAGGGATGAGTTATCCCAAGGCATATAAGTGATTTCAACATGTCCCATCTGTCAATAATGGAACATTAAACTCATGTTGATGCCTGAGAAAGTGATTTTATTTTAAAATATCTATTTTAAAACCTAAATGAATTAAATTCCCTCCTTCCAAATAATTTATTAGTTCTCTTGAGGAGTCCATGTAACTACCATCTGCACAACATATAACGTTAAAGCCTCAAACTGAAGGAATAATAATTCAAGAATTTAAGTGACCAGATAGTGAACTTACTGGTGGCATGTCCACTTGCGATTCTACTTGGCATGTCAACACCCAGATCAAAGATAGAGGGGTCCTAAGTTCCAGAAGTTATAGCTGGATTCACGAGAGTTTTAGAAAGGTGAGAAGTTTCAACAAACTTCAGGGAAAAACAAACAAACAAATTAGGAAGTAGAGAAGAATATTCAGTCTAGACTCCTTACCCATGTATCTCAGGGGACAAAAGGAGAAAGTCAGGTTTGGCTCTGGCTTGAACACTTCCCTGTTCTTGTCCAGCCCTGTTGTCCAGCAGCTTCTCAACCCCTGCTCACACTTCATGTGTGGCCAGGCTCTGATCTGATTCTGCAACTCCACAACCTCTTGACTGGATACCGCATAATCCCAGCTCTTAAAACGAGACACCTGTCTTTTCCCCTCCCCTCCCTACCCTGCCAAGTGACATGATTCCCCACCATGATTGGTGTCCAACTAGCATCCCTACTCTCAGTAATTACAAATAGCTACACAATTTGAAGTAAATCATTTTTAGCCTGCCCAAACCTCAGTTTTCCTATTTGTAAAATGAGGTGTTAGGATGAAAGAGTTTCTTTGAATTCTGAGATATCACTGCCTTGTCAGACTCTTAGAGATGATGACCTGGCCCCAATTAGTCCTCCATCCACAGAAAGGGTGAGTAGGAAATGAGTGTGCTGAGCAGACATGTTAAAGAACAACCCACTTTGTGAAACAAATGCTTTCATGTAGTCTTAAGATGATTCCTTCTTGGACTCTAATTGAACCAGCTAGAATAAAGTTTTCTTCTTCTTTAATACCATGTGTCTTATCCTCACAAAGGGCATAAAACAGCCAAAGTTTCTGAAGATAATGAAACCAACACAGGTGAGCTAATACAGAAAAAGAAGTTACTAGAATACCAGGTATCTCAAAACATTTCAGAAAGACTGGAGAATTAGCTTTGGAAACAGGGACTCAGGTGTGCACAGCATAGCCAGGTTCTTACCAGAGGCTAGTTCTAGACACTTGTCACCATCCTTGAAGTCTCAATTCCATCCAGCTATCTCTGGCCTTCTTACCACCCCTGAAGATACAGAGTCCCAGGAAAGATCATCCAATTGACAGAGTTCCTCAGATGTTCACCCACAGGATCAAGGGATCTGTAGGTGGATTATCTGCTCCTCTCCAGCTTCTGAAGCCAGAAAGTGAAGGCAGAAAGGTGTGATCCCTTCCTTACCCATCATCAGCATAATGGCCAATACTACTGGAACAAAGACAGATTAATAAGAGGAAAGCATGGCCGATTTACCTATTCAAAGTTTTGCATGACATGGGAGCCTTCAGAAATAAACACAAGGGTAAAATGTCTGTTTTTGTGCCTAATTTTGATAAAGAATGGACAGCCACATAAAAATATAATTAGACAGAGAAAAGATCTCTTAGAAATTTACTGAGGGAAAGCCAACAGGGCCTGTATGTTTAGATTCTTCTTGGCCTTTCTGGGTAGTTTTCCTTCCTCCCAGATATGGAGTAAGACTTCTTAGAAATGAGGGTCTTCAAGGAAGAAAGGAGAGAGTAGCCTTTCTGTATTTTATGGCTCAATTTGGTGGAAGAGGGTTCTAGTTTCTATGACAAGCCTTAGGGAAGAGGAATCCTATGACTCACTTTGAGGGAGAGAGAGAATTGGAGAAGGTCAGAGAGAGATTTGCACTGAGGACGTCCAATCTCCTTTAGTTCAAAGTACTCAGCATGCCAAATTGCTGTACTTTGAGGTACACTCTTCTAAGCTTCTGCAGAAGCAAGATTCTGGATCAGTGTAAACCAATCTTGGATTTGTCAGTATTTAGATGCTGGACACACACACACACACACACACACACACACACACACAATGTTCACTTCACAGTTTTCTCACAGTTACAGACTTCACACATCGTGAAGGCATATTTAAGGGGTTTGATTATGGTATGAACAAGTTTAAATCTGATCAATTATTGCAGTATTACTTCATGTCTTCATTGATTTATATAAAGCAGTAGTTACTTCAGTTAATGAAAACATATTCATCAGAGTAATGACTAATTTATTGGGCTAGCTTCTCAAATCTGCATGGCTCCTCTGCTTGACAAAAATGAGTATCTAGAGTGAATAATGAATCACCAGAAGAAGAAAAAACACATCTTTGTTCTAAGCACAGGCTGTCACTGACTTTTAAAGCGAATATAATACCTGGTATTTAGTCCTGGTTCAAAGTTCTTCACAAAGCTGATGCTGTTCCCAAGATGTTCCATTGCAGTTTTATAGGTCAGAGAGATATGTCTGAGTTACCTGGAATTCTTCTTCAAAGAAAAGAGGTTTGTTTGGCTCTTGGTTCTGGTCTAAGGTTGAAGGGCTGCATCAGGAAACGGCAGAGTCTGGAGCAGGTGCAGGGCATCACATGGCAAGAGACAGGGAGGCTGACTTCCCTGGAAGTGAGATGACATGTTTGAAGAGACACCAGAGCCAAGCCTTCTCAGTCTCCCCTCAGACTCTACCTGCTACATCTCACAAGCCATTCTTCCACCCAGAAAACAAAAGAGGCAACTTATGCTACTCTAGGCCCAGGTATGTGCAGAGTTTTGTCAAGGAACTCAGGAGTCAAGGAAGATCCTCTGACAGAACGTCTGGCTCAAGAGGGGGACTTGGCTGAAGAACTGCAGGGGCATCATTGCATTGTTTTAATTTTAAAGATCTTCGAGAATCGGGTGTGGTGGCACACACCTAAAATCCCAGTGGTTCTGGAGGCTGAGGAAGGAGGATCACGAGTTCAAAGCCACCCTCAGCAACTTGGTGAGGCCCTAAGCAACTCAGTGAGACGCTGTCTCTAATAACATATTAAAAAAACAAAAGGGCTCGGGATGTGGCTCAGTGGTTTAGAGTCCCTGGGTTCAATCCCTGATACCAAAAAAAAAAAAAAAAATTAGCCAGGGACCAACCAAAGAAAACCTCCCCAAAGAGAAATAATCCTCCTGCAACCCAGAGTCATCTATCTTTGGACACCAAGTTCATCCTCACCTCAGTGTACCCAGCAGCCCTGACTCCTAGCTCCACAGGCAGAAGCGAGACATGCTGTTTTTATACAAAGAATACATTATGACGCAGCTTTAACTGCACATAGCAGAGACCCTCAAATAACCACTTAAATAAGATAGTAGTATGTTTCTCTCCATTTAAATATCCCCATTCTCTTCACTGTTATGATATCTGCCTTCCTTCATATCTCACTAAAAATGTCACCTCCTCTGAGAAGCCTTCCTTGATGCCACATAGACAAGATAAGGTATCCTGTTCTTTGTTCTCTGAGCACCTTCTAACTCCTCTATGAGGAAAAACAATGATCATACTGTTTTCTATAGATTATTGAATGTTTGTCCACATTAGAATTAGTAACACGAAGATAGGGATTATGTTAATCTAGCTCCTCACTATATCTCCAGCCAGTCTTCCTCTCAACAGGTACATACTTTGTTGAGTGTTCTCAAGAGTGGCAGGAATGGAATATTTCTGGTTTATCATACTGTCATAGTTTGGATATGTGATGTCTCCTAAAAGTGAAGCAATGCAAGAAAGTTCTGAGGCTAGATGATTAGATTATGAGGGTTGTAACCTAATGAGTGGATTAATCCACTGAGACGAATTACCTGGGTGGTAACTGTGGCAGGTAGGATATGGCTAGAGGAGATAGGTCACTGGGAAAATGACTTGGGTTTATATTTTGTCCCTGATGAACAGAGCTAGCTCTTTACTTTCTAGCTATCATGTCCTGAGCTGCTTTCCTCCACCACACCCTTCTGCCATGATGTTTTACCTCACCTATGGCCCAAAGGTATGAAGTCAGCCATCTATGAACTGAGACCTCTGAAACTGTAAACCAAATTAAGCTTATCCTTCTCTATATTGTTCTTGTCAGGTCTTTTGGTCACAGCAATGAGAACACTGACCAGAATGGATACAAAGGGCTGTTGATCAGATTTCAAAAGAGCAAAACAGCAAAAGAATAACAATTAATGTCCCTAGCATAACTGAAGATTTGGAAGACAGCAAGTAAAATACTTCTACCTCCAAAATCTTAGCTTATGAGTTAGAGATCAGTAATATTTTTTCTGTAAAGTAAATGATAATAAATATTTTAGGCCACAAAATCACTTTTGCAAGCTTTTCGACTGCCCTGGTAGTACAAAATCAACAACAGACAATGTGTAAACTAACAATGTGGCCATGTTTCAATAAAACTTTATTAATGGGCACTGAGATTTGTATAAATTCCATGTGTCATCAGATAAACTTCTTCTTCTGGTTTTTCCAAATGCTTAAAAACCTAAATGCATTCTGAGCGTATGGGCTATACAAAAGTAGACAGCAACTGAACTTGGCCCATGGACTATAGTTTATTGATCTCTGCCAAAGAGCACAGTTCTGGCAGAGAAGAACTGGATTTGGCTCACTTTTTAAATTCCCTGTGCACATTCAGTGTATTTTACGTTCACAAGCACCTACTGTGTGCCCAGTGTTGGGCCAGATGGCAAAGACAAATATGACCTGGTTTCTGGGATGTGGTTCCACATGACTGTAATACTGGACTGGCAGTGATAAGTACCCTAGGGAATCTACAAACTGTAGTTGCAGTGGCTGGTTGAGGGGATAGGTAATTCTTCATGACAAGGTGACATCTGGGAAGTGTGAAACAAGTCATTGCCTTATGCACCCAGAAATCACCAGCAGCCAATCTGGCTGTGGCCCAAGATGAATCCCCAGGGAGTTATGGGCAGGCTGGGAAGTCCTGGTCAGGCTGTGCAAGGGCCCTCTGGAGTCAGCATGTTTGGGCAACCAAGAACTATGAGGGATAATTCAAAAGGATACTACCAATAATGTATCAGTTTCTAACTCTCAAGTCAGTAAAAAGTAATTTTCGAAGTTATTTGAATCTTTTTCTGTTTCTACTTTACCAAATAATCCACCTGGCTAACTCTTCTGGAATGGAATGAATTGAGTTCAAGGAATCTTAAGAGGGGAATGTGCCACCATGTACTCCAGCAAAGGAGTTGGTGTGTTCCCAGGGGCTCTCATTTACAAATGGAGCCATTGTATGAAAGCAAGCATAAAATGATCATTTCAAATATTCACTAGATTTTGGGAAAACTTTGGGCTTCTATCAATCACACAATGCCCTCCCTAGATCCCTATTAAACAAAAAAAAAACCCCATTTTGTGCTTCAAGAGAAAATTACAGAACACACTGCCCTTTCCTTTTGACTTTGAAATGGAGGTCTTGTTGGAAATCATGAATAGGAAAATAATAAATTACTCATTCCAACATAAAATAGGCAGAAAAAAATGAACTTGTGTTACAAGGATGAAAACTGAAGTCTCCTTCAGTTGGTTGCAAAATGCCATGTTGCTCACCCCACCAAAAAGGCAGGATGAATCTGAGTGCTTCACATTAAAAGATACCATCCTGGGACACAGGATGCTCAGAAAACGGAAGTGACATTAATCTGCATGCAGAGATCCCCTCCCTCCAGCTGACGCACTGGCTGTCTGATGGGAGATGAGCAGTCCAAACTGCTGGCGCCCAGATGAGGCTCAGGCAGACGCTGCAGCCCTGCCTTCCACTCAGGCATTCACGGCTGCTCCTCTCTGCCAGCTCCATCCATCACCTTTCTCCTTTCCCTGGTCACAGGATTAGTAGATAAGAGACCCAAATGCAGGCTGAGTGCTAATCAGTGATGAATGTGCATAGACTACAGGGCACAAGATCAACCCTTCAAACTAAATGTATCATTATTTTTGATAAGTATTACATTTATATGGTTCAATTTTCAACTACTCTAAGTAGATATCAATTAAAAATAAGACTCCCTCCTACCACTGTCCCCTAGCCTCTCAGGTCCCCTCTTTACACATAGCCAATGTTATTAAAATTTCCAAAATATTCCAGACATATTATAGATTTTTAAAGATACTATTTTAAATTATGAAAACAGTTACATTAGTTGAAATAAAGAGCTAGAAAGAAGAGATCCAAAAGGTAAAAACCTCGAATAAAAATAGAAATGTCTTCCAGCATGCACGAGGCCTGTGGTCAACCCCCAACACCACTAAAAGAAAATAAATAGAAATTTCTTTCTCATTGAACGGTCCAGTATAGGTGTTCCAGGTCATTGGGTGGCATTCAGGAATCTAATCTTCCTGACAGCTGTGCCATCATCATCTGCCAAGTAGTTCTGATCACTGCCACTCCTGCCATGGGGCAGGGGAAGACAAGTAGTCAGGGACCGTCTCTTGTGCACTTCACCTCCACTCACTCTCTACTGACTAAAGCTTAGTCATGTGGCCACAGTAGCTTCAAGGGAAGCTGGGAAATAGAGCCATGTCCCAAGACATGGAGCCAAGGCTACCACTCTTGTGGGTGTGCCTTGTCATTCAAAGGAGCTAGGTTGCTTAGTCCCTGGCCCATTCTCTATAGGTCACTATACAATGCTTTTCCAGGCTGCTGTCATGTATTTCTGCCAAATGAAGGCATCTGACCTTCCCTAAATCCTCTAAAGCATAGTTAATATCAGATCGCAATATTTAACTGTAATGTTTACCACCAAAGAGAATTATCATGCAGAATAACCATGAGTAATGGTAAGCCATACAAAATGCCTATCTGGTGAATAGTCTCCCCTTTATTAATTTATCTAAAAATACTTTAATAGTGCTGAGTTCTGTGTGCTTCATAAACATGAGCTCATTATATTCATGATAACCCTCTGATGTAGGCATTATTATGGTCCAGTGTTCATATTTCAAATGAGGAAAACGGAACCAAGAGAGGCTCAACAATTGTCCAGGGTCACAGGTAGAAACTTTTGCAATCCTGACTTGTGTTACTCACAGAATCCTCATTTCATTGTGATTTCACTGAGCTCGGTAAATGACACTTGCTTCCTTTAAAGGCAGAGATAGTCATATGACCCAGTTCAGGCCAATGACTATGAGTAGAAATCGGAGGTCAGAAGGCACCAAGGAAATCTATTGTTTTTCTGATCAAATAAGAGAAATGCAGATGTTATGCATCTTTTGCCTTTTGACCCTTACCTTCAGGTCTATAATATGGATACAATGTCTAAAAGTTAAGCATCATGTTGTGATCATGAGACCAAAACTATGAACTAAGAATGACTGAAAGGGAGAGAAAGAGCCAGCTGTGTTAGCCTTAGACTTCTTTGCTATGTTAAAAAAATATGTATAGTTTCATTTTGTTAAAACACTAAAATTTGTCCAAAGCTACCTTAACTGATATTTAAATATAGTCCCTGGTCCTGATCATCCCAAAGTTTATAGATCAATTGTCCCTTTTTAGGAGTACCCCAACTGGCCTCTGTTTCATTCTGCCTGCTCCGTCCTCTTGTCCAAGACTCATTCTCTCTGCATCAGGCTCAATGCCAACTTTTCCTAATGCACAGTAGTCTAGCTTCTCATGGACTTGAACTTCTGCATTTCAGAAAAGGAGTTTGGACCTAGCTATGTAAGCTCTGAGGATGCAATCCTACAACTGGATAACCACAATTCATAACTGTGTCTGCAGTTATATTTACTAAGCCATTTTTTAAAGTATTATTTTTATTTATTTACTTTTATGTGATGCTGAGGATCGAACCCAGTGCCTCACACATGCTAGGCAAGCATTCTGCCACTGAGCTACAGTCCCAACCCTATAAGCCATTTATAAAGACCAAGAAAAGAACCAGAGACATCTTCTGAACTTTGGAAAATTACAGCGTTTTCATAAAGTCAAACAGGACAGTTTGTTGGGAGACCAAAGAATGGGCCTCTTACCTCTGAAGGACACAGTTTTCAGTTAAAAAGAGCCAAATTAATACTCACCTGCTGTGCAATATTGACATACAAAATCCCAGTTCCTATCCCAGAGAAGATGGTCTAGCTTAGTGATTGCAGACTAAGGACCAAGAGTTGAATATAAAATTTATATTCCATTGCTGTTTGGGAGATTCCCAAAGGCTATTATGAAGCCAGTCTTTTCTGTCACTTCTTTGTTCTCACAGTGAGGGTTCCCTGGGCAGTGTAGCAGACAGGAACATGCAGCTGGGATTCCCTGTGACTGAGCACAGCCAAGTTTAAGGGTTGTGGATTTTAAGCATAGACTCTTGAAAGGAGGCATTAGCCCTCACTATTGATCTTCCTAGCACATTAGAAGTATTTCTTTCCTTCCCAGAGCAGGGAAGCAATTATCTCCTAAAGATGAATCAAAAAACTTCTGGAAACAATAGCCCATCTCCACTTTAAGCCATTAAGATTCAGAAAACATCAGGGAAAGTTTCAACCAGAACATTGAACAATGAGGGGAAAGGGGGACCTAAAAAGATGCAAGGAAAGAAAGCTGTAATCCCATTTTCAAAGAAATACAAATATTTACTTCAGAAGAGCAGTTTTGATTATATGTGTGTGCAAAAAAATCATACTGAATTTATCTTAATAAAAAGATTTCAGAAATGGAAAAAAAAAAAAAAAAAAAGAAGAAGAAACAAAACATGCTCTACATTGCTCAGTGTGACTAAAGCTCAGCGTTGAACACTTACCTATAGGGCTTCCTGTCCTAAGTAGAACCCCCTCCAGAAAAGATCACAGTGGCGGTATTGGAATCTTTTCTTAAGTGAAAAAGGCCTTCAGTAATGGGTTTGCATCTCAAGAGCCAAAGCAAACTATTTTCCTGTATTTGAAAAATAAGAGGATCAGGGTCAGGGCCATTTGAGACTGGAGAGGGAAAGAGCTCCACAATGCCACCTCCATCTGACCCTGCTGTCCCCTAGCAGGAGAGGCCAGAGCTGCAGAGGCCAAGCCACAGTTGAGGCCCACCGCACCCATGCTCCCAGGGGCTGCAGCATGGGGTAGCCCATTTCCCTGTGTTGACCACTGAGGCCTTGGGACACGCCATGTCAGTATTGCTAAAACTCAGAAACTTTTTATAGTGTCATCTCCTGTCCACTTGTCTATCTCTAACTTCCACCAAGTAAATATTCATCTCCAAGAGGCCACTGGCAAGGTCCCTACTAGTCCCACCTCAAGCAAAGTCCTGTACCCTGAGTGATCCATTCAATTCTCCAGGACAGATCTGGAAATACTGAAGAAAAGCTGAGGCCTTGTCATCAGAGATATGAAGAATAAGGTTTGCTTTTCTGAACTTGGGCCATTGAGGCATTTTTTAAAATCATTTTATTAATTTCCTGAAAGAACAAAAAAAAAATTTCTAAATAAAAATAGGTTTCTTAGGAGGCCAAGGCAGGAGGACGGCAAGTTAAAAGCCAGCTTTTGAGCCAGTGAGGCCCTAAGCAAATTAATGAGACCCTGTGTCAAAATAAAAAATAAAAAGAGCTGGAGATGTGACTCAGTGGTTTAAGCACCCCTGGATTCAATCTCCCGAACACACACATACACACAAAAAAAGGGTTTCTAGTTATTTGGAGGCGGGGTTGGGGGTGGGTGACAGGGGAACAATTAGAGGTGGAAACCACTCCCCAAACACACACACTAAACCAGTTAGAATGTGTGTTCCTAAATTCCAGATGTTTATTATTAGAAAAGAAGAAAGAAGGAAGGAAGGTAGTGTTTTGTTTTGTTTTTTACCTGAAAGGGGAGGATAATAAGAGTTGTGAGGACTGAATAGAATAATGCTTATGAAATTCTTGCATGGTAAGCACTGAATATCATTAGTTTTTCTTACTTTTTATTTTGAAATAATTTGAGGCTTAAGAAAGGTTCTAAGAATAGTAAGAATTCTTACATACTTCATCCAGATTCCCCCAACATTGCCAGTTTACCCTCCAGTTATCACTAATTTAAAAATTAGCATTGAAGTTGTTATTGAAGCAACATAGGTACATGTATTGTTAAGTCACACACTATGCTCTATGTCAGGGCTTGTACAGAAAAGCATTACCTTTGTCTGCCATCACCCATGGTGCCACTCCCCAAATGGAGTCACTTAAACTCCTTAATTATGCCCATATTCAGTTCTTCCTGTGATGACTACACAGTCTTCATAGTGTGCTTATACTATTGTTTAATAATGTCCACTAGGGGTATTATTATTATTTTACTTTTTGCAACGACACATAAGGATTTAACCCACTTGCAACCAGTCAAACACCTCCTAAGTGAGGAATAGAGAGAAGAGACTACATTCTTCCAAATGTCCCCTTTTCCACAGCTATTTTTATGAATACTTTAGGCACTTAAGCAAGCCCTTCATATCTGAAAACATGTTATACATCTTGGGGAAATCTTATTGGATTATTTTTGTTTTCTTTTGTTTTCTTTTTATTTTTCTTGATACTGAGGATTGAACTCAGGGGTACTGTACCACTGAGCTAAACCCCCAGCCCTTTCTATTTTTTATTTTGAGACAGGGTCTCACTGACTTATGCAAGCTGGCCTTGAATTTGCAATTCTCCTACTTCGATTCACAAGTAGGTGAGATTACAGGCCTGTGCCACTGCACCCAGTTTTGGATTATTTCTTGACAATTTCTTCCTATATTTTCCTCAGTCTTCTTTCTGTTACTCCTCTTGGTCAGATATTGGATATTTTAGATTCATCCTCCAAGCTTTTTTTTTCCTCTCCCTTTCTCTTACTGTCTCCCCCCCCTTTTTTTTATGACTATTTTCTCAGAGATGACTTTATTTTTATAATTTAACCTTTTTATTTATTTAACCTTTATCTTGAGGTTATCAACCTCAGATTTTCATATCTGCTCTTTAAATTTTCAAAAATCTTTTCTCATTTTCTGATTGTTCCTTTCTCATAATATCCTGTTCTTGTTTTATATTGCATCTATTATATTAGTGACAGGTTTTATGTGTTGTCTTCCTTCTACATTGTCTATTTCCCCCAAATTTTGATATTTGTTTATTTGGCTTAATTTTTCACATTTGAAACTTTTCTCATGTCAGAAAATCCTATATGGTCAGCTTGAGATAATGAGTGACTGCAAATATGTTTGGGAACTCTGAATATGTATGAGAGACTTCTGGACCATAAATTTTACTGGAGGGTAATCTGAGGGCCATTTGGAGGAAGCATGTGGCACAGAGGTCTGTCTTTAAACTCTCTGGGAATATAGCAACAGGGTAGCGAGATCATTCTCCTAACATTTATTATTCCTGTTTCAGTCAGGATGATACCTCCACTCCAGCTTAGCAGAATAGGCTTTAGCATTCTATCCCACCCTACCTTACCTCTCCTGCTATAGGAAGTCAGTCCTCACAATCTCACCATCAATCCTGAAACAGATTCATCCCTAAAACTGGAGGATGGAAAGGGACATGAATGGTATGTGGGGCACATTCCACACCAAGAGCCTTGCTCACAATGAAGCATGTGTTGTGTTGATCACTGCTTTCCTGTTGTTATCAACTTCCAAGTCTTATGGTCTATTAGTGTTGCTACAACAAAATATCATAGATTGGGTAATTACAAATAGTAGGGAATTTATTTCTCACAGTTCTGGAGAATGGGAAGACTAAGAGATTCAGCTTCTATTGAGAGCTGCTCTCTCTGTTTCAAGACGGTGCCTTGTTGCTGTATCCTGGGGGAAGGGGGATGAACACTGTGTCCTCACATGGCAGAACAGAGAAGCATGATCTGACTACTTCAAGCCCTTTTACAAGGGCCCTAATCTCATTCTTAAGGGCTCTGCCTTCATGAATTAACTCTAAAATACAGTCTCTTAATATCATTACATTATCAATTAAGTTTCAATGTATGAATTTGGGGGACATATTCAGAACACAGCATCCCACAAAGGAGGATCTGCCTTCCCTAATGTTTCTCCCAGCATCAGTGTCCCCAGTCCAAGTAACTCAGACTCTCATTCTCTATATGACAGCCTCGTGTCCCAGACATGGTAGTGGTGGCAGGTTGGTAGTGGCCAGATGTGGTATTCCAACATCAGTTCCCTCTCCTACCAGCCCTGGCACAGACCAGGTCACCAGAGAAAATCCTCCAGATGAATTTTATCTCAGGGCTTTGTTGTCCTTTGAATTTTTTTTCAAACCCAGTCTCTCTTCATCCATCCAACATGTTTTGCAGGCATGATTAAATTAAGAATCTTGGGTCTGGGGTTGTAGCTAGTGGTGGAGCATTTGTCTAGCATGTTTGAGGTACTGGATTCAATTCTCAGCACCACATATAAATAAACAAAGGTCCATCGACTACTAAAAAATATTGAAAATAAAAGAATCTTGAGATGGCATATTATTCAAGTGAGCCTAGTATAATTACAAGTCCCCTATAAGTAAGGCAGGGGAGTCAGTGGGAGAGAAAGACATGTGACGAAGGAGAGAGATTTGAGCATGGAGGAAGGAGCCACCAGCCAAGGAATGCAAGGCAGCATCTAAAGGCTAGAAAAGACAAGGAAACAGATTTGCCCCTAGAATACACAGAATCAGGTAGCCCTGCATGCACCTTGATTTTAGCCATAAAACCCAGCTTGGACTTAAAAAACATTTTTTTTGGTATTATTTTAGGTCACTACATTTGTAGTGATTTGTTTGTGGTAATAAATAGCAATAAGAGGGCTGAGGTTATAGCTCAGTGGCAGAGTGCACATGTGAGGCACTGAATTCAATCCTTTGCACCTCACAAAAAAAAACATAAACAAATAAAAGCATGCAGTCCATCTACAACTATAAAAAATAAATAAATAGCAACAGGAAACTAATAACATAGGAATGAAAATTGGATTACTTTAAAAAGTCGTTTGGCAATATCTACAGAGTTGAACATATGCCTACTTCATGACTCACAATTCCACTCCTAGGTATGTACCCAACAGAAATAGGTACATATGTTCACTCAAGGACATCTAGTATCATGTTTACAGCAGTACTGAAATGTCTCAAACCTGAGTATTACCCAAATGTCTATCAGGAGTACAATAAATAAGTTGAGGCAAGTACACACTATGTAATACCATAAAGCAAAAAGAATGAACAAACTACAACGACACACAGTATGCATCTCTAAAATCTAATGTTGCGGTAAAGAAATCAGACAACAGGATGTATCCTATATGATTCAATTGCTCTATGTGCCAAACAAGCAAAACTAAGGAATGCTGTTTGAACCCACTACTCCCCACAAGGGGGAGATATAACGGAATCTGAGGAACTGGCGGGTGTTCTGTTTCTTAATCTGGATTATTCAATTTGTGCAAAATCATTGAACCTGGGAAATATGCATCTTTAAATATGGACACTGTATATACATAGATAAAGGCTTTAAAAAGAGAGAATGGGAAGAGACCTGTGACTTCCTGCGAATTTGCTCAGTCCTTTCTGGGAACCTTCAAACAAATGGGAGAGGGCAAAGGGCAACCCAGATCCAGGATTTCATCTCCCTCGGGCCCACCTCTGGGGTGAAATGTCCCACGAACTTGCTTCGCATGTTTACTAAAGGGTTCTGAACGACAGAAAACAGTGAATCCTTTTTGTCGGATCTATCAAGATAAGCACAGAGTTAAAACCATTTCCTTGGTCTGGGGACGTAGCTCAGTGATTGGTAGATCACTTGTCTGATGTGCACAAGGCCCTGGGTTTGATCCCCGGTACAACAAACACAAGAAACTGTTGCTTACCTTCATCTTTCTTGATCTTTCTATAGAGTTTAATATATGAACTGTATTTTGTAATACAGTTATGAATTCATAAAAAATAAAAACAAAAATGGTTGTTCCTCCTCCCCCCCAAAAAAGTGTTCCCACTAACACTCCAACCAGAACTGAGGCTCTGGCATTGTCTAAAGTGACCTGAGCAGTCCCGTGAGGGCAGACACAGACCAGCAGCGTTGATATGAGCAGGGCGGAAAAAGGGGTGCAGAGACCAACCACAGGTCCCAGGGGCGTCGGGGACCCTTCAGCCCTAGCTCTAGGACCAGTCAAGCCATCAAGGCCAAAGCGTGGTGGCCCGGAGGAGGGGCGGGGGCCGGGCTTATGAGAACAGAAGGCGGAGCTTCAGAGAACAACCTCTGGCCCCCCGGACTGGACTGGCCCGCCGCCCCCACCTGCAGCGCAGCCCCGAGTCGGCGCGTCACTCCCAGCGGAAGCGCCGCACAGCCCCGGCGTCTGGCGAAGTGCGCGCCTCCCGGCTCCCACTCCACGCTTCTCAGCTGCCGCCCGCCTCTCTCTGCCAACCCGGTCTGGGGCGGGGACCGGGAGGCACCAACTAGGTTCTGAGATTGGCGCCGCCAAAGAGCCAAAGACCACCACCTAGCTCGGACTGCGTCCTGGGGCCACCAACACAGAGGGTCAGAGCTGCCCGAGGGAGGCGACGGGCGCCGCTGCCAACTCGACAGAGAGTCCCAGGTCAGTGTGCGACGCCGTCCCTGCCGCCTGCACTTGGGGAAACTTTGGGTTGCTGTGGCGGCTGCTGGGAGGAGGGCACCGAGGGCGCAGCCAGAGACCCCGAGGCCGTATGGCCTTCGTGCACCCCGCGCTGGAGCTCAGGCTCTGGAGCCCGAACCTCACTCGCATCCTGACACTGCAGTGCCCCGGGCCGAGAACGAGACCCGGCCGACCGAGGGCCATCGCGCTGCAGGGGCCTCCCCAGCGCCTCTGCCCCGCCACCCCGGGGTGCGCTCTGCCCGAGCTTACCCTCTCGCCTCCTGCAGTCCCTGCCGGTTCTCGGCTCCGTCTTTGCGGCGGTTGGGGCTTGGACCCGGCGAGATGCGGGTTCCTCCTCCTTCTCCGCCTCACGGCGCAGGGGGAATGAACCCCGGCGGCGGGGCCGCAGGGTGTCGGCGCCGCAGCAGGAGCGGCGCGCGCTCGACCGCAGGAGCGCGCGGGTCGGAGGGTCCAGCTCGAGCGCGTCTCCGCAGGTGCCTAGAGCCGCTGGGCTGCAGGAGGTGTAGGCTGGGCGCCGAGGGTGGGCTGTCGCTTGAGGAACCCTTTGCAGCCTCTGGTTCGAACAACCTGAGTCCCCGTGGCTCTCCAAGCGCGCATATTCTTGGCACCAAGAAGCCGGGACCCCCTTTGCGGAGAACCCAGGTGCAGAGGTGCGCCTCCCCTGGGATAAGGGCAATGGCTGTCCCCCTTGGGCGCGCCATTTCCTAAGGGTGGGCCGCATCTTCCCGGAGGGCGGGAGGTGCGGAGACCACTCCTCAGGGGCACTGGCAGAATCCCCTTTCGTGGATGGCAATCGCTTTAGCTCGCCAGCTGCTGCCCTGGCTCACACAGGAGGTGAAGAAACGTGCACCCTGCCCCCATCCGTGCCCCAACGCTGTAGCCCCAGTCACCTTCCTTTGCCCTTCTCTGACAGCACTTTGGGCTTGCTCCCTCCCGCTCTTGGAAAAGACTGAAGAGACAACATCGGGGATCTGGGAGACGCTGCCGGCTCAGAAATCCAGTCACCTTGGTTCCCGGAGATTGGAGGTGCAGGTTTGTCCTCCACCCACCCCTCTGTTACCTGTGCGTGTGTTAAGGGGGAATCTACTGAGTGAAGTAGGGGTGTATATTCCCCAAAGATTATTCGTAAAGGCCCCAGGACAGTCAAGGTAACTAGAAGACAGTCTAGCCCTTTGGGGCTGTGTGGGGAGAACACAGGGAACATCACTAGCTACTCCTTCCCTTAGGCATTTTGTCAATAATTCTTAGAAACTGGTGCCAGGGAAGAGCACTCTTCCAGGTCAGTCCATTACATTTCCTGGGACAATCTCAGTTGCATCTTGCTGGGGGAGGAGAGCCCTGCTTTGCTTTGGCTGGCAGGCTTTCCTTATTCCAAGTGTAGCTGGCCTCTGCATTCTGGCTGTGGACTCCCCACAGGACTGGATTTTTTCAGACCTGTCTGGGAAGGGCAGGGCAGCAAACCTCCAACCCTTGGGCTTATTCTAACTCAAGGCTATACTCTTCTCTGGGACCTGTGGGCTCCCTTAACCCCTTTCTGGACTGTGGTAACCATCTCTACCCTTCACTCCTGCAGGGGAGATGAGCATCAAACCACTTGGAGGTGATGATGGAGACCTCTGAGAGTTGGAGGTAGGGGTTGATAGCATACAGGAGTGAGGAATGAAGAGTCAGCCCCAGATTTTCTCTAAGTGTGCAGGAAGCACCTGCTATTGAATATCTGGGAGTAGAGCCTGGAATCTTATTTTTAACTGACTCTCCCTGTGATTGTTATGCCCACAGAAGGTGGAGAACCCACTGGTATAGGAAATTTGGCCTCTCATTGTCAGACCCCATCAGCACAGAGGATTCACATGTGCAGGATCTGTATTTGCTAATGTCATTTGTTGAATTCTTCAGCAACAAGTATATTGGGGTCTTTTAAAATCCTCACAATTGTCTATTGTGAAATAGATATTATTCCCAGTTTCCCTGAGAAAACTGAGGAATGACTTCCCAAAAGTTGATAACTTGGAGAGAGATAGCTCAGGTTCTTGACACACGCCTTGCTGCCTTTTCTGCATAAGGGCAGGGACTGTGGCTAGCCAGAAGGACTTAATTTGAGCTTCAGGCCCATTCATGAAGTTCTACCACCACTCTTCCTGACCATAGCCAGATAACTAATTTTATGGGTGGGAGCATGAATCCTACTTGAAGATATAGTAAAAGGCACAAAGGAAAACAACTTTTTTGACCTAATGAAAGGAAAACTGAAGGAGACATGGGAAGAGAAAGCCACAGGAAAGGTCTAGGCGGTCATCTCCAAGACAGCTTTTAAAGCACCTCAGTCAATTTGGCACTGCCATGTTAGATATCACATGAGTCAGGTACTCCAGATAGAACTCTGCTCTGTAGGAAACTGGTCATCCAAGAGAAAAAGAAATATTAAGAAAAAAGACACAGAAACTCATACTTAACCTCTGGCAGGCAGGTGAATAATATGAGTGACCTTGGGAGAGTTCCCTTTCCTTTCCTTCCTCAGTCTCCTCGCCTGGCTGGACCAGGTAAGGGCCTGCTTGGCAGTCCTTGCAGAGCAGGCTCCATCCTACAGACATGCACCAGTTTGCTATGCTTCAAATCCATTCCAGACGCTTTTACAAACTCGTAATTGATGAAATATGGTAAACTGAACAAACACTGTAGAGATTTCTTAACAAGGAATTAAGAAACTAGACTCCAAATGGAAAAGATGCATGCAGCAAATCATTGGTGTTTATGTGCCTCTGAATAGCTTTGATTTTCTTTGGTAGGAACTGACAGCTGGCTGCCAGGAGACTCATCCAGGGAGAGAAGAGAAAAAGTGAAGTATGAAATTTGGAATAATATTTTCAGGTAACTTTCTATTTCCATTTGGAGTGGGTGTGTGGAAGGGTAAGTATAGTTATGGTTTGAACTGCTTCATTTATCCACAGATATTTTTAATAGGACTCATAATTTTAAGATGCAATGCTTTTACTTCTTTTTATCCTGGCTTCCACTCTCCTGGGAGCTGGGGATCCCAACATTCAGCCTACAGATTTTCAATTTAGTCACATTTTCAACCTGCTGCCCCCAAGTTCAAAACCTTTCTGATCAGTTTGTTCAGGTATCAATCTTCGTTTTCTTACCTAGGAAAGCGGTGAGTTGTCTGCTACTTGGGTCAGGGTGAAATAGCTGGAGGGCCTGGCACTCTGTCTACAGACCTTCAGCAATCCTTTCGTTTTCAGCCCTGAGTCTCACTGCCACTTTCTGCAACACTTGGGATCTCTGAGTGCTTACCTTCATGGGCCCTGTTCATGAGTGGGATCCCTTCTCACTGGCCCTTCTCCCTGCTCTTCACGTTGCAGCTCTCCACCATTCCACCAGCTCTGCTCTCTTCAGAGCTTATTTGAAGTTACTTATCTGATGATTCGTCCTCTCTAATTTTCTTTGTTCTTGAGAATATATATCTCTTTAAAATAAAAATAACCAAATAGCTCTAATTTTGGTGGAAACTTGGGTGTAGAGAAAGATACTGAAAGAGTGTGGGAAATATGCCACGATGAATTGTAATTGATGTCAAAGACGTTCTGACTTTAAACTCAAGTGTATGCAACTGTTTAATAATTAAGATATTATAATAATGTTGAAATTGTAGTATTTGGAAATTATAAAGAAAATGTACTTAAAGGATATGTTCTTTTCATTTCTCACTGATTATATTCTGCTTATGATTATAAAACATTATTTACAAATTAAAAAAAAAAAGTTTTCAATATTTTATCTGTTACTTAAATAGGCCACAGTTTAGAGATGTGATAAAAATAAAAGAAGTCTAAATTATGGGATAATATTTTTGTGTGTGCTGCTGGAGATTGAACCCAGGACCTCAGTCATGTTAGAAAAGTGTGCTACCACTGAGCTACATCTCCAGATCTCTGAGATAAAAAATTTTAAGTAGGATATAGTGAGTAGGAAGGCACAGGAAAGTCTTCTAGCATTGTCTAATTTCATGTCACATCTACATGAAGTACTATAATTGTCATTCCATAGAGAAGGAACTCAACTCTTTGAGAGACTGAGACTTCACCAGGGGATATAAGTCATAAGTGGGTGTGTCAGGATTGAAATATGGACCTGTCTGAGCCTGAATTTCTTCCAGTTGAACTGTATTCCTGTATGGAAGGTGTAAATGAACTGGGGGATTGCTTGGAAGCTACATATAATGAAGAGGTTGACTGAATTTCAATAATCAACTCTGGGTGCTCAGTAAGGATGTTTCTCTGAGACAGGAGGAAAGAACATTCTAGGCAAGAGAAATGACCTTAATCAGAAGTAAGTTTAACTATGAAAAGTAAGTCAGACTTAAATATCAGAAATATCAGCACTTTGAGCCAGCTTGGTGGCACATGCCTGTAATCTCAGTGGCTCGGGAGGCTGAGACAAGAGAATTGAGAGTGCAAAGCCAGCCTCAGCAATGGAAAGGTGATAAGCAATTAAGTGAGAGCCTGTCTTTAATAACATATTAAAAAACAAAAGGGCTAGGAATGTGGCTCAGTGGTTGAGTGCCCCTGAGTTGAGATTAATCCACAGTACACCTGCCCCCGCAAAGAAAAGAAATATCAGCACTGTAGATGTACAATTGAATAAGGTATGGTAAAAAACCAAACCAAAACAAAACAAAAAAACACACTTGAAAGAGAATGAAGACCTTAAAGATAGGAGATTATTTCAGTAAGATACAGATGACAAAATAAGATGCCAGGGACTCAAACATGTATTTTATATTTATTTATTTATTTTAGATGTTGATAGACCTTTATTTTATTCACTTATTTATATATGGTTCTGAGAATCAAACCCATTGACTTACACATGCTAGGCAAGTGGTCTACCACTGAGCCCCAACCCCAGCCCCATGTGTTTTATATTTAAAAAATAAAATGTCTTATGACTTTTTTCTCTGAAAAATGTAATGTTTAAACAATTTTAGAATTGTCCTACTAAATGTTAAAATTAAGCAAACCAAGTGACTTTAAAAGTCATTATAACCAGCTGCAGTGATGTGGATCTATAGTCCAAATTACTTGGGAGACCAGGGCAGGAGGATCACTTGAGCCCAGGAGTTCAGGGAAGCCTGGACAATATAGCAAGGCCTGTTTCTTAGAAAGAAAGAAAAACAAAAGTTGTTATAATGAATGAGTAAACCTCATGGAGTTGTTTTTGCTAGACAGCCCTCCAGGCCTCAAGGGAGAGGAACTGCCATTGTATCCATGACAAGTAACTTAGGCTCCAGTTGATGCCTTTGCTGAGCTTCTCTAAGACTCTGGAGCTCACAGCGTCATCCTTTCCACAGGACTGAGGTGGGACACTGCCCCATCAGTCATCCAGATTGCCAGTATTGCCAGCTCCCCTTCTCCCAGAACCTCTTGATACCAACCTTGGTGAGAGAAAAGTTCTGACATGCAGTGCTCAGCTTTAGTGTTGTGGACAAAGACCTTTACTTGAAGGTGGGCGAAAAGTCCAAAGACTTCCCAAATAGGTTCTTATGCGATTTTAAAACAGCAAAAATCCAAAGCAAGATTGCCCAAATAGAAATGATATTGCCCCAAATGAAAGTATAATATTAAAATATGGTACCTGGTAGCTTGTTCTTATTTCCAGGTTTCTTAAATGCTACTTTTTTTCAGTTTTTTTTTTTTCATGATTGTTACTGCATCATTTATTGGATTGCAGTTACTAAGTGATTTCTATATTTGATTTTATGTTCCAGCTCACTTCTCCAAATTCCATTGCTGAATTAAATGCATTTGTAAATGAAAAATGCTAAAATAAGTTTCTTTTGTGATGGCTCTCTCACCTGAGCTCTTTTTAATGTTTTGCTTTAGACTAGACCTTTGAGTTGGAACCTGAGCTACTAGTGGATTCTAAATTCCTATGTTCCCGAGTCGCAGGTATGTTCATCTCTGGAATAGCTCTTACAGAATTTGACAATGGGGACATAAAATCAAAATGTTTACTTTCATTGTGTTTATGTGTCTATTTATTGAATAGTTGTCCTTTGCTTGGCATCATGAATGATACCAAAGTGGGGAGGAACAAGTTTATTCTTTGGAATGCTTCCTTTCAGGAACTTTCTCATGGCAACTGCAATGGAAATTTTGTGCACAAATACTATCGATAGTACCATGAAAACTGAGTTATGTTGCAAAAAGACTTTGTACAACTCTGTAAACTTTACACATATGCTGTTCTTTACTGTATGCATGTTTCATTTTACAATAAATAGATAAGAGTGGTATTATATGGAAGAGTATATGAAATATAGATAGTTTCAGTAATAATAAAATGACACCCGATACACACTACCAAGGTTCAGAAATAGAACTTGACTTGAATCTTAGAGGCCTCTGGGTGTCCCTTCCCAATTGCATTGCTCTCCTGACACCTACCAAAAGGACATTTCTCTTAACTTTTATGTTAATCATTCCCCTTTTGCTTTCTTTTTTTTAATTTTTTTTAGTTGTAGATGGACATAATACCTTTATTTTATTTATTCATTTTTATATGGTACTGAGGATGGAACCCAGTGCCTCAGGCATGCCAGTGAGCATAACCCCACTTCTACCACTGAGCCATAACCCTAGCCCCTTTTTGCTTTCATTTTTGTTTCCTACTTATAAATGATCTGTAAGTAAAATAATTGTATCTTTTTTAAAAAACTAGGTAGCAAGCACAAAATTAGACGAGGAAAGAGCAATATTGCCAATATCTGATGGCAGCTCTTGGGCAGGCTCTGCATCTTGGTCTGGGCTTACAAGAGCCCTTCTAGGCAAGGTCAAGAGCGTGTGAGTCCTGGGAATCGTGGGGCTCACCGTAACAGGGCATCTGGAAGGGCACAGTATAGAAAAGTACTGCTACCCAAAGGGAGAGAGTGCGCCGTTCAGTCTTTCTCCTCTGAAGCCCCCAGAGATGAAATGAGCATCCTGACGGCCATAGAGAACAGAACATAGAAGAGGAGCGCAGCAAGTAGACAAGAACTGACAGCAGGGTCCCCCTGGGATTTGGTCCTCTGCTAACTGACGGCAAAATGGCCGAGGATGTCTTTGGTTCCCATTATCCCGGCACTTCCCTTCAGCATTTTCCTGGGGTGTGGGGTGCCTTTCCTCTGTGAAGATTCCAATCCTTTGTGTCTCGTGCTCTTTTTCCTCGTTTCACCGTTTCATCTTTGTCAATTACATCCTCCAGGAAATTCTTGAGAGTTTGTCCTAGTTCTTGTCCAATGACTTGGCTAAATATAGTATTCAAAACAGGTTCATTTTTCCTTCAGAATTTTAAAGATATGCCTCCAACGCCTTTCATCATTGTTGTTGATGTATCTGAATATATAGGAATTCTGCGTCCTTAGGTATGTGACTTATCCCCACATCCTTAACCCACTCCTGAACCCCAGCCCCAAACCTGTGGAATCTTCTGTTATGTGTTCTAGAAATTTACATCCGGGCTGTTATGAGCATGATTGGCCTTAATTCATCATGGATACTCTTATTGAGCCCTTTCAATTTGGTCATCCATGTCCCTTGGACCTAGAAATTTTTCTTGATCTCATTGATGATTTTCTCTGCTGTGCTCCAATCCCCTCCCCTCCAATATTTTTTTTTTCTTGCTGGAATGTCCATTATTTGAATATTGGAGTTCCTGGTCTAGTTCTCTGTCTTTTTTCCCCTTGTTGATTTTGTTTGGCTACTTTAGAGATTTTGTCAGCCCTTCTGTTGAGTTTCACAGATCTGTTTCATGTATTCACCTTTTGAGAACTCTTTTTATGGAATCTGAATATTCTTTTGTCATAGGATTTTATTCTTACCTCACAGTTACAGTGTCTTGTCCATACGAGGATAATGAGCTTTTGAAGTTTTCGTTTTCCTAACTAACATTATTTCCTCCAAGTTTCTTATTTCTTTTTGCTCTCATGTCTGTCTTCAATGTACTTTGGTTTGTTTTGTGAGCACGCAGTTGAGACTTGTCACCTGTAAGCCTGACTGTGGGATGATCTGGTGGCATGTAGGGGAACTGCCTAGATGTTTTCTCTTAGCAGATCCAACTCTTAAGAGAAGAGTATGGCAGTTTTTGCCTGAGGGATAAGGGATGGCTTCCAGCCTTCTTGGGGTCAAACTGGGGGTCTCCTCAGGCGGTGGTCAATAAATGAACAATCACTTAGTCCCCCCCTTTTTTTTCTTTTTTGGTTCACAAATATGCCTAGTGTCTCCAACCCAGAAACCTGTTCCAGCATTTCAACCCACCTCTGTACAAGGTAATAACCAAATGAAGGAAACAGAGGAGAGGCGGCCCAATAGTAACAGGTTTATTAGGGACAAACCTGCGGAGAGGGGCCCCATGGAGAATGAGACCTGTCTTCCAACTTCTACTTTCAGCCTGGAATAGTTACGGGGGCATGAGGGAGTGGGAGAAATTTTACAGTTAGGCTGTTGCTAGGGGGTTGTCAGGAAAGGATCCTACGGTCTCACCTCCATTGTTTGAAGTGGTCACTGTTCCAGGTCAAAGGTGCTTTTCAGGATTTCAGTTCCAGTTAACAATTTCCTTATTTTATAAATGATGATGAAGTATTGTTTGAGGTTTCTTTGCATGATGATGGAGTATTGTCTAAGGTTTAGTCAGAGTGACTGGGAGGTGACCAAGATGAAGGATATATTTCAAAATGGTGATGCGTGTCAAGTTCTCCCTAACATTCTGGACATCCAGAATGAGAGAGGGGGACTCATCTCTCACCAGTGACTTGGAGTTATAGGAACCACCTAAGACAGAGCTTCTTAAACGTTCCTGTGCATACAAATCACATGGGATCTAGTTAAGAGGTAGGCACTGACACAGTAGCTCTAGGTTTGAGTCTGAGGTTCTGCATCTCTAGTAAGCTTTTTGTTGCTGGTCTGAGGTGAGATCACACTTCCAGGAACAAGAACCCAGGACTCTGCTTCTCTAACAGCTTTTTGCCTGACCCTCCTTACTTTTCATGAATTCTTACCACCACCCTCACCCCAGTTCTAAAGCTTCCGCTACTGCCTCTTTTGAGGATTCTGCAGTGTGTGTGGAGTTAGTTCTCAGATTTACCACTGCTGACATGAGGCCTAGCTTTCTCAGGTTGACTGAGTCAGTTTTTACTGGCTTACCAGCTTACTGGCTTCTAAAATGTCGCTGTTGTCTTCTTTCATTCTCTCTCTCTCTCTCTCTCTCTCTCTCTGTATGTGTATGTTTAATTCTTTCATTTTGTGGGCGGAAGGGAGGTCAGGAAGGAGCAAAACTGTGTGTGTTCTGCCATATTAACCCTAACTCTAACCATCTGCTAAAGTATTTCCCGTAGTTTGGTTATATCTGTGTAAATAGAGCCTGTTTTATTATTCATAACTGCTGTGGTATCCTCTGGGTCTTTGCATACAGTGTTCTCTACTTCTCTCTTCCTCTTTTTTTTTGGCAGGTGGCTGCCAAATTCTTCCTTTTTGTTTTTATTTTTATTTTCTTTGTAGAGCTGGGGATTGCTAGGCAAGCACTCTACCACCCAGCTGCACCCGCAGCCCTGTCTGACAGTCTTCAAGATCCAGCTCCAGCACTGGCTTCTATGAAGCCCCCTTTGTTTCTGAGTTGTTAAAGCTGTTGTGTTCCTGTTGCCAGCTGTTTATACAGTAATAGAACTATGTAGTATCTTCCAAAGACTGTGAACTCCTCAGGGTAGGCTTGTGTCTTTGCAACTCAGTATCCAGTACATTTTAGGAGCTTATAGATATTTAACAATTGAATTAATTTCTGTGCATGTGTGTATATATATTTTTTTTCTTTTTTTTTTTACTTTCTGCTCTCTTCATCTCTTTCTTTCTGTTGAGAAGTTATTATATCACACGTTTAAAGGTCAACCTGAGCAACTGAGCAAGACTCCATCTCAAAACAAAATAGAAAGGGTTGAGGATGTAGGTCAATGGTAGGGCACTTGCCTAGCATGTGCAAGACTCTGGGTTCAATCCTTCAATTCCCCACTCCTGTGGGGTGGGTGTCAGTAATTAGGATAAATATAAGTCCTCAATTTCTAAAAACTACCCAATTAAATTAGATTTAAATATTATATAAACATCCATTTGACATCTAAGTATCATTAAAAGACAAAATTTCCCTTAGCCTTAGATGAAGGCATAATTATTACCCCCTAATAAAATGATCTATTAAAGAAGTTTGACTCTAAAATATTTAATAAATTAAATGTAAATCTTTTTTAGTTTCAATGATTTTTTTTTTAAGTTCACTAAGCCTCCAGGGTTCCCATCAACTTTCTTGCCTAGAAAACTTTCTCAGAGCAAATGTACTACAGTTAAAATTTAATTCAGTAAATTGAGCAGCTATGAACATTGATGTGGCTGCACATCCAGATTTTAAGTCCTTTGGGTATAAACCGAGGAGTGGGATAGCTGGGTCAAATGGTGGGTCTATTCCAAGTTTTCAGAGGAATCTCCACACTGCTTTCCAGAGTGACTGCACCAATTTGCAACTCCACCAGCAATGTGAGTGTGCCTTTTTCCCCACATCCACGCCAACAATTATTATTGCTTGTATTCTTGATAATAGCCATTCTAATTGGAGTTAGATGAAATCTTAGGATGGTTTTAATTTGCATTTCTCTAATTACTAGAGATGATGAGCACTTTTTCATATATTTGTTGGTCACTTGTATATCCTCTTCTGTGAATTGTCTGCCCAATCCCTTAGTTCATTTATTGATTGAGTTCTTTGTATTTTTGGTGTAAAGTTTTTTAAGTTCACAATAGCTAGACTGTGAAACCAACCTAGATGCCCTTCAGTTGATGAATGGATAAAGAAACTGTGTTATATATACACAATGGAATATTACTCAGCCATAAAGAATAAAATTATGGCATTCGCTGGTAAATAGATGGAGTTGAACAATATCATGCAAAGTGAAATAAGCCAAACCCAAAAAACCAAAGGCTGAATGTTTTCTCTGATAAGTGGACGATGATACATAATGGGGGGAGGAGATGAGGGGGACAAGAGAAGAATGGAGGAACTTTGGATTGTGTAGAGGGAAATGGGGCAGGAGGGGGTGGGGGAAGGAAAAACAGTGGACTGAGACAGACATTATTACCCTATGTACATGTATGATTACATGAATGGTGTGAATCTACATTGTGTACAACCATAGAAATGAAAAGTTGTACCCCATTTGTGTATGATGAATCAAAATGAGTCTGTAAAAATAAAAATTAAAAAAGGGAAAAAAATTTAACCCAGTAGTGTTAATTACACCATAGTCTAGTCAGCATGTAATTTAAATAATGGAATCAGTAAAAATGCATAATCACATGCTCACCATTGATAGTGTGAATTTCAGACATATGTCAGCTCTCCTAAAGTTTTGTAGATCAAATAATTTTTCATCCTCTAAAAAACATAAAAATGCCCTTCAAATTGAAAATGTAGATATCGCTTGCATTATTTAATACAAGAACACATTTAAGTAATTTAATATTAGAGCTTTTATATTAAGATACTACAAACATGCTATATTTTAGTTGATTCAATTGCAGTTATGTAGATTGTTGGCTTTTTTGCTTAAATTTACTTTTAATATTATTCATTTAAAAATATTTTTCACAGACTGGGACAGTTAGTTGCTCAGTGACAGAGCATTTGCCTAGCATGTGTGAGGCACTGGGCCGGATCCTCAGCACCACATACAAATAAATAAATTAAATAAAGGTATTGTGTCCACCTACAACTAAAAAATATTAGAAAATATTTTTTCACAGGTAACAAAAAGTGAATTATTATTTAAAGTGAGCTTCAGGGAAGTAACATGTTGGTGACCCATTATAAATATTCAAGGATGATTTTGGAAATACATTTCAGTTTGTAATTCCCTAAAGGTCGTTTCTATTCTAAAATTTATTTTGCAATTCATGATTTTTCTTTGCATTTGTTAATAGCATAATCCCGTTTGTCCCCTTTATACATATTTCAGAAATTGTGAGAAAATGAATATAAATTGGGACGTTGATTGTAGCTAATCCTTTGGTCTCATCTTCTTTGATAACCAGCTATTGATTTCTGACTTTTGAAGATGGATGAAGGTACAGAAATTTCAAGTGATGGAAATTCCTTGATCAAAGCAGTCCATCAGAGCCGGCTTCGCCTCACAAGACTTTTGCTGGAAGGTGGTGCCTACATCAATGAGAGCAATGACCGCGGGGAAACGCCTTTAATGATTGCTTGTAAGACCAAACATGTTGATCACCAGAGTGTCAGTAAAGCCAAAATGGTTAAATACCTGTTAGAGAACAGTGCTGATCCCAACATACAGGACAAATCTGGAAAAACTGCCTTGATGCACGCTTGCTTAGAAAAAGCTGGTCCAGAAGTTGTTTCTTTGCTCCTAAAGAGCGGGGCCGACCTCAGCTTGCAAGACCATTCTGGTTACTCGGCTCTTGTTTATGCAATAAATGCAGAGGACCGAGAGACCCTGAAAGTTCTCCTTAGTGCTTGCAAGGCGAAAGGGAAAGAGGTCATCATTATAACCACTGCAAAATCACCCTCTGGGAGGCACACGACCAAACAGTACCTGAACGTGCCTCCGGCAGACAGTGATGGTTGTCATTCCCCAGCCACCTGCACCACTCCTTCTGAGATAGACATCAAAACAGCCTCTTCGCCACTCTCACATTTTTCTGAAACTGAACTGACACTTTTTGGCTCTAAAGACCGAGAGCCCTCTGGAAGCAGTGATGACATCTGGGAACCAGGCTCCCCTGTGAGGAAGCCAGCAATGTCCCCTACTGGGCCCAAGCTACCCCAATGTCCAGCCTGGATCAAAAGTACTCCATTATTAAAGCACCAGAACAGAGTGGCCTCCTTGCAAGAGGAGCTCCAGGATATTACACCAGAGGAAGAATTATCCTACAAAACCAATGGGCTGGCACTTTCTAGGCGATTCATCACTAGGCACCAAAGCATTGATGTAAAAGATACTGCGCATTTGCTCAGAACCTTTGATCAGGCTGGTTCGAGGAAGATGTCATATGATGAAATAAATTGTCAATCTCAGTTTCCAGAAGGAAATCAGCCATGCATTGAAATTCCTGTTGACCAGGACCCAGATCCCAACCAGACGATATTTACCTCCACTTTGAGAAGCATAGTTCAAAAAAGAAACTCAGGAGCAAATCACTACAGCTCTGATTCCCAGCTCTCCGCAGGCCTTATTCCACCAAATTTAGAAGACGGCAAGGCATTTACAGGAAAGAAGAAGATCCTCTCGCCATCTCCTTCACTGTTGTCAGGCTCCAAAGAATTGTCAGAGACCATCCCCCAGGGGCCCCTGAGCAGGAGAAATCATGCAGTTTTAGAAAGGCGTGGCTCCGGAGCTTTCCCTTTAGATCACAATATTGTGCAGACCAGGCCTGGGTTTCTGCCACCCTTAAATGTAAATCCTCACCCTCCCATCTCAGATATCAATGTCAACAACAGGATTTGCAGCCTTCTTTCTTGTGGTCAGAAAGTGCTTATGCCAACAGTTCCTATTTTCCCTAAAGAATTAAAAAGTAAAAAAATGTTATTAAGGAGACAGTCTTTGCAAACAGAACAAATTAAGCAATTGGTAAATTTTTAAGAGAAGGTCAGAAAACACATTATCTTCAGATGTCTGTGTCAGAGAAATACACATCTAGAGAAGAAATCTTAAATGTCCACCCTTTAAAGTCTTGTAATTGGTTAGCCCATTGTGGTTAGGTCGACCAAAATATATGTTCTGAATTAAGCACTGTGAACACATGAATAATGTATAGCTTCTGCTAAGGGAATTCTCTCAAACAAAATGAAAGCTATTTTTCTCACAATTTCCAATACTTATCAGCCTTCATGTGGTTCAGGTTTTCTATTTAAACAAAAGTCAGCAAAGGTCACAATATGTTGAAGATATTTTTTTAAAATATCAGATTGGTTTAATGCTTTATTAGGAAACAATGTTTTCAAGTCAATAATTATTTAACATTTCATGTCAACAAATAAGGTGGTAATTTTCCACGATGCAAAAAGGATAATAGAAACAACGACAGCTATAAAATGTTCTAACTTCAATAAACCTAAGCTACAAGGAAAGAAGGAACAAATTCTGGGGGAAAAAAATGTTGACTGCAGGTAGGTAAAAGTTGTTTAAAATTTTAAAAGGTCAAATACTATAATTAAAATAGGCCACTGGTATTTCTGGTGTCAGCTAAATCAGAATCAAACTGGCAGGTCAGGGATTAGACAGGCTACTAATAACCTATGCCAAGTTCTTTGTTTGTGTGCTTTTTATTTTGCTTTGGTTGTTTTTAAACTACCTTACATATACTGTTAGCTTATGGGATTATTCTTGCACCATATCTTTGAATTCCTGTTATTTTTGGAAGTAGTGTCCACAGGTTTCCAATAACAAGATAATGCAGAAGTTAAAAAGCATTCCCCTTTAGTTACATCAAAATATACTTGTCTTCCAAAAAGGAAAAAAAAACAACCAACAAGAAGAAAAAAAAGTTTGAGATTTATCACAAACAGAAACTAAATGCTTGCTTCATTTTTAAAAAGAAAGGCCAATTATTAGACTAGATTAGGTTAGCTTAAAATTTAAAAAGCCAATAGAGACTTAAATACAAAATGTGTTAAATATTTGGTCAATATTAAGCAATATCTTTTAATTTCAAATATGTAGTTATTAGACATTCATATAATAAAGATATCTAAGGATAACCTCAGTGTGGCTTTCCAATCATCTAGTATTTTAGGACCCTGCATAACTTCTAAAAAGATAAATGCTACTATTATAAAATGTTTAAAAATAACTACATTGTCAACATAACTTCAAAGTGTGGTGTTTATACAAAGAATCCTTATTTCTTTCTAGCGGTTCTAAAACAGAATAAACCAAACTATAAAAAACCTGAGTGTACTAACCAGAATATTGTCATATACAACATTATTCTTTGCATTCTGTAATAGAGGCGATCTTAACAATTGGCATGATGCTTTTCTTGGTAATTTGATAAAAGCAAGTTGTAATGTACATAGTAATTATGTAAGTCTTGTGGCTTTTATTTTAAAAAGTAATGGGAAGTTTTTCATTTGATGTTTTGAAAAAATTAAGATTCATCACATTAGAAATATTTTTTTATTCAGAACTTAAAATTGCACCAGAGGGTCCTACATAGGTAAATGATTTTTGTGAGTTTTAATATCAAGAAAAATACTTGGACTGGGGATATAACTTAGTTGGTAAAGTGCTTGCTTCGCATGCACAAGGCCCTGGGTTCAATCCCCAGCACCACAAAAAACAAAACAAAGCAAAACAAAACTTAAAGTTGTAAGGATACAGTTTGAATGAATATGTAAATAGATCAGTTCATAAACAAAATGGTCTCAATAAAAATTTAAAATAGCATTTTGATTGTTGCTGATTTTTATTTCTCAAATACTAATAACAAATATCTCCACAAATTTTGAGAGAAACAGTCATACATGTTACTTTGAAGAAATTCAAAATCAAAAATAACTTGTTGGTATTCTCATTCCAACATGACAGCATTTTTATGGGATTTAAATTTGGGGGCCATATTTGGAAGAATTTTTCACCTGCTTGCAATCTTCAGAACATCGTAGGTGCTGAAATTGTTGAGAGTCCAGTTGTAAAGTCATCCTATGGGACTCTTCACTCCATTAAGTGGAATATAGACTATAGGGACCAATGATGAGTAATAGTTGCAGTGTGTGTGTGTGTGTGTATGTGTGTGTGTTTAAGATATATTTTTAAGCTATATTTTTAACAAAATATATATTTTTAACTTTATGTACAGTGCGATTTCACTTGAAGGTCTGATGACACTTCATTTACTAGTTTTACAGGTACCACTTCCAGGTCTTTGGGAGTAGGGTTTCCAAGAATACAGCTGACACTGATTGATGGCAGGAGTTATTTAGTGGAGGACTCAAGGCAGCCCCACTTACAGAGAAAAGTGTTGACATTGCGCATCCAATTCGACTCCATATGGCTTACTTGAGAGAGAGAATGAACTGGTCAGGGTGATGAGATACATTCAACATGTTTTTTAATCTTTGTATTTCCTGATGCTGACATCCTGGGGTCTTGTTGACACTGGATGAACAGCCTCTTACCTGAGTAATAATAAAATAATAAAACTTTTTTTTTTTTTTTTTTTATTGGGTCTTGCTGTGTGTGACTCACACTGACTTCAAACTCCTGGGTTCAAGCAATACTCCTGCTTCAGCTTCTCAAATAGCTGGCACTGCAGGCGCACCACTGTGCCCAACTCAAAACCTGCATGTTTAAAACAAGAAGGTTTACCCCAGTGAGAAGTCATGATTCTTTTTTCTTTTTTTTGGAAGGTAGGAAATGGCAACTTCATTGGAATTAAGATAGTCTTTTTTTTTTTTTTTTTTATTCCTTGTACACAAATGGGGTACAACTTTTCATTTCTATGATTGTACATGATGTAGATTCACACCATTTGTGTAATCATACATGTACATAGGGTAATGTTGTTGTCTTGTTCCATTATATTTCCTTCCCCCTGCCCTCAACATAATCCATCCTTCTCCATTCTTCCCTTACCAGCCCCCCACCCAGTTGTGTATCATCATCCACTTATCAGAGAAAACATTCAAACTTTGGATTTTTGGGATTGGCTTATCTCACTTAGTGTTGATATTCTCCAACTCCATCCATTTACCTGCAAATGCCATAATTTTAATTCTTATTTATGGCTGAATAATATTCCATTATGTATATATACCACAGTTTCTTTATCCATTTATCAATTGAAGGACATCTCGGTTGGTTCCACAATCTAGCTATTGTGAATTGAGCAGCTATGAACATTGATGTAGCTGCATCACTGTAGAATGCTGATTTTAAGTCCTTTGGGTATAAACCAAGGAGTGGGATAGCTGGGTCAAAAGGTGGTTCCATTCCAAGTTTTCTGAGGAATATCCATACTGCTTTCCAGAGTGGCTGCACCAATTTGCAATCCCACCAGCAATATATGAGTATACCTTTTTCCCACACCCACGCCAACACCTATGTTGCTTGTATTCTTGATAATCGCCATTCTAATTAGGGTGAGATGAAATCTTAGGGTGTTTTGATTTGCATCTCTTATTACTAGAGATGTTGAACATTTTTTCATATATCTATTGATTGCTTGTAAATCTGTGAAATGTCTGCACAGTTCCTTAGCCCATTTATTGATTGGTTTATTTGTATTCTTGGTGTAAAGTTTTTTGAGTTCTTTATAAAATCTGGAGATTAGCGCTCTATCTGAAGTGTATGTGGTAAAGATTTTCTCCCACTCCGTAGGCTCTCTCTTCACATTGTTGGTTGTTTCCTTTGTCGAGAAAAAGTTTTTTAGTTTGAATCTATCCCAATTATTGATTTCGTGCTTTTATTTCTTGTGTTTTGGGAGTCTTGTTAAGGAAGTCTGGTCCTAAGCCAACATGATGATTTGGGCCAATTTTTCTTCTATTTGGTGCAGGGTCTCTAGTCTAATTCCTAGGCTCTTGATCTGTTTTGAGTTCAGTTTTGTGCAGGCAAGAGATAGGGGTTTGATTTCATTTTGCTGCATATAGATTTCCAGTTTTCCCAGCACCATTAGTTGAAGAGGCTATCTTTTGTCCATTGTATGTTTTTGGCACCTTTGTCTAGAATGAGATAACTGTATTTATGTGGGTTTGTCTCTGTGTCCTCTATTCCATATTTATCTATTTTAGTGCCAATACCATGCTGTTTTTGTTACTATTGCTCTGTAGTATAGTTGAAGGTCTGGTATTGTGATACCTCCTGGAGAAGTCATAATTCTTAGTAAATTAGTATTTGAGTTTATACAGCCTTATTTATTAATGGTATTCCTTACATTGTGTACCTTCTTTGGATGTCTAGAGTTTTTTGGGTATTGGTTTGTTTGTTTGATTTTTATTTGTTTTATTTGTACATTAACACAATACCTTTATTTTATTTATTTATTTTTATGTGGTGCTGAGGATTGAACCAAGTGCTTCACACATGCTAGGCAAGTGCTCTACCACTGAGCTACAAATCGTGTCTACAGTTTTTGTTAGTATGTTTGTTTTGGTTTTCTTGCACTAAAAATTGAACCCAGGGGCATTCTACCACTCAGCTGTATTCCCAATCTTTTTTTATTTTTTTAAATTTTGAGACAGGGTCTCACTGAATTGCTGAGGCTGGACTTAAATTTAGGATTCTCCTGCCTCAGTCTCCCAATTTGCTAGGATTACAAGCATGTCCCCCAAGACCCAGCAGAATGTTTTCAATTCTTGAAAGGAAGAAAAAAAACACTGGAAAAAATATTTAATGTTGCAATTAACAACAACAACAACAAAAATTTAAAAGACCCTTAATTGTCTAGAACACTGGATCAAAATCAGTAACCTAAAGCTTAAAATCATGGATCTCATATGTTTTGGTTTTGAAAATCAATTGCATAAGATTAGTATGATTAATAATGTGGAAAAAATATGATAAACTAGTTAATTCCTAGTTTAATATAATCTACGTATGTTGGGATTGCTAACAGGGATAAGACTACATTATTAGAAAATTGATCACTGCCTTTTACTGATTCTACACTCATAGATCATATCTGAAATAGTGGTTTTAATTTTAGATACCAAATCTTAAGCCAAAGTATATACATAAGAAAATGAAAAAGATGGTAAAGTCACCCCCTTTTTGTGGTACTAGAAAATTAATCCAGGGTACTTTACCTCTGAGTCACATCCTCAGCCGTTTTTTTTTTTTTCCCTTAATTGAGATAGGGTATCACTAAGTTGTTTAGGGCCTCCTTAAATTGCTGAGGCTGACTATGAACTTGTGATCCTCCTGTCTCAACCTCTGAAGTTGCTGGGATTATAGTGTGCACTACTATACCTGCCCTAAAACATTTTTTAAATCAGTAAAATAATTATTGTTGTTTAGCCTATAGATAAAGGACTCAATTGAGATGAGCTAGTTGGTCTAAAATACTCTAAGGACTGATGACTGACTGTTTTAGTCAGCATTTTCGCTGCTGTAACTAAATGACCTGACCATCACAACTGTAGAGGAGGAAGAGTTTATTTGAGGGCTCAAGGTTTCAGAGGTCTCAGTCCATAGAAGGTTGGCTCCATTCTTCCAGGCTGGAGATGAGATAGAACATCATGACGGAAGAGCATGGCAGAGGGAAGCAGCTGGCATCATCAGGAAGCAGAAAGAGATAGAGCTAGATAGATGAGAGAGAGAGAGAGAGAGAGAGAGAGAGAGAGAGAGAGAGAAAGAGAGACTCCACTCCCCAGATACAAAATGCATACCCCAAAGCCACGCCCCAATTCTAATCTCTTCAGTCACACCCTACCACCTAATTCACTGATGGGCTAAGATTCTTAGAACCCAATCTTTTCTCTGAATCTTCCTGCATTGTCTCACGAGAGCTTTTGGGGGACACCTCACATCCAAACCATAACACTGACTTAGTCCAGAATCCTCCAAATAAAAACAAATTAGGACCAGAAAATGAAGTTACTGAAACGTTTCAGTTCCCTTGTAACTACTAAAACTATCTCTCTATTGAAAAGCCTCTTCTAGAAAGATGTAAATGCCATTTCTGGAAGCAGGCAGAGAGAATGTTGATTAGATTTGACAAAAGAGATTCTGTAATGTCTTTTCAACCAGAAGATTCTTTGAGATAGCCTTTTCTTATTAACAGCATTAGGTTAAAGTTGGACAAGTTGAAAACTAATTGTCAAAAATAGATTTTGGGATTTCAATCACCCACATCACTTTTTAGCTAAGTTTTCACGTTCATTAAGTGTTGGTTGTAGTGGCACAAATTTTTATTGCCATGCAAAATGTTTCCATTCAAAAGGAGCTTCCTGTCAATTTGAAAATAAATTTGCTAATCTATCCCTGCAAACTTCGGGTTCAATTCGTATCAAGAATTTGGCATCCAAGGGAAAAACCACTTTCAACCAAAGTACATAATGGTAGTTCTACTACTCACTCTGTATTCCTTTGTAGAAGAAAAAGGGGTCCATGGTGTTAGTTGGAGCAATTCTCAGAACTACAGAATCAGAGATAGAAGTAATGTGGGTGGAATCTGAGGAACACACAGGGGCACCCTTATATTAGCATGTCCTGTGGTAAATTTGAACTATTACACCCCATTAAGCCAGGACCATCAAGCCCTCAGTACCCGCAGGTTTGGGGCACACACCATGAACTTTTTCAACTATCTGTCCCTACACAGAAACTGTCAGCAGCAGGAGAAAGTCCATAGGTCTGTCTGGAGAAGTCGTGGAAGACTCCTTGAAGGAGCCCCAGCTTGGGAGCAGAGCTCAACAGGTTCTGGAAGAGGCACAAGCCCTTTACTCTAATGTAGAGGTTGGTTATTTGCTGTTTCTTTTTTATTTTTTTACTGTTTGTGGCACAGGAATTGAATCAGGGCATCATGCGTACTAGGCAAGTTCTCTACCACTGAACTACACCTCTGCATCCAAAGCATTTGTTGTTGTTGTTTTAATTGACCCTTGAATTGACAAAGTAGCGACAGACTTTCACGAACAATATTTCAATTAAATTTTTAAAACTTTTTAATCTTTTCATTCCAAGGAAGGATAAAGAAGAAAGGAAGCAAATGACTAGCCTTATTGAAGCTTTTGCAACATCAGTCAGACCCAGGACACTTCCAGCCACTGGTTAATCCAACCAGTGCTTCTAGCAAGACGGGAAACACAGGCAAACCCTTTAAGAGGACAGGAGGCTGGGAGCTCTTTCTTTCCACTCCAGTCAGGGGATTGTGTGGGTAGCTTTATTGTTTAAGATTACTGTGTTATTAGTCAGCTTTTCATTGCTATGACCAAAAGACCTGACAAGAACAACTTAGAAGTGAAGTTTATTTTGGTTCATGGTTTGAAGGTTCAGTCCATGGTCAGCTGATTCCATAGCTCTGGGCCCAGGATGAGGCAGAACATCAAGGTGAAAGGGCATGGTAGAGGAAAGCTGCCCAGTTCATGACATCCAGGAAACCCCCAAGAGCATAGCACCAATGACCTACTTCCTCCTGCCACGCCCTACTGGCCTACAGTTACCATGTATTAATCCATTCAAATTATTAATTCATCAAATGGATCAATCACTGAATTAATTCTTTCATGATCTTGTCATGATCATTTCACCTCTGAACATTCCTGCATTTTCACACACATGAGCTTTGGAGGGACCCCTCGTGTTCAAACCATAACAATTATGAAAAAATTTAAATATGTAGAAAAGTAAAAATTACTTGGGTGGGGAGAAATATGTACATAGTGGGAAGGGCAGGGAAGATGGTTTTTTAAAAACTGACAGGACTAAATTAAAACAAAACAGAACAAAAAAACCTTTCCTAGAATGGAAGGTTAGTTCAGAGTCAGGCAAATGGAATTTTCTTCCCCACCTCCCCCTGAAGTTGGTATGAAGTAGCAAAATCAATGAGCTACTGAGAAACAAGCCACCCCTGGCCCTCTTTTCTACTTGGCATTTTCTTTTAGTGGCATTACCTGACCCTCTGACAGCCAACCTAAAAATACTAGACTCCTCCTTCTCCCCCATACACATTTGACTAGTTTTTAAGCTTCCTAGAATTCTTCCTTTCAACCTTTCCTCTATTAAGTCTCTGCTTTCACCCTAACTCTGTCCTTCACCTTCTCTCACTTTGAGAATCCCAAGTCTCCTTATCTGTTTCCCTCTTCCTCTGTCATTGTAATCACTTTTTCTAACACTCAAAATTGATTATTACCTTTCTCTGCTTAAAAGGGTGCAAGGCCTCCCACTGGCCAAGACAAAAGACACAAAGTTTAGTACAGAAAAGGAATCTGGGACCCTACCTCAGAGTCTAGTATCCTACACATAATTTTAAAAAAGAAAGATCAGGTTCCTCCCCCCTAGCTGGTGTGCCCTCCCTGCCTGCAAGGCCCTTCCCTGCAAGTGATCCCAATTCATCTCAAACACAGAGCCCAAACATGTCCTCCCGGCTGTCTCCTCCAGCCTCTCACCACACATGGATCATTGCAGAGTGTATAACAAGTATGCAATTCACATGTACATGTCTCTCTCTCCCCCTGCTAGTCCATAAGCTCCTTAGGGTAGGAACCTCAGCACATCAGAGATGATATTGATGCCTGTTTCCTTCCTGCCTCAGAGTTTTTACTGAGCTGAAGGATTCATGTGATTCTTATTAAAAAAAAAAAAAAAAAAAAAAGTATTGGTTCCCAAGCCAAAGAATGGGTATAAAAGAGGGGCAGAGAACGTAATTATGGCAAGTAGAAGGCCGACAGCGATTGGCCACTAGAACACTATACCCTGAGCTCTGCTGCTGGGGTCTCCAAAGCTCCCCAGGATCCTCCCTACTTCTTCCACGACCTCATTATCAGCTCTTCTTGAATTCACTAATTCATTATCTTCTCATTTTCCAATAGAAGGAATTTTCTTTACATTACTGTCATTTTTATTGCATTGATTCATGACTATATGACTGTAAGTAGGTTATAGGCTCCTACTAGGCAGGCTTACATCTTAGTAACGTTAGAGAGAGAGCATTTTTCTATGTATTCACTAGACACCTAATTAAATATGTGGGAAGGGGCAAAGAATCAAGATCTCAGCAAACAGGCAAATAAACAAACTAGTCCAAATTATTTTTAATAATTTCCCACTGGATAAATCAGTACATATTTGACTAATTAGCAACTCTATCACTCTTACAAGGCCAAAAATTACTGTGCTTTAATTTTTTATTAGTGCATTATATTTGTACAAAACAGTGGGTCCATTTTGACATATTCATAAATGCATATAACATCATTTGTTCCATTTCAATCACTTTGCTCACCCTCACCCGATTCCCTTCCTCTACTCTATTGATCTTCCTTCTATTAACTCATTGTTTTTAAATTGGTGTGTAATAGTTATAAAAAAAAATTGGAATTCATTGTGATATACTCATACATGCTGTTTGGTTTAGATATCAGGTGTTCCCCAAAAGCTCACACGAGACAATGCAAGAAAGTTTAGAATTGAAATGATTGAGTTATGGGACTCTTAACCTAATTAGTGCATTAGTACCTATTAGGGATTAACTGGTTGGTAACTGTTGGCAAGTAGGCTGTGGCTAGAGGAGGTGGGTTATTGGGGGTGTGATTTTGGGGTATGTTCTATCCCTGAAGAGTGGAGCTCTCTCTCTCTCTCTGCTTCCTGGTGCCATGTTCTTAGCTGCTTTCCCACACTATACTCTTTCACCATGATATTCGGCCTCATCTTGGGTACCAAAGAAAGAAGTTGGCCGGCTATGGACCAAGACCTCTGAAACTGTGAGTCCCAAAGTAAACTTTTCCTCCTCTAATTGTTCTTGTCAGATCTTTTGGTCACATCAGCAAAAAAAAAAAAAAAAAAAAAAAAAAAAAAAGACTAAAATACATGTACATAGCATAAGTTGGTCATTCTGAATTTCTGAACAACTGAATCTTCTCAGAGTTAGGGTTAGGGTTGTTCTGCCAGTCTTGGGCAATAGCATTCGGAGGCTGTGGGATCTCAACATCAGTATATTAAACTGAAGAACTCGAGAAGGGACAGGCAGGTAATACTTAACCATTTAAGTGTTTTTGTGTTTGAATTTCCAAAATTTTTCTATGAATATAAACACATACAATTTTACATACATAGTATACCATAATGCTCTTTTACAACCTGCCAGGAAGAGATTATAACATCTTTTCACATAAAATTCATATAATTTACATAAAGTGTACAATTCAATAATTTAATGGTACAGAACATTTTCATCAGTGCAAAAAGTTCCCATGGTCCTCAACCTAGAAAATACCCTGCCTGTGCCCAGGCGTACCCACCGTTCTGACTTCTGTCACAATGTACTAGTTTGGGTTGTTCTTGAACTTCATATAAATGATCCTTACAGTATGTGCTCATGTGAAACTGCTCCTTTTGCATATGTTTTTATCATTTACCCTTTTTGTTTTACATATCAGCAGTTCAAACTTTTTTAGTGATTCTGTCATTATTTAGCAATTTTCTTGTTGATGGAAAGTTGGTTATTTCTAGTTTTTTGGCTAAGAATATAGTTGTTGTGAACATTCTTGTATAGATTTTATTTTTATGTGCACATGAGTTCTTTTCTCTTGAGTTTATGCTATAGATAGAATGGTTGGTCCCTGGGTAGAGATACTCTTTATTAGAAACTTCCAAACTGCTTTCCTGTTTTTCTAGAAGGCATTGTCAGTCCTCATTAATTTTCTTAGCCTTTCTGCCCAGCCTGGTGCAGGAGGATCCCAAGTTCAAAGCCAGACTCAGCAACGTGGTGAGGCCCTCAGCAACTTAGAGAGAACTTGTCTCAAAATAAAATAATAATAAAAAGGTGGGCTGGGGATGTGGCTCAGTGGTTAAGTGCCCCTGGGTTCAATCTCTGGTACACACACACACAAGCCTTCCTTGTAGATGTGTATGGTATTTCATTGTAATTTAAATTTACCTTTATTGGATGAGTACTGTTATTGCAAACCCGTTCATATTCTTTTGGCCATTTGAATATCTTCTTTTGTGAAGCATTTTTTCAAGTCTTTTCTCACTTCTCACTAGTTTTTTTTTTTTTACTTTTTCTTATCAGTTTACAGAAATTCTTCACATATTCTAAATATAAGCCCTTGTCAGATGTGTGTCAATGGTGGTTTTATGATAAGGTTTAAATTTTTGATAAGTTCATTTATCAATTTTTTTTCTTTCATAGTTAGTACTTTCTGAGTTATTTAAAAAGAAAAACATTTTGCCTACTCCAAAATCACAAAAAAATTCTTACTCTCTTCTAAATGCTTTGTAGTTTTAGCTTTCATGTTTAGGCCTAAGATCTCAAATTACTTGTGCATGGTGTGAAGTAGGGATTCAAGGTTACTTTTCCCATATGCACAGCCATTCAAAATTTACTTTTAACAGAACACATTTTATAATTACCTTAGGTGCTTTTTTGTTCCTGAGAACAGTTTAAAGAACACCTTTACATCTTAATCCAAATGACATTTGGTTTATAGATTTCTCAATATAAAGGAATCATAATATTAATATTTTAAAATGTTATCAAAGATAATCAAGTAGCAATTCCTTCTGGACAAATAAATTTTATTTAAAATTTCATCAAAATGCAGTTTATTTAGTAAGTCAAGTCTTTGTACAAAAGTAATGTTTGTCACTGTAGAAAACAAAATTTTTACTGTAATTTTTAAAATTATTTTTATTGCAATTGTTAAGATTTTAAAATGAAATTGCACCTTTCACCTTTGGCAAACAATCACAGAAAATGAAGTTTTAGATATTATATGACAAATAGCACTGTGCTCAACTGGAGATGAACATTAAAGTAGAAATATTACAATTAAGTATTTATGTCTACAGTGTTTTGTGTTGTATCTCTTAGAGCTGTCTATCTATAATGTACATAAATATAGTCTTTTTTTTTTAAGAAACATATCTGTTGGGCATTGACTGTGTGAGGGCACTAAGTTAGATGACTGTGTTATGTTAGTCTTGCTTAATCCTCAACTCCATGAGAGAAGTCTCATTTTACTCCCCACTTTATGGATGAGTAAGCTAAGAGTTGGTGATATTAAAGATTGCCCAAAGTCTATGGTTAGTAAAGGACAGAAATGGGGCTGTAAAGAAAGTCGGTCTGCATTTAGAACCAGAGCTCTTTTCTATATACAGAACTAACTGATTTTCTGGGAGAAAAATGGTTGATTAAACAAAAGGCAAAATATACCCTAGGACATTCTCTGGTAAATAAAGTTTTAATAAAATAAGAAGCAACACATTTTTCTGAATGCCTTGCTCAGGACCATGCCAAGTAGGGCAAGGGATACAGATGTAGGCACCTTTATTGTGAAGAAATTTATAATCTAGCTATGGAGACATTTGGTAAATTATTAGTATAGTAAGCTGACTGAAGTCTCTTCTTACCAAATGTTTTATATAAATGAAGCATTATAAGGATATATGTATAACAGAGTAAGCATATAATAAATACTTTTTAATTAGATAAATTGAGCACAAGCCAATAATCATGATATGGCAATTAATTCAGACCAAAGCAGAGGCTTATAATACCAAAACACAGAAAATACTTTAGAAGAATGTTTTTCTTAGAGAGTCACTTTGATTCCAATGGCCTGTTTAAATTCATGGTTTTGTGGTTCCAAAATGTCATAGAAAACTTGATTTTTATCAAAATGGTCTCGAATATAAAGTAAATCTTCAATGGAATAGTTATCATTTTTTCCAGTCCAAAGAGTCAGGCTGTACCTGTATTAAAATAAAACAGAACTATATGGTTAAAAATGAAAATAAGAAACAGAGATGAAAAACTTCAATAAGAATACTCACATTTGAAAAAAATTAATTAGTGAAAGTATAACGAATATTTTCCTATTCCATTCCTTCATCAATATCAAAGAGACTAGAGACAAAAAATAATTCACACTGATATTGTCTAAATTATGTCACTGCTCTATATGAATTAAATGGCTTTAGAAACCCACACTGATGGCCATGAATATGGGTCCAATTTGGGGAAAAGGAACCAAAGAGACCATGTTGCTGATCAAGGAATCCATCCCCCCACATACAGATTTCATCTGTGACCTGGAAAGAGTGCAAAGCGCACCTGGAAGAGAGCATAACGGTCACTGACATTCCCAACAGTCACTTAGAGTCAACCCACTCACTATCCCTCTTGCGGGGTTTGTATGAACTGTGAGAATGCCAAGAGCTGCTACTAACAAACAGAATGAATTCATATCGATTTCTTAGGAGTTAAAAAACAATAACATATGCAAATTTGTATAGACATGAATATGCTCAGAATCTAAATGTTATTTGCACTCCACATTTTCATTTCTTCTAGTGATACTACCACGACTGCATTAGAGTCTGGGGAAATGCAAAGCTGTTAAGTAGTTTCATATTCATTTTCTCATAAACATGTCAGAATTGAGGGGAAAATCTCTAAAGCATTTTTTCTACTAATCGTAAGAAATGACTGAGGCATGTGGTCTTACATTGACACATTCCTGCCCCTAAGAAGAGTGACACCATTTTGGAAATATAACAAAAGAAAGTACGTTGAATTTTGTTCCATAGAAGCATCGTACATCAAACCAAAAAGAATTTTAAACTACATCAAAGATCTCAGAAAAGAAAAAATGAAAATTAGTTTTGAAATCTTTATTTTTTTGCTAAAATGGAATCAATTTATGGGCACCATGGTGACAAGCCTTATAAAAAGACACAGAAATGATCATTTAGGTTAAAAGAAGAGCTTTCCAGTTTATTTTGCTTCATTTAATATTCCTCCATTGTACTTAAACTAAAATGGGAAAAATAAAATTGCCAAAGGGTGTATTAAATTGTATTCATTCAAATCAAGTCACAGGCTTCATTTATTAAAACTTTTTATTGTGAAAAAACATGCATGGTACATAAAACATAAATGTAGATTTTAACAAATCATTATAAAATGAATGTCAGTGTAGCAAAAATAAAAATCTAGAAATAGTACATGGCCATCCACTAAGGAGGCACCTGTGCGTCCCTGCTCCATCTCAGCCTCCTCTCCTGCATGGCTCCTTTTCCTTTCCTCCTCCTCGTACTTCAAGAAACAAGGTGCATAAAGTAGGTCTCTTAATTTAAAAGGAGGGAAAAATAAGAATTTACATTCATATTTTCCTCGTATACGCATGAAGAAACTAATAACTGTGGTTAACAAGAAGCTGACTACTGTGGTTAGTGAGATTGGGCAGGAGAACTAGGTAGATGGGAGAGAGGATTTTCACAGTGTAAGCCTTTGTTTATTTGGTTTTTGAACCTATGTATTACTTATTTAAATGATTATATTAAAAATAATTCTGAAAGACCACAAAAAGGCATGAAAGAAACAGCATGTAATTGTGTGACAGAAACTAGTAGTTTTACTCAATATCCATTTTCCTTTTTTTTTTAATATAACAAATCCCAGAATTTTATCTATACACATAGTCATATAAAATAAAAGTCACAGTTTCCAGCTTCAACTGCAGCTAGAGGCATACTACTAGTTATAGTCAATGAGCAACAAGACAGACACATGTGATACCAGCAACATAGAAGAGTGCAGTCCTCATTCTCCAAAGAAACAATGATTTTGATAATCACCCATAGAAAATAGTACCTTTGTAGGAGCCTCGGAGTTCAGCAAAGAGGTCTCACCACACCCGTGGGAGCACAGTGCACCCGCGGACAGACACACACACACAAATCTGAGAAGAGATACATTGAAGAGGTATAAAGAGAACAGTTTCATTTTACCCACATCACTCCTCCCCAAGGCAACCTAGCTCAGTGTGAAAAGAGACTTCCTTGGCTTATGTTTTCTCCTATGGACATGGAAGAATAGAGCAGAGTGAGCCAGCCACCCAGTGTCCCTAGACATGTGGCATGATGTCCTGGAGGTCCACGAAAGAAGACCAAGATCACTGAGGGAAACAGCATGGCTAATTAGTGTGGGGGCAAGTAGGAACAGGGAAAAATGGTGAGGGCTCATGGTAACCAAACTTTGGTACTGAACAAAGGATCACAGTTTCTACTAACCATGTCACAGATTCCACCAGGAGCCATACCTATATTATCTTGTAGAATGTATAACTTGTGGATGCTCAATTGACCCAAATACACCCCCTACATTCCATGACCTCTATCCCCATGTCCTATGCACATTCTCACCGATGGTGGGTGTAAACCTCTGCAGATCATGCCATGTAAACAGTCAGTGTGAATGCTGGACTGGGAAAATGTGTTTACTCTTGGACATTTTAGAACAGTGCACTAGAGAAAAAGAATGGGAGGCTTTTAGCACCAAGCCTGGCTTTTCAGGTTCAAGAGCAGGCATAAAAGTCAGAATAAGAGAAGAACAGATGCATTCAGAGAAAATGTATTAAAGATCCCAGAGTCTCAACCCAGATTGCCTAGTTAAGGTCTTTCTGTCCTGAAGCTCAGCAGAACCGAAGAAGGCAATTGCTTCTAGAGATGTGAAGAAGTAAAGTAAGATTTCAAGGAAAACAAAAAAAAACATGGAAACATTACCAAAGGAACACAATATTCTTCTTGTAACCCACTTCAAAGAAATGGAGATCTATGAAATAACTGATGAAAAAGCAAAAACAACTGTTTCATGGAAGCTCAGCAAGCTACAAGAAAATACAGAGAATGAAATCAGGAAAATAACAAGTAAACAAAATTAGAAGCTCAGCAAAAAGATAGAAATAATAAAGAACCAAACAAATCCTGGAGCTGAATAATAAAATGAATGATGAGAAAAATACAGTATAGAGCTTCAATAGCAGACTTGAGTAGAACAAAAAATCTGTGAATTCAAAGACAGGGCATTTGAAATTATCAACTCAAAGACAAAAGAAAGAAAAAATGAAAAGAAGTGTGAAGAAAATATATGGGATTAATGGGACACTTTCAAGCAACCAATATATGGGATTAATGGGATTATGGAGGTCCAAGAAGGAGAAGAGAAAGAGAAAGAAAGATTATTTAAAGAAATAATGGCTGAAAACTTCCAAATATTTGGAAGATATGGACACTCAGATTCATGAAGCTCAAAGTTCTTTACATAGGATCAACCTAAAGGAGATTACACTGAAACATGTAATAATCAAATTAGCAAAAGTCACAGGTAGAGAATTTTGAAAGTAGGAAGACTAAAGCTACTTGTCACATATAAGGGAAACCCTATAAAGGTTATCTATGGATTTCTCAGTAGCATCCTTGCAGGCTAGGAGAGTGGGATGATGAATTTAAACTGCTAAGAGACAAAAACTACCAAGCAGGAATACTACATCCAGTGAAGCTATTTTTCAGAACTGAGGGAGAGATACTTCCTCAGACTGAATAAAAGCTAAGGCAGTTCATTATCACTGGACCAGTTTCATAAGAAATGCCAAAGGAAATTTTTCAAGTTGAAATGAGAAGATGTTAAAGAGTAACATGAATATATAAAACTTACTGGTAAAGGTGTTTTGTTACTTGACTTATCTAGTCAAATTCAAAATACTTTAATACTGCAGTGGGTGATATATGAATAATGGTACATAAATGCAATGATAATGCATAAATAACTTAAAACTCTTTATAAAAGACAAAGGTAAAAAATATAGTTACAAAAATTATTAATGTATATGCAGTATAAAAAGATGCAAGTTGTGAATGAAATTAAGTTGTTGTCAGCTTAAAATAGACTATTCTTTTAAAATTTTTTTTTAGTTGTAGATGAGCACAAACCTTTATCTTACTTATTTATTTTTATGTGATGCTAAGGATTAAACCCAGTGCCTCACACATGCTAGGCAAGTGCTCTATCACTGAGTTACAAACCCAGCCCGAAAACAGATTGCCCTAACTGGGGGTTATTTTATGTAAGCCCCATGGTAATCACAAAGAAGAAACTTCTAGTAGATTCAAAAGGATAAAGGAATATAAACATATCATTGAGGAGAAATAAAGTCACAAAGGAAGACAAAGAGAAGAAGGAATAAAGTAATAAAAACCAGTCAGGAAACAATTAACAAAACAATAGTAAGTTATTAACTACCAATAATTACTTCAAAACAAATGGATTAAATTCTCTAATAGAAAGACATAAGTGATTGAAAAGATAAAAAAGCAAGTCCCAAAACATACTCCAAAAACATACTGCCTGTGAAAGATTCACTTTATTTTTAAGGACAGATACATTGTGAAGGTATTAAAACAAAATGAAACAAAAACACTCCGAGAAAATGGCAACCAAAAGAGAGCAAGGGTAGCTATACTTATATCACACAAAAAAGCCTTGAGTCAGAGTGTCACTTGAGACAAAGGAGGTCATTATTTAATGATAAAGTCAATTCATCAAGAGGATATAACAATTATAAATATTTATGTACACAACAGAGGTGCACCTAAATACATAAAATAAATATTAATAGATCTGAAGGGAGAGATAATGCCTAGGTTAAGAAAAAAAGACCTTAAATAAACAACCTAACTGTTCACCTCAAAATAGAGAAAAAGAACAACAAAGTAAGGCACAAGTTAACAGAAGAAAAGAGATAATATAGATTAGAGTAGAAATAAATGAAGTAAAGACTTAAAAAAAAAACAAATGAAATGAAGAGCTGGTTTTTGAAAAGCTAAAATTGACAAATCTTTAGTTAAACTAACCAAGAAAAAGAGAGTCTATAATTTAAAAAATTTACAAATGAAAAAGGAGACATTATAATTGATACCACAGAAATACAAAAGATCATAAGAGACTACTATTTACAATTATACATCAACAAATTGGATAACCTAAAAGAAATGGATACAGTCCTAGAAACACATCCAACCCACCAAGACTTAATCATGAACAAACAGAAAATCTCAATACATCAGTAATGAATAAGGAGATCAGATCAGTAAGGAAAAGCCTCCCAAGAAAGAAAACCACAGTACTAGATGTCTTAACTGGTGAATTCTATCAAATGTTTTAGGAAGAATTAATGTCAATTCTTCTCAAATTCTTACCAGAAAATTAAAGAGGAGAGAATACTTTAAACTCATTTTATGAGGCCAACATTACCCTAATATCAAAGCTAGAAAATGATACTATAAAAAAAGAATGTTACGGGGCTGATATCCCTGAGGAATGTGAATGAAAAATTCTCAAAAAAATATAAGCAGACTGAATCCAACGGCACTTTAAAACCATCATATATCACAATCAAGTGGTCTTTATTCCTGGGATGCAGGACAGCTCAAAAAATGCCAATCAATAAATGTGGCATGCCACATTAAGAGAATGAATAATAATCATATAATTGTTCCAATAGATGTAGAAAAAGTATTTAACAAAATTTTAAATTCTTTCATGATTAAAACTCAACAAATTAAGTACAGGAGGAAAATTCTAAACATAATAAAGGCCATATATGATAAACACATAGGTAACATACTCAATAGTGAAAAGCTGAAAATACTTCCTCTAAGAACAGGAGCAAGACAAGGATGCCCACTTTTACTAGTTCTTCTCAACATATTACTGGAAGTTCTAATCAAACCTATTAGGAAAAAAAAAATAAATTAAAAACTCACCAAGTTGGAAAAGAAGAAATAAAATTGTGTTTTCAGATGAAATTATCTTATAAATATAAAACCCTAAAAGACTCCATCAAAAAGCTGTTAGAAGTAATTAATAAAGTTATAGAATACAAAAATCAACGTAAAAAAATCAGTTCCATTTTTATATACCAACAACACAATGGCCAAAAAAGAAATTTAAAAAGACATTTCACCTACAAGAACATCAAAAAGAATAAAACACTTAGGAATAAAGTTAACAAAGAAGGTGAAATATCTATAGACTGAAAACTATAAAGCACTAATGAATAAATAGAAAGATATCTTGTGTTCAGGGACTAGCAGAATTAATATTTTTAAAATGTCTATACTACTCAAAGCAATCAAAGAAATTCCTACTGAAATACCAATGGCATCTTTCACAAGAATAGAACAATTCTAAAATTCATGTGAAACCATGGAAGACTCAAACAGCCAAAGCAATCTTGAGCAAAAAGAATAAAATCGGAGGCACAAGACTCCTAACTTAAAATCACATTAAATTATGTGAATATAAATGAAAAAAATCCTCAAAAAACTACAGGCAGATGCCTAAAATTACTTCACAGAAAATTAATTTAAATTATGTTACAAAATAATCTACAATAATCAAACTAGTATGGCATTAGCATAAAACAGACACACACATGCACCAAAGGAACAGACCAAGCCCAGAAATAAATCCAGAGATTTATAGTAAACTGATCATCAATGAAGTATACAAAGCATAAACACAAACACTATATGATTACAAGACAAGGAAGATAGAAATTTAACAGGCAAAATGAAAAAATTCTACCACTTAGATGCCTAAAAATTTCCTTGAACTAACTTCTGAGACAAAAGTCACAACTACAGAATATTTATAAATGAATAAAATGAAAAGCTACTTAACGGTGATAGGATACAACTAAAGCAATGGGCAGAGGAAAAAAGGACAGTCTTAAATGCTTACACTGATAAGTATAATTAATAACTATAAATATATTACCAATTATAAAAATGAATATAAGCAAGCTAAGCATCTAAAGCAAGAAATGAACAGAAACTAGAGAAAGCAGAATTTTTGTTAAATGATAAAAAATCAAAAATTAATAAATAAATCCAAGAGTTACTTCTCAAAAAAAAAAAAAAAAATCACATCATCTAATCAAGACACAAGTGGAAAAAACTCAAACAAATTAAGTGAATTATCTTTTTTTTTTTTTTTCAGGGCCGAGGACCGAACTCAGGGCCTTGCCCGTGCAAGGCAAGCGCTCTGCCACTGAGCTAAATTCCTGAGCCCCAGGAATTATCTTAAAGACTTGGAAGTAGAGAGTGATAAACTGTACTTCAGTCAACCATATCTAAACAAATTTAAAAACCTGGATGAAACAAACAATTTTCTAGGAAAATATAATTTGTGAAAATTGGCTCCCAAACAGATAGAAAACAGAAACAAATCATTTACCAAGAAAAGAAAGCTGGGCCTGGTGGCACATGCCAGTAATCTTATTTACTCAGATGACTGAGGCAGGAGGATTACAAATTCAAGGCTGGCCTAGACAACTTAGTGACACCCTGTCTCAAAATAAGAAGTTAAAAAGGGATGGGGATATAGCTCAGTGTCTAGCAAGCGCAAGGCCCTAGGTTCAATCACCAGTACCACTAAAGGGGGAAAAAACAGAAAGGTCATTTAAGTTAAGTTTTCCCCAAAGCATCAGGTTTAGATGACTTTACTGTGGCATTTACCAAAACAAAGGTACAGGCCATTTCACTATGACTTTAATACATATAAAGGTAAAGGTCCCTAGGTTATTTTATGAAATGTGTATGACATTCATACCTAAAACTGAGAAAGGAAAAAAAAATTACAGACTAAGTCCACTTCCTAAAGCAAAAATCCTAATTAAAATATTAGCAATTAAATTGAGTAGCAAATTAAAAGACTGATATATCATAATAAAGTGGTGAAATGCAAGCATGGTTAAATATTATGAAATATCAAGATGATTTATCTCATTAATAGATGTAGAGAAAACATAAGTATTTTTATACAAATTAGAAAGGTATTTAGTAAAATTCAATATCCATAGGAATAGATATTTCCTTAGACTGCATCACTATACTAAAAACTTTTGCATTAAAGGTAGAGAGATGTGTACATCTACTAGCAATACTATTATTTAATACTTTTCGAGAGTTCTCAATCTTTTTATTTATTTATTTATTTATTTATTTTTGTGGTGCTGGGGATTGAATAGAGTTCTCAATCTTGACACTACTGCCTGCTGCGGGGGGCTGTCCTGTGTAATATAGGGTATTCAGAGAAGCACCTTGGCCTCTATCACTAGAAGTCTATGGAATCCCTGCCCCTGTCACACACACAAGGTCTGACAACTGAAAATGTCCTCAGGCACTGTCTGCTGGAGAATTAAACTGCCCCTAGTGAGAATCTGTTTTAGAGGTACTAAGCAACATACCTAGAAAAGAAAAAGAGACTGGTTGGTGGCAGTCGGGAGCGGGCTGGCGGCTGAGTCAGGCCACCTACATCACGGAAGTAAGCATCTGGCAGATAACTCGCCCAACCAGCAGGCCAAGAACAGACGTCATAACTGAGCAACCCTGCCTGACCCCTGCAACCAGGTTGGTGCCATCACTGGTTGGTCCTAGTCGGAGCTGACGGGTGAGTCAGGCTGCTTGCATCGCGGAGGTAGCAGGCGGGCACCCAACCCACCTGCCTTGCGGAGCTGGCGACAGGTAGCCAACCCACCCAACCACCAGGCCAAATACAGACGCCACCACTGAACAACCCCACCCGACCACCACGCCGCCGAGGTTTGAGGTTTGTCGCCATCACAGAGTTAGCCAGAGGCTTATTTATAGGCTGGTGCAGGCCATTTGAATTACTCCTGAGGGCGTGGCCATCATCACTGGAAGGGCAACTCCCTTCCTGAGAACCTACAGGAGGCTAGAGGAACTTTGACAAGACCCAGGAGCCAAAAAGAGGAAGTACTAAGAGACTCGGGACCAACTCAGAGCCCCTGGGGAATATACCCCACCTGAAGACCACCATCCTTAGTAGGCCAGCTTCCTAGTGGAGCACCACATTATCAAGTTCCTCCAAGACTTCAGGCTACTGAAGGCTAAGAAGTGAGTCACTGGAAATCTACAGAGACAATATTCGTCAATAGAGGAAATCTGCAATATCCCAGAGTTTCACTACTAGAGGGGTAGATACCTGAACAATATGAGAAAACAAGGGAAGAAAATGTCCCAAACAAACCTAGATGGTATAGCAATAATATCCAATGACAGCATGGCAGAAGAAATGTCAGAAAGGGAGTTCAGAATGTACATAATCAAAATGATCAGAGAAGCAAACGAGAAGATGAAAGGGCAAATGAGGCATTGAATGATTGCACCAATCGACAGTTAAAAGAGCAAATACAGGAAGCAAAAGATCGTTTCAATAAAGATTTAGAGATAATGAAAAAAAAAACAAATCCTTGAAGGAAACAATAAACAAAATTAAAAACTCTATAGAAAGCATAATCAATAGTATAGAACACCTGGAAGACAGAACCTCAGACATTGAAGATAAAATATTTAATCTTGAAAACAAAGTTGACCAAACAGAGAAGACGGTAAGAAATCATGAACAGAATCTACAAGAATTATGGGATATCATGAAAAGGCCAAATTTAAGAATTATCGGGATTGAGGAAGGCTTAGAGAAACAAACCAAAGGAATAAACAATCTATTCAATGAAATAATATCAGAAAATTTCCCAAATCTGAAGAATGAAATGGAAAATCAAGTACAAGAGGCTTATAGGACTCCAAATACACAAAATTATAATAGACCCACACCAAGGCACATTATAATGAAAATGCCTAACATACAAAATAAAGACAGAATTTTAAAGGCTGTGAGAGAAAAAGAATCAAATTACATTCAGGGGGAAACCAACACAGATATCAGCAGATTTTTCAATCCAGACCCTAAAAGCTAGAAGGGCCTGGAATGACATTTTTCAAGCTCTGAAAGAAAATGGATGCTAACCAAGAATCTTATACCCAGCAAAACTTATCAGATTTGATGATGAAATAAAATCCTTCCGTGATAAACAAAAGCTAAAAGAATTTACAAAAAGAAAGCTGGCATTACAGAACATTCTCAGCAAAATATTCCATGAGGAAGAGATGAAAAACAATGATATAAATCAGCAAAGGGAAGAATTACCCTAAAGGAACAACCAAATAAAGGAGAAATCAAGTCATGTCAAAAAAAAAAAAATGAGCCAAATGACAGGAAATACAAATCATATCTCAATCATAACCCTGAATGTTAATGGCCTGAACTCATCAATCAAAAGACATAGACTGGCAGATTGGATTAAAAAGAAAGATCCAACAATTTGCTGCCTGCAAGAGACTCATCTCATAGAAAGAGATAACCACAGACTAAAAGTAAAAGGATGGGGAAAAACATACCATGCACATGGACACAGCAAAAAAGCCAGAGTATCCATCCTCATATCAGATAATGTGGACTTCAAGCCAAAGTTAGTCAGAAGGGTTAAAGAAGGACATTTCATACTGCTTAAGGGAAGCATAAATCAGCAAGACACAACAATCATAAATGTCTATGCCCCAAACAGTGGCTCATCCATATATGGCAAATAAATCCTTCTCAATGCCAGAAATCAAATAGACCACAACACAATAATACTAGGTGATTTTAACACACCTCTCTCACCACTGGACAGATCCTCCAAACAAAAATTGAACAAAGAAACCATAGATCTCAAAAACACAATCAATAATTTAGATTTAACGGACATTTATAGAATATACCATCCAACAAAGAGTGAATACACTTTCTTCTCAGCAGCACATGGATCCTTCTTAAAATAGACCATATATTATGCCACAAAGCTACTGTTAGCAAATACAAGAAGATATAGTACCTTGTATTCTATCAGATCATAATGGATTGAAATTAGAAATAAATGACAGAATGAAAAACAGAAACTACTCCAACACCTGGAGATTAAATAATATGCTATTATATGATGAATGGATAACAGAAGACATCAGGAAGGAAATTTAAAAAATTCTTAGAGGTAAATGAGAACAAAGAAACAACATATCAAAATCTCTGGGACACTATGAAAGCAGTTCTTAGAGGAAATTTTATTTCAAGGAGCACATTCAATAAAAGAAGAAAAAAAATCAACAAATAAACGACCTAACACTACAGCTCAAAGCCCTAGAAAAAGAAGAACATAGCAACACCAAAAGTATTAGAAGACAGGAAATAGTTAAACTCAGAGCTGAAATCAACAAAATTGAAACAAAAGAAACAATCGGAAAAATTGACAAAATAAACAGTTGGTTCTTTGAAAAAATAAACAAAATTAATAAACTCTTAGCCACACTAACAAAGAGAAAACCCAAATTACTAAAATTCTGAATGAACAAGAAATATCACAACAGACATGATTGAAATACAAAACATAATTAGAAGCTATTTTGAAAATCTATACTCCAACAAAATAGAAAATCTCGAAGACATCAACAGGTTTCTAGAGACATATGAATTACCTAAGCTGAACGAGGAGGACACACACAATTTAAATAGATCAATTTCAAGTAATGAAACAGAAGAAGTCATCAAAAGCCTACCAACAAAGAAAATTCCGGGACCAGATGGGTTCTCAGCCGAGTTCTACAAAACCTTTAAAGAAGAGCTCATTCTAATACTTCTCAAAATATTACATGAAATAGAAGAGGAGGGAACCCTCCCAAACTCATTCTATGAAGCCAATATCACCCTGATACCTAAACCAGAGACACAGTGAGGAAAGAAAATTTCAGACCAATATCCTTAATGAACATTGATGAAAAAATTCTCAACAAAATCTTAGCAAATCGCATACAAAAATATATTTAAAAGATAGTGCACCAGGATCAAGTGGGTTTTACACCAGGATGCAAGGTTGGTTCAACATCCGGAAATCAATAAATGTAATTCACCATATCAAAGACTTAAAAATCAAGAATCACATGATTATTGCGATAGATGCAGAAAAAGCATTTGATAAAATACAGCATCTCTTCATGCTCAAAACACTGGAAAAAATAGGGATAGTGGGAACATTCCTTAATATTGTAAAGGCCATCTATGCTAAGCCCATGGCCAATATCATTCTAAATGGTGAAAAACTGAAAGCATTCCCCCTAAAAACTGGAACAAGGCAGGGATACCCTCTTTCACCACTTCTATTCAACACTGTCCTCAAAACTCTAGCTAGAGCAATTAGACAGACCAAGGAAATTAAAGGGATGTGAATAGGAAAAGAAGAACTCAAACTATCCCTCTTTGCTGATGACATGATTATATATTTAGAAGAACCAGAAAATTCCACTAGAAAACTCCTAGAACTCATAAGTGAATTCAGTAACTTAGCCGGTTACAAGATCAATGCTCATAAATCCAATGCATTTTTATACATAAGTGATGAATCTTCAGAAAGAGAAGTTAGGAAAACTACCCCATTCACAATAGCCTCAAAAAAAAATAAAATACTTGGGAATCAATCTCACAAAAGAGGTGAAAGACCTCTACAATGAGAACTACAGAACACTAAAGAAAGAAATTAAAGAAAACCTTAGAAGATGGAAAGATCTCCCATGCTCTTGGATAGGCAGAACTAATATTGTCAAAATGGCCATACTACCAAAAGTGCTATACAGATTCAATGCAATTCCAATTAAAATCCCAATGACATACCTTACAGAAATAGAACAAGAAATCATGAAATTCATCTGGAAGAATAAGAAACCCAGAATAGCTAAAGCAATCCTTAGCAGGAAGAGTGAAGCAGGGGGTACCGTAACAGCAGAACTTCAACTATACTGCAAAGCAATAGTAACAAAAATGGCATGGTATTGGTACCAAAATAGACAGGTAGATCAATGGTACAGAATAGAGGACACGGACACAAATAAATACAATTTTCTCATACTAGACAAAGGGGCCAAAAATATGCAATGGAGAAAAGATAGCCTCTTCAACAAATGGTGCTGAGAAAACTGGAAATCCATATGCCACAGAATGAAACTAAATCCCTATCTCTCACCCTGCACAAAACTCAACTCACAATGGATCAAGGACCTTGAAATCAGACCAGAGACCCTGCATCTTATAGAAGAAAAAGTAGGTCCAAATCTTCAACATGTTGGCTTAGGATCAGACTTCCTTAACAGGACTCCCATAGCACAAGAAATAAAACCAAGAATCAATAACTGGGACAGATTCAAACTAAATAGCTTTCTCTCAGCAAAGGAAACTATCAGCAATGCAAAGAGAGAGCCTACAGAGTGGGAGAAAATCTTTGCCACTCATACTTCAGATAGAGCACTAATTTCCAGAATATATAAAGAACTCAAAAAACTCTACACCAAGAATACAAATAACCCAATCAACAAATGGGCTAAGGATATGAACAGACACTTCACAGAAGATCTACAAGCAGTCAACAAACATATGAAAAAATGTTCAACATCTTTAGTAACAAGAGAAATGCAAATCAAAACTACCCTAAGATTTCATCTCACCCCAATTAGAATGGCGATTATCAAGAATACAAGCAACAATAGGTGTTCGAGAGGATGTGGGGAAAAAGGTACACTCATACATTGCTAATGGGGCTGCAAATTAGCACAGCCACTCTGGAAAGCAGTGTGGAGATCCTTAGAAAACTTGGAATGGAACCACCGTTTGACCCAGCTATCTCACTCCTCGGCCTATACCCAAAGGACTTAAAATCAGCATACTACAGAAATATAGCCACAACAATGTTCATAGCTGCTCAATTCACATAGCCAGATATTGTGGAACCAACCTAAATGCCCCTCAATTGATGAATTGATAAAGAAATTGTGGTGTGTGTGTGTGTGTGTGTGTGTGTATATATATATATATATATATATACATACATACATACCATGGAATATTACTCAGCCATAAAGAATAATAAAATTATGGCATTTGCAGCCAAATGGATGAAATTGGAGAATATCATGCTAAGTGAGATACGCCAATCTCAAAAAACCAAAAGATGGATGATCTCACTGATAAGCAGATGATGACACATATAGGGGGTAGGAAGGGGGCAGGAATGGAGGAAGGAGGGACTCTATAGAGGGATAAGAGGGGTGGGAGGGATGGGGGAAATAACAGAATGAATCAAAAACTATTACCCTAGGTAAATGTATGATTACACAAATGGTATGCCTCTAGTTCATGTACAAACAGAGAAACAAGATGTATCCCATTTGTTTACAATAAAAATGAATTAAAAAAAAAAGAAAAAGAAATTTTTAGAGGTTTAAAAAGTTGAAAGGGAACAGGTAAAATTAACAGTGATAGAAGAGGATATAATTTTTTGCTCAGAAAATTCATGAAAAGTCATTTGAAAGACTTTTTAAAATGAGTAGGAAAATTTAGTATATGTATTAGGTCACATGTGAATTTACAGAAATAAATAACCTTTATATATACACACAAAAACCTAGGTAAAATGTATACTGTATATATAAAAAACAACTGGTACAGGATAAAATGGTTGCCAAGGACCTATTTAAAATAGCAACTTAAAATAATTAGGAATAAACTTCATAAACAATATGAAACACTGAAGTAAAAAAAAGCATAAGTACTTTTAAGAAATACAAAGAACTGTACAAATAAATGCTTAATGTGTTCTTAGGGAGACTTAACATAAATCTTCAATTTTCTTTATGTTAATTCAAACTACTCTTCAAAAAATAACAGGATTTTTCACTTTTGAACCAAACAAGTTGATTCTGATTTCCAGAAGAGGAAAGCAAGCAAAAATAGCCAGTGTGGGGTTTTTTGTTTGTTTGTTGTGGTACCAGGGATTGAACCCTGAGGTGTTTAACCACTGAGCCCAAGCCCAGCCCTTTTTTTAATAGGTACTATTTTTTTTTTTTTTTTTTTTTTTTTTTTTTTTGGTGCTGGGGATTGAACCCAGGGCCTTGTACTTGCAAGGCAAGCACTCTACCAACTGAGCTATCTCCCCAACCTCATACTTTATTTAGAGACAGGGTCTTGTTGAGTTGCGTAGGGCCTCGCTAAATTGCTGAGGTTGACTTTGAACTTGCGATCTTCCTGCATCCGCCTCCACAGCTGCTAGGATCACAGGTGTGCCATACCACACCCAGCTGCCAGTGTGTTCTTTAGAGCACAGGTGAAGCTGTTTTCTTTTACTTTTCTTTTTTGAGTACCAAGGATTGAACTCGGGGCACTCGACCACATCAGCCCACATCCCCAGTCCTATTTTGTATTATTTAAAGACAGGGTTGCTTAGTGCTGTTACCGAGGTTGGCTTTGAACTCACAATCCTCCTGCCTCAGCCTCCTCAACCACTGGGATACAACCACTGGGATTACAGGTGTGCACCACCACACCCCAGTGAGGCAAAGCTGTTTTAACACAGAAATTTCAAAATACAGTGACTTAGACATGACAGAATTTGCATTTCTCTCTCAAATTGTCCAAAGGCAGGAAGGAGGACTCAGGTGGCTGGTTCTTTTCCCATGGTCATCCAGAGCTTGGGTTCCATACTATCTTTTTCCTCTACCAACTCTGAGAATCTTCTCATCCATGTAAGTGGAGGCTGACATATATCATCTTACTCCCATTCTAACCCACAAATGTCGAAAGAAAAAGGAAAAAAAAAAAAGTTTTGAACAGATAAGATGTTTGCTGGCCAAAATGTGGTCCCATAAGGACACTTATTGAGCAGAGATTAAAAGAAAACACAGACTCTGGCTGGATGGCCAAGATTCTAATAAAAGCTTATATGGGTCTCAATTGCTTCTGTAAATATTTACAAGCAATCAGAAATTCACAGAGGCTTTTATTCTTTCTGCCTTCTGGTTTGCTGATAATGCAGCACATGAGATTTTGTTGTTATTGTCATTCTCCTTGTGTTTTTGATGTTTTCCAGGAAAAGGTGTAAGGCTGGGAATTGAACCTCTGCCATGGTCCTGCTTGAGCTCTAAGTCCTCATTATGCACATACAATAATATGAATAGTAGAGAGTCAAAAGAAGGTTTTGGGCTGGGGTTGGAACTCAGTGGTAGAATGCTTGCCTAGCACCTGTGAGGCACTGGATTCATTCATCAGCATGGCATAAAAAATAAACACATAAGATAAAGATATTGTGTCCATCTACAACTAAAAAAAAATCTTAAAAGATTATATATTTGTTTGCTTAAGATTAAAAAAAAAACTGTAGCAACTTTGACATCTCAGCAGGGCAAATAACTGTTCTTGAACAGGTATGCTGTCAAGAATTGGAACTTCACCAAGCTTCATGGCTTCGACAGCAGGATGAGTTCACCAACTGCTTAAGCAAGAAGCAAAAACAGATTGGCAGTTCATCGTTACAGTTCCCTGACAAAGAAGGAATTATTCCTACTTCAATGGCTTTCTCAACATCACAAAATTCATTCATGTACTGTGCACTATTGTTTGACTCAAGATGAAGTTGCTGCTTATCTTCTGGGAAGTGTTCTTCCTCTAGAAGCCCCTCCTCTTTTGTTTTAGTCAGCTCTTTTGCCACTATGACTAAAAGCCCAGTGAGCACAATCATGGAGGATGAAGTTTATTTCAGGGCTCACATTTCAGAGGTTTCATTCCATGGACAGCTTGGCTCCATTCCTCAGGGCTCAAGGGAGGTAGAACATCATGGTGGAAGAGTGTGACCAAGGGAAGCCACTCACATGATGATTGGGCAGCAGAGAATGAGGTGCCACTTGCTAGATACAAATATATAACCCGAAGACCTGCCCCCAGTGCCCCACACCTTCTCCAATCACACCTACCTGCCTTCAGTTAAACACTCAATTAATCCCATCAGGTGATTAATTCACTGATTGGGTTTAGGTCTTCCTAACCCAATCATTTCTTCTCTGAACTTTCTTGCATTGTCTTCACACATCAGCTTTTGGAGACACCTCACATCCAAACCATAACATCTTTGTAGTATACTATTTTATATTGTAGATTTGTATTGTATTGTACAAATATTGTATTGTATATATTTGTATTGTATTTGTACTGTATCATGTAGCAATGACATTAGAGAATGCCACAAAATGATTTATGCAGCACCTGACACCAGAGTAATCAAACTAACCTCTAAGACTCTTTGTTTAACATTGCTGCTTATAACTAAACACCAGAACACTCTCTCCAGAAGGCACTAGCTTCTAAGTCTCTATGATTAAAGGATGCCTATGAGCATTTGGTTTTTCCCTTTAACATGTATTTAGTAAATCCCTGTGAAGTGTGCTAGGCAGTGTTCTAAATATTGAGGATTCATGGTTATCAAGATAAACAAGGCTGCTGTTTTTATGCAAGCTCCCAAACATTAGACAAGAAGAGATAATTATTAGGAACAAAATTAAAACAGTTATAGCCACCATGAAGATAATTCTAAACCTTCAGTCTTCTTAGTCAAATCTTATCAAATTTTGCTGCTTGAACCACTGTCAGCCTACATAAATAATATGTCAGTGATTTGCCTAATTTTCAAAATTTTAAATTTACTACTTCTTCCTATCTCAAACAGTATAAGTCCCTCTAGGACTCTAAGAATGACAAAAATGTTTTATAGTTTTTTCTATAGGATAATCAGAAAAACAAGTCAAATTGCAAAATTAGAAACTTGGGAGGATGAAAATGATTCTATTACTCCACAAAATGACAGAGTAACTACATAAGTCTAAAAAATAATTATATTAATTTTGTGTTGGCCTTTTATGCTCGCTACTATGAAGAACATGTCATTCATAAAACTGAATTTTTCAATAAAACATTTAGAGGCTGGACATGTAGTTCAGCAGTAGGGTGCTTGCCTAGCATGTGTAAAGCCCTGGTTTGATCTCCAACAAAACACACACACTCTCTCTCTCTATATAATATATATATTTGAATATACTTTTTAACCTCAAACATTTGCTACGACTATGAGGTTAAATGAAATGTATTATAAAGCTAACTTAGGTAAGTATTAATATACAACATGTTTATCTTTGTATATTAATATGATGACATTGAAATGAATTCTAAATTATTTTTTCATTAGTAATGATTATTTAGTGCTCTTATAGCTACCCATTTTCATCTAGTTCCTTTAGCATATATTTAGGAGATAAGTTGAATGAGAAGGGAGAATTGTCTGTATCACATCACTAAAAAGAGGTTTAAACCTCCCCATAGAGACTCCCAAAATTAGGTAATTTCATTTATATGAAAAAAACAGATGAAAGCACTTTCATACAGGGAAGTTTTATAACACACACACACTCTTAATGGTTGAGATAATATATGAATAAAAATGCATAATCAAAACAATTAGCACTTACTTCATAAACAAATAATAAAATCCAATTTATTATTTGGCATCCTATCCATTAGAATACTCTCTTAATAATTAGTTAAATACAGTGCTACAATAATTAACATTTTAATGTAACCTAAGATATAAGAAAATCCTAAAATGCTTTATAAATCATTTTTAAGAGCTTCTGTTTGTATGCATATTTATATATTGATATGTATCAATCAATATTCTGAATATTGGGTAATTCATTGTTTACAGTACAATTCGTTATTTAAAAACTCTTTCTCCAAAAAAAATAAATAAATAAATAAATAAATAAAAAAATAAAAACTCTTTCTCCAACCAGTCAAACCTTGCCCTTATTGTGAAAATATGGGTCAAGGATTAATGAACTGCTAATCTCTTTAAATTCATTATATAAATTCAGAATAAAGGGTAAAGATAATCACATTCACTGTTCCTAAATACATGTTTCAACAAGACCCTTTTTTTTTTTCAGCAACATCTTTTGAAAGATAAAGATACTTTATTATGGGGGGGGGGGAAGCCTACTTGAAAAAATTACCTTTACTTTTGCTGTAGAGAACTGTCTAGTTCATTTAAATAGCTTTTTGTTATGACCTACTTAAATGTGAAAAACCATAGAAAAAAAATAAATTATTTCTGCATAAACCAATACTTTCCAGTTTGAAAGAGCTAACATTAGATATTTAAGAAATGTGTAATTTCTGCTTAGTGGGGAAAAACTCTTAAATTTCTTAGAACAACTGCCACACTGAGCAGCCCAGGAATGTCTAGTTACCAGTTGATAATTTTCATCATGTTCACAGTATTCAGTTAATTCAGCTTTTACAGGCCCATGTGGATTATGTTTAAGAGACTTTATTTTTAAACTCATTCTAATCTCGGGTCATTTCTGCTGACCTTTTTATTTTAACCTTTATTTTTATTTTATTTATATGTGGTGCTGAAAATTGAACCTAGTGCCTCACACATGCTAGGTAAGTGCTCTACCACTGAGCCACAATCCCAGTCTAAAAGGCTTATTTTTGATTGAGGTCTCTTGGGTTATCAGATGTCTCTGTGAGCTGAAGTCCATCAGGATTGAACATGACCATTTGAAAATCACTGTGCCATATAGTTAAAAGATAATTTAAAATATACCAAAATGGAACTCAGCCTTGGCTGAATTTTCTCACAAATGTGGCCACAGTCTTATGGTTCTTGTGTGCTTGATTACTTGAGTATTAAATCTTCATGAAAATATAGTTAATCAGTATCATAAATGTTTCTCAGATAAGGGCATTAGGATATATTCTCAAGGACTCCAGAGTTCTCTATGAGAATTTAAAATTTTTCATTTAATTGAATGCTTTCATTTCAATAATCTTTAAAAATTAATACAGTATGCTATTTGATTTCCATGCAGTTCTCCAATACTAATGAAAACAAAACTAGAGGCAGAGTTGATAAATAAATGATGTGTTTACAATAAGACAATGTCTAATAGCATCACAGGATACTGCAAGAGTAGATATCTCCCTGTAATTTAATAAATCTCTTTCCTCTTAAGTTAGCCAGAATTTGTTTCAGTTGTTTGAAACTAAGAACCTAACTAGGATAGTGTCTGGTACCATCTAATGTTTCTCTTTAAGTATAATGCTAGCAGCCACTGTTTCAAATGATTCTAAATTCATCTAAAAATATTTTATACATCCAGTTTTCCCATGCATATGGAATCAAACTACACCTATCTTTTGGTACCTTAATTTATTTACTTGAAACATTATCTTAGAGAACATACCATATTAAAATCTAATAGCTAATGTATTATCTATAATGGGTATATTACTCAATCATATGTAGTATTATATATACCATATGAAGTATTATATATACCATAATTTATTCAACCAATTTCTGACTGATAGGTATTAAGAATGTCTCAAGTATTTTTTACAATTAAAATGCTTCAAGAATATCCAAGTACCTATGGTATATGTGCTTATGTGAACTTCTTAAGATAAGCCCTCATTGATGAAACTCATGACTATATGCCAAATTTCTCTTAAGGAAATTACTGGTCAGTTTATACTCCTGCTAGTAATGTATGTGTGTCAGTTTCTGCAATTCTCTCCAACTTGATGTGTTATTAACCTAGATCTTTCTCTGGATGTTTAGTAAAATTATATGTTAGAAATCTTTAAATTTCTCTGACATACATAAAAAGGATATTTTTACCAGAATCTTCCCAAATTTATCAAAATTTATAGTTTTTAATAGTTTCTGGGTTTTGTGCCTATAGTACAAATATAGAAGAAAGATCTTCTCCATTCTGAAACTATATTTAAATATCATTCCATGTTTTTTCTTTATGTATTTACTATTTGATGTTCAAGTCTTTAATTCAACTGGAATTTATTTTGGAAGAGGGACAAAAGGAAGCTGTCAGCATTGTTTTACCTACATAGTTAAGTGGCCATGCTAATATCAGTTATTAAACTTTTGTTCCAATGATTTGCAATGCCAGCTTTTTCCTACAGGATAGATTTACATTTATTTTTAAACTTTCTGTTGACCAGTCTATTAAAAACATAGTACCCAAACTGTTTAAATAACTGTAACTTTATAATACATTTTAATAGTTAATTGGTGGTCCAACTAATTCTTATTAAATATTAAGATATTTTATCTGAAATTATGATGTAATTCAAAGAGAAACTATTTTATATACTCATACCATTTTGTGACTGTATAAAAAGATGACAACATTTACTCAACTTTTCTGTGGAATAGGATATTAAATAAATGAAGTCTTGTCAAGGACTTCAGCCTAGTGTAGGAGTCTGTGCACTTAAATACTGCTTTCATTGCCTCTGTCTTTCTCTCACACTGTCTTTCCATACTCAATTTGCCCTTTCTGTCTCACATGCACACCCTATATTGTTAAACTAATACATACCTGTTTGATTTCTTTAACAGCCAAAGCAACTGAGAACAAGATTGCCTGACTAATGCTGCTCTGACAGGGAATGTCACAGGCTGATTCAGTCCACTGCATATATATGCCATCTCCTTCACCATTGTCCAATTGTACCCTGAAAGGTAAAGAAATTTAGGTTTTTGACTGGAATCTTGTTAGTTGATTAAATAAAACACTAAATTACCTATTAATAGGTAAATCCATAGATAATCTACAGTTAAACTCATAGATAATTCATAAAAAGTTCCATTTGGAGTCACAGTGAATTAAATAACATATAATGCAAAATTTTTTTCCCTACAGTGCTGGGGATTGAACCCCAGGCCTGGTACATGCCAGGCAAATACTTTACTACTTACTTCACTGTATCTCCAGCCCAAGAAAATATGTGAAGTGGAAAATATAGATAAAGATCATGCCATAAATACCCTAGAGCAAATTCACCAAAAAAAAAATTAAAACATTAAGAAGATTTTACTGGGGGGCAGTGCGGGCAGGGTACAGCTCAGTGATAGAGCATGAGTTTAGCATACACAAGGCCCTGGGTTCAACCCCCAGCACCAAAAAACAAAACAAAACAAAACCCCAAAAAGGTTTTACTAATCTCTCAAGTGCAAAAAAAAGTAAATTTGATACTATTTTTACTTTAAGGTTCTATATCATTAATATTCTCTATAAACTGAGATTTTCTAGTTGTATTTTCTTTCTCAAAGTATCTACTAGCTGTTTAAGTGATAATTGACTTCAAATCCATTTTCTTTTTTGGCTACTCCAAATTATTTGTACATTATATTAAAGAAAAAAATGGTGCTGAGCACAGTGGCACATGCCTGTAATTCCTAGTGGCTCAGGAGCTGAGGAAGAAGGATTGAGAGTTCAAAGCCAGCCTTACCAACTTAACGAGGCCCTAAGCAACTCAGCAAGACCCTGTCTCTAAATAAAATAGTTTTTTAAAAAGGGAGGCCTGGGGATGTGGTTCAGTGGTTAAGTGCCCTTGGGTTCAATCCCTGGTACCAAAAAAAAAAAAAGGTGGTAAAATTGATCATGTTAAGACATGTTAACACACTTGCTTGTTTATAAACAGCATCAGAAAAATATTTTTAAAAATCACCCTTGATTCTATCAAAAGTAGGTTGTAAAAAGTACTGTAAGTTAAATTCAATACAGAAATCCTAAGTCAATATGTCGCTTTGGCAGCTAAATTCCTAATGAATAGAAGGGAAATATTCTGTTTTCTTTAAAATTTAGATAATATAAAAAATAATAATAATATAAATATAATAATAATATTATTATAATATAAAATTTAGATAATATTTTTATCATTAAAAGAAGGGACTGTTAACAGAAGCTATGCCTATGTGATTATAAACCTATGACCTCTCTTTTTTAACAGTGCAGCATAAGAAGGGAGGATAAAGCCTAAGTTGACAATGACAAGAAGCTAGGGAGGGAAAAGTAGCCTGACGACCCACATAGGGCTGAACTCATTTAGCCTGAGGCTAAGACTAGAGTTAGACTAAACAGTGAAATGGAGTTTAGAACCAGTACCTGGGTACCAGAGAGTTTCTAGTTTATCATCTTCAAACATTTTAAATTAGGGGCTGTGGGTGTGGCTCGCAAAGTTGGGGCCCTGGGTTCAATCTTCATAACCACATAAAAACAAAATAAAGGTATTGTGTCCACCTACAACTAAAAAATATATTTTAAAAAAACATTTTAAATTATATGCTATATACTTTAATGGATCTAATAAATTAAATTAGTAGAACATTAAAGTAGAATTAGGTTAAAGTATATGATTTTTTTGTCTCAATTATATTAATTTTTGGTTATTAGGGTCATAAGGTAAATGTTACTACTCACTAGACAGCAATTACTCTAACCTTGTGCTGGATGTAAAACTTTACATCTGGGGCTGGGGTTGTAACTCAGAGGTAGAACACTTGCCTAGCATGTGCAAAACCCTGGTTTCTATCCTCAGCATAGTGGAACAGAAAAAAGCTCATAAATAAACACTGAGCAGCCTGAAACTCACAGGACAAAAGCTAACATCTCAACAGGCTCTAAAGTGTTTTTAGTTGGTGATTTTATGTTTACCATGTGGGCAGACGGCCCAGAGAATTTGCTTACTGGCTGATTACCTGGAAATCTCTACAAAGGGATGTGTGAAGAAATAGATAAACCCAAGAGTGTAATAAGTTTCAACCAGGAAGATGTGGATGAAATGTAAGGTCTGCCTGTAGAAAGACAAGAATGAAAAGAAGGGATCCAGACTACATAGTGTCTTCTGGCTTCCCATTCTCTTGTCAGCCACAAAGAACACAGCGAGGGCCCCGTTCAATGATTAGGGAGTAGAACTTGTGCTCTTGTGGTTTCATATCATTTGAAAAGCTTTTGACAAGTGATGTATGGAGTTTGTTCTAAGGAAGCAGTGGTGTCTAAAATATTTTACAAGTTGAACGAGACCAATTTGGGACTTGTTCAAAGAATTTAAAGAGAGAACTTTGGTTATTCTAGACCTTGAAAATAAATATTTCCCACGGAAGCTTTGGGATAAGATACCAAAAATGAACACAGAGTCCATCTAAAATAACCAAAGGGTCATACACATACCTCTTGGGTCATGTCTTTCTCTCCATTAGGCTCTTAGATTTTATGGGATAATTTTTTTTTACTTTATATTAAAGATGTTATTTTTATAATTGAAGGATATTTTAATTTGATCAACAGAAAATAAAAAATAAATTATTAGCATTATTACCTTCATTGACTGTCTCAGGATGCCATCCTGTTGTCCAACCCAGGGAAAATGTCACATCTGGAAAGAAGGATGTCACAGTGTCTATAAATGGTTTTGCATCTACTACTTTGCTACTTCCATTTGGACCAGGGAGAATATCAGCATTAATCCATACGGGACACTTCAGATGCCTCTTCACATTTTCCAAGAGCATCATGGATGGTTCCACAGCTGCCAGACTAAAAACATAGTTTGGTGTCAATGAGAAACATTCCGAGAGTGAAAAGAAGTTCTTTTAGACTAATGGTTTTAATGTTCTCAAATTCATAATAAAAATGTGATATAATAATACCTTAATTAAGTAAAATCAAAGATCACACACACAGAAGAGAAAGATAAGATATCTCAAACTTTTGATTTACACATATTATTCATGAAGGAACTTAAAGGTTCTATCAGCATATAAATAATGCCACTACTTATGGACCAAATAGGGTGTCAAAGCTCTCCATATTAGGGTCACTAAGTATGAAACAATATAAGACATAACTATTCACTCATCAAATGTACTCATAACCTGCACATTCACATTCATGAAAAATCAAGTGTGTCCAGGTACTGTATTTCCAGGACCAGCTCAAGGCCCTAGAAGAAGAAGAGCGATCTTTTTTTTTCCCCCCTCACATATTCTTTGGGGGAGTCTGGAGATATAAACACATTGCTAAAAATAACTGGAAAGCAAAAAACTATATTTCCTTAAAGCTTTTATAAGTTCCACATTTACTTTTCTTTTTCTGTAAGCACCTATTCTAGAAACTAGAGACAAGGATGTTTAAATTGAAAAGCTGCTACTTTTTTCTTTCTTTTCTTCCTACATCGATTCTAGCTGACACCTATGTACTTTAAAACAACAGGGTTTTAATCAGCCTGCACCATTTTTACTTTTCAAAATTGTACACATAACCTACTAGAAACCCTCACTACTTCTATCTTCTGAACCTTTAAAATTAATCCTTTTAAAACTTTAGAAGTGCTCATTTCCAAGAAATGAGCTGTAGTGAATCCTGTGATGGGAGGCTAAGCACTGTGAAGATGGGTGCTGGAGAGGACACTCGGCAACACTCTTCACATTTCTACCTCGTCTTAGGAGAGGACACTTCCATCTGTGCTTCTATCTTTCTTCTCTCCATTCCTTCTGTGCCTCCTACCTTAAGAGGAAAAATTAATATTCTCAGTCAATTGTGAAATAAACCAGAGAAACCAGGCTCTATCGTTTAACTTCTAGTCTCTCACTCTTCTTCCACAACACAGCAGCAGAGTGAAAGAGACTCAGTCTTCTCACTCTTCTGCTCCTGCAATGAAGGACTTAGATTTAATGGATCAAGAAGCCCTAATGCTGGAACTTGCAGATTCTAATTTAAATGCTCTTATTTCTCTGCTTTAAATTCTTTCTGTCTTATACTATATCAATGCCATGTTAAAACCACAAATCTAAAATTCATATGGAACCACAGAAGACCCAGAATAGCCAAAGTAATGCTGAGCAAAAAGAACAAAGCTAAAGGCACCGTAAGACCTGACTTCAAAACACTACTAAGATGGGCTAGGGATGGGCAGTGGTAGAGTGCTGGCCTGGCACGTGTGAGGCCCTGGGTTTGATCCCCAGCACGGAAAAAAACAAAAACAGAAAACGACGACAAAACATACTACAACACTAAAGAAATCAAAATAGCATAGTACTGAATATCTTTTCCTACTTTCCTATGTATTCCATAGAGAAATGGGGATTATAAAATAAAAACCATACTTAAAATTATAATAAATCACTTCAAATTACATTTTAAGGGAAAATAGGTTTTTGCTAAAACTCTGGAGTTGCCTAAAACTCTAAATAAAAATTTTAAAACTACCATGTTATTTATTATTTATATACCAAACAATGTAACTTATAAGCATGAAATAAGAACTACTAAACTCTAACTAAAATAACATTCAGCTCCTCTCACACAGGAAGTGAAGCAGTCTGGTTAAGAGCATAAACTCTCTAGTCAGGGTGACAGCTCTCTGTTACCAATGATGCGACCTCTGACAGGCTACTTATCCCCTCTGCCTCTGTTGCCTCATCTGGAAAAGGAAGATCGCAGCAACAATCTACCTCTTAGGATTATCATGAGGATTAAATGAAAAACACAAGTAATGCTCTGAGAACAGTGTCTGATGTATAAGTGTTCTTATAACCACTAATTTACATTTATTCCCTTTCAAATGTTATGGGGAAAAAAATCCCTGTAAAATTTTAGTTTTGAGTGGCCCCATTCTTTTGTGATAGCTGCTAGCATTTAAGAATAAACAGGAGTTGGGGTTGTGGATCAGTGGTAGAGCGCTTGCCTAGCACATGTGAGGCAGAGTTCAATCCTCAGCACCACATAAAAATAAATAAATATAAAAATGTATTGTGTCCATCTACAACTTTAAAAAAAATAAGGAAAAGAAAAATTAAAGAATAAACAGGCTAATACATGAGAAGCCAAAGAGCAGATCACAGGGAATAATCCAAGGGGCAATAGTAAATATAAAAAAAAAAAAAAAAAAATCAGGCACATGAAAAAGCAAGGCAATCTAAAACTTTAAACTGCCAAGCATCAGAGATCAAATGCTTCATCAGAGCACAGAGAATGCCCAGGATCTGGTGCCACTTCAGCTGGCAGAGCTTAGCTGTCATCCTTAGGTAAATCACCTAATCTCTCTGGGACTAAATCTCTTTGTCCATAAAACAGAGCTAACGCAGTTATCGCTCGAAAAACCTTAAGATTTTTTTAAATACTTTTTTTTTTTAGTTGTTGATGGACTTTTATTTTATTTATTTATATGTGGTGTTGAAAATCAAACCTAGTGCCTCACACACGCTAGGCAAGCACTCTACCACTGAGCCGCAACCCCAGCCCCAAGCTCTATGATTTTAAGACAGCTCTTTAACTCACAAGTCCTTGTCAATTAAAAGCTCCTTTTTGTCAAGATTCTATACATTCATTCATTCACCAACAGAATGAGGCTTATTGGTATAGTTAGCCCTATAAAAATGGTTACTCATTTTAATAATCCCACAACATTTCTAAATAATTATTTTGGGGGGGGATAACTCAATTTTAAAATATGACTCAGAGATAAGGCAGCTTTACTGTCAATCCTGTATTTCAATAGCAGCAGCCCTTACAGGGCTTATGGTGAGCTTTTGTTTTTTGGTGTCGCAGTACATTCCTGGCTTTACCTATAATTTTTACGTGACAAAATACTTAAAAGCAAAATCTCCTATGATGGGCACAGGAAAGAATATGACATTTAATCTCACTTTTCATTATCAGTGTCTCCAAAACAGTATTTTTATTCAATACTTTGGTTAATGAAAAATTCCAAATAATTCCCTTTACAAATGTAGCAACATAAATCAAACTGAATACACATCAAAAAAATTTCTTCCAACCTCTCCTTCCCAGACTGCTTTTTAACAAAATAACTTTAAATTTAGCATTCTGTTATCACCATGATCATGCACAATAAATCCCTTTATAAAAATTAGCTTTACCCTCAAAGAAACAATTACAGAAAATAGCTCAGTAGGTCTTAGGTCCACTCTGGAAACATACTAGAATCTATAATTCCACCTTCATTTTGGATAAGGTACAAAAGTAGATAGTTAGGCATAGATATGTGTGGTTATTAATTTTTCCCCAGAAGTTACTCTATAACAACAGCAACATGTTTATACAAATACCTCTTGAAATCCAGCTTGATGCCTTTATTGCTCTTCATCACCTCAGTGAGCCACTCCTGTAGAGTATTATCACTGTTTGTTTCAGGGGGGTGGGCCATGATTGGTTGTGCATGCTCTGATCCATCACTTGGAAGAAGGACATCGGCCTCTATCATGTGAGCAGTACCTGCCCAAATAAAAGAACTTAAGTTAATGCTGATAAACTGCAGAACTATAGGAGATGGCATGTCCTTCTTTAAAAAGATAAAAGGAAGGAAAGAAAACTAATACTGAGTAACTACTACATACCAGGTACCATGTTCAGTCCTTATTTGTTACAGATGAGCAAACATGCCAAGAAGTTAAATGCATTTCCCTTAAACTGTTGTCACACTTTTGAATTTTTCCAAGTAAATAAAAGTATTGTGTCCATCTGTGACTAAAAGTATTTTTAAAAATTGCAATGAAATATCAGACCATACATACTGAGATGATTTTTAAAAATGCACAGTAACAAATGTTGACAAAGATGTGGAAAGATTATAATAATTATCTATATTATCAGTGGGAACATAAAAGGTATAGCCATTTTAGAAATGTATGGCAGTTCCCTAAAAAAATTAAATACACTTATTATGACTCAGCAGTTCTACTCTATAGACATATAATGTAAGAGAACTGCAAACATATGTCATGTGTCCACAAAAAATTTGTACATGAATATTCATAGCAGTAGTATTTAAAAGTAGCAAAAAAACAGAAATTGAAATGTTTATCAACTGATGAAGGGATAAACAAACTGGCATATCCACACAATGAGATGATACAACCATAAATAGACATGAAGTAATGACAGACATTAGAACATAAATGAACTTTTAAAATACACTGAATAAAAGAAGCTGGCCACAGAAGTCCACATGTGAAAGAAAAGTACAGAGGCTACCCTGAATTTTGATTCTGGGTTCAGGCAAAGTCTTCTTACAGAAATGGCAATTCAGCTGATACCAAAGGATGATTAAGAGGCTAGCCAGGCAAAGTGTGGGAAGAGAGCATTCCAGGTAAAAATGTATATGGCAGTTGAGGAGCAAAAGAGCTGAGCTATGAGAGGAACTCTAAGGCTGGTACAAATGCAGACTGAGCACACTGGGACAGGTGGACTTGGGGAAGCAGGCCAGTTTGTGCAGGGCCTTCAGGCTACTGAGGGGGGTTGAAGGTTCCAACCAACAGCATTCCTTTTCTGAATGGATTCTGAGAAATAAAATGGCCCAAATTAGTAGATGGGGTTCAAAATATTACTGGTATTACCTATGAAGTGAGGTCGGAGGTTTAATTGAGAGATGATTTCTAACTTTGACCATCATCCAAATTTTGGAACAGCCCTTTTGGAAAGTTTTAACAAATACAAGTGTCCTGAAGGCTGTTTCTCACTGTTCAGGTGGAAGCACAGAGAAGAATGTACTCTTGTGTCCAGTAAATTTGCCAGATTAGTCCTAATATAGCAAATTCAAAGAAATTTGGCTAGATATCAAAAAAGGTATTGAATTAATCTACTCTAAAGTAAACATCAGAAACTGGACTGTCTTACTTTTCAATGCCTCGTTCATCTGTGCCTTGTGATTAGCTGCATGATACCAGATGATCTCAGCGCCATCTTCTGTTGTAATCTGGTTATTTCTCAGAAAATATTCCAGTATATTTTCACTCCAAGATCCTAAAATAAAAAATTTACATAAAAAAGAATGTTTATTTCATGGGGTAAATTTTTAAAATAAGTTTTCTTATATATATTTAAGATAGATAATGTTATAAGATACATATTGATAGTAAAAAGTTTGCTCTGAGGCATATTAACATTATCAGTCATTTGACATAGTTACCCATTTTTAAAGTTTTTGGGGCAAGAGTAGCTAAAAATCTACTCACTGAGTATACATCACGTATACACTATAATGTTACATATATACTCATGTTGTACATGAAGTCTTTATATTTGTTCATCCAACATATTTGCCACTTTGCATCCTCTGACCTACATCTCACCATTACTCCTTTGAGTAACTAGTTTTATTCTCCATCTCTGTATATTTCAAATTTTAAATTTTAGATTCCACATGTAAATGAAGTCATGCAATATTTTTCTTTCTGTGTCTGACTTATTTCACTTAGCATAATAATGTTCTTCAAGTTCATCCATGTTGTGGCAAATGGCAAATCTCATTCTTTTTAGGGCGGAATAATATTCCATCGAGTATGTGTGTGTGTAGGTGTGCACACATGAGCTCATGTGTGGACACAGCACATCTTCTTGATCCATTCATCTACCTTTAGACATTGAAGTTGTTTCCACAACTTGGGTGTTGTGAATAATGTTCATCACCCCCACCAAAAAAAAAAAAAAAAAAAAAAAAAAAACCTTCTAAGTTTTGTGCAATGTAATAATTTTCTCCACTGAAGTCTTATTGTCTATTGACAATTTAAAATTCAAATCGCAGGCCACACACGATGGCGCAGGTCTGTAATACCAGAGACTTGGGAGGTTGGGGCAGGAGGGACCACAAGTTCAAGGTTAGCTTCAGCAACTTAATGAGACCTTGTCTCAAAATAAAAAAATTAAAAGGGCTGGGTATATGGCTCAGTGGTTAAGTATCCCCAGATTCAATCCCTAGTACCGAAAAACAAAAAACAAACAAAAATAAATTAATCAAACCTCATTTTGCTACATATTCACCTTCAAATTATGATTCTCCAAAACTCAAGAGTGATTAAATAAATTCAAATTAGTAGTCATAGATTTATCTACTATTACAAATATAAGTAATTCTCATGTCTATCAACTACTTTTGGCATATCAGATTTTTCTTAATTAATATTTAAAAATGAAAGTTAACTAAGGTAAGAGTGGTAGCAAAAATATTTATATCCAGGTCAACTCTATACTATGCCATATTCTAATATAGCAATTTTTTTGAAAGCTTTAAAAAGCAAAAAATGAAGAAAAAAATGTATAAGGCCCTTAATTTGATCTCCCACACCACAAAAAAAGTTAAAAAAAAAAAGTTATCCATACTCTTAACATCTCTAATTATTGTTTCTTCACTTAAATACTTCCTGCAAATTCCCTATGTGTAAGTCTGTCCTCTGGAGTTTAAATTCCTAACAACAGTTAAAAACCTAACAAAAGCTATCAGAAACTATAAATAAAAGTAATATTTAAACAGTGAACAGAGGAGCAAATAAATAAACTTCTAATCTAACGTGCAGGGAACCCAGCAACCACTCTAGATGCTGGGCTACAGAATAAAGAAGCAGGGGTTAGCTGGAGAACCCACTATCCCCAAGCAGCCTCCCACTCAGCACACGTGGCCCTACTTAGCATTCAGAATAGAATCAGAGACCTTTCAGAATTAGATGGCAATGCATCATATCATTTTTTAAATATTTAAGACAGGTATTATAGAGGGCCTATTATTAGTTATACTAAATGTCCAACAATAGGAAGATAATTAAATCATAGTATATTCTCATGATAGAATATGTGACTGATGTGGCTGTTACAAATAAAGTTTTTGGAATACACAAAATGACTTAGAGAAATGGTTACTTAATGGAACCTAGTTGTCATATGATTCATAACAAGGCATTTCCACAGCACCTTTCAACTAAATACAACGAATCCCACTACTATGTATAATTACAATGCACCAATAAAACATTCACAGATACTATGAAGAATTTAAAAACATTAGAATTTAAAAGTTCTTGCCCTTTTAATGAGTGAAATTGCTATACTGTACTTAGCCACAACTGTGTATAGATGTTCCTTGATTTAAGAAGGGGTTATGTCCCAATAAACTCATTGTAAGTTGGAAATATCAAAAATAAAAAATGCACTAAATACACCTAAACTACTGAACATCCAAGCTTAGCCTAGCCTACCTTAAGCATGCTTAGAAGATTTACATTGACTTACACTTGGGCAAAATCACCTAACACAAAAGCTATTTCACTATAAAGTGTTGATATCTCATGTAACTTACTGTATATTATACTGAACATGGAAAATGGAATGACTGCACTGTATAAAGTCAAAAAATCATAAATCGAACCATCCTAGGGACTATATGTACATCTTTAGAATTTAAGAAGCCTCTGATTACCTGTATCTAAGGTATTAGTATGACTATCTTAAGCAGGCTGTAACTCTGCAAATAGGGCTGAGAGAAAGGCAAAATTAGTTGCAGTTTTCCTAAGATTAAGACTTTTGGGGGGCAGTTATGATTTATAGAAAAAATTCAGCAAAAAAATACAGAGTTCTCATTTGCCCCATATACTCACCCCAAACTCCCCTATTTTTAACATACTCTGAGAGGATTTTAAATGTTCTTACCATAAATGATAAGCATGTAAAGTGATAAATTAATCTTTTAAAAAAGTTTGCTGACCCCTGGACTAGACAATCATTAAGATTACTTCCAGTTCCCAAAAGTGGCTACCATATTCACCATTAAAAATAATCTGCCATACAGTCACACGATGACTTGCACACAAATGTTCACCACAGCATTACTCATACATGGTTTGAATGTGTCTCCCAAGGTTCATGTACTGGAAACTTCATCCCCGATGTAGTGGAGCTGGGAGGTGAGGCCTAATGACTGGAGGTGTTTGGGTCATAGAGGGCACTGCCCTCATGAATGATTAATGTCCTTATCATAGGAACAGGCTCACTCTATCTTGTACTCCCTCTCTTTCTCTCTCCTACTGCCCTTCAGCTATGTTCTTTCTGCCAAGCTATGCAAGAAAGCCCTTCAGCTCCTACATCTTGGCCTTCCCAGCATCCAAAACTGTGAGCCAATAAATTTCTGGTCATTAGAAATTACCCAGTCTATGGTACTCTGTTATATAGCAGCATAAAACCAACTAAAACAATTCATAAGAGTCAAACAATAGAATCAATCTAAATGTCCGTTAACTAATAAATGGATAAAATAAAGTAGTATGCACAAACAACAGAATATTATTTGACCTTGAAAAGGAATGAAGCACTGATATATGCTACAATCTGAACACAACTTGAAAACCCTATGCAAAGTGAAAGAAGTCAGACAGACAAGGTCACATCACTGCATAACCCCATTTATATGAAATGTCCAGAATAGGTAAATTGGTGGAGACAGAAAGTAGATTTGCAACTGTGATTTGAGATATTAGGGGGGTTTTAATTTTATTTTTTTGTTGATGACAATATTCTAAAATTGATTGTAGTGAAAGTTGCACAAGTCTGTGAATACACTGGAAACCAATGAATTATATATTGTTTTAAAGACTTTTAGAACTATATGATAAACTTATTCTAAGTTGCTAAAAACTAGTGCTATAAAAATTGTGTATCAAGAAAGTGGGAGAAAGACTATATATATTACATATATTAACATTATACATTTTGCATGCGGCATGTACACAGAATCTCTCAAAGCATATACAAGAAATGGTAACAGATGCCTGTGTGGAGAGGAACTGACTGGTTAGGGACTGCAGAGAACCTTTCATTAAAAATCCTACTGTGCCTTTTGAACTTTTCTACGCTGAGATGGTATTTTTTTTTTTTTTTTTAAGTTAAGGGAAGAAAATGATTCACATAGCGGAAGAAACTGGTAAAGAATTAGCTAAGTCATAACTGGCAAATGAGATCAGAATTTATTTTTTAATGGTATGTGTCACAATCTGAAAATTTTCACCTGAGCACACATTTGATTCCAGCATTTTGCAAACCTTTCAACAATTCAAGAGAATCTCTATTTTTACAGCTTAATAATGAGAAAGGTCAGTTTTTTCAATCTGAGCCTGGGCCTAGATTTGGACTTTCGGAATAAAATGTTCTATAAGGATTAACGTATGCCTTTAGAAAAATGTTCATTCTTTGATTCAGTAATTCCTGTTACAAAAATCTTGTCTAAGGTTTCAAAAAATCAGAATTGAGGAAGAACAATAAAAAGAAGTTTATTACAGCATGAGTTCTAATTTTTTAAAAAAGGAAACATGAGGAAACTGGTTAAGTAAATTACAGTATAATTTTTTATAAAACAATTCAGTCATTAAAGTTATTTTTATAGAAAGCTTTTGTGACATGGGGATATTAGGAGAAAATACAGGATAAAAAATTTATATTTACTATGACCTTAACTCTACAGGATTGTTAGAAAACACCAAAAAGTTATTACTAGTGATGTGTCTGAGTGCTAGTATTGCAAAGCTTATTCCTACTTTAATATACTTTAAATGCCCCATAACGATCACATATTATGTTCACATTCAGTAAAATATCTAAATTGAAGGAGTGTGTCGCCCAGGCTGTCTAACGCCACTACTCATGCTTATGTAAGAGACTGTAGCCTTCTGGGGAATTCCACACCCGCCGTCCAAAACACCTTGGGTTCCAGAGGTCAAACAACAGCACACACTAGTTAGTAGCTTGCAAAGGTCGTGCGCCGAGGTGGTGGGAAAATGCCGAGCTCCGTGCCTTGTCTGCACTGCCAACCCTCAATTCCCAAAGAGGAACTGAACACGCGCACTGACCACGGGCTACTCCCTATTCGGTCTATTGAAATTATGGGCTTGGCAATTGTCACATTCCCTTCCAACCAACCACGACTTCCAAAGGCAATAAA